>NW_026294573.1:65793649-66393649 GCF_007827085.1 Peromyscus californicus insignis | reverse complement strand
ACTCTCACGTTTATAACCTTAAAAATGTGGCTTCTAGTATGGCGTTGACCTTTGTGATCTTGGGCATACCTGGACTAGGGAGTTATTGCAAACCTTGAGGCAGATTAAGAAATAGAAATGGTCCTAATTAGCTTAGAATGGCTAATTCTTGAGATTTGACAATACTATTAGATGATTGGAGATATCACAGTAAATTCCAGAAATGAGGTTGGCAGTAACTGCCCTTATTGCCCAACTAGAGTCCTACTAGGGAAAAATAATTAAATTTCTAGTTGTTTTGCAAAACCTTTCGTTTTTGATGTGAATTCTACTTCTTATTCATCCATAAATGACAGCACCTGAGAATATATAGTGTCCAAATATTGTTGGGAATTGCAACCCAAAGTAAATTCGTTTATATCTCACCTCTCCGGAACGCATGTGGCCCCCAGGTTAGCACCTGGTACAATAGTGAGCTGAAGGAAAGGCTGATGAAATGAGTGGAAATCTGTCTGTCGTGCTTACTGAGGGAGGAGCTTCTAAATGGAGCATTTTCCTAAGCTTTTCAAGATGTTTTTAATGCCTTATTTTATTTGTTTAGAGATGACTTTCAGCCTATTATTTGCTTTTATTCTGTCTTTCAAGACTGTATCCTGCTTGGATATATGCAGGACAATATGTGGATGTGCATACTCCTCACCATTTGCAGACTAGCAGATGAAACAAAATGATGTTGGATTTATAAAGCTTGTGTGTGTGTGTGTGGGGGGGCGTTATTGTAGCAGCCAACAACATTTACAAACTGTAAGTCAGTTTTAGATGAAAATTATTTAGGGCATTTAAGCGACAGACATATATGTTCATTACCAAATTTAACGATAAGCTTTTTGAAAGCATATGGTATTGGGAATCAGAATATTTGCCCAGAGAAGTAAGTTGTGTTTTATAACTGCTATATATTTAGCTATGCTGAAGCCTTGTCCAGGTATTCAAAACAAACAAAACAAATGTAGACTTGAGAATGCATCTTGTAGTTGGGTTCCTCACATAGGCAGAAGCTATATTCTAATAGAGTAATGTTCTTGATTAATGAGTGATATGGGAGGGCCCAGACGCCTGTGGGGAGAGGCCGCCCTTAGGCTGGTGTTCCTAGGTTTTATAGGAAAGCAGTCTGAGCAAGCAAGTAAGCAGCGTTCCTATACAGCCTCTGTGTCAGTTCTTGCCTCCAGGTCCCTGTCCTGCTTCAATTCCTGCCTTGTTTCCCTTAGTGATGGACTGTGATCATACATGCAAGCCAGGCCATTTCCTCCCCAGAGCTGCTTTTGCTTATGGTGTCTTTATCACAGAAACAGGAAGCAAACTAGGGGAGCTGGCAAGATGGCACTGTGGGCAAGAGTGCTGCTTGATTCCCAGGTCCCACCCTGGAGGGGAAGAACCAGATCCCAAAAGTTGTCCTTATCTTTCATCCACACACTGTGGCAAGAGTGTGTCCCATTCTCCACACCCCCAAAGAATAAAAATAAACACATTAAAAATGCAATAGGACAAGGGATTAGCAGACTTGTGGCTTTAGTTATAAATGGCCAGGGGCAGCTTGTTTTGAGGAGGTGATATCAAGGTAAAGCCTTGAATTGAGTGTGGGAATCTTCAGTATGAAAACCTGGACGACGGTATAGCATACCCAAAGGCTCTGGTTCAAATGGAGCAAGGAAGCCAGCCTAAGGCTAGGGGAGCATGGTAGACATCGTGGAGAGTGTGTGTGAGACCAGATGACATGGCGTTTGAGAGTCTTGGTAAAGAGTTAGGATCATTTGCCCAATCTAATGGGAATCCAGTGGAGACATTTGACCTGTGAGTCTAAGAGCCTCTTGTAGAGATAGAAACAAGAGTTGGAATTGATTTGGACTAGGGTGATAATGGTGAAGGTGTTGAGAGTGATTAAAATAAGGATATATTTTGCAGATAAGGCCTTCTGTTGTATAGGAAGTATGGGGAAAAAAGAGACACCAAGGTTGACTTCTCCCTACATTTTAGGTGTCTGAAATAATGAATGAGATAATGATGCATTTCTAAGATGCAGAAGGGCAAGTTTGTGAGAGGGTTATCGATCAAGAATTTTATTTCAGACAAGTTAAATTTAAGAAGTGCCTTTCAGGCATTCATTTGGAATTGCCAAGTAGACAGTTGGCAATACAGGTGTGAAGGATAGAGAAACCACAGAAGGGTTGGTTTGTAAAACTCTGTTAGTTGTATAACATCAAGTAGGGCATTGACTCTTAACTCTGAGTGCATCTCAGAGCTTTGAAAGAATTCTGATACTTGGACCTTATCTAAGACCAGTTAATCAAAACCTCTAGGTTATCATTTTTTTTAAAGCTTCCCAAAGTGATTTCTATTAACTGGAATTAATAACTGATGTAGCCTGTAAGTCTGAAACCGTCCATTGGATTCTGCAGGATAGAAGATCTCGGGAAATGTTAGTATATTGGTATAGAGGGAAATTGATTTGCCAGGTGTAATCTTCTTTGGCGAGACATCTGTTTAGAGCTCCTGCTACTTCTTAAATCACCTAGTGTTTTAACTGCTGCTTTCTAAGAATTCTTTGTATATTTTGGATACAGGTATTTTATCAGCTACATCTTTTATAAATATTTCCTTTCAATCCATGGTCTCCTTTTGGCCTTTTCATTTTTAAAATATTTTATTAATTCTTTGGGAATTTTATACAATGTATTTTGGTCATATTCACCCTACTCCTCCCCTTAATTCCTCCTCGGTCCACCTACCTCCCTACCCTATCTCTCTCCTTCCCTCCCTCCCTCTCTTAAAATAACACATTGGGTCTAATTTGTGCTGCCCATATACTCTGTTATACCCCGTCCACTGGAGCATAGTTGACCTTCCAGGGGCCACGCCCTTAAAGAAAATGCTCTCTCCCTGAGAAGCCATCAACTGTCTACAGCTTCTCAGAGATGGGGAGGGGCTCCCAGTCTTTTTCCCCTGGGAAGGAAATCTTATTGAAAGAATTGCAGAGTGAAGGAAGTGGGAAAGGGGAGGCAGCTGGGGTAGTCAGTTCTTTGATGGGGTTTTGAGGTCCAGGGAACTGGAAGACAGCAGCAGATGAAGGGCAGCTTCCTCTCAGAGTAAATCACACTTTTTTCACTTCAGTATTTGCAAAATGTGGGCAGCAGCACTATCAGTATTAGAGTGTAGGCTATCAGTATAAGGAATTTTTTAAAAAAGGTTTTTCTACCATACTTTTAAATGGTTTTTTAAAGTTATTTTTGTGGGTGTGGGTATTTTGCCTGCTTGTATATCTGTGTATTATGTATATGCAATGTCCAAGGAAGCAAAAAGAAGGTATTAGGTTCCCTGGGACTGGGGTTGCATATGATTGTAAGCCACCATGTGGGTGCTGGGCATTGAACCATGGCCTCTAGAGAAGCAGCTAGGGCTTTTAACCACTGAGCCATGTCCAGCCTCTTTCTGCTACACTTTTAAAGGATTCATTAGTATAATTATAGAAGTAGTAGTAAAATAATTGTTTTTATATTTAAATTTAACATAGTATCATCTCTTATCAATAGAAACAACACACTTAACATGCTTTTTATTTCCTTAAGGCTGACAAAGAATTTGTATGGTCTTTGTGGAAACGTCTCCAGGCAACAAATCCGGATCTCACTCAAACTATCAGTTTGGTTGTGGAAAGGTGAGCTCTCAACTTAATTTTTTCATGAGTCTTGTATTTGTTGGATTTGTTTTTCTTTTATATAAAGTTTAAAATTGTCAATGCCCCCAAAATATTAGTTTGATTTCCAAATGACTGCCATAATCACAACATTGTAATTACTGCCAGATCCCCCAAGTGTATATCAGTCCTTCCTCCTACTCACATGTATATGTATATGATGTATATTCATGAGACAGGGTCTCATGTAGCCCAGGCTGACCTTGCACTTGTTGTGTACCTGTGGATGACCTTGAACCCTGATCTTTCTCCCTTCTCCCAAGTGCTGGGATCTTACTCATAGTCTGACATATGAGTACTTAGCAGGTAAGAGAAAACTGTGGCGTAGACACTAGATCAGAGAGTTTATATAGGTATGCCACACTTCTGGGAGATGTCCTCGTTGTCTGGCTTCTTACTTGACAGCTGCAGGATAGGGAACTCCTTAGACTGACTCAGTTTTCCCCATTACATAATTGCAATGTGTTCTTGAAAACCTGAGGTGACTTTGCCAGAGTAGAGGAAGTGTTCTGGGATAAGTTGAGAGTTTTCATTTATACTTCAGTATTGCCCTGTAGGGATGCTCAGTCATTTAACTGTAGATTATGAAGCCTCTCCGTGGTCATTAGAAACACTGGAGTGATGCTGGTACTCCTCATCACACATTTAGTATGCAGTAGTCCCCTGACATTTAACACAGTGATTAACATACTTGCTTTCCTATTAAATGGATTTCATTATATTTCCTAAATGAGAAGCTAAACATATGGATATCTTTTCATTTCCTCATTTCGTTGCTGGAATCAGGCTCATATAACCTGTGTATAATTTTTGATGACTTCGCTATATTCTTGTTTGAGGTCTCTAGCCTTGTGATCATTCTAACAATATCTGCTTTTTTTCTTGTTAAAATCTGTGATACATGCCAGACTATGCTGAATTTTACCATCCTTGATCATTGTAGACTCCTAAAATATTGTAATTGTCTTTTCTTCGTGTTGCTTGTATGTCCAATTTATCAATCACACTTCCCTTTTGATGATCAGAATTACCTTTTGTTGACGCTTCCTGGTTGCTTTTTCAGTATACTGAAAATAAATGTTTTCTGTTTCTATTTTTTATTTGAAGCAGTGCAACTTCTAGAAAAGTTCTGGCTGTTGAATTTGCATAGCTGTGATCTTATTCTTCATCCTTTTTTCTTAATATTTTTTTCCAACTTAAAAAGCTATCCTCAATTTTTACCTGCCTTTTGCTTGAGCAGAAGGAAATAGTGAAATATCATCAGGCCATTTTCTCATACTTTGTAATTTCCATTTTATACTTTTAATATACTAATATTTGTAGTTGTAGAAGAGTACATATATATAGATATATTTATATATCCATACAGTTTATAAATAAATACATATTGGAGGTGTGTTCTCAAACTCAAAAGCTTTTTGTTCCTAAGATATATAATAAGAATTGGAGAGATTATTGCTTTATAGCTGTGATTTCCAAAATGTAGTGTATATAATTTGTATATAATTGGAGTTCTCTAGAGGAACAGAACTAATTGAATGAAAATATATTATTAAAGGATTTATTAGATTGGTTTACACAATATGGGCTGGGTAATCCAACAATGTTTACTTACTAGAGAGGCTGAGAATGTGGAAGCTACTCAGTTAAGGAGGCTGGATGCCTCAGCATCCTACTGTGGTACTGACGGCCTAGAGATACCTGAAAGGCTCTTGGTCGTCAGTCCACATCGGAAGGCCAAAGAAGCTAGCTTCCAGTATCGGTGTAAAACGGCAGGAGCCACAGCAGCAACAGATGAGATACACAGATCAGCAAGGAGTAAAGATGAGCAGATAAAAGTGGCAGTTTCCATGGTACCTTTTTATATCTGGGTTGCCACTAAGAGGTGCTGTCCAGTTTCAGGGAAGGTCTTGTCTCTTAGTCAATTCAAGATCAAGTCAGATTGATAACTGTGATGGCTAAACTTGTTTGTCTGACTGACTGGATCTGGAACTGGGCATTCTTTGAGGTATTTCTAGAACATAGTATTTGAAGTGGGAAGACCCCTTTAAGTGTGGGTGGCATCTTTTGGTGAAATCCCAGATAAAAGGACATGGAGGAAGAAAAGCTTTGCTTTTGCCTATTTGCATTCACTCTTGCTGGCACATTCATCAACCCTGTGTCTGCTACTGCTGACTTCTTTGTTTTGTTGGGTTTTCAACATGGACTGAATATCAGAAGCTCTCTAGGAATCATGTAGGCCTTTGGTACCATATTGGGACTTTGAAGGGTCCAGCATCATGAACTGAGCAACTACTGTCTTCTCAGCTTCCCTGGTGTGATACAAATGGTGTTGGAAGACTTGGACCATATTGTGTAAACCAATCTAATAAATTCTCATTTAGTATGCACATATCTTATCACTTATGTTCTAAAGAATCCTGACTAATACAGCAACCAAGACTAACATCACTGAACATAACCTTGAAAAATGTTTAAAATGCTGTTCTTGTAGATAGACATACACAGCGTACCAAATCTCTGGGGTAGGATCCAGGAATCTTTCTAAAAATAAACTTTCCAGATAATTCTGATGTTGTAGTTCATAGATCATGCTATGAAATGTCTTAAATTTTGAGTTGATTTTTAAAATCGGAAATCTATTAGTGCAGTTTCTAATGTTATGACTTATGTAAATATTTCTACAAGTGCAAACTCTGCCACTCAACCTGAACCTTTCAAAAAGGAATGTTCTAAATGGGAAAGTCAAATAGAATACAGAAAGGTAATCTATTATTTGACCCCAACTAATTAATTACCATTAATTATACCAGTTAATCTCTGTTTGGGTATGATGATATCTTGGTCTTCCCGGACAGTGTTTCCCACAGTTGTCCATTGTTGCTGGAGTTATCTCCAGTCCTGAAACCACTCAGACCCAAATAAACACACAGACGCTTATATTATTTAAACTAAATAATGGCTCAGGCTTCTTGCTATTCAGTTCTTATATCTTAAATTAACCCATTTCTATCAATCTATAAGTTGACACGTGGCTCATGGCTTACCAGTACTTTCACATCATGCTTCCTCTGTCTCTGGCTGGTGACTCCTGATTCAGCCTTCCTGTTCCCAGAGTTCTCTTCTCTGCTTACCCCGCCTATACTATACTTCTTGCCTGGCTACTGGCCAATCAGCATTTTATTTATCAATCCATCAGAGCAACACATTCACAGCGTCCCAAGCAGTCCATCTTTGTGCTTTTTCTTATATAGTCTTGTCACTGATGCTGATTGGGGCCTAGGTTTGGTGTTTCCAGGTTCTTATTCTCTTATTGAAAGAATTGAATAAACACTCCTACAGATCTGCAAAATAAACAAGATAATTTTATTTGTAGCTAAGTAATAGTATAGATTATAGAGGGATATGTTGCCAAGATTGACAGAAGGCCTTAGAAGTGAGAGTACTCTTAGGGGTCCCTGGGGAGGTTAGAAGAACAAAGTGAGGGAAGTTCTTTATTTTGAATGATAAATTAGGTCATATATTCATTTTTCCCTCTGATCATGTCCCTTCCCATATGCCTCTCATTTTAGTCATATGCACACCCAACTATGCATAGATATAAAATGGTAAATGAGGGATTCTCTCTAAAAGTTCACTTGAACAACAGTTTGCCTTACTGTAAATGCTCCCAAAACCAGTTTTGGTCAGATTGACCCATCTGTTTGTGCTTGGTTCATTGGGAATACACTTGAATGAAAGTGTCTAAATTTGATTGTTATTAAGTGTATTAGTCAGGGTTCTGTCTATGTTATCATTCAGAGATAAAAGAACAGGTAGGCAGAGGCAGGTGGATGTTTGAGGGGCTTCTGACATTGTTAAATGCATTGCTTGGAGAGGGGTGTGTGTGCATACTATATGCAAATGAAGGAAGTAGGCTGCCAAGTACATTATAAGGGCCAGGAGTGAGCTGCCAATTTCCAGTTCTTTGGATAAAAGGCCAAGAAGCTGGAAATGCCTAACTCTGACCTGACCACTAGAACATATTTGGCCAAGCCAACCAGGAATTGAGAAAATACATTCTCTCCTGTCTTACTACTAAAAATTCTCCTCACTACTTTTTAGTTCTTTTCATTCTGAAGTCTAGGGCTTAGAGTCCCTGGCCTTTCCACAATATAAACTGGATTGATTCTCCCTTCTATCTGGGAAAGAATCTCCTTTTAATTGTATCATACTTAGGAAACATCTTATGGATTGTTTTGCTCCCATTTTCCACCCAAACTCTGAGGAAAGTGGTCTTTTCCTCAGGTGATGACACTTCCTGGCCTGCCAGGACTGGATTGTAATGATTATAATAAGATATGACTCATCACTGTGGATATAGCTCTCCTAATCCCTGAAAGTTCTCATTCAGGCAGTGACCCCACCTTAGTCAGCATCACCATTTACAAGAGGCTCACTGGGAAGAGATCACATTCTCTAACTGGAGGATGCCAGAAACCACTGCTCATACCCAGGGGCACCATAGCTAGAAAGATGACGTAGGTGATAGAGGAACTCAGCCCTAAGTCTAAGGAAGCAAAAGTGATATTGCACTATGTGCATCTAAGCTAAGAATAAAGACATTCGCTGCCTTGAGAAGGGATTCCATCGAGGGAAGCCCTGGGAATATATGCCCTACTCTTCCATCTCCAGTGGAAATCCTTTTGGGAGAACCAGGCCAAAAGTTCTCCATTTTCTCCCTCCCTCTCCATTTCCCCCCTCTTCTCTTCATTGGAGAGTATCATGGGAAAGTACCCCTGGTGTTCTGCCAGACTCTCCCCTCAGGTATTGTGGTGATACTTTGTGTATGATCTAACAAATAAAACTTACCTGAAGATCAGAGGGCAAAGCTGGCTACTAGTTAGTCATAGAGGCCAGGCAGTGGTGGCCCACACCTTTAATCCTAGCACTTGGGATCTCATGCCTTTGCCCCCAGTACGTGGGAAGCACACACGCCTTTAATGCCAGCACTAGGGAGGTTGAGACAGGAAGTGATAGGCCTGGGCAGAGAAAGAAATATAAGGCTGGAGGAGAAAGGAGTTCAGTCTATTTCAGCCGAGGAGTTGGAGAGGTGAGAGGTGGCTGTGGCTTGTTCCTATGTCTCCCTGATCTTTCAGCATTTACCCTGATATCTGGCTCTGGGTTTTTATTAAGACCAATTAGGATTTGTGCTACAAGGTATTGCCTCAATCATTAGTAAAAAGTTTGTGATATCATATTGTACTTTAACATTGCCTGATCCTAATAAAAACTGGAATATAGAGAGAAATGGTCCCCAAATGACCATGAGTATATTAATATCATCCTTTAGCTAGATCTTTGCTGCATGACACAGAAAGGTGAGCTGAGATTCCATATGTGAAGGCATTCAAAGCATTCTACCAAGACACCTCCAGTTACCAAGAACCAGGAAGCCCTATAGAAGTGAACTCTACTCTGACCCTGACCCTGACCCTGACATTATAGATGATCTAATCCAAGAGATGTATCTACATGTCTTTCAGGGGGGAATCTCTCACCATCATTCCCTTGATGGCTCGTCAACTCAATAGCTACCAGTGTTGTCAGATAGCATCTGAAGCCTATAACAGTAATTTGTGTGATGTATGCTTAAAATTTGATGTAGCATGAGGAGAGACATGTGCAGTAGAGGAAGTGATTATATGACTGTCAGGACAAAACCACCTTCGGTATGCCCCTAATATCCAAACTCTGCAAAAGGAAGCCTTTAGCAGAAACTATAGTCCTTAGATACACTTACCCATGAGGCCCACCATCCAATCTGTTCTATTAGTTTTCTCTGACTAGTACCACAAGTGAACTAACATACTTCATTTCATTTGAATTTTTCAATTTTATAAGTACAATTTTACTTTTAAAATTACATATTTGATTTTTCCCTTTTCAAAATGATCTTTAATAGAGTAACTTTTTAGTCACTCTGATTATAATTTTAAGGTTCTTTTGTGGTTTTTTTGCATTATCTTTGTTCTTTATTTTTAATTAATTAATTAATTTTATATCATGGCCACAGTTTCCCCTCTCTTCTCTCCTCCCAGCCCCCACTCTGTTCCCAACCCCCAACCCCCTCCTCTTCTGTTTCTGTTTAGGAAAGGGCAGGTCTCCCATGGACATCAACAAAACATGGCATATCAAGTTGCAGTAAGATTAAGCACCTCCCCATGTATTAAGGCTAAACAAGGTGACCCAGTATGAGGAGTAGGGTCCCAAAAGCCAGTGAAAGAGTCAGAGACAGCCCCTGATCCCACTGTTAGGAGTCCCACAAGAGGATCAAGCTACATAACTGTAATATATACAGAGTGCCTAGGTCAGTTCCATGCAGGCTCCCTAGTTGTCAGTCACTGTGAGCCCCTATGAACCCACATTAGTTGATTCTGTGAGTTTTCTTGTAGTGTCCTTGACCCCTCTGGCTCCTATAATTCTTTCTCCTCCTCTTCTGCAGGATTCCCCAAACTCCGCCTAATGTTTGACTGTGGGTCTGCATCTGTTTCTATCAGTTGTTGGATGAAACCTCTCTGATGACAGTTGGGATAGGCCCCAATTTGGTCACAGGAGAAGGCCAGTCCAGGCTACCTATCTGCTATTGCTAGGAGTCTTAGCTGGGGTTGTAGAGACCTGGGAGATTCCCTTGCACCAGATTTTTGTCTGAACCTGGAATGCCCCTCTGCTGTGGATATTACTCTGTATAAATAAAATGCTGATTGGCCAGTAGCCAGGCAGGAAGTATAGGTGGGACAAGCAGAGAAGAGAATTCTGGGAAGTGGAAGGCTGAGGCAGAGAGACACTGCCAGCCGCTGCTTTGAGAAGATGTTAAGATACCGGTAAGCCACGAGCCATGTGGCAACTTATAGATTAATAGAAATGGGTTGATTTAAGATGTACGAACAGTTAACAAGAAGCCTGCCATGGCCATGCAGTTTGTAAGCAATATAAGTCTGTGTGTTTACTTGGTTGGGTCTGAGCGGCTGTGGGACTGGAGGGTGAGAGAGATTTGTCCTGATTGTGGGCCAGGCAGGAAAGCTCCAGCTACACCCCTCACCATTTCCAGTAGTCTCTTTCAGTACTCTTGCCCTCCTCACCCCTCCCCACCTGATCGCTCGTGTTCCCATCCCCACCTGCTGTCAGTCCACTCATGAAATCTCTTTTATTTCCTCATCTCAGGAAGATCTGGGCATCCCCCTGAACCCTCTTTGTTACCTAACCTCTCTGGGGCTGTGGATTGTAGCATAGTTATCCTTTTTCTTATGAGTGAGTATATACTCTGCTTGTCTTTCTCAGTCTGGGTTACATCACTCAGGATGATTTTTTTTCTAGTTCCATCCATTTGTCTTCAAATTTCCTGGTATCCTTATTTTTAACAGCTGAATAATACTCCATTGTGTAAATATACCATATTTTCTTTTTTTTTTCTGTTTTTTTTTGAGGCAGGGTTTCTCTGTGTAGTTTTGGTGCCTGTCCTGGATCTCGCTCTGTAGACCAGGCTGGCCTCCAATTCACTTAGATCCGCCTCCCGAGTGCTGGGATTGAAGGCTTGTGCCACTGCCTCCTGGCACATTTTCTTTATCCATTCCTCGGTTGGGGGACAAAGTGGCTGGATACAAGATTAGCTAAAAAAAAAATCAGTAGCCCTCCTATATACAAATGATAAACAAGCTGAGAAAGAAATCAGAGAATCAATACGCTTTACAATAGCCTCAAATAACATAAAATATCTTGGTGTAACTAACCAAGCAAGTGAAGGACCTGTATGACAAGAACTTCAAGTCTTTGGAGAAAGAAATTGAAGAAGATATCAGAAGATGGAAAGATCTCCCATGCTCATGGATCAGTAGGATTAACATAATAAAAAAGCCCTTACAAAAGCAATCTACAGATTCAATACAATCTCCATTAAAATCCCAGCCCAATTCTTTACAGACCTGGAAATAACAGTATCTTTGTTTATTAAAACTCCTTTGTTCATTTGTAAATTCGCACATGATTGCAGTGAATTTTGATCATGTCCATTCCCTGCTCCTCCAGCTCCTATCTGAACATCACTCTCCCTTCCTGGCTTCCCCTCTTCTCCTCATTTTCCTTCTTTCTTCTGAGTCTCTGTGTTAACCCAAAGCAGAAGCACTATGCCATAAGACGGGTGGGAGAAGAGTGGAATCCCTACTTCTCCCCTGCACCTTGGTTGACCTTGGCATCAGTAAACTTCAGCTGGAGCAGGATGAGAAGTGTGTGAAGAAGGGGAACTATTCTTGGCTTATAGCTACCTTGGGTGTATTCCCCATACTGCTGAGCTGAAATGGCCCAAGTAGGGAACTGTCTTGATGCAGTTCCCACATAGTCCTTGCTTTCTATATTCTATTTAATTTTCTATATATTCTTAAATAGATACATTTTCCACTTGTTGTTTGCCCCAGGACTATTTCTAGAAGCTTTATGTGGTTATATTTTATGTGTTATAGCTTTCACCAATTTAACTGGGAAGCAAGTTTGAGGAACTTTTCTTTCGTACTGTTATGTCCAAAGTTCGTTGCTCCATGTTTGTTGTTTTAAACTGTTAAATTTTGGATGATTTTTGATTCAGCAGTACATGACCTAAGCACTAGACCAAAAGCTACAGACAGTTGCAATCATGAGTTCTACTTGATGTAACTCAGTGGCAGAGTGATTGCTTAACGTGTATAGTGCTTGCTCTCTATGTAATCCTTAGTACTGCCAATACACACACACACACACACACACACACACACACACACACACACACACACACACACACACACACACCCCTACCTTCATCAACAACATAGTAAGGTTCCTGCTGTGGGATGTTCTGTATGGCAAATGTGTTGCTGATTGGTCAATAAATAAAACACTGATTGGCCATTGGCTAGGCAGGAAGTATAGGCGGAACAAGGAGGAGAATAAAGCTGGAAAGTGGAAGGCTGAGTCAGAGAGACACTGCCAGCCGCCAGGATGAGAAACAGCATGTGAAGATGCCAGTAAGCCACGAGCCATGTGGCAAGGTATAGATTTATAGAAATGAATTAATTTAAGCTGTAAGAACAGTTAGCAAGAAGCCTGCCACGGCCATACAGTTTGTAACCAATATAAGTCTCTGTGTTTACTTGGTTGGGTTTGAGCGGCTGTGGGACTGGCAGGTGAGAGAGATTTGTCCTGACTGTGGCCAGGCAGGAAAACTTTAGCTACAGGTTCCTGTTTGTGCCACATCCTGGATATAATATTACTTTCAAACATTTGTTACTTTTGCTCATCTGAAGGTTAAAAAAAGTGTCTTGGGATGGTTTGACTGCATTTCTTTTACTGTATGCATTAGATCTGAGATCCACGTTATACTCTCTGCTGTGGGCTTTTCTTACATATGTCTTCATACACCCGTTGCCTTGGCATTTCCAGTTCATGTCCTGTGGAGCCTTTCAAACCTAGGATGTTGTGTGTAGAGCTTAACTGGTTTTTCTTTTGGAGTTACTTTACGATCTAACTTCTTCCCTGCCACAGACATGCCATTTTCTTCTTCTCTCTAGATCTCACACAGTAAGGGTGATCTTTGATACCTTTTAGCCTCTTTCTAACAGAAAATCAATCCCCAAGTTCAGTCACTTTCTCCTTTGCAGTGTCACTCAAACCTGGAAATTCTTCTAGTCCTTAACTTCTAAATCCTCTATCTTGCCTCTGACTGTCTCAGCTGTGAACATCATACTGATTTCATTTTCAGAATCACTTTCTTTTGCATCTTCACTTTGAAACAAAGCAAGATGTAAGACACCAAAGAGGAGAAAACTGTAAAATTCAGGCTAGAAGTAGTGAGTGGTAATTTTGGGATTAATTTAATGGAAATCTAGAGTAAGTTTATAGCTGTTTGTTTAAGTGCCTAGGAGACACCAAATGTCGCAAGAGAACAACTTTGAGCGTTGGGAGAAGTTTACACATGGCCATATATTAAACAGTGTTAAAAATATTAACTGAATGTCATCTGTCAGACACTAGTCAATGTGACAGGAAGGAAGTTCCGAATTTAGCCATTTAGATTGCTGTGTAGTGGGAAGGGATGGATATGGTCAATTTATAATGGAGTTTATAAGCATTATGATAAGGATATTCATATCATTGTACTTTTTTATTTCTGGATAGAGACATATAATATTATTAAAATTCTATTTTAGGTAGTTAGAAGTAAACTATCATTGAAAATCAACTTTTGATTTCCCCAATAGGAATGATATGACATAAATATCAAATATTATATATATTACATTTTGCTTTATGTGCTTGTAGAAAGTATAATTTCTTATTGATTGTAGGTTGTGCTGGTAGGTTTTTAACATTAAGTTTACAAACCTGAGAGTTTTTTGGGAATAACAACCTCAGTGTTTTGGAATTGACCAGATCAATTGGCCTGTGGCCGTATCTGTGAGAGATAACCTGACTAGTGATTGATGTGGGAGGGTCTAGCCTCCAGCCCACTGTGGGTCTCTGCTGTACAGGAAAGGTAGCACAGCATGATGGAGTGAGTGAGCTGGTAAGCAACATTCCTTCATGGTTCTACTTCAGTTCTTGATGGAGTTCTTAACTTGATTTCCCTCAGGGATTTAGTGTGACCTGGAAGTGTGAGCTGAAAGAAACCTTTACTTTCTTAGTTGCTTTTGCTCATGGTGTTTATTACAGAAACAGAAAGGTAACTAGAACAGAGATATTTAAGTTTGTCTTTTTTTTTTAACTTTTAAAACGATGGCTGCCAAAGCACATATTAGATATGACATCTTTACTGGGTCTGTTATCTGTCTAATAGTCTGCTGGATCCTTAGACCCAACCTTTGCACTCATGTGTCACTGAAGAGTTTTCACCCTCAGCTAGCTTTTCTTCTAGCAGCCTAACTGGTCTTAATAATAAAAACCTGGAGCCAGATATCAGGGTAAATGCTGAAAGATCCAAGAGACAAAGGAGCAAGCCACAGCTACTTCTTACCTTGCCTACTCCTGAGTCTGAAAGGGTGATCTCCTGTCTCCTCCCACCTTATATAACTCTATCTGCCCAGCTATATCTCTTCCTGTCTTCACCTCCCTAGTGCTGGGATTAAAGGTGTGTGCCTCCCAAGTGCTAGGATCAAAGGCATGAGATCCCAAGTGCTGGAATTAAAGGTGTGTGCCACCACTGCCTGGCCTCTATGGTTAACCAGTGGCTAGCTCTGCATTCTGCACTCCAGGCAAGCTTTATCTGTTAGAGCACAAACAAAATATCACTACATGTATCAAAGACCTTGTCTGTACAGCTAGGGCAGGAGAGAGTGGTGACTGGGATCTCTGATGAGGGTCTTGTGACCTACTGCCTTATCCTGTGAGGGAATGTCAGCAGCCATTAACCATAGACCTAGCTATCACTGTGTTTTCTTTATTTTTTTGCTATGACTACAGGCCAAGGTATGCTCTAGATTACCACAGCAACTCTATTTCATGATGCCTGATTGTCTTGTCATGTTCTGAGGGAATAATGCACAACAATTAGCTTCCTGGATTTGTTTTTGAACTTGATATTTTGCATATTTTTATGCTGCTTGTTGAATAGGTGTCATATCCAACTGTGGTGGTTTATTCTTGGTTGTCAGCTTGATTAGATCTGGAATCAACTAAGAGTTGCTCCCATGATGGGTTTATAAGAATATTTTCTGAAAAGACTTAACTGAGGCAAGGAAGACTCTCCTTCTGAGTGGAAAGAACACTGCCCCCTCCATTGGCAACCCACATGTAAAGTGGACTGATAGAAATGAGTGCTGCCTTTGTCTATCTGGTTTTGTTCCTTTCTGGCTAGTGCATCTACTCATATATTCTTATTGCTGCTGATTCCATCCTTGGCTGACATTGGAATCTACCTTCTTTGGTCTTCCAATGTCCACTGAAGACCAGCAGTTCTCCTGGAATTCTCTAGGCCTTCATTGCCAAATTGGGACTATTGAGACATCTGATGTAGTGTCCTGAACAGCTAGTTACCAGGTTCTTCACCTCTACCATGTGAAGACAGCCTTTGTTGGACTACTCAACCCATATTATATAGTCCAGTCTAATAAATCTCCTTTGTAATATATGCTCATTCTGTTTATTCTGTTCCTTTCTTTAGAGGAACCTTAATATAACAACCATATTATCATTTATTTTATTATACTCTATATACTATTTATGATTATTCTTTTCTTAATTTAATTTCCTTGTTTGAATCTTGTTTTACTTTGAAAGAAGGTCTTGGTATTAAACTTGTAACACTCCTCATGCCTCAGGCCCTAAGTGCTGGGCTGACATGTAGCATCTTTATTTGAAATCTAGAGGTGATGGCCAATACTGTTAATAAGGATTGTGAAGGGGAACAGATGAGGTATGGTAATTTATAGTGGAGTAGGGTGATAATTTCTCTCTCTCTCTCTCTCTCTCTCTCTCTCATCTCTCTGTGTATGTTGGTTCCATTGAGTAAAATCGCTCTATCAGATGACAAGGTGAACCACAAAGGGTTGATAAAAGCATGTTTGGAATGCATGCTCCACTGCCATAGTCTGGTGTCATTTTTTACACCTCCCCCCCCCTTTTGGAGTAATTTTAGAACCTCAGGTAATGCTAACACTGATAGAAATGACAGGCTATTAACGTATGACAATTCTTTTGGTTGTTCCAAGTGATTTCTGGTACATTCGTTTCAAAGTACCCATGTTTCTATGCATATGATTGAAAATAAATATTAAACTAGAAACAAAATTATGGTCAATGTACTATCAAATAATGTTTTAATATTTTCCTGAAGAATTTTGTGAACTGTTTTAGGTGTCTTATGCTTAAGCCTATAACCCATTTTGAGTTACATCCTAAAAAATACTCATTTTTATTTTGTGTTAGTGTTTGCTTGCATGTATGTATGTGCACCATGTTTGTACCTGGTATCTATGGAGACCAAAAGAAGGTTTTGGATCCCCTGGAACTGGAGTTACAGATGGTTGTGAAATGCCGTGTGTTCTGAGAACTGAACCTAGATCTTCTACAACAGCAGAAATCTTTCCATCTCACATTTTAAGTTGATTTTTATGTGTGATATGAGACCAAGGTCCAATTTTATTCTTTTAAAAATATTAATTTATTGTTATTGTATGTGTATGATGTAGTGGATATGGGAATGCCATAATGTGAGTATGGAAGTTTGAAGACAGTTTTGATGAGTTGCTCCTCTTCTTCTACCTTTAGCTAGGTTCTTCATCAGGCTTACAAAAGTGCTTTTATCCACGGACTGGTCTCACAACCCACATTTTATTCTTAGTTATTAGAATATGTAGTCCATCACAATTTATTTAAAAGTTTATCCTTTTTGCACTGTGCAATCTTTGTCACAAACTAGCTGATGGTCTGTTTACATAGGGACTTACTTCCATGTTTACTGTTCTATAGATCTGTATGTCTGTGCTTATGTCAGTAACATACTATTTTGATTACTATAGCTTTGTGATTGAATTAATAACCAGGAAGTATGATCTTTCTAGCTTTGTTTTTCTTGCCCAAGAATTCTGTTTTGTATATGAACTTTTTTGAGTATTTTTTATTTTTATGTGAAAAATCCCGCTGTAGCTCTGACAAGGTTAATATTGAAACTGTAGATTGCTTTGGGTAGTAGGGGCATTTAAAACAATCATTCTTCTGGTTCCATGATAATGAGATGAGTTTCCAACTGTTTGTATTTCTTCAGTTTGTTCTTCAGTGTTCTGTAGTTTTCTATTTCACCTTGTTAAGCTTATTTCTAAGTGTTTATGTTCTTCATTAGCACTTGTACTCAGCAGGTTCTCTTGAAGAACAGAGCAAATAGAATGTTACATATTGTGAGGGGAACTCCTCTAGATTTCCTTTTGTGATAAAGGCTGTATGTAACTGAGAACCTGGTAGCAGTCCATGAGGATGCCTCTACAGCCCCAATCTGACAACTAAGGCTTGGAGATTCCTGGGGAGTTGCTGGTCTTCAGTACATGAGGGAAGGCTGAATAAGCTGTAGTCTGTTGTCTGTAGAGCATACAGCGGCAACAATAGGTGTACTTACCTACCAGTAGGAAGCAAAGACAAAGAGGCAGGTGATGCTACTTCCTCCTTGGACCCCTTCCTATCTGGGCCCCCCTTGGAACCTGTCTTCCTCTTAGTTAGTCCTTTCTAGAAACTCACTCATAGACCTGGCCAGAGTTGATTCTAGATCCCATCAAGTTGACGCAGTCAACACGAACCATTGCAGTGTTATAAATGGGATTGCCTCTAGTTCTTTCTTAGAGATTATGCTGATAATGTACAGAAACATACCTGATATATATTGATTTTTATATTCTGAAACTTTGTTGATTTGTTAATTTCTGAAGTATTTTTTTTTCTTTAAGGAGACTTAAGGGTTTTCTCTAAGTAAGAATATGCCATCTGCAAATAGGATATTTTACTTACCTTTTTTATTTAAATTTATTTATTTTTTCCTGCCTAACTGCTCTGACTAGAAATATAAATAGTATAGTAAAGAGAAGTGGCAAGCATGTGTTTTTGTATTGTTCTAGATCTTACAGGAAAGCTTTCAGTAATTTTGCTGTTTATGTGTTAGTTGTGAGAGTGTTATATGGATTTTATAACATAGAAGAATCTTTTTATGTTCATTTTTTACAGATTTTTAAAAAAATAATACAAGAACCTTTCATAAAGTGGTTTTTGTGTATGTGTTGGGCTGCTCCTTGATTATTCAATGTGGTATATCATATGTATTATCTACATGTGTTACACTATTCTTATATCCTGAGGGTACCTCATATGATAATGGTATATAATCCTCATAGTATGCTGTTGAACCTAGCTTACTAATATTTGATTGATGGTGTTTGTTTCTGTGTTTATCAGGGATAATCCTTGTCATTGTTCCTTCCCGTTTTTTGCCTGGTTTTGGTATGAGGGCAAGGATGACCCTGTTAAATGGATTTGGAAGTGTTCTTTATTCATTTTTGGAAGAGGTTATGAAAGATCACTATCAACCATTCTTAAATTGCTATGGATAAGGCTTTTTTTCTTGGACTTTTGTGAGCATTTTGTTTGCTGATGTAATCTCCCTATATTTAACTACTCATATTCTATATTTCTCCATGACTAGGCTTTGGCAGGTTAAATGCAATAAGGATTTATCTAGTTTTTTTCTAGGTTATCAAATTTGATGATAGATAACTTTGGAGTAGTTCCTTGTCATCCTTTGGTTTTATGCAGTATGAATTATGTTTTGTCTTTCATCTTTGATTTACCTGTTTGGTTCTTTTCTGTATGTGCATTAATTCGTCCAAAGGTTTCTCAGTTTTATCTTTTCACAAAGCCAACTCCCAGTCTCTCTGTTCTTTTTCATTGTGTTTATTGTTTCTGTTTCTTTTGATCTTTATGATATTTTTCCCTTCTAATTATTCTGGGCTTAGTTGTCTGTTATTTTTCTAATTCTATTAAGTTATGAATTCTTTGAGGTCTTTCTTTTCTCATACAAAGAGATTTCATTTTTATAAGCATCCATCTTTATTCTGTTTTGCTGTTTTCCTTTAGTTTTAATGCTAGGTTTCTGTTTTGTTTTAATTCTTAAAATTTTTCCTTAGATTAATTCTCTGACTCACTTTGATTATTCAAGAATATGTCCTTTGATTTTCACTAATTTGTGAACTTTCTAGTTTTCCTTCACTTTTAATTCTAGTCTGATTCCACTGCGATCATAATGCATATTTTAATTTATTGAGTTGTTTTTTAATGTCATTAGGATATGTGGCCTTGTTGGAGTAGGTGTATCCTTGTTGGAATAAATGTGGCTTTTTTGGAGTAGGTGTGGATTTCTTTTTTTTTTTTTTTTTTTTGAGACAGGGTTTCTCTGCATAGCATTGCACCTTTCCTGGAACTCATACTGTAGCCTAGGCTAGCCTCAAACTCACAGAGATCCACCTGCCTCTGCCTCCCAAGTGCTGGGATTAAAGGTGTGTGCCACCACTGCCCAGCTAGGTGTGGATTTCTTAAAGGAAGTGTGTCAGTGGGAATGGCCTTTGAGGTCTCAGAAGCTCAAGCTGGGCCTAGTGACTCAATGTCTCTCTTTGTGCTGCCTGCTTATCCAGATGTAGAACTCTCATCTACCTCTCCAGCACCATGTCTCCTTATATGCCACTGTGCTTCCTGCCATGACAATAATGGACTAAACCTCTGAACTGTAAGCCAGCTCCAATTAAATATTTTCCTTTATAAGTGCTGCTGTGATTATGGTGTCTCTTCACAATAACAGAAATTAAGTATGACAGTTTTCTCTGTATAGTTGGGAGTAACTATCAGGTATGGCAACAGTTGTTGGTGACTCAGTAGCAAAAACTATAGGGATTTCCCCTGCATAGGTTGCTAGAAACTGTACTTATGTATGCTTTATAGACAAGGCTGCAGGGGTCTATAGCTGTAACTATAGGGTTCTCAATGGGCTGCCAGGGTGTTCTACAGAATAGGGTCCAGAAGACCATTGTTTAATATGCTATATGGTTGCCCACGATCATCTCTATACTTATTTGTTCTTAGCTATTGTAGGACTGGTAAAGTGTTCATAAATGCTTTCCATGCAGTTATTCCCTATTTTTTGTTCTTCTGGGTTATAGTGCATTCTGAAAAAAATTGTGTTTGTGTATGTGTGTGTGTGTTTATATATGACTGAGTGTATGCATGTGCACCATGTACATACAAGGGCTAGCAGAGGTTGGAAAAGTGTGTCAAATTCCCTGGAACTGGAGTTACAAGCAGTTGTGAGCTCCCATGTGGTAATGGGAAATGAGCTTGGGTCCTCTGCAAGAGCACTTACTAGTGCCCTTAACCACTAAGCCATCTCTACAGTTCCTACAATATTCTTAGACTCTTAAAAGATTTAATTTATCATTTAATTATGTGCATGTAGGTAGAGTGGAATGGGGGAGTTATGTGCATTTGATTGCATATAGAGGCCAGAGCATCTGGAGTTATAGGCAATTGTGAGCCATCAGACGTGGGTCTTGGGAATCAAACTCAGGTCACCTGAAAGATCTTCAAGCACTGTTACCCACTGGTCAGTCTTTCAAGCCCAGATTGGATTCTTGAGCCTTTCTAGAGCTATTTTGTTAATGAATGGCATTTAAATTATTTTTATGGGAGTATGAGGTTTGGTATTTTCTATTTTAGTTATTCTGCAGCTTACTGGTTTTTAAATTAGATGTTAAAAAGATAATTATAAAACTTTTGAATTTTTAAGGTTTTTCTATAAAGTGTCATTTTAATTCACCAGATATTCTAAACTTTACTGAAGTTTTTCTTTGAGTAGGAGAATATTTTAAAAGGCTAAATATAGTAATATTTATAGTATTTGGTAAAAACAAAACAAAACAATCTAGCTACTTAGTTTCATTGTACTCATAAGCCTAGTTCAAAGTGTTGACACATTCACTCATAAACAGTTTGCTCTTACAAGCCTTTACATCAAGACCTCCAGTGTGATTTATATTGTATTCATTTATGCTGATATTTTATTTATCTTTGGTGCCTTATAACATAAGGGAATAACCCTTGGAAATTTGAGAGTAAAGCTTCTAAATGTTTGTGGAAACAAATGAGTAAACTTGGCTAGAGGACTTCTGTGAAGAGCAGGAAGGTTAATGTTCTTAGCAGCATTGAAGACTAACTGTATTTATCTCAAAGATGTTACTGCCCCAAAGTGCTAACTGCACCTGTCACCATGCAGTGGAAAGCAAAGCATAAATTCTTGGCACTGCCTAAACATCACTAGTAAGAAGCTTTTAAGTTGTAGTGATGAATAGTAATATGCAGCATTTGTATATTTAGTTTCAGCATTAATTATCTCAATGGTACTTTAGTTCTTCTGACCTTAAAGATGAATAATAAATGGAGTTAGAAATTTCCCTAATTAATCATCAGTGTGGGGAAGATGGATTTGTCCTTCAAACCAGAAACTTTTGAAATATATATGCATATACATATTTAATTTTAAAAATAGCCTGTGTCATTTGTCACTATGATGTTGTTTATTTTAAGGAAATAACTCACATAAACCTTGTTTTCTGCCCTAATCTTAAAATATAGTCATTGAAGAAGTGTGGCTAGGTGGTTGAAACCCTTGAGCTCATAAAGGTTCGTATAGCTGAAATTAAACTATGAAAACATTTTTATTTTTTGTTAGCCTATTTTCTTTATAAATGACATTTGTAACAATTGAATGCTTTTTTTTTAATTTAATTAACATATAATTACATCATTTTTTGCTTCCCTTTCCTCTCTCCAGCCTCTCTCATGTACCCCCACTCCCTCTCAAATTGATGGTTACTTTTCTTATGATTATATACATAATATTTATCTATTTATAAACAAATATATATATAATTTATATATTTATAAACATATATATATATATATATATAAATACACACAATGAGTCTATTTGGTATTGCTTATGTGTATATGATTTCATCACTGACCACTTTATATTGGATAATCAGTTAGGGAGCTCCTCCCTGGGATATACTAATTCTCTATCTCTCAATAATCCTTAGTTGCCTATAGTTCTTATTCTAGCAGTGGGACCCTATAAGATCTCCGTATTCCATGTTACCATACCTGTTGTTATTGTCATTGTCCAGGTCTTGTTTAGATGACCATTTTATTGAGGTATCATGGATGTAGCTTCCCTGTTATTTCTAAGAGACAATCTCACAGCATACTTGATCATCTAGCTCTTAACAACATTTCCACCCCATCTTCTGCCATGTTCCCGGAGCCTTAGGTGCAGGAGTTATATTGTAGATGTGATGCTAGGCACCCTATGATCAGTTGATCTCTACATTATGATCTATTGTAGTTTTCTCTAATGATCTTTGTTTGTTGTAAAGAGAAGCTTATCTGATGAGGGGTGTGGTGGTTTCAATGAAAATAGCCCCCACAGATTCATAGGGAGTGGCATTATTGGAGGTATGATCTCACTGGAGTAGGGGTGTCTTTGTTGGAGCACTTTCTCTTCCTGCTGCTTGCTAATACAGGTATAAAACTCTTGGTTCCTTTTCCAGTACCATGTCTATCTGAGAGTCTCTATACTTCCTGCCATGGCAATAATGGACTAAACCTCTGAAACTGTAAGCCAGCCCCAATTAAATGTTTTCCAAGAATTGCCATGGTCAAAAAAAAAAAAAAAAAAAAAAAAAAAAAAAAGAATTGCCATGGTCATGATGGCTCTTCATAGCAATAGAACACTGACTAAGGGGTAAGAACTATACTTATCTGTGGATATAAGGATAAGATTTACAGTGGATTTAGATACTATATTGGTCTAGTAAAATGGGTTCTCTAAGATCCGTGGTAGCTGGCTATATTTCTAGTATCAGACATGATTTTTCTTCAGTTGAATGGCTCTTAAGTCCAATTGGCGACTGTTGGTAACTGCCTAGATATGTGTGCCACTATTTCACTTTTAGGGCTATCTTGGCATATTGTTCATTTGTGTAGTTAACAGGACTCACAACTGGGTAGGAACTTTTATGGCTTCCCTCCTTTGGCAGCTTACATAGCACCTCTATCTAGTACTATGAAAGATCCTCTTCATGGAGGAGGCTTTCAGGTCAGATTCAGCTCAAATCTTCTAAGACCTATGCCCAAAGTACATGGTGTCTTCAACAATAGGGACTTAATACCTTCAACCTCTGAGAGACAACTGGGGGCAACAGAAATAGCCTTTTTGGGGTCACCAGGCCAGCCTGGTCTATAGAGTGAGTTCCAGGATAGGCTCCAAAGTTACACAGAGAAACCCTGTCCTGAAAAAACCAAAACAAACAAACAAACAAACAAGCAAACAAACAAAAAAGACTCCAGGATACAAACACCTAAAGTGGCAATTAATGAGGCAATTCCACGTAGTTTATCTATTAGTCAAAAGAGGTTTATTTTGGGGCGAGTTACAACCAACAAAGGGGTTGATTATAGGATCCAGGAGAGGTGAGTGCACGTGCAGTCCAACTCGGTTCTCTGGAGAACTTTGACTTGGTCTGCAATCTGGCATCTAGGATCATGAGGTAGCCAAGAAAGTGAGCACGTAGGCATCTCCAGACTTAAGGGGTCCTCATCTTGGCCATGCCCTGGTTGGGGGCAGGTACCTAGCAGTTACCTGCTGCCTTCTAGGGGCGGTGCCTCAGGACTGAAGCACAGACAACTACCCCTACACACACCCAGGATGCAGGTGATGTAACACTGTCAGCACAGTGCGTCAGCACAATGACCTTTGTAGCACCACTTCTTTCTTCCCTGGCCTCTCAATCCCCTTTTTTCTCTTAACTTCCTTTGACTGCTGCTTTGTTCTTTGTTTAATTTAGTCATGTGTACAATATTATATAAATCAAACAAGGCAAATATGTAACATTGTAGTGTTAATGTCTAATTCAGCATTACTCTCTGGAGATATTTCTAGATTGTATTATCATTAATTTGTTTATTTTTCATTGCTGAAGTGTTCCATGACTCCTATAGTTTAATCTTTACTTGTTGAAGAGTATCTGGATTATTTATAATTTTTAACTAATATGAACTAGATACTATGAACAATTATGTGTATCTTTTGAGAATATGTTTTCATTTGTCTGGGATAAATATCCAGGGGCAGAATTTTTTGGATTATGAAAGTAACATGTTTGGTTTATTAAGAAATTACAAAGGTATTTACATTATCTAAGCTGTATGTGAGTAATGCAAATTTACCTTCGTCTTAACTGACTGGTATTGCTACCTGTGATTTCTTCTCTCCATTCTGTCAGTTCAGTGATACGTATTTATTGTTCAATTAACATTTATTTTATGTATATGTTTGTACATATATGTAAATGAGCATGCTAAGGCATATTTGTGCAGGTCAGAGGATAACTTTCTGTTTCCTCCTACCCTATCAGTCCTAGGGATCAAACTCAGGTCCTTAGGCTTCACAGCAAGCTCCCACCCCATATTTCTAGCACCCCTAATACTATTTTAGCTACATTTTCACAAGATTAATGATGTGTGCATGTTTTCCTGTGCTCCTTTATCTCTGTGTATCCTCTATTCATGTCTTTTGTCCATTTTCAATTAGAATTTTTGAATCACTATTGTTGAACTGTATGTGTGAAGTCTGGTTTGCAGATATTTGCTTCCAGTCTATCGCTTTGTCATCCTCTTTACAGTCATTTGCAGAACAAAATAAAAACTGGATGAGTTCACACTTTAAGATTTACTTTCCTAGCCAGGCACTGGTGGTGCACCCCTTTAATACCAGCACTCAGGAGGCAGAGGCAAGTGGGTCTCTGTGAGTTCGAGGCCAACCTGGGCTATAGAATGAGAATGAGTTCCAGGACAGGTGGACAGGCAGCAAAGCTACACAGAAAAATCCTGTCTTGAAAAACCAAAAAAAAAAAAAAAAAAAAAAAAAAAAAAAAAAAAAAAAAGAAAAAAAAAGAAAAAGCAAAAAGGATTTCCTTTCCTGGGTTGTTTAATCAATAACTCTTAGTCCAGTTTTAGACAGTGAAGATTTCTTTTTAAAATTTTGTAGTTTTATATTTTGTTTTAAATTCTATGATTCAATTTTTTTTATTTGTTCAAGGAGATATTTAAGGAGGCTTGATTCCCGCCCCCCTTTGGGAGTCTCTATGATTGTACAATTGTTTTAGCACAATTTATTAAAAATGCTGTTCTCTCCCTATTAAAATATTCCCAGGGGCCTGCCCTGAGAAGATTTTTTCCCAGAGTCCTGGGCACTATAGCTAGTTTGGGGTAGTCTGAGGGAAAGGAATCTATGTACACCATGCTCTTTTGTCTCTTTACTTTATTCCTCTGAGATTAAATTCTACCTACACAGATTTATTTCTGTTCTTATAAATTGTTCCTCTCTGTCCCTTTTCTTCCTGTCCTCCTATAGCCCTAACTAAGCTCTTATGCTTTCAATCTCATCTTTGTCCTCAGTTTCTTCGTCCATGCTCATTTCTTCCTTTCCTACTCTCCTGACCTGACCCAATCCTTACTCTCTACAAAATCTCTGCCTTGTTCCTTTTTCTCTAGCCATGCCACTCTGCCTGGACTAGGAATTCTGTCCTAGTCTTTACTGAATCTGGTTGTGCAAAAAACCCTTCAGTTCTGAGTCAGTCGCTCTGGAATCCCATTTTGCCTGTCAGAGGAAGGAGGGTTTGAGCTTGATTTGCACAAGAAGCAAAGCTATGCACCTAAGAGACATGCACTTGGCCTAGGAGCCAGGCTGTGTCTCCAAAAGGTGGTTTTACCTTAAAATCAGGGGCCTTAGGTGCCTAGTGGGCAGTCCAGCCAGGTTGCTTGTCCTTGGATGCTTTGTTTGGAGCTGGCCCTATCCTTGGATGTAGCTAAAGGAGATTGTAGCTGAAAGTTTTCCTGTATCCCCCTGGTCCACAGCCACTCAGACCCAAGTAAACACACAGAGGTTTATATTAATTTAAACTGCTCAGCCATTAGCTCAGGCCTACCACTGACTAGCTTTTACACTTAAACTCAGCTCATTTCTGTTAATCTGTATGTTGCCACGTGTTCTGTGGCTTTACCTGTGTGCCATTACATGCTGCTCCCTGGATGGCAGGCTAGCATCACCTGACTCAGCCTTCCTTTCCCCAGAATTCTCCTTGTGTGCTTATCCCGTCTATACTTCCTGCCTGGCTACTGGCCAATCAGTGTTTTATTAAACCAGTGTACAAAAGCATTATCCCACAGCAGGGGATATTTGCAGAAGGCAGATATCCAATTCAAATGCTAAAATGGGAGCAGGGAGCCTGGAGGCAGAAAGCCCTGTTTTTGTGACCTTATCCAAGCACTTTAAACATATATGCCCAAGGAATGATCCACTCACAGTTATAAATTCTTGGGGAGATTATAAGCACAAGAAATTCATAGCAAGAAACAGCTGAATATTAAAAGCCAAATAACACCTAATATTCCTTGATATATGGCTTCCCTCTAGAAGGATTCCTTGACCCTTCAAGATAGAGCTTTATCATATACAGCTGAATCTCTATTTCACATTCTTGCAGTTTGCAGCATCTCCATATGCACAGAATCAAGTGTATATGTTTACAAGGGTGTCTTAGTTGGATCTCTATTCTGTTCTGCTGCTCTTTGTATCCTTTCTTCTGACAGTACTGCACAATTTTGACTACTCTAGTAATGTAGTATACCTAGAAATTGTATAGAATGTTTTTTTCTACTTTTTCTTTTCAAAGTTGTAACTATTTTATAAGTTCAGTGTGCTATCCATTGCACTGTAGCACCTTATTAAACATTTTATACCTATGTATCTCCATATTAACTTCAGAAGGATTTCATCTCTCTTAAAAATGTCCTGTTCAGTGTGATAGGAATTGTGTTAAACCTGAGTGTCAACCTGGGGGAAACTAGTACCTTTATCTTATAGGTATTCCTAAGTCCTGGACACCATATTTTGCCTA
The DNA here is from genome assembly GCF_007827085.1 of Peromyscus californicus insignis. NCBI lineage: Eukaryota > Metazoa > Chordata > Mammalia > Rodentia > Cricetidae > Peromyscus > Peromyscus californicus. The sequence continues at coordinate 66,366,373 of NW_026294573.1, read as the reverse complement.
TTTATTTTTATTTTATACTTAGCTTTTGTACTTGATAGCATTCAAATCTTGTGCATGTCTAGACTTCAAATTAAATATTTTTGTGATGATAAATGATACTATACAAAATGTTCTTTCCTATAAAAATTATTTTTTTTGTGCTCATGTTAATTTTCTTTTTCATTGTTTACTATGATTTTTTGATCTTCAATATAGAAATGATGGTTGCTTCACATAATGGATTTTTCTTTCTTTTTGGTGTGAATCCTTTTTTTTCTTTCCAAGTTGCTCTGGCTATATTTTTCAATGCTATTACTACATCACTACAATGTAACTGAATCATTTCTTCTCCCCTGTCTCCTCTCAAAGTTTTTCACATAACTCCCTGTCCTCTTTCAAATTCATGGCCTCCTTTTCTCCAATTCTCTCTCTCCCTCTCTCTCTCTCTCTCTCTCTCTCTCTCTCTCTCTCTCTCTCTCTCACACACACACACACACACACACACACACACACACTTTCAACTATAAACAATAAAACCCGCTCAGTCTATACAATGCCACTTGCATCTACCTGCCACTTGCATGTACCTGTTTTAGAGTTGACTGTGTTATTGGACAAAAAAAATGCTGTGCACTTTTCCTTGGGTTAGACAACCTTTCCTCCTCTTAGCCTGTAGACGAATATCTAAACAGTCTTATTAAATAAGAAACACAGCGCCAAATACAGAGTTAAAACCAAAGAGATCAGAGCACTAGTGAAGAGCCACGACTACCTTATCTTACAGCCTCATCGCTGTCACTTCCCCAGAGGAGAGAGTTTCTTCCTGTCTGACTTATCTTTTTATTGCCTTTCTGTTTTGCCTTCTCATTGGCTCTAAAACCAACCACATGACTTCCTCATCACTGCTTGTCTATACAGACCTCCAGGTCTCTATGGTTGGTACTGGGATTAAAGGTTTGTGTCACCACACTTGGCTGTATCCTTGACAACACAGAGACTCTGCCTGCCATGTGATTAGATTAAGGGCATTTGCTACTACTGCCTGACTCTGCTTATGGCTCGATATGACTTCTGATCTCCAGGCAAACTGTATTTATTAATATACAAATAAAATCACATTTCAGCACAAATAAAATATCACCATATTAGCCTTCCTCAGTTGCCTGCAGTTCCTTGTTTAGGATTGAGGCTCATGAGCCTTCTATGTTCCACATCAGCATGTCCACTATTGTCCTTGTTTAGGTCATGTCCAGGCAGCCATGTTGGTGAGACTTCATGGTGGTAGCTTCTGACATTTCTAGGAGACACATTCTCAGAGAAAACTTCTTTTCTCTGGCTCTTAAAATCCTTCAGCCCTCTTTTTCTCATTGAACCTCTATCCCTATGTACAAGTGTTATATTCAGCTGTAAAGAAAAAACAAAATCATGACAATTGAAGATAAGTGGATAGAACTAGAAAAAATACTATTGAGTGAGACCCAGACCCAGAAAGACAAACAGCCATAGTCACTCTCCTATGAGATTCCTATCTCCAAAGTTAGATAAGTGCAGAAACCAGGAGAGTAAAAAGGGACCATTGTAGGGGTGAGGGAAAGAGCAATAGAACCAGGAGTAGCAGATTACAAGTGATCTAAAGGGGGAATGGAGAGGGTGCTCTAATTAAGGAAGAGGGAAGGAGATAAATACAGGAGGGAGGAAGGTAAAATAACAGTAAAGAAATCTAAGAGATTAACCTAAAATGCATTTAATACATGTAACATGGAATATAAATATTTCACTTTCATAATACTAAAGTTGGTAAACAAGTATGCTGAGAGAGAACATTAATTCCTCTACCCATTCCCAGTAGAAAGGAAGTCCTTTGTTCACACTTCAATGGATCAGTTTTTTCATTGGACCTGGTCTTCATCTTCTGTGATGTTTTTATGAATGTTCTTTATCAAAGTGAGGAAATTATACTTTGGTTTCTAGGGATTTTTGTTGTGAATGGTTTCTGCATTGTATCAAGTGATCTTACTCCATCAATTGAAGAGATCATGAGAGATTTTTCTTTACATTGTTGATGTAGGAAAGTTCATTGATTTTAATTTTGAATATTTGAATAGCTTTGCATAATTGAAATATACTTTAATTGTTCATGGTATATAAATTATATATTGCTGAGTACTATTTTGTAATCTTTTGTAAGGAATTTTTGTGAATGTATAATTATAAGGCATATTGTTTTGTGGTTTTTCTCTTAACTATTTTCTTTGGTTTCTGTATCAGAGCTAAGTGTAGATACACAAAATGAATTGGAAAGCGAGCTCTTTTCTTTTTTTTCTTTTTTTTGGTTTTTCAAGACAGAGTTTCTCTGTGTAACATTCCTGGCTGTCCTAGAACTCACTTTGTAGACCAGGCTGGCCTTGAACTCACTGAGATCTGCGGGCCTCTGCCTCCAGAGTGCTAGGATTAAAGGTGTGTGCTACCACAGCCCAGCCATGCTTTCTTTTCTTGTCTTCTGGAACACATTGTGTAGATTGATGTTAACTGTAGCATGAATCTTAAACACTCTTATTAATAAAATCAAACCTAAGCCAGGTATTGGGGTGAACTGGAAGATCAGAGAACCAGAACAAACCACAGCTACCTCACCTCACCGGATCCTCAGCTGGTCTTGTTTCCTCAGGCTGGAGGCCTCTGAGTCCTCATATCTGAATGGCTCTCAGCTGAACTGTGCTGCTAGAAGCCTTAAAGCTTAACCAGCCAAAATGCTTCTAGTTTCTGGTCCTCACGCCTTATATATATAATATATATATCTTTTTGCTTTCTACCACCACTCCCTGGGATTAAAGGCTTGCTCTCTGGGATTAAAGGCGTGTGTCACCATGCCTAGCCGTTTCCAATGTGGCCTTGAACTCAGAGATCCAGAGGGATTTCTACCTCTGGATTGCTAGGATTAAAGGTGTGAGTGCCACCATTTTCTAGCCTTTGTATCTAGTAGCTGTTCTGTCTCTGACCCCAGATAAGTTTATTAGGGTGCACAATATTTTGGGGAACACAAAACCACCACAGTTAACTTTTCTTTAAGTGTTCACTAGAGTTTTCCAGTGATATAATCTCAGCATGGGGAAATATTTAAGGCTATTTTGCAAGGTAGATACTTTGCTTCAGTCATCAAACAGTTTAGAAAACTGAGAATGAAATTTCTTTTTTCTTTTTTCTTTTTGTTTTGTTTTGTTTTTTTGAGACAGGGTTTCTCTGTGTAGTTTTGGTGCCTGTCCTCTGTAGACCAGACTAGCCTTGGACTCACAGAGATCCACCTAGCTCTGCCTCCCAAGTGCTGGGATTACAAGCATGTGCCACCACTGCCCAGCACGGATGAAGTTTCTTAATGACCCAGGTTTTCATTCCATTTATTTTGGGGGTGGTTTAGACTAGTGATTGAGCCAGCACCTGAGTGCATGTTTGGCATGGGTTGTGTTACTAAGTTTAAACCCCAGCCCATTGCTACTCTTATTTCTTCCTTCCTGGTGTTCTGGAACCTTTCTTATTGTTTCTTTTCTCTTTAGAAAACTTACTTTATCCAATCTTTGGTGACTGATCATATAACAATAAATTTTTGCAGACTTCCTTTGTTTAAGAATATTGTGATTCTCCTTTAATTTCTCAAATATATTTTTATTAAGCATAGAATTTGGGCTAATGCGTTTTGGTTTTAGTATTTGAAAAATAGACCCTATCATGTGAATCATTCCTCTGTCATTGCTTCAGGGTTTTCATTGGTATTTAGATTTTACAAGTTTTTCTATCAGCTCTTGGTGGAGGTTTCTTTTGACATATCCTTTTGGGGGAATTTGTTGAACATTTTGAATTATATGTTTTACTTAAAGTTATAATTTAGTTGGTGTTTCTTTGTGTGCCTGTTATCTCGGTCTTCATTCTCCTCTCAAATCTGGACTAAAGTCACATGTGTGTTAGATCTCAGGTAGGTCCATGAGTTCCTGTTCAGAGAACATTCTCAGCTTCATGGAGTAACTATTTCCATTTGACTGTTCATAACTTTATTCTTTTTGAGTCTTGAGCTAAAACAGCCTTCTAGATAGACATTGAACAGGAGATAATGTCTTTGTGCTGTACCTGCCTTACAGTTTAGTTAGCTGTACATAATTATGCTACTTACAATAGGGTCATTCCACCTGGAACAGGCTCTAACTTCTATAAAGTTGATTCAGTTATTTACAAAGCCAAGAAATAGGTTCAGTGGTTGGTATTAAAGGGTCTGTGATTTTTCAGAGCATCTTAATTTCATCTGTGTGTAGACAGTGATATTTCAGAATCCATATTGACTATTGATTTTAACATTTAAGTGTGGCTCTCCATATCCTTTTACACAGAATTATCATTTACTTATTTTTTGTGAGAGAAGATAAAATAATTTTAAGTAAACAAATCAAAATATTTTAAACAGTATATAAATTCAAACTATGTTATACCCATAATGGGGCTTATCTACTCTGTTATTTGAAGTGTCATAGAATAGTTCTTATTTTAAAAACAAATTTATTATTTTTAATGTTATTTAACATGAATCTGGAAGAAAAGAGTTATAAGAAAATCTCACTGAGTAGGGTTATGGAATTTATATATTTCACTTTATTGTAATGAACTCAAAAATCTAACACAGCCAGATTAAGGTAACCTTTCAAACACTTCTCCAGTCAAAACTCTATACATTTCAGTGACTCATACCAGTAGTTCTCAACCTGTATGACTGTTTTGGGGATCCAAGGAGCCTTTCACAGATATTTACATTTCAATTTGTAACAGTAGCAAAATCACAGTTATGAAGTAGCAATGAAAATAATTTTATGATTGGGGTCTCCATAGCATGAGGAACTGTTTTAAAGGGTTGCAGCATTAGGAAGGTTGAGAAAGCACTGCTCTCTCTATACAGTTAGAATAGCCATTCAGGAGCAATGGAACTTAACACTTTATTACACTTTCACTGTCAGTTACATTTTATGAATTTACCCACCACAAAACAGAAAAAAAAAACCCTGACAGTTGAAGCTAGAGAAATAAAAAGCTTTAACACCCTCTTTCATGATTCACATGTCTTTTTGCCTACATTCCATCCTTCCTCATCAACTAATAGTCTTTGTAAATGCATAAGAGAAGACATAAAAAGTATAATTAGAATATCATGCACCAAAGTACAGTTTGGTAACCTAAAATGTTCTTATAAGATACTAACCATAATCTGAAGCCATTAGGTAAGATTGGTAAAGATTGCCTACTGCTTTCAGTATCTTTGGCTATTTTTATGTTGACATCAAAAATAAATGTTTCAAAGGAAAATGAACTGGATATAATTATATAAACAATGCTGAGATCAATGGTATTTAAAATAGTTGAGAAGTAAACTAAACATGAAATATACTTTTGCATCCACTTATTTGAAAATACCTGGAGGCCTTTTCTTATCCCAAAGGCATTTCTAATTTGCATAGCAAAGATAATATTATTTCTGTTTTCCTTTAATATTCAGATAACAGTTATATTCAGATAAGGAGAGTACCTTACATGTGAAAAACTTGTATCTAATTTTGTGGTTCAGAGCTAGTCACACATAAAGTAAGTAACTCCTTGCTGAAACAGGAAAATGAGAACTTCTAAGCTTCAGCTTGATTATCAGACAGCCTTATTTATGATAGCCTTTTTGAGGCATAGTTCCAAATGGTCATCTCATACTAAAGATTGCACTTTTGAAATTCATTTTATTATTTTTAATTGTTTGACAATTTTTAGACATGTATTTTGATCAAATCTGCCTGGATTCCCTTCTGTTCCATCTCTCGCTTCTCCTACCACTTTTCCTCCCAACTCCATCTATATTTCACCACAACAGTTTACATGTTCATTTACCCTTGAAAGCTTCCTTGCTGTTTTGGTTCTTAGTTTGCAGTCTGCTTTTACCTGCTAATCGTGAATGTCTTTGGATTTTATCATTATTTACATAACTTAGCAAAAACTACAATATTTGATTTATATTCTTGTGTGAAATATTTTCAAAGATCACAACAACAATGAGTCCATATGTGGAGCTGCCATGCTGTGTCTAGATACACTTTTCCTTGTAGTTACCCACCACCTCAGGCTCTTAACGTCTTTCTGCCTCCTCTTCCACAGTGATTCCTGAGCCTTGGAAAGAGAGGGGATGACAGAGATGTCCCATTTAGAGCTAAGAATCCTATAGTCCCTTATTCTCTGTACCTTGATCAGTTGTGGGTCTCTGTGTTAATAATCAACTGTAAATAGAACTGCACCAGTCTATGGGTATACCAATAAGTCCTTAGGAGTCAGTTTAATATCTATAGCATTAAAGCAGAATATCAGGATTAGGTCCTCTCCTAGGGCCTATTACCTGTCCAGTCACAGATTCTTGGCCTGATAAATGGGGCCAGGTATGGTTTTCATCTTGTGGAGTGAGACTCAAATCCAACCAGTCAGTGGTTGTTACTCTCATGATGTAGGTGCTACTATTGAAACAGTAAGCATGTCTTACTTACATGTCATACTTACCAAGGCAGTCATTATTAGAGCTTACAGGGTTTACATCTAGGTAAGACTGAAGATTATTTTTCCTCTCTACTAATATACATAGATACTTCCAGAACTATGAAAACCAGCCAGTAGAGATGAAGATTTCTGGTCCATACTAGCCTAATAACTTCATGTTCTGACTCAGATAAGTGGTATCTTCAGCAACGTGGTCTTACTTTCAAGTTCTGTAGAGTAAACAAGAGCATTGGCAATAATCTGTACTGTTTAGGGATCTATAGGCCTCACTGACCAACAACTCTAAAGGAGATAACCCATTCCTAGCACTAAACTTTTTAATTGTTAGCCTGTTGTTTCTAACAGGAGCCTTGTGGCCCCACTATAGAGTAACTCCTTTTAAACTCTCTTTATATACGTATATGTATGTATATGATGTATATGCATATATGTGTGTACATTTTAGGATGTTTCTATAGTAGTAGGTTTTTATATGATTTTTTGGAAGGTTATTGGTGTTAATATTCTCTCTTGGTATTGCCTTCCCATCCCTCACTCCAATTTCTCTCTTTTTGTTCCATTATTCTCCTTTAGCCCTTTATGCCACTGTGTTCTATCTTTCTTCCCTGAATGCTCCTTTCCCCATGGCTTCTTACTAATTTCTGTGGTTATTAAAATAAAATACACATATCTGAAGAATGGTTGCTAACATCCATAAATGAGAGAAAGCATGCAATGTCTGTCTTTGAGTCTAGGTTACCTCACTCATAATGATATCTCCAGCTCCATCTGTTTTCCTGTGAATTTCATTATTTTGGTCTTTTAAAAGCTGAATAATATTCCATTGTATAAATATGTCACCTTTTCATAGTTCATTCATCATTGGATGGACCTCTAGGCTGTTTTCATTTCTTTGCTATTTTGAGTAGAAGAGCAGTTATGAACATTGATGAACGGATACCTCTGTAGTGGAATCTAGTTCTGTGAATATATTCCAGGGCTGTGTAGTTTGAGCACATGGTAGATCCATTTTCAGCTTTTTAAAAAAAATTCTCATCAGTTCTAAGAAGACTAAAATGAAACCTCAAAGTAGTTTTAATTTGATGGCTAAAGCTGTTGAAAGTGTTTAGAAATGTTTCTCAACTATTTGTATTCCATCTTCTGAGAACTGCCTACTTAGTTCCATGCTCCACTTTAATTTAGTTGTTTTCTTGCTATTCAGTTTTTTGAGTTCTTTGTATATTTTAGATACTAACCCACTGTCAGATGTATAGCTATTAGAGATTTTTACCACCCTGTAGGCTGCTTCTTCACTTGAATGATGGTGTCCTTTGCTGTATAGAAGCCTTTTAGTTTCATGAGGTCCCATTTATTAATTATTGATCTTAATATTCATGCTATCAGGTTCTTGTTCAGGATGTCCCTTGTCAGTGAATTTAAGTGCATTTCCTATTTTATTCTCTATCAGATGCAGGATTTCAGGTATATGTTGAGGTCCCTGATTCATTTAGAGTTGAATTTTGTGCAGGGTGAGAAGTAGGGCTCCAGTTCAATATAACTCCCATTAGAATTCTAGTGTAATTCTTCATAGAAATTGAAAAAATAATCATAAATTTCATATGGAAATACAAAAGGCCCAACAGAGTCAAAACAGTGAAATTTTTGTAATATTTCTTATACTTTTCCTTCACTAATAGGCATTTTTTTGTCTTAGTTTATAAATATTGGTTTGTGTTTTTTTTATTGTGCTAGTATTTTCTTGCCACTTTTCAATGTCTATACTTCAGTAGTCTTTATGAATTTAATGTAACTTATTTTTTGGTTGTGCCGCTTATTGTCATATTTACACACTGCCAGGTTCTCCTTCTTAGAAATATCAATACAATAAATGTACTTGAACTTAAACTTTTGCTTGGACATCTTGGTTCTAAAGTTGGAACTTTCAGAGATTCAGGATAATATGTAGCTCGTGTCAGATAAAGAATGCCCTGGTTTCATGGTACCTTCTCCAGCTCTGTGTGTGTGTGTTTTATCATGAAATATTGCTATAAATAATAATGACTGTCCATAAACTCTGTTTTGATTAAAAATTTTATAGATAACGAATTATTTTTTAACTTTATTTCAGTTTATGTGTATGGGTGTTTTGCCTGCATGTATGTCTGTGCACGATGTGCAGGCCTGATGCCTGTGGAGACCAGAAGAGAATGTTAGCTCACTTAGTGCTGAAGTTGCAGATGGGTGTGAGCTCACATGTGGATGCTTGAATCGAACCTACAGCCTCTGGAAGAGCAGTCAGTGTTCTTTTTTTTTTTTTTTTCAAGACAGGGTTTCTCTGTGTAGTTTTGGTACCGGTCCTGGATATCGTTCTGTAGACCAGACTGGCCTTGAACTCACAGAGATCCGCCTGGCTCTGCCTCCCGAGTGCTGGGATTAAAGGTGTGCGCCACTACCGCCTGGCTGCAGTCAGTGTTCTTAACCACTGAGCCATCTCTCTAGCTCCAGAAACCATAATTATTATATGGAATTATAATTGTAGTTTTCTTTATATATTTTCAAGTCCAAGCTTCAGTATCTAAACTTTTGTATCTGAAGACAGAAAGCATCATACTCAACAAAGTGTAATCGATATCTGTTTTTAATAAGGACTTCCTTATTTTTGAACCACGTCTTAAATATTACTTTATCAAATGCAAATGTCTCCTTAATGTTTGTCAAAGAGGAAAAGGCATAGAGAAAATGAACATGTTTATGTTTACTTTTTATATTTCTATGTGAATGAAAATTAATTCCATTTTATCATGAAAGTATAGAAAATAAAGTATAGATTTATGTTTAAAGCAAAGGTAATATTGCTTAAATATTAGGACTCTTACATTGATATTACCTGTATCTGTAGACTATAATAGGGGTGTGTGTGTGTGTGTGTGTGTGTGTGTGTGTGTGTGTGTTACTATGAAAGGTTTTGCATGTGGCAAGCTATTTACTATTGAGCTTCTACCTTAGCCTCTTTGTTTGGACATTTTTTTAAAATGACTTGTTTCTCAAGTGAGACATGCCAATAATCCAGGTGAGCACAATATTTATATATTTTTATCTGGAAAATACCATGATATTTATGAAACTCAGAATTTCAGCTGTAGGATCTTAAGCAATTATGGAAATATTTTACTAAATTTTGAGTGATTTTTAAGTTTTCTGATAATTTTTTTCTCTATTGTTTAATTTGCCATATTTTCGTTTTGGTTATTTTTACTTATGAAAGTTCTGTGTTTTTTAAACTCCAGTTTCTCACTATTTATAATATTTTTCTTAAATTCTTAAAATTCTTAAATTTTTCTTAAATTTTCTTAAATTCTTTTCCTCTTTGACAAACATTAAGGAGACATTTGCATTTGATAAATTCTCATGTTTATAAGATGACCTTGACCTTCTGAATTCCCTCTTGTCAGCCACCTCCCAAGTACTGAGATTATACATATATGCCACCATGTCTCCTCGTTGGATCATATGTTTCTACTTTTCATGTCTAATCATTTTTTGATTGAATTGCTGGACATTATAAATTTCATCTTAGTCATTGCCAGATTTTTGTTTCATTCCTTTAAAGAATGTTGAGGAGTTCTGTGCATAGCTCAGTGATAGAGTATGTGCTTAGCATGTGTGAGGCCCTCTGTTCAATACTTAGCAGCAAAACAGGAGAAGAGGAAGAGGAGGAAGTAGAAGAAGAAGAAAAACAAAGACGACATTGTTGAAGATGTTGATGATGATGTTGAATTTGTTCTGGCATTCACTTATTTATGAGAATCTTCTTGATGTTTATGAAGTCTAGTTTTAATCTTTTCTAGGGCAGGTCAAGCCTGAGAAGCTTATCTTCTCTCCTAGGATCAATTTAGTTTTACTCATGTCTCAGGACTCTACTTAATGCTCTGAGTTCTATGAGAATTTTCCTCTGAATGATAGAAACATGAATTACTTTCACTTTTCTGTGACCTTCACAAATCATTCAATCTATTACTTTCTAGTGACTCTTCTGTGCCTGAGTACTTCTCAGTCAGGCTTGATCAGTACTTGAATAAAAAGGAACCTCTGCAGATTTCCAAAACTCTGAGGTCCACTGCATCTTTCAGTATGTTGCCATACAGCTTCCAGCTGCATTTTTGAATCCAGCCCACCTCTCCTGAGATCCCGAGCACTGGTTCTCCCTTTCTAGTTGTAGTTTGGAAACTGTAGGAAGGTGGGCAATCCTAGAGCTTATCTTAAGGAACTTTCTTGAGGATCACAGAACCTAGAGTCCTGTGTCTCTATTTACCATTGCCCTCCTTCCCAGGCCTCTGTGACATGTGACATATCAACTTACCCCCCTGTTATTTTATTAAAAATTCTAAAAATTAAAATATTTTTTCTCCTTTCCTTTACTCCCTCAAATCCCTCTAATGCCATCATTTTCCCCTCTCAAATAGTAGTCTCTTTTTAATTGCTTTTGTTACTGTTGTGTGTGTGTGTGTGTGTTATATGTATGTGTATGTTATGTGTGTGTGTGAGTGTGTGTGTCTACTTATAGATATGTATGTATACCTGGATTATTGGCATGTCTCATTCGAGAAACAAGTCATTTTAAAAGAATGTCCAAACATAGAGGCTAAGGTAGAAGCTCAATATTAAATAGTTTGCCACATGCAAAACCCTTCATAGTAACACACACACACACACACACACACACACACACACACACACACACACACCTATTATAGATACAACCTGTTGAGTCCATTTAATGCTCCTTGTATGTATGATTTCAGAGCTGACCACTTGGTATTGGATAACCAGTTAGGGGCTCATCCTTGGGGACGATGATTTCTCCTCTTCTTTACCTTAGGTGCTAGTAGTTCTTTGTCTGTGGATGGGACCCTGTGAGATTTTCTCCTTCCATGTTAGCATGGCTGATGGTGTGTGTTATATTTTTTTCAGGCATTTAGGTAGCCATATTGTTGAAGTATAATGAATGAAGTTTCCCTTTTCTGTAAGGCACATTCTCACAGGAGATTTCCAGGTCCTCTGGCCCTAAAAATCTATCTGCCCACTTTCCGTGATGTTCCTTGAGCCTTAGGTGCAAGAATTGGGTTATAGATGTATTGAATGGGGCTAGGCATCCATGATAGTTGTTCTCTGAATTTTGACCAGTTACAGTTTTCTGTAATGGTCTCCATCTGTTGCAAAGAAAAGTTTCTTTGATGAGTTGTGAGAGCTGCACTTACTCTGGGTATAAGGACAAGTATCTAGAATGCAGTTAGGAATTATGCCAGTTTAATAAACTCAAGGTAGTAGGTTATTCTCATGATACATGACCTCAGTAGATACAGGGAGTTCATGCTCTGCTTTTTGCTTAGGTGCTGGGGATCCAAACTCAGGTCCTTATGCTTACACAGCAAGCATTTTATCCACGGAGCCATCTTGGCAACCCCAAAAGTTCAAATTCTTTTATTTGTTGTTGTTATAGAGTCAGAGTTCAAACACCTCTCTCATAATGAAGTTACCTGATGTATGTAATAATGCTTATATCATGGAATTCATTTTTTATTTCATTATTTTTTAAATTTTTAATTCAATAAGAAGATGGAACAGTTTTTAGCTAAAGTAAAATTTGCAATCTTTCCAAAGCCTTTAGTTTCTTGAGAATTAAAACTTTTCCTTTAATCAGATATCCATGGACAACTCAAACGTCATTCTAGCATATTTGGAATTCTTAATAGGTGAAAGGAAATTTCCCCAAACATCTTCATTTAACCCTGAAATTATGTGATTTTTTTTGTTTTGTTTTGTTTGTTTGTTGTTGTTGTTTTGGACACTGTTTCTCTGTGTAACAGCGCTGGCTGTCCTGGAACTCACTCTATAGACCAGGCTGGCCTTGAACTCATAGAGATACATCTGCCTCTGCCTCCCCAAGTGCTGAGATTAAAGGGGTGCACCACCACTGCCCAGCGTGATTTATTTCTTAATAAGGGACTTCTTATGTTCTTTAACACTTTGAATTTTATACTTGAATAAGGCATGAGCCTGGTGGAATAATGATATTGGTATAAGAAGTGGTGATACTAAATTAGAGAGATAATGAATACAAGTAAATTTGAGGGCATTAAGATTTTAGTAAAGATGACCATTTAAGTGTTTACTCCTCATAATTCTTAGTTAGTAAACCATGGATACTTTCTTTCTGTGTATTTCTGAGATTGCATTTTAATTACATTTCTCCCTTGCCTTTTTCTTCCTTAAAGCCCTCCCATATACTCGTCCTGCTCTCCTTCAAATTCATGGCCTCTTTTTTTCATTAATTGTTAGGGTATACCTATATGTTTATATATATATATATATACACATACATATATGTATATATTCCTATTATATATAACATATAATATAGCATATATTATACATTCCTATTATATATATTATATATATTCCAATTATAACCTGATCAGTCCATATAATATTGCTTCTATGTATGTTTTCTGGGCTAACCATTTAGTATTGGATAACCAATTATAGAAGACTATTTCTCTGGGATCTTAGCATTCCTCAGTTGCTTGTAGTTTTTTGTGTAGAGTTGAGGCCTCATGGACTTTTCTCTATTCATTTTGGCTTGTCCATTGATGTTTTCCTTGTTCAGCTCATGTTTGGGCAGTCAGATTGTTGAGACTTTACTGGTGTAGCTTCTTATGTTACTAGGAGATACAATCTTACAGCAAAGTCTATGATCCTCTGGCTCTTATGGTCTTTCTGTCCTCTCTTCTGCAATGTTCCCTGGATTCTTCCTTACAGACTAACTCACATTTCAATTGCTCTCTCTTCATCATGGCCTTAGCATGTTAGGATATTTTTCATGATGTCTCAAATCAAAAGTCCAAATATTTAACAGTTATATTGGTTAAGTATTTATGTTGTAATAACTTAATTGCCATTTAGAATATCATAAATTAAGAATATCACAAAGTGAGGGAATTCTGGAAATGGAAAGTCTAGGTAAATGAGCAGGAACTACAGACCCTGGCACCACTAGCAGAATTCAAGAAATGGAAGAAGAGATCTCAAGTGTTGAAGAAACAATAAAAGAAATTGATTCTTCAGTCAAAGAAAAATTTAAATCTAGAAATTTACTGACATAAAACATTCAGGAAATCTGAGACACTATGAAAAGACCAAACTTAAGAATAATAGGAATAGAAGAAAGAGAAGAAGACCAGCTCAAAGACCCAGAGAATATTTTTAACAAAATCATAGAAGAAAAATTTTCTAACCTAAAGAAGGACATGCCTGTAAAGGTACAAGAAGCTTACAGAACACCAAATAGATTGGACCAGAAAAGAAAGTCTCCTCACCACATATAATCTAAACACCAAACATACAGAACAAAGAAAGAATATTAAAAGCTACAAGGGAAAAAGGTCAAGTAACATATAAAGGCAGACCTATTAGAATTACACCCTATGTCTTAATGGAGAATCTAAAAACCAGAAAGCCTAGAAAGATAGCCTGCAGACTCTGAGACCACAAATGCCAGCCCAGAGTACTATACACAGCAAAACTTTCAATCACCATAGAGGGAAAAAAATAAAATATTCCACAATAAAGTGAAATTTAAACAATATCCACAAATCCAGCCCTGCAGAAGGTACTAAAAGGGAAACTCCAACCAAAAGGGAGTTAAGTATACTCATGAAAACACGGGAAATAAATAATGTCACACCACTAAAACCAAAAGAAGGGAAGTGCACACACACACACACACACACACACACACACTTCTACCACCACACAGATGAAATATCAGGAATTAAGAATGATTGGTCATTGATGTCTCTCAATATCAGTGGTCTCAATTCCCCAACAAAGATACACATACACAGAATGGATGTGAAAATAGGATCCGGTCTTCTGTTGCATGCAAGAAAATCTCCTCAAGATCAAAGATAGACATTACCTCAGAGTAAAGGGTTGAAAAAAGATTTTCAAATCAGATAGATAAAAGAAACAAGGTGGTGTGGCCATTCTAATATCTAACAAAACAGATATCAAACCAAAATTAATCAAGAGACAGGGAAGGGTACTTCATACTCATCAAAGGAAAAATCCACCAAAATGATCTTACAATTCTTAACATCTATACTCCAAATGCAAGGGCACCCATGTTTGTAAAGGAAACACGACTAAAGCTTAAATCACATATCAACCTTCACACATTGATAGTAGGGGACTTTCATACTCATGCTCACCAGTGGATAGGTCATCTAGACAAAAACTAAACCGAGAAACAATGGAGATAATAGATATTATGAACCAATTGGACCTAATAGATATCTACAGAACATTTCATCCAAACACAAAAGAATACACTTTCTTCTCAGCATTTCATAGAACATTCTCCAAAATTGACCGTATACTTTGTCTGAAAACAAGTCTCACAATATAAAAGAAAATTGAAATAACCCTTTGTATCCTATCAGACTACCATGGATTAAAGTTGAATTTCAAAGACAACAGAAACACCAGAAAGCCTACAAACTCATGGGAAATGAACAATTGTCTTCTGAGTTAAGTAGACAGTTAACTGGGTCAAGGAAGAAATAAAGAAATTAAAGAATTCCTAGAATGCATAACTTACCCAAACTTATGGAATACAATGAAATCAGTGCTAAGAGGAAAATTCATAGCACTAAGTGCCTTCATGAAGAATTTGGAGAGATCTTACACTAGCAACCTAATACATCTGAAAACCAGAATAAAAAGAAGCAATCACATCCAGAAGAGTAGATACCAACCCAGACTACTGTACCCAGTAAAACTTTCAATCACCATAGATGGAGAAAACAAGATATTCCATGATCAAATCAAAATTAAACAATTTTATCCACAAATCCAGACCTACAGAAGGTATTAGAAGGAAAACTCAAATCTAAGGGGGTTAACTTCATCCACAAAAACACAGGCAATAAATAATCTCATACCAGCATAACCAAAAGAAGGAAAACACTCCCCTCATGCACATAACTACCACCATCAACAACTATAACAAATATACAATGGAAAAAAAGAAAGCATCTTCAACCAATGGTGCTGGTCTAGTTAGATGTCAACATGTTGAAAAATGCAAACAGATCCATATCTTTTACCCTGCAAAAACTCAAGTCCAAGTAGACCAATGACCTTTACATAAAATCAGATGCACTGAACCTAATAGAATAGAAAGTGAGGAATAGCCTTGAATGCATTGGCACAGGAAACAACTTCCTGAACAGAACACCAACAGCACAGGCACTAAGATCAACAATCAAGAAATGGTACCTCATGGAACTGAAAAACTTCTGTAAGGAAAAGACACTGTCAATAGGACAAAAAGGCAGCCTACAGAATGGAAAAAGGTTTTTTTTACCTACTCTACACCTGACAGAGGACTAATACCCAAAATATATAAGGAACTCAAGGAAATAGATACCAACAAACCAAATAATACAATTAAAAATGGGGTTTGGATCTAAGCAGAATTTTCAGCAGAGGACCCTTATGTGCTTACATTGGAGACGGCTCCTTGGTGGTCTCTGGAGTTTTTGCGAAACGAGTACAACAGTGGAAATTTAATTCTTGTATACTATGAAGATAATATTTGCAATTCCATATTATCTAAATTTAAATCATTGTAGAACAGCTATGGTCTATTTCATTTCTGATACTATAATAAACACTATGACCTAGAAGAAATTTAGGGAGGAAAGGGCTTATATGGCTTACACTTTCAGGTCACAGCCTATGAATGAGAAAAGTCAAGGAGTGAAATGAAGCAGAAACTGAGGAAGAAACTACAGAAGAATGCTGCTTACTGACTTGCTCACTTGTTTCTTGGATGGCCCAGGTCTATTTGCCTTAAAGTGGGGCCTCCCACCTTGAGCTGGGCCTTTCTTAGTTAGTCAAGACCATTTCTCATAGCCACAGCCACAGGCTAATCTGATCAAGGCAGTTCTTCATTTGAAGTTCCCTCTTGCCTGGTGATTGTAGGTTGTGTCAGGGTCACAATAAGAACTAACCAAGACAATACAGTGTTAACAGCTTATATTTATCAAATGTTTATTAAGAAAAATACATAGCTCTTAGTTCTTCCCATATACTGAGTGAATTCTTTCATAACATTGTGGTAGGCCCCTTTATTTCTCTTTTACATATATAGTGATTGAGATGCAGAGTGATCAAACAAATTGCATAAGTTCAAGTAGCTAAGAAGTGGTGGAGTCAACAATTTGATATGTAGATTCAGGATACTTGTTCTTAACCTAAGAGCAGAATGAACTTTGGCCCAAGTGTTAACTAACAAGTTAGGAAAAAAAGAATCTAAGTGAGTGATTGAGTGTAAGGATCTCAGGTATATTAAAACCTTTTATTAGTAGACTAAGTGAGGAAAATAGTTGAACAGAATGTCTCAAGTCTTTAGAAGATAATATTTGTACTTGCTAGTATTTTATTCTATTTGTGCCACAGTTAATTCAAGATTTAAACTAGAATGTATTTCATGACAAATTCAAGGGATTGGATTTTATCATTGAACACTGAGGCTGTTGAAAAAGTCATTCTAATGACTCAGGACGAGAGCATAGCCATGCCTCATCCTAATTTTAACCTATGATATTTCTGGAAATGAAGGATATTTGGCCTTCTTTGGCAGGCCATTGGTCTACTCTTCCTGTGCTCTTTTCTTCTTAATGAAGATTGTTTTTCCTTATTTTTTGTCATTCTTACCCTTCCATGTGCAAAAATACTATTTGGTTGGTATGGATGTTTTAACTGTTTTGCATTTTCCCGAAACTTCTATGTTCTTAGGAGGTTTTGTTTATAGTGTAGCTTTTGTACCTGACAGTACTTAATAAAAGCTTAAATTTAATCAAAAGTTCTATGTAGTGTCTAGCATGTGCATAGCATTTTACAAATTGCATGAAGAGAGAAGAGGAGGAAGGTGGTTCTGGAAAAAACATGATGCTTCTTTTAGAGAGGTAATTAAGGAAGCATGTCTCTCTGAAAGTGTTCTCTGTGTCAACACTGTTTGGTTTACAGTGCTTGTTAATTATAGGAATAACTTGTCTATTTCTTAGCTTTGTATAGAATCAGAATTTCTGGAGGTCTAAAGAAGATTAAATATTTATCATAAGGATTTTAAAAACTGACAGTAGGTGGTTAGGAGCACAGACTTAGAAGTCGTATTTATTAGAGTTGAAATTCCCATGCGTTTCTTTGGCTTTCTTAAAACTTCCTAGACCTGTTTCCACATATTTTAAGAGGAATTTTAGGTTCTGGCAGTAAGATGGCACTTCTCTGTGAAGACAGAACCACATGATGGAAGGAGAGAACGATTTTTATTCAAGTGATCCTCTTGGCATGGCACACATGTGCTCTCCTCCAAATAAGGAAATGAATGTAAAAATAAATTTGTAGAAGGGGAATAGAGAAGATCCATGTAAAGAACTTCATTAAAATTTCATCCACTGATAGGGACTAAAAAACAATAGCCATACTAGAAATTTCTCACAAATGGTAAAACTTGGATCAAAGGTGATGTGAGGAAGGCTGTTTTCACTCTAACTTTATAGAACATATGGTTTATATAGGTAGATATTTCACTCACCAGGTTGTGGATTTGTTTAAGATGTTCTTTTGTTTTAATTCACACATGACTTGCTAAGAAATTGTGGTTTCCCAATACATGGGATAGGGTTGGGCCATCTTCTTGTTAAAACAGCTTCATAGGCAATGCTGGCATGCATTCCGTGTGCTGCGGGAGAAAATCAAAGCCAGAAAGCTGGATATTTTGCTGTCTTTATGAATGGAAAAAAAAAACCCAAGACCCAGTTTTACAGTTATAAAGATTGAAATAAATTTATATCATTTATTGCAATTTGTTCTAATTATCTGAAAAGAAGCTACGCTTCGTAACCTGTGGTTGTGAACTTTGGCTCTGCCCCTGCCCATTTGGTTTTGAAACTTGGTTGGCTACTTGTGTGACTCAGTCAGAATATTTAATACATTCATATTTAATGCCTTAGTGTGTTTTAGTAAAATAAAAATAAGAGTTGTTTTGAGCTATTGCATATATAGTGATTATGATACTATCATAGTAAGTTGATTATCATTATTATCTTGTGTTATAGCTTAAATTCAGTAAACTTTTCAGTTTATGTGGAGTCTTGAGAAAAATCATTATCTTCTATACAATAGGCTTGCAAGGGTTATTCTTAGCCTGTTTGATATTACTATTGATCTTTTTTTTTTTTTTTTTTTTTTTTTTTTTGGTTTTTCGAGACAGGGTTTCTCTGTGTAGCTTTGCACCTTTCCTGAGACTCACTTGGTAGCCCGGGCTGGCCTCGAACTCACAGAGATCCGCCTGGCTCTGCCTCCCGAGTGCTGGGATTAAAGGCGTGCGCCACCACCGCCCGGCTTACTATTGATCTTTAATATTAGATTTTATTTGTATTCACCAACCCTCAAAATGATGTATATTGTATTCAAATTCAAAAATTGATGAATTCCAGGTTTTTTTTAATGTATACATGCTTCAAATTAAGCCTAAGCAGAGATTGCTTTATTTTCCTATTTGTTTTAGTCTTCTAAATGTTGCATATTTGCATAAATTATAAAGATACTGTTTATTTGCTTTTTAATTTTTTTTCTTTTTTGGGGTAAGATTATTAATATTTTTTTAACTCTCCTATTTTCAATCCCCTGCCTTCTTAATTGGGTCTGGAAATAAAACTCCATCCTAAAAAACAGTAAACCTAAAATAGGTAAGTTAATTCTTAGTTTTAAATGATATATTTATTTAGGATGTACATGTTGTAACCTTGAGATATGTATTTAAAGACTTAACTATAGAAATATGAGAGAGCATCTTCCATTTTATGCTTGGAGTTAAAGTACAGAAGCTCAGTGAGTGGACTGCTGCCATAATAAGGTTATACCATGTACTCATCCCTCAGAAAAACTCTCCCCTGCTCCATTCCACCCCTAAACACATGGGCTGCACAGCTGCTATATGGCTGTGTTCTGTCCCATGTGTATTAGGCCCACACAGCCTGCAAAGAGGTTGCATTTTGGAGCATGGTAGTAGCATGGCTGGCTGGAGACCCCAGAAGTGGAGCTGCCAGAATCCTGCCATCTGGCAGTGTTGCTGCTAGGCTGTTCTACTCAGTGCATAAGGATATTTTTGCTGAACCCTTTTTCTGTTGCCACAGCTATGAAGGCAGAGATATGGATGGATGGTCATGGGAGCTAGCAGGAAGATGTTTAATTAGAAACACTCTAGTGTTCAAGGTGAGAGAACATGCAATAAAAGTGTGAAGAAATGCATTTGAACTTTCACAATAGATTCAAGAAGCTTGACATCATCTTTTAACTTTTATGAAGACCTTTAAATTAAAGAATTGTGAGGGTATGGTATAGAATAGCTATTTTAAAATTCTGATCATTTTATACACAGCAGAAGGTGATACAGAAACACAGGTTTTGTTTTTTTAAAAAAAAATCATGATTGTTTTCATTTAGTGAAAGTTTATTTTTATTTCATTAAAATTTCCCCAAACACTGAACATAATTCAACAGTCCATGGAAAAGAAAAAATATTATGTGGTTTGTGTATGCACATATCTGCATATGAGAGCACAAAATATTGACATGATAATTGCAGTCAAGCCTGAGTGAGCAGTGGCCTGTGGGAATTCAGCTGGTGGTGTACCAACTGGATGGCTGCTCAGGACACAGTACAAAATGCAAGGTGCAAGTTAGCACTTTATTCAGCACAGGCAGGCATCATTTAAAAGTCCTTGGGGGCAACCCTGGTGATGTGCAGATGTTAAAACAGCCTGTTCTAAAGCGCTGATATTTCTGAACATTAGAAGAGACTTCTAGATTCTGAATGAGAAATATTTACACATTTATTAAAGTCATACAATATATAATCTTGTCTGTTTCTTTCATAAATACTTTATGTAATGAGCTGAGTATGTGCAGAAATATCTGGACTTTTAGGTAATAGAGAAGTATAGGAAAATCAAGACATTTAATTTGTAATCATAAAACAGAAAATGTCACAAGCTTCAACTTTAGAAATGAATTTAATAGGTAAATAAGAGTATTTGTTCTACTATTTAGTAATATTTAAATATAAGTTATGTTCATATAAATGTAATTTATTACTTATTTACTTGAGATATTCATAAATATATTGCTAGTATCATTTACAGAATCAGATATATTAGCCTGATTTAATTCTGTGTTCTACTTTGGACCTACTTGATTGGACATGGAAATCAAATCAGTTATTTTTTATGTGGGAAGCTTATTTTACATCTGGGTTCTGGTTTTAAGATATAAATTTAGACATTTATTTTTAAAATACAATAGTTCTAAATTTTGGTTATTTCATAAAATGAAATTATATGTAAAAACTATAGAAGTTTTAATTTTATGTAACTCTGAAACACTGCAATAGATGTTTGTATTAGGATCTACAAACAATATAGTAGCATTTTAATTTAAAAAATAATTCTTACTATGGGATAGATCCCATGTGTAAGATATTTTTGCAACTACTTTTTCAGTTTTTCTTAGTACCTAATTCATAGTTATTACAACAGTAACTCTACATATTCAAAACATGAAAACAGTCAGAACACTTCATAGATGAAAGGATAAAGAATTTGATAATAGTATAATTCTCATTTCCCTAAACTTCCATGTTTATCAGTCTTGCTGTTTTGGAATATAAATGTTTACTCGAAATTGGGAATATTTTGAAAATGAAAGCCAATACTATATATAAAATGTACATATAAGGGACACCACATTTAGATGTGAGAAAACAGGCAGTTTATTATGTTCTTTATTATTATGTATCTGTCAATTAAGAACAATCAACCTCTGTAAGTTTTGCTTTTTAATTTTCTTTGTTTTCTAATTCATACCAATATCATTATCTCATTTACAGTTAAATGTTTCTTTTAGACTCTAATATTTCATTTTGACATCTCATTAAAAATGGGCTCAAGCCCAGAAAATATGATCCTGTCATATTGTATAATATATGACATGGTCTATAACACAATAAAAATTTGTTTCTTAATGATTTAGAATAATTTCCCAGTTTTGTAGTTTAGAAAAATGGCAGCAAGTTAGCATGGTAATTCCTGTGGCTGAGTGTAGCAGCGGTGAGTGTTTACATGGGTGGTTCTCCTGGGGAAAGTGTCTGGAGCTTTAAACCTGTACACATCTGACAGCCTTTTTCACTCCATTTTTCATCCTAAAGAAGGCTGCACATACTCTTAGCTCACATCATTATTGCACATCAGTGGTTCTAATTAGCTGAACAGGAGTTTGTCTAAGCCATTGATCATCATCAACTTCTTGACAGGGTTTTCTTTTTCTTTCTTTCTTTCTTTCTTTCTTTCTTTCTTTCTTTCTTTCTTTCTTTCTTTCTTTCTTTCTTTCTTTTTTTTTGAGGATCCTTTTAAAAATTCTTGTGTGCAAGAATTAATTGAATTATCCACATAAGTCCATGGTGCTATAAACAATCTCTTTTTAGATCATAATTTCTAAGTAAAAAGTACTGGTACATGTTGCAGAGTGTTCTGTTGGGAATATTTTATTTTATTGGAAGCATTAATTATTCTGTGCTGCAAGAAGAGTTGTTGAACCATTTACATGAAGATTTTGAGTTGTCATTTTTTTCCATTTAAAATTATAGTCAGTTTTAGAAATTTTTTTTGCTATAAAATGTCACTAAAGTTTATCTTTGAGTTTACACTTTGTATAATGTATTTAATTTGTGATCTATAGCTCCAGTATTGTATTACCTGGTCTCTTTATAGCCATGTAAATGATTGTTGTGCAGTAGCTTTTAGTGTGTATCCTAGCTACTTGAAATCTTAGTCTTGCTGTAACAAAATACATATGCATACTCAGGTGGTTCCAACTACAAAAGTTGTTTTTTAATGGTCCTCAAGTTAGCAGATCCAAACAAAGGTGCTGGCAAAAATGGTGTCTTTCTCAGTGGCTACCTTTTTGTATCTTTATAGGGTGTATGTGGGAGATCATCTAATGTCTTTCTTAAGAGTGTTAAAATAATTAATGAGTGCCCTGCCTCTCTGACCACTAACTTCTGAGGAGCCCACCCTCACATCTCAAAATTGGAAATAGAATTTCAACAAAGGAATTTGAGAGGGAAAGACATTTAGTGCTCCTTCCTTGGAATTTTTGGTTCAGTGTGTCTGGGGTTGGACGAAGAGCTTGCACTTCTAACTTAGGTAATATTCATGCTATTGCTTTGACAGGCTGTGAGAACTAATGGGCCCAGGAGGCCTCAACCCTACACAAAGAATTACAGGCACCTAAAGAATGCTAGGAGCAGGAGAAGTAGCCTTCCATAGAAAAGAGCATACCAATTGATGGTCCAAAACCAAATGGTCAGCCCTGAAAACATACCTATGAGCAGTGTGTGTGTGTGTGTGTGTGTGTGTGTGTGTGTGTGTGTGTGTGTGTGTTGTAATCTGGTTGGCTTGCCCTTGTAAGGTTCTTGTGCAGGTGACTTACTGCAGTGATTTTGTAAGTGCTATGGTCACAGCATTTCCACTTAACAGCATTTCATAGGATTCCTCTCCATCCTCAGGTTCTTATATTCTTTCTGTCCCCTCTTCCATGATGTTCCTGGAGCCTGGGGAAGTTGATATAGATATGGGCTGAGCACTAAACAGTCACTTATTCTGAACATTTCTACAAGTTAGTGTCTGTTGTTAGAGTTTTCCTGGCCTTTCCTGGCCCACGGTCAGGACAAATCTCTCTCACCCGCCAGTCCCACAGCTGCTCAGACCCAACCAAGTAAACACACAGAGACTTATATTGCTTACAAACTGTATGGCTGCAGCAGGCTTCTTGTTATCTAGTTCTTATATCATAAATTAACCCATTTCTATTAATCTATAAGTTGCCACATGGCTCGTGGCTTACCGGTACCTTACATCTCATTTTCCATG
The DNA here is from genome assembly GCF_007827085.1 of Peromyscus californicus insignis. Taxonomy (NCBI): domain Eukaryota; kingdom Metazoa; phylum Chordata; class Mammalia; order Rodentia; family Cricetidae; genus Peromyscus; species Peromyscus californicus. Next base: position 66,342,797 of record NW_026294573.1, on the reverse strand, counting down.
GCGGCGGCTGGCAGTGTCTCCCTGCCTCAGCCTTCCACTTCCCAGAATTCTCTTCTCTCCTTGTCCTGCCTGTACTTCCTGCCTGGCTACTGGCCAATCAGTGTTTTATTTATTAACCAATCAGAGCAACACATTTAACATACAGAACGTCCCACAGCAAGTGTCTCTGCATTACTACCCACTGCAGTTCTGCCTTCTATGGTAAAGAGCAGCACTAATTTATGAATATACACATAAATGTTTAAAAGGCAGTTTGACAAGTCTATTTAGCAAAACTACAGTAGTAGGTCCCCATTCCTTCCAGGTCCTATGACATTCCAAAACCATGGGCTTTCAATCAAGTTTACAATGTCAGGCATGAATTCTGTCCTGTGTAGAAGGAAGGCCTCAAATCCAATCAGAGAGCAGCAGATTTTGTTAGTATGTTTATTTAATGTATAGCTTCAAACAGTTCTTCATCTAGTGTGCTCAGGAAAAAGCAGTAAGAGTAGATAGTATCTAATTTTTCAGACTTTAAAGGTAGATACTACCACCAAAAACTGATTTGGGATAAACAAGTGTGATGATTGAATGCTGGAGTACCTCAACGTTTCTAGGTTAAGAAAATAGGGAAGGAGGGAGAGGGATGAATGATAGCACAAACCAGCAGCACAGGAGAAGGGTCAACAGAGGAAGGTAAGTGCATGAAGTACTTCTAGAAGAAGGGAAGGACCACTGTGTCCAATGTTACACATTTGTAAGGTAGAGAAAAGTTCTTTGTAATGGTTGGGTTTTGCAATATTCAGATCCCCAGTAATCCTGATGAGAGCTTTTGTAGAAGAATGGTGAGTATGAATACCTACTGGGAGGAAATTAAAGGTAGAATATAGATTATAGAAGTCTTTCCAAGGAATTTTATTTTTAAAAAACAAGCAGCCAGTCAAATGTGCCCATTGATGTAATAGTGGCCTGAAGGTTATGCAGGTTATCTGTTGCTCTCTGATTGGATTTGAGGAATCACCTTCAAGTAAAAGGATGGAAAAAAAAGTATTCCCCTCTGATAGGCTTTGGGCTTGGGGGCTTCATGCTGTCAGTTTGACTGCCTTAATCTTGTTCAGGTCTTATTCAGGTAACTACAGCTCCTGTGAGTTGATACCTACAAGAACCTTGTCATGTCTAGAAGTCAGCATTTTACAGTTCTTCCTGTAAATGATCTGACCTTTACATTATTTCTACCTTCTCTTCATTGAGTCTTGGATAGTGGGAGATTGATATGGATGACCTATCCACAGCTAAGCACTCATGGTTATTTATGCTCAGCACATTGATCAGTTATATCTCTGTATTAGCCACTACCTATTGACAAAAGAAGCATTTCTGACTAAAGTTGAGAGCAACACAACTATATGAGTATAAACATGAGTATTTAGAATTTAGTTTGACATCATGACCATTTGGCAAAACAACAACTGTAGATTCCCCCAGGACCTGTTATCGTCTAAGTTATAGGCTTTTGACCACGTTTGTACAAGAAGCAGAAATTCCCTCTGGTGGAACAAGTAACCTCATATAACCTTCATGCCACTGCTATCTCATGGACACTTCTTGTCAGCAGGTCAGGATTGTAACATATAGTGTCCAATACTAGGTATTGAATATTGCTATCATCAATCTGTATAAAGTACTTACATAAATAAGAGCAGTTTTACTTATTTATTAAAGTCTTGAAAATGATCAAAGTTAAATTATGTTTTACACATTGATTACCATCTATCTACACCTAGAAACTAAACTGTTTCTTGAAAATGAAGTTGTCACAGTTGTCAGTACTGGTTAAGTTGCTGTCACTTGCCATATGGTTTCTGATTAATTCTGAGAGAGTTGATGACACAGATAATTTAATTCTTTATACTTTAAAATTATGTTTGCTACCACGACTGTGACCATTTAAAGACTTAGTTATGAACTGGTACAGTGGTAGACACTTGCTTATCATACATGAGCTTCTGGGAAACAACACAACAGCAACTGTATCATTGGAATGCGTAGGGATTATGACTAACAAACTCTGTCTTTCTATTTCTAGAGAAAAACAGAAATCTGAAGCCAAAGACAGAAAAGTTCTGGAAATTTTACAAGTCAAGGATGTTAAAATACAAGAACTGGAGCAGGTTGTATTCTAGTAAGAATATCAAAAATTGTATTTGCTTCAGGTTGTAGATCTTTAAAATTATTTGAAGTTTGTGTTATAATATTCATTAAGTATACTAGTGTTGCTGCATGAAAGCATTGTTTTGAAACCACTGTAGTCAATCTTTTATTATTATACCACGATCTTACCCTACTCCTTGTCTTCTAAATTGATTAGATATAAAACTCATTAAAATGCATAACAGGCTTTGGGATTTTAAAATAGTATTTATTATGCATTGTTTTATTGTATTTTTATTTTTGCTACATTATTAGTCACGTGTTTCTGATACATACATTTTTACATGGTTTCGGTTATAGAAAAGATTCACAATAATTGGTACTACTCTGCTTTATCTTTTGAAAATTTGCACAATTATTTGCATTCCTATCTTTTATATATAACTTAAATTCCATAATTAAACAAAAATTTATAGTTTGCTTGTGTTTATATAATCAGAATATTATTACCACAAAGATGTGCACACTCTCCCTAGACTACAAAATTCCATCCAATGAGCCTGTGGGGTGCATTTTACAGTCAAACCATACCATTCTACCTTGTCTTCTGTGGCTCCTCTCTAGCTCATAATGCAAAATATACCCAGTTCATCTCCAAGAGTTCCTTATAGTCTTAGTACTGGCCTTTTTCAGAGCTTCAAGTTCAAAGGCTCTTCTGAGACTCAATTCAAACTCTTATTTATTGGCCATTGTAAAGTAAAAAAAAAAAAAAAAAAAGATTACAGATTTCCAGCACAGAGTAAACATTCCCATATAAAAGTAGAAGAATGGGGACATGGGAAGGAGGGATGGGACTAAAGGAAGACCAAAACCAGTAGGATAAACAAGTCCTGGAGCTCCTTTTTGGCACATGGGGCGCATGATGGTATGATTTGGGGCACAAAGGACTTGGAGAACCCTGCCTCTATATCCTTGCCATCTGCAGCCCACTTGGGCTCTCTTTGGAGTTGGGTCTGCTCTCTGCAGCTTTCCCTGACAGATAGTGTACATTTCTGGCATCTCTTCTTTCTATCGGCCTACATTGAGTTTGGTTTTTACTCTTACAGCATCATGCATTGTTCTCTCCAGGGCTGTTTGAAGGGATACTGGTATTACTATACAAAGCTTGGCTTCCTAACCCTTCCTTTAAAATCTGGGCGAGATGACTCCATGATTCTTGGATTCTAAATCTGCAGAACTGTATCATGTGAACAGTGCTAGGCCTGTCCTCAGCTTAGGCAAAAGCTGTGCCTCCTTACAGCATGGATGTAGCAGCCTCTGAATTCCTAAATGACTGGTAATGGAGGGAAGCACCTCCTTAGGTGATCCTGTACAAGCAGAGTGCCACACACTTATCTTAAATCAAAGTGTTTTAAATGAGTTAAAAATTCTACATACTTGATCCTGAAATTGGTGGAGTTCAGCTAATTTCTGAGGTACTACCATCTTTCCTCTTATCTAGCTGCAACAAACCTGGGCTCTTTTAAAAAGCTCTGATGTTTTGGTACCCACAGGTTCCTTAGCCCCATCTTTCACCTTGCTCATTTTATGGACAAACTAATTTTTCAGATCCTTATGCTCTCAGTTCTCCTGTAAGCCTGATTGTGTGTATCTAGTAATAATCATGCTGCCACCCCTATGCTGGGTGGCTTTGAAATTTTCTCTACCAGATTAATTAGTCTGTCATTTTAAAACTTAGCTTCTCACAAAGTTTCAGGACACAGACAAACTATAAACTCTTTATGAGAATGCATCACAGATCCTCTGTTCGAATTTCCATTTGAGTCCTCATTTCCATGACATGTCACAAGTACTGTCCATTTTCTGTTCAGCATTCTGATCGGAGTTCTTGCCCAGATTTCTGACAACATTGTAGATCTTCTGTAGTCTTGTTGTATGACAAGATTTTTCCTAGGGAGACGCAACACACATGTCGACTCACCTCAGATAGGGAGCCCATGAAGAATAAAGTATAGATACCACCAAAGTTCAACTTGGTCAACCAATGAGTTTTATTGGGGTTACTTGCAGGAATGTGGGTGAGGGGTCATTTACAGGAACAGAAGTGACTCAAAGACAGCTGCACCACCAAAGCCCATCCCAGCATGGGTGACAGCTCCCAAAGCTGGGAACCTGGAGCTCACGGCGCAGCACAGCCTGTAGGCAGCTCAACAGCCTGGACAGTGTTCTTTCCAGGTGGCTCAGTTTAAAGAGTGAGCGTCAAAAGTCTATATTTGTTTCCTCTTGGGATGGAGGGTCCTCCTAATGAAGGTGGTCAATTGTAGGGACTTCTTGAAGTTAGAGTTATTTACCTTCTGTCTTAAGGAGCTTCCCTGTAGGATGGAGAATTTCAATGTAGGAAGGAACTACTACAGAATAAGTCTGCATCTCCATTCTTCTATTGCAGTAGGCAGTATGTCAGTCTTATAGTTTACACCTCCACACTTTTCCACATTTCTCTCAGACTAGTTCCGAATGGTTCTGCCTTATGGTCATAGCAATGATTCTACTCCTGGAACCTATTTTCTGTACTCTTTCTTGTTACTCTGACAAATACTTGGCTGGAACTTCTTATTTATTTTTTTTTTTTGGGGGGGGGTTTGGTTTTTTGAGACAGGGTTTCTCTGTGTAGCTTTGCGCCTTTCCTGGAACTCACTCTGTAGACCAGGCTGGCCTCGAACTCACAGAGATCCGCCTGGCTCTGCCTCCCGAGTGCTGGGATTAAAGGCGTGCGCCACCACCGCCCGGCTGACTGGAACTTCTTAAAGGGAGAAGAATTCATCTTGGCTCACAGCTTCTGGAGTTTTGGCCCATTTTGACAAGGAGGGAGTGTAGGGCACACAGGTCACTGTGTGGTGGCCAGGAGACTAAGAGATGTCAGTGCTGGCTCCTTTCTTTGTTTCTCCTCTTGGGTCCTCAGAACATGGAATGGCTCCACCTACTTTCAGGGTGGATCCTTGCTACCTTGAAATGCCCTCATAGACATAGCTGGGCAGTATGCTTTACTCACCTCCTAGGTACTTCTCCATCCAATCAACTTGATAATCAGGATTAACTATACTGTTAAAACTGCATTGGCTTTCATAAATGACAATACATTTCCTACTTACTCAAGAGACACTTTATTGGCCCACTCGTTCTGGGCTAGCAAGGGTGAATTCTGTGAATTCATTTTTTCACAAAGGTTAATTTAAGTAAATAGATAAGAACATTCTATGTATATATTTATTTTTTCTTTTTTTGTGGCACATGTCTTTTTTATTGGATCCATTTAAAACTTGGTATGTTTCCCTTCTCTACTGGCATCTGAATGAACTATTCTATAATCATCCTGTGGCAGTTTTAAGGAAGAATTTATGAAAGTATGCATCCCTCCTCCCCATTCATATCTGGGCCCTCTGGGAGCAAGGCTCAGACTTGCCCACACCCTTCAATAATTTCTTCTAGATAGATTAGGCTCTTCTGCCTCCTACTGGGTCTGGTGGAACTCTCTGCTCTGGTCTTCTACTCTCATAATTTGGTTTTGTCTGTACTTCTTCTCTGTCTCTTGAATTTGACAAAATATTGATTTACCAGAGACCTCAGTTCTCTGATGAATCCAAGAATTGTGAATTTTCATTTTGTTGAGGGTTCATCTTTCTTGTATGGATAGAAATGGGGCTTTAAAAATCCTTCTATGCTGGACTGGAAAAGAGAAGTCCCTCTGTTGAATTTTGGTTGTTTCACTGAATAATAATAAGTAATTTCCCCCCAGGACTTACAGTTTGTGAAATACAGTATCAATTAGAATGGCATTTCCTTGAGTTCAAGTCTTTACTGTGTGTCTAGTCAAATTGGTATAATGTTAGGGTGTGTAGTTTTAGCTTTTATAAATAACGTTCACAGAAGTGAAACCTAATGTTATCACATATATAATTGATAGTAAAGACTGCCATGAAATTTCTTTTGGTAAGACTGTTACCAGTGAGTGGAATATTCCTTAGCTCAATTCAGACAAAAATTATGAAAACCAAAAGTGCAGCTCCTTGTAGTGTGAGTTCTCAGCTCTCAGTGTTGTGAGCTCTCAGTCCTTAGTGTTGGGAGTACTCATTTCTTAATCAGCCATCTGTTCTGTCAGCCATCCCAGTTCTTACCTACTAGTTCAGCTCAGGGTACTGCTCATTTCTTGATTGAAATAGTGAAAAGGCAGAGCAAAACCATTACACTAAGGATTCTTTGGGCTTATTCTGCAGCATGGGGGAAGCTAGTATATAGCTTCTGACTCTGTGAGGACATGTGGATTTAAGTTTATGTAGGCAAAAGGACCAGGCTGGTAAAGGCCAAAGTTCACTGCTGATTAAAGAGGAATTTCTGCACCCATCCTGATTACTATTTGCGTGTAGCACCAGGCTTCTCACTGAACATCAGGCTGCTCCTGCCTGTTGGGTCATCAGCACTTGAATGATGAGGGGGATGCTGTAGGGAAAGTCTAGCAGATCAGGAAGGAAGCTGGTGATAGTAGATATGGCAACTCTAGAAGCATCAGCCTCTAGCACTGAGTAGATTATTGTGGCAGCAGCAGCAAGTACGAAGACAACTGAAGTGGCTTTAGTACATACAGTTGCTGTGGTAGCTGAAGATGTCATGGTGATCAAAGGGCAGACACAGCACTAGGGACAGTGGTGTTGCTGCAGCTACGTGTGTGTCCCTCTATATACTACCATATCTAATCTCCCAGATCCATAGACCAGTGTGGATGGAGGGTCATGTGTGGGCTGCATTAGCACTCAGGCTTCAGAAAGTTAGCAACAACACTAATTCATGTCCACTAAAAGTAAATTTAAACAAAAGTTTTCACAAAAACCAGCTAATCAACAAAGAAACAAGAAAGAAAACTGCCCAAATGTAGTCAGAGTTTTCCTGTCGTGGCCCCCTGCTCCCAAATAACCAACACAGAGGCTTATATTAATTATAAATGGTCGGCTGATAGCTCAGGCTTATTACTAACTAGCTCTTACAACTTAAATTAACCCATTTCTATTAATCTACATTTTGCCACATGGCTTGTGGCTTTATCTGTCCTCCAGCAATCCTGTTCCCTCTGCGGCTCCTGGCAACTCCTCTGACCCACCTTTCCTCCTCCCAGAGTCCTTTGTGTTTGGCTGTCCCACCTATACTTTCTGCCTGGCTACCGGCCTGTCAGCTCCTTAATAACCAATGAGAGTAATATATATTCACAGTGTATAGAAGAATTATTCTACAGCATTAAATCAGCAACAAAGCTAATGCATGTCCAATAAAATAAATTTAAACAAGCATTTTCACAAAACCAGCTAATCAACAAATAAAGAAAAAAGAAATAAAGCTTCCCAAACAAACAATAAACCCTGCTAGCTGTGGGGAGGGTTGAACCTTTGCAGTTCTGTCTCAGAAGTGTAGCTAAGTCACTGCTGATTATAGAATAAGTTATGTTGTGAAACCTTTTCTTTATTATAGAAAATGACATGACTTCTGATAACCTAGTATACTGCAGTTAATCAAATGTTACTCTTTAGTATCTTCCCTCCCTTCCATCCCCCATCTCAATACCTTCTAAGAAGCACAGAAACAAATGTTGGTTTTCAGTTGTTCTTAGTTTTCTTCCTCTTCCTCTCTTTTCTTCATCTTTGTTTTAGTTGTGGTTGTTTCATTTATTCTCTGTATGTTACTGAAGCTCTTATTTCCATTTTGAAAGTAGTTTGTAATTAATAATAAATAAACTGTACTCCAGTACTGCCTAGTAGGGTTTTAGGTTGTGTACTGTTCTCTAATCCATACTTACTCCATAGACTTCTCTTGACCATGATTTAAATTATTCATTTCTTGGCTTGTCAATAATAAATTATTTGTTTCAGACATACTTTGTCTTGTTGCCCTTTATGCTTTATGGTTCCTCTGAGTTCTGTTTGCTATTTTAGTATGAACTCCTGTCAAACTCTTCGAAATTTACTGTATCTAGAAAGATTTGCTGAAAAAGTATCATAAATCTAAGTTTTAAAATTAATTTTAGCTGTATATACCTGTACTTTCATTATTTAAATTAGATTTTTTTCATTAGAAAAATATGCTTAAATTTATAGAATTATAAAAGTTTGAGAGTTTATCAACTTTCTGTCAGAAACTCATCTTTGAGTAACACTGATGATTATGCAGAAGAATATTACTTGTCCAACTAATTATCAGAATATAATAGTTTGGGCTAGCCAGTAACAAACCTTACTGTAGCTGAAAGTTTTCCTGTGTCCTGCCAAGCCTGTGGTCAGGACAAATTTCTCTCACCTGCCGGTCCCACAGCTGCTCAGACCCAAATAAACACACAGAGGCTTATATTATTTACAAATGATATGGCCTAATGGCTCAGGCTTCTCACTAGCCAGCTTTTACATCTTAAATTAACCCATTTCTGTAAATCTATACTTTGCCACATGGCTTGTGGCTTACTGGTACTTTACATCTTGCTTCTCCTGGCAGCGACTAGTAGCATCTCTTCTCCTCTCTTTCTCTTTTTTCTCTCTCTAGTTGGAATGTCCTGCCTAACCTTATTCTGCCTCACTATTAGCCAGACAGCTTTGTTTATCAACCAATCAGAGCAACACATATTCATAGCATATAGAACAACATCACCCATCACCTTACTCTGTTTTTATTTACAAATTAGGTCTATGTCTGTTTTCACATCTTACTAAATCATACAATTGCCAAACTTTAAATAATAAATAACTCACAGATGAACTTGCTCCTTGTGTCCTTCATGTTGTGAACTAATGTTTAGCTCCCTATAACGAGAAACCCTTGGTATGCATCCCTTTTTAGGGTTTGAACCTATTCTAGAATAGATAATAAATACTCTTAATTTTTTTCACTTCTTTGGAAGGATAGACCTATAGATGTTTTTATTTCTGAAGGGATTTAATGTTTATATCTTTGAATTTATAATTCTTATGGGTATTGGGTTTTTTTTTTGCTAAGAATTTGTGCATATCATTGTTACATTCTATTTTTTTTTCCGTTTTCCTCCAATACTTGGTTTGATGACTAACTCAATCTAATGAACCATTCATAGATTGTACTCTTGTTGCTGAAATTCCTTCCTGTGGGAGGCATAAGCAGTGTCTACTCCCCCTCAAGTCCCAGGGATAAGCTGAAGCATAGTTCTACCAAAGCTTATTTTGAGGAACCAATGAGTTTTTTAGGCTTCCTTATAGAGCTTAGGTGAGGGGTTACTTACAAGGGTATGTAACACGAATTTTAAAAGGTCTTGTAATAAAAGACCCAGAGCCAGATATTGGGGTGAAAGCTGAAAGATCAGAACAGCCAGCCACTAGCATATCTCTATGAAATCCTCAGCCTCAAGAGAGAGAGTTCCTATTTCCTCACACTTTATATGCCTTTCTGTGTCTTGCCATATTACTTCCGGGTATTAAAGGCATGTGTCACCACTGCCTGGTTCTGTTTCTCTCATGTATCCCAGTATGACCTTGAACTCACAGAGATCCAGATGAATCTCTGCCTCCCGAGTGATAGGATTAAAGGTGTGTGCCACCAGTGCCTGACCTCTATGCTTAATTTGATGACTGGCTCTGTCCTCTGATCCCCAGGTAAGCTTTATTGGGGTATACAATATATCACCACAGGGGTGTAGGTGTTCCTCCCCTACAAGGCTTCACCTGGATAGCTTTTACCTGGCAGACATGATGGTCTTTTCATGGCCACATAGATGGAGCAGATCTCTCCTAGTCTTCCTTGGCCTATATACTCCAGCCCTTCCTAAGTCTGTGTGCTACTAAGGCGGAGTTTGGGATAACAGGTAACAGGAGGGCCTCATGACCCTCTGCATCCCTCTACAGGGATGGATATATATAGTCAACAGGCCCAGCTGAGATAATTGTTTTGCAAGTGGACTCAGATGAACACTCCAAGATGGCGGTTCTTGGGCTCAGAGATAGTTGCCCACAACTTTATGGTTTGAAAAACTCATTCACTCTTGTATCTGGAGACATGATTAAGAGTGCTGTACCTGCATTGTCTGTGTACATTTTCCGTTAAAGGGGAAAGAGCTGAATTATATAGTGAGAAGAAATGGATATATCATAGTGTGTTCATCTTAGAGCCATATATTCCACCAGTGTAAGTGGATTACAACTGTATCCACTCATATGGATGAATTTGGTAGAAAATATTGAACAAAAATCGTGAGACACAGAACTTGTATAGTATGATTTAATATTTAGTATAAATAATGTTAAAAGTGAGGCCAACTAGATAATATATTAATAGGAATGTGTATTTCTTTAAACTGTTAAAAAGAAAAGGAAGATAAGAAAACAAGATACATCCTTCCAGTACAGCTGTTACCCCTGGAGTGATTGGTGGTGGTGGTGGTGGAGGGCACAGTTAGAAGATGAGGGGGATCTTTGGGACCTCACAGGTAATGGCAACATTGTGGTATTTCGTTGGGGAGTGCTTCTGCTTTTCTTTTTCCTCATTTTAACCCAATTACAGACATTAGTTTTAGATGTATTCAGTATCTAAAATATTTATAGTAGAAGTAAAATAAAAGGAACATTTAACAATACAACTTCTTTTTTTCTTTCTTTTCTTGTCAGTTGAGAACTGGTGCTGTCTTTAAATCATTCCTCACATTTAACTGTCATTCATTTTACCCTTGAATCTTGCTCTAGCTTTCATATATCTTCCAGTCCTTTGGAGAGGACTTAATAAGGAAAAGATACTGAAATATAAAATGAATAGATGTTCAGAGATTTGAGCATCATTGTTATACCAGAGATAGACTAAAGGTTAGTTTCTACTGAAGTTTTTATTTAAAACAAAAACAGAGCCAGACATGGTGGTATAGACCTGTAATGTTTAGTATTGGAAGTCTGAGGAATGAGGATTGCCATGAGCTTGAGCCCAGCTTGGCCTATGTATTAAGTTCATGCCAGCTAAGGCTAGAGGGAGACTGTGCCTGAGACAACCAACCAACCACAGAAATCTAAATAACAGTCAACAACAACAACACAACCCCGTCTTTTATTCTGTTGTGTCCGCTTCTTGGTTGCAGACAAATGCTGACACTGCTGGATCTGACTTGTAGGCTTCAAATAAGTGTGTGAGGCCAGAGAGCAAGTGCTGGCTAAGTGCTGGCTGAAGGGATGGAGATGTCAGTGAAAGTCGCAGGAATCTAGGGAGGAGATAGTAGCAGGATATGGGGTTTGGTTTGAAGTGGCAGTAGACAGTCCAGTAGAATTTGTTCCTGAAGGTTACAAATATGAAAGAGATTACTGGGATAGGGTTAGGGCTGATGCTGTGTCCCACAGTGTCACAAAGAGGCATTTTCTGAGAGCAAAGCTATAAATAGAAGAAGAGGCAGCTAAGAATTGAATGCAATCTTCTATTCCCCAATTAGGTATAGAATAAACATCTAGCTAGTGTGAATGATATTTAGCTATAATTACTATAATCTTAGTCTTCTGTCTGGAACAAAATATTTTGGTACCCAACTTGGCCCTTTTTATTTTTATTTTCTGAATTGATTCATTCATTCACAAAACCACAGTTGGTTTCCTAGAACTGTTTTCTAAATGTTACCCAATAAGAGAATAATTATATCTTATTTTAACTATACATACATTTTCCTTGTTAGAATTTTAAATCTAAATTTGGTATCTTTCTCTTTCCATATACTCAAATCTGTTTGCTTTCAATGTATGGTTTAGTATTTAGTATTAAGTTTTTGATTTGTTTCATTCTAAACTAATATATAGGCACCATGCTTGCACTCTGTAGATGACAGTCCATGGATGTGGTGCTGGAAGTGAGAACTGTGGTGTCAGACTTTACTATTAAAGCTAACATTAACAACTAAGATATAAATCCCATGAAATGAGCTGTTTTTTCCTTAGACGTGCCAGCTTACAATTGATTTAAATCCTTCTCACAGACTGAATCAGTCCTAAGACAGGAAATAAATGACCTTGTAAAACAGAAGACTATGGTTGATGAAGAAAATGTCTTCTTGAGGAAAAAATTCAGTGATTTACAGAAGAAATTTAAAGATAAAAGCCAAGAAGTTAAGGTGTGTTGACTCGTGCATGGCTTTACAGTACCTTTGCTTTGAAGTCCCCCTTGAAGTTTTGCTAACCCTTGTGGCACAGAAAGTGACAGGCTTGCCGGAAAATTGCCTTAGGCCCTGCTGTACCACACAGTTTTCTCAAATGCAAAAACTCTGATAAAGATGCTTTAAAGCTGAGACTCAGAGCTTTATAACTTACAGATAAATAGTTAATGATGGGAATGGAGCTAAGAAAGTAGGAGTGTGAATATGTGGCTTCTAGTAATTAGATTCTGATGGGACTGGCATTATTAATTGATAAAACCCAGGTCTGGGAGGATATGTCTGTGTGGGTCTCAAAAATAGCTGGGGACAGCATCAAAGGCAGCTTGATCAATTAATGGGCTCTTTGCAAATGTGTACTCATCAAAGCTGTCATCCAGTGAAAAAATATGACCCATCCACCTGCATGAAAAGAGGCCAATAAAGTACACAGGTGACCTTGGCCATCAAATATAGAAGAAGCTGCTGTGGGGATGAAACTGCACAGTTTGTATTTCCTGATTCATTCTCACCTTTCTTTCCCCTTGTTTATCGGCCCTTACGGTACTCTTCTACAGGACACCAAGGAATGTGTACAGAATAAAGAAGAGCAAAACAGACTGTTTATAAAAAACCTGGAGGAGGAAAATGAGAAATTACGTACACGCTGTGCTGACCTGCTAAATGACCTGGAGAAACTGAGGAACCAGGAAGCACACTGGAGAAAAGAAAAACACAGTGTGGAGGCGAAAGTAAAGGTATAGGACAAGAGCTGAACCCATGCTGCTGTTCTGGGTCCAACCTCTTACAGGAAGTTTAGTCCGTGTTTTTTCTTTAAATAACAAGTTAGATATTCAGATCCACCAGTGGGAACTAGCATTAATTTATATTCTTTCACTTAAGACCCATAGCTTTTTAAATATTGATGTTGCAAAGCAGGAAACTGACTTCAAATAGTTATCCTAAAATGTAATCATTAAAAAATAAAGGCTATTGCTTTTGAAATAAAGTATGTTTTGAAAAATACACTTAGAACCATTGGTTCAGCTTTTTAAAATTAAGGCTTACTTTTTCAAAATGGTCTAGAATTCATTACAATACATTTTGGAGACTCTTTTCTGCTTCCTTTAAAGTTACCATGTTAAAAAAAAACCCACAAAACATTTAAAAATACATATGGTTCTATGAAAATGTTTTCTTTGGCTTAAAGGGAAGAGTAAAATTTTATTAGAGGATAAAAGTCTTTGTAATATTCTCTATAATATCCTCCCATCCATTTTGAGCATCATTTAGAAATAAAACATCGTTCTCTGGTATTCTCTTTGTCTTGAGGTTTCTGTTAATTTATTTTCCCATTAAATTTCAAATTTCTCTTTTATCATATGATGAAAAAGACCGAAATAAGTAAGGCTAGTGAATATGGCAGTATTTTTGTGTGTGTACACAAGGAAAGAATATCTCAGTGTATGTTTGCATATATCCATCAATACATTTTAGTTAAATAATTGTGTGTATGTGTATGTTTTCATGTTGAATAAGTGTGCATGAATATTGATAAGGGGAGAGGGATATGTTGGGGTGTGACTCTATCAATTGTAGATATTTTATACGGTTCAACAACCTAGTGAACCAATGAGCCATTGGGGTCATTGAATCTTGATTTTTTAAAAAATTTTTATTATTTTCTTTTAAAGTTAAACCTTTAAAAATTTGGTAGTTTTATAAGGGTAAGTGATGCTGCCTTGTATTCCTTTACAATTACATGACTGTTTGGATATTGTTTGTATTTTTTGTGTCATTCAAATAATCAATTCTGTGGTTTGCTCTTGTTTTTTAGTTGGGTAGCAATTTTGTACCTTGAATATGATTAATTGGCCTTTAAAAGTTTGTGAATTGATAAGAATCTGTGTCTCATTCCCTTCTTTAATGTTTTTGATTTAATAATTTTATGTGATAAAAATTTCCTTCTCTAAAGTATTTGATTGTTTATACCTCATGAGATTCAATAGTTTATTGATTTGAGATTCAATCTCTCTTTTCAAATTTCCTTGTTTGAATGTGTTTGTTTATAGACTGTTATTTTTGTGATGTGAGGTATTATAGTTTTGTAATTTTAACCAATATTAGGTAGCAAAGTCTACTTTATTTTTGGTAAGGCCTTTATGTAATCTTTCACTAGGATATAATATTAAGAACAATTTTGTTAGTAAATTCCATTAAGAAGCAAATGGTTCCATGTTTAATTTAAAAACTAATTTTGAGAGAATTATTATTCTACCACTCAAGAGTGTAGAATATGGTGCTACAGTATCCTCTAAACACTCTTTCTCCATTCTGGTTTATGTGTGCATGGACCTTAGCCAGAAACACTCATAGGTATGGAAAATATACTAATTTTCTCTCCTATATATATATTTATTTTCAGTTGTCTCTGGTAAAGTTATAGTGAGATTTTTTTTTTTTTTTTTATTTTATTTTATTTTTTTTTTTAATTTATTTTGCAATACAATTCAGTTCTACATATCGGTCACGGATTCCCTTGTTCTCCCCCCTCCCGTCCCCCTCACCTCCCCCCCAACGCCCCCCCCCCATTCCCATCTCCTCCAGGGCAAAGCCTTCCCCACAGACTGAGGTCAACCTGGTAGACTCAGTCCAGGTAGGTCTAGTCCCCTCCTCCCAGGCCGAGCCAAACAATCCTGCATAGGCCCCAGGTTTCAAACAGCCAACTCATGCAATGAGCACAAGATCTGGTCCCACTGCCTGGATGCCTCCCAAACAGATCAAGCCAATCAACTGTCTCTCCCATTCGGAGGGCCTGATCCAGTGTGGACCCCTCAGCCATTGGTTCATAGTTCATGTGTTTCCATTCATTTGGCTATTTGTCCCTGTGCTTTATCCAACCTTGGTCTCAACAATTCTCGCTCATATAAACCCTCCTCATTCTCGTTAATTGGACTCCCAGAGATCCACCCAGGGCCTAGTCATGGATCTCTGCATCCAGATCCCTCAGTAGTTGGATGAGGTTTCTAGCACAACAATTAGGGTGTTTGGCCATCCCATCACCAGAGTAGGTCAGTTCGGGCTGTCTCTCGACCATTGCCAGCAGTCTGTTGTGTGGGTATCTTTGTGGATTTCTGTGGGCCTCTCTAGCACTTTGCTTCTTCCTGTTCTCATGTGGTCTTCATTTACCATGGTCTCCTATTCCTTGTTCTCCCTCTCTGTTGTTGATCCAGCTGGGATCTCCCGCTCCCCCAAGCTCTCTTTCCCTCGACCCTCGCCTTTCATTACCCCCACTCATGTCCAGGCTGTTCATGTAGATCTCATTCCATTTCTCTGTCATTGGGCGATCCCTGTGTCTTTCTTGGGGTCCTGTTTTCCGGGTAGCCTCCCTGGTGATGTGAGTAGCAGACAATTCATCCTTGTTTCATGTCTAGTATCCTGCTATGAGTGAGTACATACCATGTTTGTCTTTCTGAGTCTGGGTTACCTCACTCAGGATGATTTTTTCTAGATCCATCCATTTGTTTGCAAACCTCATGATGCCATTGTTTTTTTCTGCTGAGTAGTATTCCATTGTGTATATGTACCACATTTTGTTTATCCATTCTTCAGTTGAAGGGCATCTGGGTTGTTTCCATGTTCTGGCTATTACAAACAATGCTGATATGAACATAGCTGAACAAGTGCTCTTATGGTGTGGTTGAGCATTTCTTGGGTATATGCCCAAGAGTGGTATAGCTGGATCTTGGGGGAGATTGATTCCCAATTTTCTAAGAAAGCGCCATATTGATTTCCAAAGTGGTTGTACAAGCTTGCATTCCCACCAGCAGTGGAGGAGAGTTCCCCTAGCTCCACATCCTCTCCAGCATAAGGTGTCTTCAGTGTTTTTGATCTTAGCCATTCTGACAGGCGTAAGGTGGTATCTCAGAGTTGTTTTGATTTGCATTTCCCTGATGATTAGGGATGTTGAGCAATTCCTTAAATGTCTTTCAGCCATTTGAGTTTCCTCTGTTGAGAATTCTCTGTTTAGTTCTATAGCCCATTTCTTAATTGGACTGTTGGGCATTTTGATGTCTAATTTCTTGAGTTCCTTATATATTCTGGATATCAGTCCTCTGTCAGATGTGGGGTTGGTGAAGATCTTTTCCCATTCTGTAGGCTGTCGCTTTGCCTTGTTGACCGTATCCTTTGCTCTACAAAAGCTTCTCAGTTTCAAAAGGTCCCATTGATTGATTGTTTCTCTCAGAGTCTGTGCTACTGGTGTTCTATTTAGGAAGTAGTCTCCAATGCCAATGCGTTCAAGACTACTTCCTACTTTCTCTTCTAGCAGGTTCAGAGTAGCTGGATTTATGTTGAGGTCCTTGATCCACTTGGACTTAAGTTTTGTGCACGGTGATAAATATGGATCTATTTGCAGCCTTCTACATGTTGATATCCAGTTTTGCCAGCACCATTTGTTGAAGATGCTTTCTTTTTTCCATTGTGCACTTTTGGCTTCTTTGTCAAAAATTATATGTTCATAGGTGTGCGGATTAATGTCAGGGTCTTCAATTCGATTCCATTGGTCCACATGTCGGTTTCTATGCCAGTACCAAGCTGTTTTTATTACTGTAGCTCTATAGTAGAGCTTGAAGTCAGGGATCGTGATGCCTCCAGAAGGTTATGATTTTTAAGTTAGATTTTAAGGTTTTGAGTAAATTGCCAGGCTCTATTCTAAATAGCTGTGTATGAGGTTTTTTATTTTTAAATATCTTTGTTAATAATATTGTCTGCCTATTTTTTACTGTAATTAACCTAGTGACAGTTGTGACATGGTATCTCATTGCATGCTTGCTTTGGGGGTCTTGGTTTTTGTAGTAATGGGGATCAAACCTAGAGCCCTGTACATGATAACTAAATGTTCTACCACTGAGTTATATCCCCAGTTCTCATTCTGACTTTAATTTGCATTTTCCTTGTGACTAATGATGTTGAGCATCTTTTCATTTGTTACTGATCATTTGCATATCTTTGGAGAACTGTCTATGCAAATGTACTATATATAAGTCCCTCACCAGACACAGAATTTGAAACTATTTTGTTGAGTTTTTTGGATGGATTTTTACTTCTTTTTTATATATATATAAAATATATATAATAGACATATATATATATATATTAGACTAATAACAATGAAAGTGTCTTGTTATACCAGTCTGATCTTTTTCTGCTGAGTTTACATAAACTATAAGGTGTACTGTAAGTTATTATATTATATATATGTATTATGTATAAGCTATTATATTATATATACAATATAAGTTATATTGTACCAGTCTTATCTTTTGTACCGAGTTTACAAGTTTATATAAACTCATTAGCAAACATGAGCATCATTCTAAAATACAGCTTTCTGTGGTATTATCATTGTCTTGATGATTTTGTTTATTTTCCCATTAAATTTCAAATTTCTCTTTTATCGTGTATTTTATTGAAAATGACAGAAACAAATAAGGCTAGCTTTTTCTCCTCCAATATCTGGGTCTATCAACTTATACTGTCATGAGCTAATGGTGTTCATTTAAACACAAAGATGTTTTGCATTTTTATGACTCTTGTCTACTTTTGTTGTTGATCATTTTTTGGGGGTGATATAAGAAACCAATGTATAATCTAAGATCATGAAGCCTGGATCCTATCTTCTCTTTTATAGCTTACTATATTATGTATATATAATTTTTTATCCATTCTTAGTTAACTTTTTTGTTTGCCCTCTTTACTTTTGTATCTTGTCCACTCCATTTTGCTGGTCCCCTTGTTTCCTCCCGAATAATATTTTCTCTGCTTTCAATACACACACACACACACACACACACACACACACACACACACACCTAGATTCTGAGTAGGAGAGAAAATAAGCCATGTTTTGTCTTACTGATAACTTTTTAATGTGGTGTGGGATATAGGTTCAACTTTTTTCACTCACATCTTTCAGTTCTACCACTTGTTGAAAATAAGTTTTCTTTTTTCAGTATATTATGTCTGCATCCTTATTGAATACCGTTTACTGTTATATGAGTTTATTTCTGGAGCTCAGTTCTGTTCCTTTGCTTATATGTCTACTCTCATGCCTTTGCCACACTGTGTTGAGTACTGTCAATTTGTAGCAAATTTTGCATATTGGATGTGTGTCTTTGTGTTTCTTTTCTAAAGTTAGCTATGCCCAGTCTCTTCTATTTATGTGTGAATTTTAGAATCAGTGTTTCCATTTCTACAAAACAAGTCAGATTTCATCAAAGGGGAGAAGAAAGACAATACATAAAATATATATAGTGTTCTGGAATATTAGTTTAAGATGTGTTACATTCATTTATGCTGTGGAATATTTGTTTAATGATGCAAAGATATGTTACATTCTTTTATGTTGCACTTGTTTAACTCTGTAAAGCTGTGTTACTTTGCCTGTCTGAAACACTTGATTGGTTTAATAAAGAGCTGAACGGCCAATAGCTAGGCAGGAGAGAGAAATAGGCAGGGCTGCCAGGAAGAGAGAATAAATAGGGGGAAAAATCTAGGTGTGGGAGAAGAGAGAAAAACAAGAAGAGAACTAGGAACAAGAAAAGGAGAGGAGGAGAATGCCAAGGGCCAGCCACCCAGCCACACAACCAACCATGGAGTAAGAAGGGAAGAAAGACATACAGAATAGAGAAAGGTAAAAAGCCTGAAGGCAATTTCCCCTTTTTTTGTCTAATACATAATAAAAAAATAAAAAATGTTATAACTATTATAAGAAAAACTATATACAATAAGTACAGTAACTATATATATATATATATATATATATATATATATGCAATAAACACATCAACAGTGTCTAGTCCATTTGCATTTGACAAATCCAGAGAAAATATTCCATTACCTGTCCTATTTTGTTGAGTCCAAAATGTACCTAATTCACTTTCTATCCTAACTTACATTACTGACAGATTACTATCTTACGTCTTTCAAACTTAAACACTTAATACCTCTTAGTGAGTTTCTTTTCTGAATTTCTTAACAAGGAAAATTGTAACTACAACTCAACTCTCTAATCTTCAACTCCCTCAGAGACCTGAGAAGGAAATAATATTACCTAGTAAAACAGGAAGTGCAAACAAGGGACTTCTTGGTTTCTCAGAAAATTGGGAATCGATCTACCTCAAGACCCAGCCATACCACTCTTGGGCATATACCCAAGGAATGCTCAATCATACCACAAAGATACATGCTCAACTATGTTCATTGCAACACTATTTGTAATAGCCAGAACCTGGAAACAACCTAGATGCCCGTCAACTGAAGAATGGATTAAGAAAATGTGGTACATATACATAATGGAGTACTACTCAGCAGAGAAAAACAATGACAGCATGAAATTTGCAGGCAAATGGATGGAACTAGAAAATATCATCCTGAGTGAGGTAACCCAAACCCAGAAGGACAAACATGGTATGTACTCACTCATAAGTGGATACTAGATATAAAGCAAAGAACAGTCAAACTGCAACCTACAGAACCAGGGAGGCTACATAGCAGGGGGTATGCTAGGATGACTGTGGCTTATAATAAGTTTTGGTTTTACTCAATCACTGGGCAAGCCTCAGTGAAACATTTCACTTTAGGATAAGAATTTGTACTGTATCAAGCTGATAATAGAAAAAATAAATAAATAAAAATTAAAAAAAAACAAGCGACTTCTAAAAAATGAGAATATATGTAGGCTTAGAAGAGAGAGGAAAATGAATATAGACAGTTATACAAAGAAATAGAAAGTTTTAAAAATTAGATCTTAAAAGAGAAAGTAAAAGTAATATAAATAATAAACCACGTAAAGATGGAAGTCACACAGAGAGTCTGGATTATATTGTCTTTGGGATTTTTAACTGCAGAGAGAAATTTTATTGTAAAAACTGTGGAGTTAAGTCAATATGCATATTTTAAAGATATCTTGATTTCAAAATTTATGTCTAAGGATATATGTTGCTTTGGAAAAGAGGTTCTGCTTTTGTTTCCACAGAAGACGATTACCTATGGATTGCTTCCAGGCTAATATGGTTTGACCAGCCAAGACTCCCTGAAAGGTCTCTAATGACACCATGGCCCAGATCATCCAACATCCAAAATCAACTTCAAGGCAACTGCCTCAGAGAATATAGCATCACAGGCTACTCCAGTCAGGACTTGACCATAATCCTAAAATTTTCTTTGTGTCCCCATAAGATTACCAGGGCCCTCTATCAGCAGGAAGTAGCCTAGAAAACTGTTTCCACATTCCCCAAAACTGGATTATAGGTATTTCTCTTTGTTTAGATTGTTAGTCGCAAATTGTTATTGGTTATAGTCAATCTCTTTCTAAAAGAAGAAAGGGGGATATGATATAGAAATGTAGGATATAGATATGAGAGAATGAAAGGATAGATTATTGAATCTACTTTTAAAGAGCAACAACTTGTTTAAAAATGTTTTACATTGCTATGGATTTTAGTTTATTGATACAAATTTAAAGTTAATCTCGAAAAATCAAAAAAAAAAGTTAATTTTGTTATACTGTATGTATATTTCTACTCTGGTTTAAAGTATTTTGTTTGTGCAACTCATTTGAAATTGTAGTATATAGTTGAGAAATACAGATTAATAATTAGTCATCTGTGGTCATCAAACTTATGTTAGTTAAGTTTTCTAGGTATACATAGATATATTTCAATTAGGTAGGTAATCTTCAAACACTTCAAAGACCTACAGAATATGACATTTAAAATGTTTTTAGAACTCTGACTTTCTGGCCATTGAGACATGTCTGCTCCTGGCAGCACCAATCTACTTCAGAGAAGATAATGGGCATTGAAGAAACTCATTATGGAACTTGCTTTCTTTGTGGCAAAAGTTAGCCACTGGGCAAAAAAGTGCCCTTGTGTTGGGTGCTTGATAATATGTTGTATTAAGTGGACATGCATGACCCATAGGAAGGTGACCACTGAACTTTGCAAGGCAAATGATTCTTTAGGTTCCTGCTTCACGGAGGAGACTGCCAAACATTCTACAGGACATAGGGAGAAGTGACTAAAAAACTCTAGGCCTGTAGGCTGAAGATGGATGCCCCAATGTTGTAGAGGAACTTTGGGTAACTGTCTAGGCATCCAGCTGTCTCTATCATTTAGATTCTCTATCTAGATTTTTGAAAGTTACTTACAATGTACTTCCTATTTACTTAGGTAATATTATATCCTTCTGAGATCTTTGATGTAATTGAAGAATAGACAGTTATAATTTTCCTTGCTTATGATAAAAGATAAATTAGATAAACTTTAAACTTACAAATATAGGATAGAATATTTTCTTTAATTTTGTCAAATACAAATAGACTAGATATTGTAACTATAATTCTTGCTTGATAACTATTCTATTACATGTAATTTTACTATGTTAAAGTTAAAACCTTCCTTTTTGATTAGACTGAAAAGGAGAAGTGCTGTGGAATGTCATTCTGTATGCTGTGAATGTATGCTGCTCTGATTGTTTGATAAATAAAATGCTGATTGGCCAGTAGCCAGGCAGGAAGTGTAGGTAGGATAAGCAGACAATGAGAATTCTGGGAAGAGGAAGACAAAGTCAGGAGTCTCCAGCCAGACACAGAGGAAGCAAGATGACAAGGCAGAACTGAAAAAAGGTACCAAGCCACGTGGCTAAATATAAATAAGAATTATGGGTTAATTTAAATGTAAGAGCTAGTCAGTAATAAGCATGAGCTAATGGCCATACAGTTCATAAATAATATAAGCCTCTGTGTGTTTACTTGGGTCCAAGTAGCTGTGGGACCAGCAGGTGAGAGAGATTTGTCCTGACCACAGGCCAGGCAGGACACAGGAAAACTCTCAGCTACACGCGACTCCAGCAGCATGTCTGTCTGCACACCACCATGCTTGTCACCAGATAATAACAGACTGAATCTCTGAAACCATATGCAGGCTTCCTCAATTAAATGTTTTCTTTATAAGAGTTGCCGTGGTCATGGTGTCTCTTCACATCAATAGAAACTAAGACAGTGTGTCTTAGACATTGCTGTAAGTTGAGCATTTGTTATTGTAACTGGTAGCACCTGAATAAGATTCTGCCCCTGCTTGAGGATTTGCTTTTTGCCAATTGTTGAAATAGTCAATTTGTTTAGTTATTTTTCCAGTCAGTCTACAAAGGCCATTTTCTTTGCTACATTTTGTCACTGAAATCTCTGTCCTTTAACTCATGTTCAGCTGTTGGCTGGATGTGGTGACACAACCCTGTGATTCCAGTACTCAGGAGGGTGAGGTTGTTTACTTCATGGTAAGTTGTAGACCGCCTGGGCTATGGAATGGAACTTTGTCCTAAAATAAAAACAAAAACAAATACACAAGCAAAAGCCCACAGACAAATAAGGGGTGGGGAGGGGATATAATAACAGGATTTTTCTTGATGCTAAGACATAGAACAATTTTAACAGAAAAGAAAATACAGACATCTAGTCACATCTGCAAACATTTCCTAGTCTTTGTGGATCAACTCTGTGCTGGTGCCATCTCTTAACTATTTTTTCTATTTCCTCACACTAGTGCCATGCTCAAGGTTCAGCTAGAGGAGTAGTGGGTTATGGTCTTTTCTGAGCAAGTAGCATGCTTTGGGAATGTGACTGATTTCTAAATTCTCCTACATGGATGTGGTTTTAAGTGGGCCAATATCTCAAATGATTGCCTGTGAGTTTTGCTTGTATTCTTTGGGTGTTCTGTTGTACATTTAGATTTGTAATCTTTTGCCTCAAGCATCAGTGGTTGTTATTTTATCTTGTGGATTTTTGTAAGCAATGTTTACCACTTTTCCAGGTTGTGCTTTGAATGAAAAATAGAGAAAATTACCTTGCACCATTTCTTTAGGTTGTCTCTAGACAAGTTAAAAAGGGTAGTTTGCAATATTTTTTGAGTAAGTCCCGTTCTACATCCAGGTGAACCAGAAACATGACTCTATTGTTGTGAATAGTACCTATTCTTAAAGTACCACTTTAAACTGCCACTGCTTTAGCCTTAAGTTCACCTCTGTGTTTGGGTGGGAGTGCATGAGGTCAAATTCAAAAACCAGTAAATCCATTGTTCCCATTTTCAAGTTGTTTTTTTCTGGTTATCATCTGCCTTTCTGGCTTTAGTCTCTGAGTATTTTTTCAGAGCTCTAATGACATTGCCCTGGAAGTTTCTGCTCTCTGGATTTCTTTGCATTTGTGCCAAATGAAGTTTATTGAGCTCTTTGGATATTTTGTTTTATTATAGTTGTGCAGTTTTCAGCCATTATTTCTCCAAACATATGTCTCCTTTTGGTAGTCACTGCCACTTACTTCTCCAAGACTGGTGTTCTTTCTTTAATACTTTTTTCATGATGGTTGTCTATATGCTTATCAATTGATAGCTAATGCTCATTTCTTCTGTTGCCTTTATTTCAGTTTATTGTGCTTTTTTTTTTTTTTTGGTTTTTTTCGAGACAGGGTTTCTCTGTGTAGCTTTGCGACTTTCCTGGAACTCGCTTTGGAGACCAGGCTGGCCTCGAACTCACAGAGATCCGCCTGGCTCTGCCTCCCGAGTGCTGGGATTAAAGGCGTGCGCCACCACCGCCCGGCTTATTGTGCTTTTTTAACCTCAGAATTTTGGCTGGATATTTTAACTATATTATTTTAAGATGATACTTTCATTTTTTTTCAGGTTTCAACAAAACATTATTTGTATGTAAGTTTGTTTAGTCCAGAAGTCAAAAGAAGAAAAAGACATAATTAACTATGTGTAGCTGGACACTTTTCTCTGCCTCCCCTTCCCCTGGTCCTGCAGTCCCATAGCCATTTATAAAATAATCACTCAGAGGCTTAATATTAATTACAAACTGTTTGGTCTATGGCTCAGGCTTCTTGCTAGTTAGCTCTTTCATCTTAAATTAACCCGTTTCTATTAATCTATGTTATGCCACGTGGCCATGTCCTTACTGGTCTACTGGCATGTTGCTCCTTGGGTGGTGGGCTGGCGTCTGCCCTGACTCCACCCTCTTCTCCCTGTATCACTCTTGGATTTCCCACCTGGCTATTATCCTGCCATACCATAGGCCAAAACAGCTTCTTCATTAACCAATAGTAGCAGCACATATCCACAGAGTACAGAAGGACCATCCCACAGTACTTCCCTTTTCTGGCTTTTTAAAAAATGTTTTTCATTTTATCATAGTAAAATTATATATAACAAAATAGTTATCAAGTAAGAATTGCAGTTACAATATCTAGTCTATTTGTATTTGGCCAAATTAAAGAAAACAGTCTATCATCTATCCTATATTTATGAATCTAGAGTTTTATATTTAATTTACCTTTTATCATAACTAAGGAAAACTATAATTATAGCTATCTAGTCTTTAACTCCATCAAAGACTCCAGAAGGATATATTATTATCCCAAATAAACAGGAAGTGCATTGTAAGCAACTTCAAAAATTCTAGAAATGACAGAGACACCTGGCTGCCTGGACAGTCACCTGAAGTTCCTCTGTAATGTTGGGGCATCCATCTTCAGTGTACTGGCCTAGAGTCTCTCGCATACTTTTTGGTGAAGCAGAAAATTTGAAGGACCATTTTGCCTATATGTTCATCTGTTGCTTTTCTCTGGGTCCTGCAGAATTTTTGGCAGTTTGTTTTGTGAAGGAGGAAACTGAAGGACCATCTAGCTCTGTTTTGGCAAAGTTTAGTAGTCATTTTCTTCTGTGTTCTGCATGTCCAGTTCATACAACATACTGTCAAGCAGTCCAGGCAAGAGCAGTTTCTTGCCCAAGTGACTTGCCTTTTCCACATTGTAAGCAAACTCTATACAGAATTTCTTTGATGCCCATCATCTCTGAAGTAAATTGGTGTTGCCAGGAACAGGTGTGTTGCATTGTCATAAAAATCCTATGTTAACAAAATACTTTAAATACCATATTCTGTAGGTCTTTGAAGTATTTGAAGACTGTCTTTCCACAATATATCAGTATGTGATCCTGAAGACATATCTAACATATCTACAAATTTGATTGTTATAGATGACTAACTAACTTATGTATTTTGATTATCCTAAATAGTTTATAGTAATGGCTTTCAAAAATTAGATCTTTACCTTATATTTTAAATGAACTACATAGTTATAATACCTTAAACAAACATTGAAACATATATACAATATGTTGTAACAAAAATAACCTTAATTTTATATCAATATACAAAAATCCTTTAAGCAAGAATAGAAACATATATACAGTGTAACAAAATTAAATTTGTATCACTATATCAAATTCCATGCCAATATAAAATATCTCTGATTAATAGTTGTCTTTTTATCCTATATTCTTATATTCCCCTAAATTATAACAAACATCCATAACTTGCCAAATAACCAAAGACTACCCACAAACCCCTGACTCTTGGGAATGTTGGAGTAATTGTCTCTATACTGCTTCCTGCTGTCTGTGGGCAAAGGCATCCCCAGGAGTCCCTGAGAAAATTTTGAGATAATGACCAAGTCTTGGGAAGATCATCAGTAACCTTTGTTGATGAATATCACCTGTCAAGTTTCAGGAGGTCTCCCTTCATCAAACCTAATCCATAATAACCTGGGATGAATCCACAGCCTCTTGTTTCTTGTAGAAACAAAAGTAAAACTGCTTCTCCAAAGCAATGTATCTTTTAAGTTCCATTTTACAAATATATTTTTTGACTTTTGTTTTAAAGTTAAGGTATTTTAAAGTGTCTAGTCTGGTGTATTTCATCAGTTCCTCTTTCAATCCCATGTCTCTCAGCAGGTGTTGTTTCTCAGCATTTAAAAAAATTTAAAATCAACACAATACTATACAAGATCAATACTCCCTCTGTATTTCCCATTTGCTACATCACTTATTCTTTTTTATATTACTTTACTTTTCTCTTTTAAGACTTTATTTTTAAACTGTTTATTCCTTTCTAGAGCTATCCATACCTTTTTATTTTTTTATTAAGCCTATGCACATTGTAATACACATTGGCACCTGTGTAGAGATTTTTCTGTTTGGACTTCTTTTTACTGTGTATCTTTTAGGCTTTTTTTGCCTGCATGAGCAAAAGCTACATCTGCCATGCAGCATGCTGCATAGTACTGCAGCAGGAATCCGCCATGCTGTAGGTCAAGCATACACGCCTCGAACCTACCATGCTGCACCTCAAGCCTGTGCTAGTAGGCTTATGGGCAGACAAGACTACATAGTAATACTACCCCTCACCCCATTCCCCCCCCCAAAGAAATCCTACCATAAGGAAACAAAAGCCAGTGGTAAAATGTGTATATGTTAAAATTAACACAATATCTAATGACCATTTGAGTGTGCAATTTAGTGAGGTTAACTACATTTATGTTCTTACATAGCCATCCAAAGGATTCTTCATCTTGCATTTCTTGTTCCCAAGATTTCTGGCAATTATGATTCTACTTTCTATTTCTAAGAGTATGACTAGATATCTCATAAAAAAGGAATCATTCAAGCTTTATAGTTGTTGTAGTAAATGCCAGCAATTTTTTCTTTATTATTATGGTAAAGACAACTAACATAAAGTGATACCATCTTAACTATTTTCATTGTGGTTTGGTGAAATGTATTTATATTCCAGTAAAATGAATGTCCAGAACTTTCCTTCCTTCTGAAATGAAATATAGTTTCTTTATAATCACTATTTTACTTTCTGTATCTATGAATTTGACTAATTCATATACTTCATATCTCATGTGACTGAAACCATTTAGCATTTTTCTTTGTAACTGGTTTATTTTACCTAGCATAAGTCCTTCAAAGTTTATCATGTCATTGTGTTTGACAAGATTTCCTTCCGTTTTAAACTGCTCAGAATTCCATTATATACATAGATACATTTTGTTCATTCATTGTTGTAAGTGTGCTATTGGATAACTTCCATCTTTTGGGTGTTATAAATCATGCTGCCGTGAACATGATCTGTAAGTCACCCTCAAGATCCTGCTTCAGTTCTTTTTGCTTAGGCCAGAAAGCACACTTGTCCTGTGCTACTTCCTAATGTTTTGAAGAACATCCATACTGCTCATCACAGTGTTAGAATCTGGTCAAGAAGAGAGGACTTCCAGATGCTCCATATCCCTGACTAAACTTACTTTTTGTGATTGATGCTCTAATGGGTGTGAGGTGACACCTCATTGTGGCTATGATGTCTATATCTCTGATGAAAATCATAGTGATTTTGAGCATATTTTTATGAGAATTTTTATTTTGTAATTGGTCAAATGTCAATTTAAATCCCTTGATTTTTACCAAAAAAAACCCCTAAATTGTAGTTCTTTAAATTTTTTATTTTATTTTATTTTTTTGTTTTTTCAAGACAGGGTTTCTCTGTGTGGTTTTATTGCTGGTTGTGGAACTCACTCTGTAGACCAGGCTGGCCTCCAACTCACAGAGATCCGCCTGCTTCTGCCTCCCGAGTGCTGGGATTAAAGGCATGCACTACCACTGCCCGACTATTTTAATATTTTATAGTTAAGAGATAGTTCTTTATATTCTGGATGTCTAACTCCTTAACATGTATATAATTTGCAAATACATTCAGCATATAGGTGCCCTTTCAATCAATTTATTGTGTCTTTTGTTGAACAAGCTTTTAGTTTTTATAAAGTTCCATTTCTGTGCTTTTTTTATGCTTTCTTGCTCATTTGCTTCCATTGCTTGTATATTTTGTGTCAAGCCATCACTGTTAAATTGGATGTTGTGAAGTTTTTCCACCACAATTTCTTCAAGATTTTTTTTTTCAATTTCTTGGGTATTTAAAGGTCAACAGATTTTCTTTTACAAAATATATAACAAAAATAATAAAGCAATACAATTTGAACTTAGATAATATGGACATTTTTCTTAAAGTGTCAACATGATTTATAAATTAAAAAGGTAGTAAAATTTAAACTTGTATAGCATATACTTTACCTTAAACTATCAGACAAATGATTTTTGTTGTTTAATTTTGAGATTGTCTTCAAGGGTTTCAATAATTTTGTCTTATCATATGTTTTAAAAATTATTTCTTTTATTTTTTTTGTGATAGTAATGTAATGACATTGTGGTGGTTTGTACCAGGCTCTTTCTTTTAGCCACCAACCAGGTTCAAATCATGACAGTGAGACTTCTTATTAGTTATGAATACCTGGCCTAGCCTAGGCTCATTTCTGGCTAGCTCTTTTTACTTAAATTAACCTATTTCTCTTTATCTACCTTTTGCCTTGGGGCTTTTTACCTTTCTTCCTTTTATATATCTTACTTTCACTGCTTCTCATGTCCAGCTGGCTGGTGGCTGCCTGGCTTCTAGCCCTGGGTGGTGAGATTTCTCCTCCTATTCATTCTCTCTGCCTGCCAGCCCTGCCTTTCCCTCTTCTGCATAACAATTGGCTATTTGGCTCTTTATTAGACCAGTTAGGTGCCTTAGGCAGGCAAGGTGAAACAAATGCAACACATCTTTACATCATTAAACAAATGCAGCATAAACAAAAGTAACACATCTTTACACAGTTAAAGTAATATTCTGCAGCATAAACAAATGTAACATATCTTTAACTAGTTATAATAATATTCCACAACAGTGGTTTGAATGTAATTGGCCCCCATAATCTCATAGGGTGTGACATTCTTAGGTGTGGCTTTCTTCTAGTGGGGATTGCCTTGTTGGAGGAAGTGTGTCACTGTGGGGGCAGGCTCTGAGGTCTTTTGCTTAAGCTTCACTCAGTGTCAGAGTCAGTCAACTTCCTGCTGCTTTCTAGCCACATGTAGCAAGTACTATGTTTGCCTGCAAGCCACCATGCTCCCGGTCAAAATGAAAATAGACGGGAGCTCTGAAACTATAAGTGAGCCATCCCATTTAAATGTTTTCTTTATAAGAGTTGCCACTTCACAGCAATAGAAAACCCTAAGTCAGAAGTTGGTAACAGGGATGGGGGTATTGTGATAGGTCTGACTATGTATTTGTTTGGAGGAATTTGGATTTTGGTCCTTTGGGTTTGGAAAGCAATGCAATGTTTTAAGCACTGCTTAATAGGCCATACTAGTAGGAGCATGGAAGATAGTGGTGCTAAGAGTTATTTGAACTGTAAGGGGAGGACTCAAGAGGTTTCAGAGAAGAAAAATTTTAGTATGTTGCCTAGAGATCTTTCTTGTGATATTTTGTGAAGAAAGTGGCTGCCTTTTGTGCTTATCTGCAGAGTCTGCCTGAGGCTAAAGTGAAGAGTTTTGGATTAATTCTGTTTACAAAGGAAATCTCAAAACAGCCTATTACAGACTCTGTCATGTGGCTATTAGTGGTAACTCTTATGAAGATTTATAATGAAAAGGAGTAAGCTGAGCAGAGTAAATTACAAAATGTAAATTTTGAGGAGAAAAAGAGCACCAGGAAGTGGAATGGAGCTAAGTCCTGTGTTCAAGGAGATAAACAGATTAAGAAATGGAATAAAGGCAGTGGTGACCTTAGGTCAAGATAAGTTTCTAATTTGTGAATAGGAACTAAGGAAAAGCTTAGAGTCAGGTGTGGTGGGGGCACACCTTTAATCCCATTACTGGGAAGGCAGAGGCAGGTGGAGTTTTAGGCCAGCCTTGTCTAGAGGGCAAGTTTCAGGACAGTCAAGCTAAGGCAGTGAAGAACAGAAAGCTGGTGAAGATGTAATTGAGCAAGGGGGCCATGTTCCAGCCCCAGCAAGCTGCAGAACTGGGCAGCTTTGGCCACATGCTTTTGGCTTTAGAGTTAAGAATAGAAGAAAGGGGTTATGGATTCTCCCTCTGCAACTAAAGATAGTCGGTGAGACCAGGCATGTGTCGGGGGTGTCCCTGAATGGAGGCCTGGTAGAGAGGCCATTGTTTGAAGCTGTGAAGTTGAAGCCTGGATTGCCTTGGAGAACTGAAGATGTTAGAGGTGCCAGAGTTGTGAAATATCTCCTGAGGAGAGCTGTTAATAGTGAGTAGAACCACCCCAAGAGAAAGAAGTGTGCTGCAGTCAACAAAACTGAATGGAGTTGGAGATCTGATGAGCTTTTGACATCAGACGAAGATACAGAGTTTGGAGTTTTCCCAGCTGGTTTTTGATCTTGCTTTGGTCCAGTATTTCCTCACTATGCTCTCTTCCCTACATTTTGGTATGGTAATGTATATCCTATACCATTATATGTTGGAGATCTGCTTTTTTATTTTGATTTTATATGGGATTGCAGTTAAGAGATTGCATTCATCTCACAAGAGACTTTGGACTTTTAAACATTGTTGAGACTGTGCTAGACTATGGGAACTTTTGAAGTTGGACTAGATGCATTTTGCATTATGATATTGTTATAAGCTTATGGGGGCCAGGGAGTGGAGTGTGGTAATTTGAATGTAATTGGCCCTCTGTAATCTCACAGGGAGTGGCACTATTAAGGAGGTTTGGTTTTGTTGGTGTGAGTGTGGCCTTGTTGGAGGAAGTATGTCACTATGGGGGTGGGCTCTGAGGTTTCTTGTGCTCAGGATACCACCCAGTGAGTCAGTTGACTTCCTGTTGTCAGCAAGATGTACCACTCTCAGATCCAGCACCACATCTGTCTGCATGCTGCCATGCTCCCAATCATGATGATAATAGACTGAACCTCTGAACTGTAATGGAGATACCCCAATTAAAAGTTTTCTTAGTAAGAGTTGCAGTGGTCATGGTGTCTCTTTACAACAATAAAACCCTAACTATGACAGACTTTATCCGTCACTTCCCATTTCTCATTCCAAACGGTCCTGTGCACTCTTCTGTGTTCTCTTTTAACTTCATATCTTTTTAAATTAATTCTTGTTGTATGCATATTGTATACATATATACATGTATATTCCTAATTATAACTTCCTCAGTCTTTATAATGTTACTTGTATGTATGCTTTCATGGCTGACCATTTGGTATTGGATAACCAGTTGGTGTGCTCTTCCCTGAGGGAGACTATTTCTCCTGTTTCCAGCATTCTTCAGTTGCCTGTAGTTCTTGTGTAGGCTTGAGACCTCATGAACTTTGTACCACTCCATGTTAGCAGGTCTCTTGTCCTTGTTCAGCTCATGTTTAGCCAGACATGTTGGTGAGACTGTGAGACTCTGGGGGTAGCTTCTGACATTCCTAAGAGGCATAGTCTCCTAGCAAACTCCCTGTTCCCCTGCCCCTAACAATCTTTCTATCCCATTTTCCACAATGATCCCCAAGAGTCGTAGGTGCAGGAATGTATTGTAGAAGTATCTATTGGGACTGGCCTCCACAAATGCATTTTGATTGGCTGTGGTTTTCGGTAATGGTCTCTGTTGCAAAGAGAAGTTTCCTTGATGTGGGGTATCTTAGAGGGAGAGGGAGAGGGAGAGAGGGAGAAGAAGAGGGAGAGAGGGAGATGGAGAGAGAGGGGGAGAGGGGGAGAGGGAGAGGGAGAGGGAGGAGTGCTAACTTTTTAAACCTCAAAGCCCACTCCCAGTGACATACCTCCTCACTCCTCCCAAACTTGTTCTACTAACTGGGGAACAAGCCTTCAAATATTTGAGTTGATGGTGCCATTCTTATTCAAGCAGAACACGGGGTAAGGGCTACAAATATTAGATTGTAGTTAGGAATTGTGCTGGTTTAGTATATGTTGGTTGTATGTTCCCCTCTAAGCTTCATGACTTCATTAGCTATGGTAGTTGGTTAGGTTTCCAATACCAGACATGATTTCCGTCCTGTTGAACAGGTCTTAAGTTTAATTTGATAACTCTAGTTACTGCCGTGGTATTCACGCCAGTACTGTGCCCTTAAGAGTTATCCTGCTGTGCTGGTCATTGATATGGTTCACCGGCATCATAGCTGGGTAGGACTGTTGATTGCTTCAGTATGCTGGAAGCTTACATGGCACATTCTGATACATTGAAAATTAGTTCTCAGAGAGGAAGCTTTCAGGTCAGTTCCAGCTCAGGGGCATCTGGCCCTGCTTGTGAAATGCAGTAATGATTAGAGGTTTACCTTCCACCTCTGGAGGGCAGTCAAGGGCAGTAGCAATAGCCTGTAATGATATGGGAGTCTCTTGGACAAAGCTGACCAACAGCTCAAAAGAGGGCTTCTTGTGCCTGGTATTAGATTTTTTTTTTTTTTGTTAGGTGGTCTTTAGCCCAGAATGGGAAATTTCATTTAAACAACATATGTACATTTATACGTTACCTTGCATGCATTATTGGTATTTTTAGGGAGATAGTTAATAGTGTGATTTCTTATGATTTTTTTCATACACCCTTACTGTTATTTTATATTCCTCCCCCTTCTTCTGTATTTATCTCCCTCTCCTCCCTAATTAGAGCCCCTGTTTTTCCCATTTCCATCAGAGCACTTGTAACCTACTGTTCCCCTTTTATACTGGTGAAAATGAAGGTCCACTTAATTTTTCTGTGCATATACAGCCTTCCCAACACTATGGCTTGAAAAGACTGTCCTTTTTTCATCAAGTAGTCTTGATATCCTTGCCAGAAGTAGTTTTATACAAAGGGCTGTTCTACACTCCTCCATTCGGCTTATGGATGATCTGTATGCCAGTGTTTTATCATTTTTCCTACCATAACTTTATAATACAGTTTGAAGTGAGGAAATAGGAGTCATTTAACAGTTTTAGTCTTTTTCAGAATTGGCTTGTCAGAATATCGTAATATTCCATAGGATTTTCAGGAAAACATTTTAAAGTTCTGGGGATCTTGATGGGGTTTTTCAATTGCTTTGGGAAGTTTTGACATTGTATCAGCATTGTCTTCGTCTCTAGTAATAGGGATGTCTTTCGGTTTCTTAGTGTCTTTAATTGTCTTCAACTATGTTGTAGAGCTCAGTGTGTAAGTCTTTCACCTCCTTAGTAAAACTATTTATTTGTGGGTTTTGTTTGTTTGTTTGTTGTTTATGTGATTATTCTGTGGCATTTGTGTTTGAACTCAGGGTCTCTCACTTGCGAGACAAGCATTCTGCTACTAAGATATATATCTAGCCCTCTTTTTACTTTTTATTTTGAGACGAAATATCATTAAGTTGCATAGGCTAGCCTTGATTGACTCTGTCGTTCAGGTGGACCTTAAACTTGTGAGTCTCCTCCTTCTGCTTCCCAAGTGGGAGGGATTACATACCTTGCCACCAGGCCTACCAAGGATAGATTTTTTCTAAGCATTTATTTTTATGATTTTATTGTAAATAGATTTCCCTTACAGAGGGAAGGACAGGAGCGGCAGTGAAGGGTAAGATTTTTAGCGCTTAGCTATTACTCTGACCTCTTGGGCTTTCATCTCTGCATTGTCTCTTGTTTCTTATTTAACAAGACGGTTACATCTACATCTGGTGCCCAACGTTCATGGTATGAATTCATGAAAAAGCTGCTTGCCTGTGGCCTTGTGGGCCCCAGCTCAGGCCTCAGGTATACTCGGCCGGTTGTGATGGCACACTGGTAGGATTTACTGAAGGAGGCAGAGGCAGAGGCAGGAGGATCACGAGTTTGAGGCCAGCCTAGGAGGCTTACAAAGGAGAAGCTGCGGCTGGGACCCAGCTACAAACAGTGGTGGGACCATGGAGGCAGCAGCTGCTGCTCCGAGTTGCTGGCTGTTTCTCATCATGTTGGTGATTGCGGTAATGCTGCTACCTGGGACGAAGGGTTTACTGCTGCTGGTTCAGAGAATTGCCAGGACCATTGTGTTATAAGAAAGCATCGACAAAGGTCAGTTTGGAAAAGTTTGGCAAGACAAATGGTGGGGAGAAATTGCTGTGAAGATTTTCTGTTCTAGGGAAGAATGTTCATGGTTCCGAGAGACAGACATTTATCAGACTGTGATTGCTCCAAACCACAGAGGAGGCACACACACAAAAAAAATCAAATCTGCAAAGAACCATGACCACGCCTAACAGTGACGTTGAAATCTTCAAAAAGATGATTCCACATGGACTATGGTAAAGCTATTAAGCTGATTAACACCACGGGAAGATCGACTTTGGACTACAAACTACTTAGGACAATTTTGAGATGGCTAGCTGAGATGATCCAGCCTGACAGACTACTTGAACAAGGACTTGAAACAAGCCCTGTACTTTCTCATTATGCAGCGACTGGACAAATGATACAGGACTTGACATTTAACCAAAAATTTTCTTTTCAGGATTCCCTAAAGATGTCTTCACCCCCAAAAGCAGGAAGTAATTTTAAGAAAATGACACCCACATTCCCAAGAGGTGGGATGGGAGGTTTTTGGTTGTTTAATAAGTTATGGATATTGTCATTGTTTACAATGGTTGGTTACAAGTTGTTAATTGTTAATGGTCAAGAAAAAAGCTGAACATGGAGATTAGATTCAGAGGTTTCGTTTAAAAAAAAGGAAAAAAAAAGAAAAGAATATAGATATGAGGTAGATCATTGACTCTACTCTAAGAAAAAGATAAAGAAATAATAGGATAAATGGGTAGATCACTGAATCTACACTAAAAAGAAAAAGGAGAAGATATAAAAATGACAAAAGGTAGATTACTGAATCTATTATGAAAAGAAAAAATACTTTAAAAAAGGAACTACTTGTTTTAAATAAGATAAGTAATGAAAATTTTTTGTCTAAGTTTATCAAATGTTACTGGACTGGACATTGTTAATATATATAATGGAGTTTTTTATCTGAATCTGTCAAATGTTAATGGACTAGACATTATTAATGCAATTTTTGACTGTATATATTGTATATACTTATTGGATAGTTTTTCTTGTATTAGTTATAAGCTTTTTTTAATTTTAGACAAAATAAGGGGAAATGTGGTGGTATTGTGTTCCCCAAAATACTGTGCACCCTAATAAACTTACCTGGGGTCAGAGACAGAACAGCTACTAGATACAAAGGCTAGAAAATGGTGGCACTCACACCTTTAATCCTAGCATTCCAGAGACAGAAATCCCTCCGGATCTCCGTGAGTTCAAGGTCACATTGGAAACAGCCAGGCATGGTGACACACGCCTTTAATCCCAAGAAGTGAGCTTTTAATCCTAGGGAGTGATAGCAAAAACAAAGATATATAAGGTGTGGAGACCAGAAACTAGAAGCATTTTGGCTGGTTAAGCATTCAGGCTTTCAAGCAGCATAGTTCAGCTGAGATTCATTCTGGATGAGGACTCAGAAGCTTCCAGTCTGAGGAAACAGGATCAGCTGAGGAAGTGGCAAGGTGAGGTAGCTGTGGCTTGTTCTGCTTCTCTGATCTTCCAGCATTCACCCCAATAACTGGCCTCAGATTTGATTTTATTAATAAGAACTTTTAAGATTCCTGCTACATTTTTCTTATTACTAATTATCAGTATATAGAAATGTAACCAATTTTTACTGAATATTTTTTTGTGTGTGTGTGTGTAGTATACATATATGTATGGGTGTTTGCATGTTTGTGGGTTTACATCTAAATGTAATTCACATGAACATGTATGCTTGTGTGTGGAAGCCTAGGATTGATGTTGGTGTCTTCCTCTATTGTTCTCTCCTTTATATGTTGAGATAGGGTCTCTCATTTGATCCCAGAGCTTCCTGATTAGGATAGTCTGACTACCTTTCTCTGGGTAGCTTATCTTTACTTCTCCTACTCAGGGGTTACAAGCAGGCTTTTGTGGCCACTTGGCATTTACATGGGTTATATTTGCAGGGGATCAGAACCTCAGGCCTCATAGTCACAAGCACTTACCAGTTGGGCCATCTTACCATCCCCTTGCCTAATATATTTTTGTCAATTTTGCCCCATTTGTTTATTAATTATAGCGGTTTATCAACTCAGCCGTCTATCTAGCTTCTAGATTGCCTTTTTATCTCTTTTTTCCTGTCTGATTGTGCTGTCTCAACCTGTAAAGTTTCCCCTACTCCCAGGACTCTACAGGCTCTTTCTCTCTGTCCAGTCTGTTAGATGAATTACTACACTGGGTGTTCTTTGACTGTCAAAAAGCAGAGGCTCTTTGTGGTGGTAGCTTTTGTCTTGGCTTGATCCTTGTTGTGTGGGATGTCCTCCAGGTGAGTTATCTGAGGTAAAGTGTGATCAGTGCCCTGGTAAGCATGGCCTACAAGTAGTGACTGGACTGTTAGAAGGTCAGAAGCCAAAGGAGGTTAGAGGGCATGGACCAGTTCTCTGGTGGCAGTGCTGTGTTTTTTATGTTTTTGCAAACTCAGCTTGGATTCAGATGTCCACAAGCAGATTATTCTTGAAATGCCAGAAATCCTCATTGTCCTTAATGGATTTTTGTAGATTTTATTAAATAGATTTTTAAAGATAGACATTTCTTCATTTATTATATCTCCTCAGGCTAAGTTTTAGGAAGCAACTTTGTATACTTAAAAAGAAATTTCACCACATTCTGGAATGTGTATATCTGAAGCTTCTCATGATGGGCCATCTTGGAAGTAGATACTTCACACATCATTTTTTAGTAGAATAATCACAACTTTCCTCGGTACTTTTTCTGAGACAAATTCACTGTTTTTTTTTTTTTTTTTGAGAAAAATCAGCTATATATCATATATTTGTACTAAGATGTGCAAATAAAGACAGTATAACTTTCTTATTAGGTTATCCTTGTAACTTTTTCCGTAAAGAGGGGAAACAGGAGAGACAGCAGTGAAGTTAGAGAGGAGCGCTTTCCCAGCAGCTGGGAAACTAACAGTGACAACCTTTTCTTCTGTAAGAAGTGAAAGGTTTAAATGATGTGGAGCTAGTTTGCAGCGAACCTATCTTCCAACATAACTGAGAAATACCAGTGTAAACCTGGCTTTCATGAAATTTGTATTGGTGGTGACACGTATGAATGCATAAGGTTGGAATCTAGCGAGATTCCTAGAGAATCCTAGGAGTGATGCAGTCACTCTTGTCAAAGTCTCCAATGTTAGAATATCTCACTCCTAATGTGGAGTGGGAAAAGCGTTTGTGAAACTGTTAGAAACTTCTAGCACTGGAGACCCTTTGGCTTGAACAGTACAAATATTAGCCTAGGGTCAAAGAATTTTACTCGGGAGAAAAGTTTGTTTTTGTCTACGATTAAAGTTCGTGTAAGGAAATTCCAGAATATTGGCTGCTGCTGTCTCCATTAGAGCCTTCCCAATTCTTTAGAGGATTTTATTCTAAAGAGATAATTACTGGGGGTTTAAACATGTTCAGCCCACAGATGTATCATTAGCTTTCTGAACCACTTAGAGTTTGTTGTAAGAGTTAGGGATGGAAGAATTTAGTGAGCCTGTGTCTGACACCAACATAACTGAGAAATACCAGTGTAAACCTGGCTTTCATGAAATTTGTATTGGTGGTGACACGTATGAATGCATAAGCAATAAAAAAACTTCAGCTTTGTCACACAGTGATAAGTAGGATGCGGAAAAATATGACAAGAAAAATGTTTATTGCTTAGATTGCAGGGTTTTCTATTTGATTAGAGTAGTGCCAATGACATTAAATAGAGCAGTTTTCCCTCAAAAACATGATACTTTCTCAAATCTTAGTGTAATTAGTTTGACTGCTTCTGGGTCTGTTTCTGTTTCTGTGTCCTATTTGATTAGCCCTGTTTTAGGATTGCATTTGAAATTTCAAATTGGAAGAATTCCTAGCTGGTGTGGCTTATTTTGATGTTATGGCTAGCATGAGGTTTAGTTCTAGAACAGCAACTCCAATATAAAAACATCATGATTGTTCATATACCTATATTTGCAGGTAAAGTAGAGACAACTGGTATGTGAAAAAGACAATTGTTATGCTTATAATAATCATTCTCTGCATTCATAGCAAAAGTCATTAGAAGTCATTTAAACACTACATTCCTTAAGTAGAACAGTAATAATTTGGTTTCACCATAGGTCCCTGGGCTATCTAGTCTCAGGTTCTTGGTTACCCAAACAGGGTCAGGTATGGGTGCCATCTTATGGGGTGGACCTTAACAAATCAGATATTTGTTGGTTACTCCCAGAAGCTTTGTGCCACCATTGCCCTAGCATATTTTACAGGCAGGACAGCATTGTACATGGAAGGATTTGTGGCTTTGTTGATGTTTACAGTTCTCCTTTGGTAATCTGCAGAGTACTCTCCAGTACCAAGAACACTAGCCCCTAGGGGTGAAAGCTCTAGGTAGGCACCAGTTCAGCTTCTCCATGTTTAGTGAGTTGGGCAGGTGGTGCCTTCAGCAACAGGGCCTTACCTGTCAGTTTGTGGAGAGCAACCAATAGCTGTGGCAATAGCCTGGGTGGTTTGGGGGCTCCCATGGGACCCCTTTGGCCAACAACTCAATTAGATGTAACCCTTTCACGTGGTGCTGGAAGCTTCATTTGATGGCAAAAGATGACCAGATGAGGCTCTGTCTCCTACATTATTTGTCAGTTTCATTTAGATTCCCTTCATATATGTATATATTTTAGGAAGCTTCTACTGTTTTCATATTGCCTCTCATTGGCCCTTAATTTTATCTGCTTTTCCCCATATTCCCTCTTTTGTCGCCCTCTTCCCTTGCCTCCCTGCTTGATATTCCAGTTCCAGCCCCAACCCCCACCTTTGTCCATCCATAACTATTCTATTTCCCTTTCCTAGGGAGATCTATCTGTCTCATCTAGTCCCTTATTCTATGCCTAACCTCTGTGATTCTATGGGTTGTAGCTGACTTATCAAAGACTTAACAACTAGTAGGCACATATAAGCAAAAACATTGTCTTTCTAGGTCTGGGTTGCCTCAGGATGATTTTTTTCTAGTTCTATCCATTTACGTATGAATTTCATGATTTCAATTTTTTAATGGCTGAGTAATAATTCTATTGTGTAAATGTACCACATTTTCTTTATCTATTCATCACAGATGTTGAGGAACATATAGGTCATTTCCAATTTCTGACTATTATGAATAGAGCATCATGAACATGATTGAGCAAGTATCTGTGTGGTAGCATCTCTTCTAGTCATCTTAGCTGAAAGTATCTCTCCACAACCCTTACAGATTATATATACTTAGGGAGGAAGGAGTCTAGTGAATCTAGTGAGTTTCAGGACTTCCTGGTGTTATATATTGTTTACTTTCTTAACTTAACTTCCCTTCAGGATGGAATATCACACCTCCCCTTTGAACACTTGTTGTTTCATATCCCCTTAAAACATCCCGTGTCTTAAGGAGTTCCCTCCAAGATGAGCAGTTTTCTCTTGGAGGGAGTTATTATACAACACATACTTGTCTTACTACCTTGTGATTCCTCAATGACAGCTATTTGTCACTTTTATCTTTAAATATATTCCAGATCAGACTCTACAGTTCTTATGTTATTTGTTTAGTTGGATTCAGTAGCCTTTCAATTGGTCTCTCTGTTTATATTTTTAGTACCAGCTATATATTTTTCTCATATTAGTAGCACAATTGCTTCATTTCTTCTTCATTTTATCTATTTCAAAGTTTTGTCTCTATGTTTCAGTTTTTCTAGGATGGTATTTTTCTCCAAGTGTTCATTTTGTTAATTCTTTCTTTCCTCCAGGGCTGGGAATGGAACCCAAGTCTTTGAGCATGTTAGACAGAAGGTCCAAATCAGGTTCATGACCAACCTTTTTATTTTCTTTTTTGAGATAGATACTCTTGAAATTGCCCAGAACAATCTTGAACTTGCAATCTTCTTGTGTGGCTTAAATTTAGTTCCCCCGACATGTCAGGGTTTTTTTGTCTTTAAAAAAGAAATTTTATTGAGAATTTCATATGTGCATACAGTGTGTTTTGATTATATCTACTCTCAATTCTCTCCTCTCCTATTCTTCCACTGTCTCACCACGACTTTTCCTTGCTAACTTCATATGCTCCCATTTTTTTGTTTTTGTTTTTTGAGTCCATGGAGTCCTTTTACTTCTGCCTGTATGTGCTTGAGTATGGGACCATCTACTGGAGCATAGGTAGCCCTCAGGGGCTCATTCCTGAAGACGTAGGACTCTTCCCCCCACAGAAGCCATCAGAATCAGTTGCCAGTAGCTTCTGGGCTAGAGGTGGATGTCATGATGTCCCCCTCTCTCTATTCTGGGATTTTGACTGGCCCTTCATCCTTTCCGGTGATGTGTTGTTTTATCTGTTACAGACCTTTTAAATTTGACACTTCTACATCACTGTAATTTGTCTTAACTGCCTCTCTGGTTATGTATCTAGCTACCTCCAAAGAGAGCAAGCAGAGTACTGAGATAAACTCATTTTGTTCATTCAGGTCATTTGTCAGGTCCTTGTTGTAGACTTTGTCCCTTATAACAGAACCAACCTCTTTTCTCTCTCCTTTTTCCTTCTGGGTTTCTTCTTTGCTTTTATCTCTGGTTGTATGTATGTATCTGTTACTCTTTTTGTGTGAAGGGATGGGAATTTCTAGCACTTCACCTAAAGCCTGATGATCAGCTATGGAAATGAATAATGGTGTTAATATAGGCATACTCCATTTAGACATAATTGTTTCTTTACAATAACAATTGAAATTAATTTTCTGTATTTAAAAGACATATAAATTTTAAAGATAGTTTCAAAATGAATGAAAGATTTAGAGAATTATTAGGAGGAAAAAGTGAATTTTGAGGAATGGTAGTTGAAAGTTTTAATATTATCAAGAGAACAGAGCATAATCTTAGTCTTAAATATTGGAAAATTATTTTGTTTTCTTTGAGTACTAGCTAATTTATGTTTTTACATTTAAAACAGGGACCAAATAAGGAGATAACTATCATTTATTCTTTTTTGTTTTTTTGAGACAGGGTTTCTCTGTGTAGCTTTGCGCCTCATTTATTCTTAATATTTAAATAGTTCAGCTGTTTTTTAATTTAATAAATAATTTAATTGTATGATTTATTTTAACTTTAATAACTTTGTGTAGTTTTTAGTTTGTTTTCATTTGATTTTTATATCATGATATATAAGTTCCTGAAAAAAATTCTATAAATAGTATAAGTTACTGCTTTTTGTGAACTTTTTTCACCTAAAATTCTTCAAAATTGGCCTTTCCCTTGATCTACTATATATTTTTTTATTTTGAAACTATTTTAAAAGTTGATATTTAAATATGTTAAATTTGATTATTGTGAAAAGCCTAATATAGTTTTGGTAAGAACATTACTAGCTTTTCCCCTACATCTTATAGAATAGCCATAATGAACTTCTGTTTATGCATCATGTTTATTATATTGTAATACAAGTGCTCTAATTTTAGGCCTGTGAAGACAATTTAATTGAAGCACAGAAAGAAATTGAGTTATCACAGAGTAAATATAATGCTCTGTCACTACAGTTGAATAACAAACAGACTGAACTTCTCCAAAAAGATACAGATATTACACTTGTCAGGCAAGTATATTTTTGTTTTAACTTTCATCAGAATATCACTAGTCATTCAGTATGACAGCATTTATGTTTATTGTTAATACTTTCGGATGGGAACAGTATGTCTTCCATAGGAACATATGTTTGTGCAATGAAAACCTGGAGTTCTGTACACTAAACTGGTACTAGTTACCTAGGGGAGCTTAGAGCTCCACTTGACTAATAGATCATGACTTGGTTTGTAAAAACAAGAACAATGCATTCACTCATCATTTCCTAGACTTTTCCTCTGAATATGCACAGTGAATTTTTCTTAATTTTAAGTACTTGGAATTATTTATTTTTCTTATTTCTTTGTCAAAACACCTGACAGAAACAACTTAGAGGATGGAAGATTTCTTTTCATATCCAGTTTTGCAGAGGGGAAAGCATGGTGGCATTCATGATGGTGTTTAAAAATGAGAAGTTCTTGTCCATGGTGGCTGCAGTATGAGGAAGCTTGCTCACATCTCTGTTGCTGACTAGGAAACAAAGAAGACCAGATTGGATCTGGTGCTGGGGAATAACCCACAAGCCCCCTAGCTCCATGTCTGCTAGCTGGGCCCCATGTCTCGAAGGTTCTACAACCTCACAAACTAGCACCACCAGCTAGAAACAAGTACTCAAGTACACTCAAGTACATGAATTTGTGAGGGACATTTCACATTCAGAGTACAATACAAACCCACCTATTTTAAATAAGTCCTGTTATTTTCCTTTCTTTGTTTTCATATCAAGAATGGTCAAGACAAATTCCTTCCTTCCTAGTGGCCCATAGTTATTTTTCTTTATTCTTTAATTTTTCATTTAGCCAGAGAGAGAGAGAGAGAGAGAGAGAGAGAGAGAGAGAGAGAGAGAGAGAGAGAACACCCCTAGGTCATTTCATGCTTACTAACAGTATGGTTGTTAAGTAGTCTATGAGGTAGTACAAAAGTGCTCTCGTATCTCATAGTAACATGAGTGTCTCCCTTCTCTACATTGTG
The DNA here is from genome assembly GCF_007827085.1 of Peromyscus californicus insignis. Taxonomy (NCBI): domain Eukaryota; kingdom Metazoa; phylum Chordata; class Mammalia; order Rodentia; family Cricetidae; genus Peromyscus; species Peromyscus californicus. Next base: position 66,300,129 of record NW_026294573.1, on the reverse strand, counting down.
TTTGTTATGGCTGAAGATACATATATTTAGAACTTTAAATAATTTTTGTACATATCAACCTTGCTCTCTTATTAAGAAATAGATGATGTATTTGAATATTGGAGGAGAAATGAGTTTTTATTTTCGTCTTGTACTTGTGTTTAACTTCATCTTGCTCCTTAGACAAGTGCAGCATTTATTTACATAGGTCTCTTGGCCAACAGGCTCTTACTGTCCTCAGTGGACATACTGTTGTTTATTTCCTTTCTTAAATTTTCTGACTTAGCAATAGAAAACAGCACAGTCAGAATGGACTTCTACTGTGTGTCTTTCTTTATCATGCTTCCTAGAGGCACTGTGCAGTTCCTTATTCTCTCTCCAATGTTTGACCTGTTATTTTTACACGTTTCCACTTTTAGTAGTCATAGGAAGATAGATTATGCACATGTATTTATCTGTGTGGGTGCAGGGTTTATCAATCTGACTGAGAACATTCTTGTCTTAAATGTCTAAAAAACAGAGCTTGTTTTCTCTGTAGTAATTTTCATTAGTATTTAGCAACTATTTATGTGTTTGTTTATTTTAAAATCTTTTCATGTATATAAATAACAAGTTTGAAGCTATATATATGTATATAGATAGATAGATAAGGAAAATTTCCACTTAAAATGCAATCTCCAAAATATATAAAATGAAATGTATTTTGGTGATATATGTCTCTATATAAGCAAGGTGTTCTAACAAACTAAGTAATGGAGCCTCAAATAATTGTTTCTATAAATATTCTTTTTGTCCAATTAGAATAACCAAGTAATTTATAGTTTTTATATAGTCTGCATCACACGCGATTTCTTACCACAGGGATCTAGAAGTCTCTGCCCCAGAGGAATTGTTCTCCTCCATCCTTAGTCTCCCACTTCCCCTCCTATGTCATTTATCCCCCCTTTTCACCAGGGTTCACCTGGGTGTTTGCAAAGACTGGATCCCCTTGTGTTGGTTTCCTTCCTTCTGACTTGTGGCCTCGTCATCTTACTCATCATCTCCAGAGTCACATTGTGGTTTGAAAACTTTATTAGCCTTGTTTTTTTTCACTGTACTTAAAGTTATTTTTTATGTAAAAATGAAAGGTTGAAGCTTAAAGTTTAAGCTATATTTAAAACTATCTGATAACTATAGTTAGGGCCGTTGCTTATCAGTTCTTGGAACTGAAGTTTTAACTTAATTTCAATAAGAAGGCTGTTCTATGGCAATATATCCAGAATTTTTATTTCTATCAAGCTATAAAAGGAAGTTGATAAGTATTTGCCTTTGAAAGCCATAGTAGCTCTGTCAATACTTTCCATGTGTATGTGATAAATATTAAATACTTTATGTATTATTTCATTTATTAATAAGTTTGCCTGCAATAAAAAATAATAGATAAAAATTAGGAAGCCGATCTATACTCTTAGATGAACACAATTATTTAACTGAGGTGATCTTTATTCATACCTCTCTCTGTTTATGGCTTGCTTTGCACAGGAAAGAGTTGCAGGAGCTGCAGAATCTGTACAAGCAGAACAGTGCACATACAGCACAGCAAGCCGAGCTGATCCAGCAGCTCCAGGTTCTCAATATGGACACACAAAAAGTACTCAAGAATCAGGAGGATGTTCACCTTGCCGAAAGTATATCATACCAAAAGGTATGCTGCTGCTCTGGTGTAAAGATGGGAAATTACGTGCATAAACTCAGGAAAACAAATTTCAAGTTTTCTAAATTTTGTATTATTTCCTTTTTACTTGGTTTAACTTGGTAATATTTAAATTTTTGTGAGTTTTCTGTGGTAAGATTGGAAAAGTTGAAAATATAGATATTAAAGCAACTTATAAATTGGAACTTTTATTTCTTCTGTGAAACACATTAGGTACAATAGTACTTTCATTATAAGAAGTGATTGGATCAAGTATGATCCTGATGTATGACCTAAGGGAGACTTTATATAGACTCTATATTGTTTTATTGGCAAATATGCACAGACACAAAGGGATTGTTGATGAGGTCTTCAGGATCATTCATTTTCAAGGATTTTTCTCTTTATGTTTTAGTTTGTTTTTAGTAGTAATTTTACTGTTGTTGTTTGAGGAGCCCACAGTAAGACTTACTTGGCTCTTGAGCTATGCTAATTGACTCAGCGTCACTAATTCCGCTATTAATTTAAAGAAGCACCTATATTGAGCTCTTTATATATTTTACAATGTGTGTTACAATGTATTAAGTTGTTTATATAAATAACATCATGAGAGTAATGTTCTTTTTTAATAGCTGAGGCTGGATTAGGTTGAAGGAAGTTAAAGATGACTTCATTTTTTTGTACCTCACAGTTCTGGGGTCAGCAGGTGGTAGCTGGAGTTTGTAGATGTCCTTTGTCCAGTGCAATAGTAGATGCTGTGTGCAGGTGGGCTGGGTGATGGTCACAAGTATGTTGTGAAATTCAGAGCTGCATTTATTGAGAGGCTCTGTGTAGCTTGAGTTTTCCTGCCTGGCCCACAGTCAGGACAAATCTCTCTCACCTGCCAGTCCCACAGCCGCTCAGACCCGACCAAGTAAACACAGAGACTTATATTGGTTACAAACTGTATGGCCATGGCAGGCTTCTTGCTAACTGTTCTTATAGCTTAAATTAATCCATTTCCATTAATCTATACCTTGCCACGTGGCTCATGGCTTACCGGCATCTTCACATGCTGCTTGTCCTGGTGGCAGCTGGCAGTGTCTCTCTGACTCAGCCTTCCACTTCCCAGCTTTATTCTCCTCCTTGTCCCGCCTATACTTCCTGCCTGGCCACTGGCCAATCAGTGTTTTGTTTATTGACCAATCAGCAACACATTTGCCATACAGAACATCCCACAGCAGCTCTGTCTGTTTGCCAGGAGTCAATGCTGGTCTAGAGAGGTTTTTCTGGGCCCAGCAGGTTGCTAGTTCCTCTAGAGGCCCTTGAGTTTGTATCCCTGGTGATAGCAAATGTCACAGTTCAGCAGTGTCCCCCAAATGCATTAGGGAGTATGTATCAGCAAACAGAAACTGAGTTGTGCATTGGAGGAGGAGAACCTGGGGAATTAGGCATTCTTCCTGCTTCTTCAGTGCTTTCGGACCCTCTCCTTAGCAAACTTACCCAGGGAGGGAGGAAGTGGGATGATCTAGTTCTCTGCCAGACCAGGGCTCAGAGTTCTAAGACCTGCTTGGAAGCAACCCACACAAGGCAGGGATGTAGCTTCAGAGCCTGAGCAATCTCTAACTTACAGCTGTCAGCCTTCAGAGTAATACACAGTCAAAGGAACATGTTTCTTGTCACAGAGGATGGGACCATTGCCACCACAATGTGAGCTCCCTGCTTTTATTAAGTATAAATTTTTTCATATAATATTATATACTGATCATATTTTCTTCTCTCCCAATTTCTCCTAGATTCCTCCCACCTCCCTACCCAATCAAGTTTTATATTTTTCCCTCTCTCCTCTAAAAACAAGCAACCAAACAAATAAAAGGAACCAAGAAAATAAAACAAAAAGCAAAAATAATGCAGTTAAATCACTATCAATCCATGGAATCAGCTTAATGATCAAAGGAATTTATTTGGGGGTTGACTCACAAGACAGAAATAAGGCATTGTAGCAGGATCCTGGAAGGGTGAGGCAAGGTCCAAGCTGTTCTGTGGCGAGCTCTTCTCTGCTCCGGCTCAGTGTCCAACAACCATGAGGCAGAGAGCGTGCATATGTGCATTTCAGGTCTTAAGGGTCTCCAGCAGCCACACCCCAGGGGCAGGTACCTAGCAGCTCCCTGCTGCCTCACTAGGGCTGGTCCTTCAAGGCATGGTACAGACAACCATCCACTACACAAAAAGACCAAACTATAACCAAAAAGCACATTAAAAAAAAAAAAAAGCATGGAGTTCATTTTTTTTTTTTTTGTGTGTGTGTGTGTGTGTGTGTGTGTGTGTGTGTGTGTGTGTGTGTGTGTGTTAATGGGCATCAAACCTAAGGTCTTGTGCATACTAGGCAAGTATGCTACCATTCAGCTACATTGTTAGCCATTTCTTACTGACCTATGCAATAGCCCACTGAAGTAGGTTGCATTAATTCACTGGTAAGGAATTTGAGGAGAGGTTGGTATACATGAGCCTAACATTTCATGGTTAATCTTCATCTCTAAATCTGTCTGATTTGGAAATTCATGGTCTTTGTAACTTCAAAGTTGCCTCTCAAAATGATTATCCTAAGAAATGAACTCTTAGGAAATAAAATTTCAGACCTGTGGTGATATCATTTGGCTAAGATTTTCTTTTTAAAAGGCTTGAATGTTGAAGGCTTTGTCCAGCTGGTGGGGCTATTGACCAATGACTGGCTCATGAGGGCGTCCATTTCACTAGTGGGTTACTCTGTTGTTGGATTCTTAACTGAATGGACTATTAGGTAGGGCCTAGTTGGAGGTATGCCACTGGGGGCTGCCTTTGGAGGGTTTATCATGCCCCTAGTCCTTCTCTCTCTGCTTTATGGCTGCCATGAGGTGAGGCGCTTGCCATGTCCTTCTGTTGTGGAGTTCATTTTGTGTTGGTCACCTACTCCTGAGCTTATGACCTGCCTTGGAGGGTGATTGTCACTTCAGTGGAGAAAACTGATTGGCACTTTCCCTAGCAGGTATCAATTGTAAGTAGCTTCTTGGTTAGGGGTGGGACTTTGTGTCCATTCCTCCTTCTCTATGCAGGGAGTTTTGTCTGACTTGAACTGGTGCAGGTCTTATGCATGCACCATTGTCTCTGTAAGTTCATATGTGCAGTATAACACATATGTTATACTGTTTTGTTTGTAAGATGTTGCTTCTTTAGAGTCATCTGCTGCCTCTGGCTCTTACAATCTTTCTCCCTCCTCTTCCACAAAGACCCCGAAGCCTTAAGGAAGGGGTGTGGTATAGACATCTGACCTGTGATACAGATCTTGAGCTGAATTCTCCAAGATCCCTCATTGTCTACACATTGCCTATTGATGGGTCTCTGTGTTTATTACCATTTACTGCAAAAGAAGCTTCTCTGATCAGGGTTGAATGATGCTCTGATCTATGGGTACAGCAGTATGTCATTAGTGGTTGTTTCATGATTATGTTTATTTAGCAGAATAATAGTATTAGTTTTTTTCCTGTAGCCCTTGACCTATCTAGTCTGGGGTTCATGACTTCATTAGTAATATCAAGTGTGAGTTCTGTCTCATGGAGCTGGGCTTAAATCCAATTTAAAAAGTGGTTGGTGTCTCCTATAGCCTTTGTGCCACTGTTGTTCCAGTGTATCTTGTAGGCAGGTCGCTGTGCTGAGTCCCAGGTTTTGTAGCTGGGTGACAGTGATAATTTTTTCCCTTGGATAGTGTGCATTGTACCTTCCATCACTGTGAACACTAGTCAGTAGGGGTGAAGCTCCTAGTTAGGCACTTGCTTGACTTCTCCAAGTGTGATTACCTAGATATATGTTCTCTTCAGCAATAGGGCCTTACTATCAGATTGTGGAGGGTAAGTGATAGCATTGACAATGGCCTGTAATGCTTGAGGATAGGGTATGGGACCCCTGCGGCCAATGATTCAACAATATGTAACTCATTCAGGTCCTGGAGATTTTATTTGGTAGCATATGATGTATAGTTAGGGCATTCTCTCCCCATTATATAGCAACTCCATTCAAATTCCTTTTATATCTTTTAGGAAGCTAAAGTGGGTTTCCATATGATTTTTCAAAAGACCTTTATTGTTTTTTATCCCTCCCTTATTTCTTCCTTTACCCTGCCCTCCTATTCCACTTCCCATTTAATAATCCTATTCTATTTTTCTCTTTATCCATTTATAACACTTTATTCCATTTAGAGCCCTTTCTACCACCTCCCCTAGTCCCTTATGAGGTCCCTAACCTCTGGATATTCAAAATGAAGTACACATATCTAAGGTTAAAAGCTATCATCCACATATAAGAGAAATCCTACAGTAACTTTCATACTGGGTCTGGGTTAGCTCCCTCAGGATGATTGTTTCTAGTTCCATTATTTACCTGAAATTTTTCTATTCTTAATAGCTGAATAATATTCCATTGTGTAAATGTACCACATCTTCATTATCCATTCATCACTTGATGGACATCAAAGCTGTTTCTGATTTCTGTCTATTATGAATAGAGTAGCAGTGAACTTGGATGAACAAAGTATCTCTGTAATAGGATGTAAAGTTCTTTGGGTATATGTCTAAGAGTGGTATAGATGGATTTTGAGGTAGATCTAGTCTCAACTTCCTGAAGAACTACTATGCTTATTTGCAAGTGGCTATATAGGTTTGTACTCCCTCCAGCAATGAGTAAGGGTTTCCCTTTCCCTGCATCCTTCTCAGCATTTGCTATCACTTGTTTCATTAATCTTCCCATTCTGACTGGGATAAGAACTCCCATAGGAGTTGTAATCTGCATTTCCCTGGTAGCTAAGACTGTTGAACTTTTTAAAAGCGTTTCTCAGGCATTTATTCTTCAACTCCTGAAAACACTATGTTTAGTTCTATACCCCATTTTTAAATTGTGGTTTTTTTTTTCTTGGTGTTCAAATTTTGAGTTCATGAGGACTCTGTGCTATTGTCTCTTGTGGCTATACCCCACTGAGACATGGACTGTCATTGGTGACTGCTCTGTACTTTCAGGTTTCCAGGACAGTGTAGTCTGAAACAATAGGCCAGTCTCACAATGTAACATAGCTGTAACACTAAGATAATGGATTTCATCTCCAGTGTTAGGTTGTCACTGGGACAGCAAATCTCAGCACTGGATTTGAGAAGTGTAACTGCCAGAGTCTGCTGGCCCTGACATTGGGGTGGCCCGGCCTACCTTGTGGCTGTAGCTTTGGGTCCTTTATCTGTGTTCAACCCGTCCAATATCTTCCCCTGTGCTTTCTTTGCCTCTTCCCTTCACAGTGCCTCCTTATCCCTTCTCACCCAGCCAGGCTTGAGGTGATGGACTAAGTCGTCTTTCTGATTCTCCGTGCTTTAGCTGTCCTGTCACTACCATCTTAGTGTCCACTGCTCTTCCTCCCTCTTTCTTCTTGAAGGATAGTCTTTCTTGTTCACTCAGACACCTCTCATTCATGTTGTAGCACAGAGAAAACTTCTAAGCTGCTGTCTTAGCCCAGAAAGCAAAGAACTGTTGACCATATATTTCTTCTTATGTCTGAGTTTTGCAAAAATGTTTAATCCCATCCAGGTTTTTGGACCATTAGCAGAAATAAGGAAACAAGTTGTAACAAAAACAAACAAACAAAACCAACACAAACAATCAAATAAAAAAACTCTTCTAAAAAGAGCTGCAAGGAATTTTGGTTGTTAATAGAGGAAACATTTACTAACTCAGAATGTTACAACCAATACAGATGAATTAATTTATTATATTAATTAATTTACTCACTTGGGAACAATTTTGGGCATTTAACCTGTGCACAGAATGTAAGGTAAGGACATTTCCAAGGAGTTGGAATAGTTAAACTTCTTGCAAGGTCTTCTGTGGAAATAAACACTCAATTGCCTGATGCTTCATCATCTAAAAGCACATTAAAAATAAAGGTAGACTTACACTGTTTCATCCAAATTTGCATGTACATTAGTGCCTGGAGTTAAATGTGATGAAATGAAGGATTCTCCCTTCATCCTGTACTCTTTTAATTTATTTTTTATTGAAAATAGATTCTTTTCTCATATAATACATCCCCACTCATTTCCCCATCCCTTTATATCCACCCTCTGCCTTTGCAATCCCCCCTCAAAATACAACAAAATTAAAAAAACAACAGAAACAAGAATAAAAACAAAAACAAAAAATCCCATCGTGGAAGCTGTTGTGAGTCACACAGTATACCCTACAGTACATAATGATGTCATTCTTTAACAGCTGATTAATCCTCCATTGTGTAAATGTACCATATTTTCTTTATCCATTCTTCAGTTGAGGGACATCTAGGTTATTTCCAGTCACTGCATATGTACCTGAGTAGTGATCCTGCTAGGAAGTGAGCAAGGCCAGGCACTGTTGAACAGAGCAGGCAAGTAGGAGTTGTGTATATCCAAGGAATGAGTTCGTCCCAGGTCCAGGAAGCAGGCTGGTCTAGATCTTCTCTTCCAAGTTTTTTTTTTCCAGTTCTTGTTGCTCTGAAGTACAAGTATTCACCACAAGACACAGCTTGCTCCAGTGTCTAGAATTACCTGTTCATCAGACCAGCTACAACTGAGGAGACTTGTGAACAGGAGTACAACCAAGCAGTCACATGGGAACAGCGGAAGAATACTGTTCTTTTTTTCTTTATTTTTCATACTTTTAATTTCAGAACAAAATAAAACAAACAAACAAAACACAATACACAATCCACAACCCTGATATTTTGTGGGAAGGGATTTTTTTCTTTAAGGCATAAGGACAGGATAGAAGAGATCCTCTAGATATGAGCAGAGAGCCAGGTAGGTCAGGGCCAGTCAAGGCTGCCAGGGGAGCCACAGGGAAACTAGAGGTCATGGGCTTACGGAGGTTTCTAATCTACTTTCTCCATGCAAGAGGCATCCTTGTCACTTTGGAGTCTGGGATCTCATCAGGAACAGCAGCACTGGGCTCCTTTGCTGTCACCTCATCTTCATCAGTGCCCAGGCCTAGTTTGATCATGTGGTAGATGTGATTGGAGTGGGTTTGAAGATCCTCAAGTGAGGAACTAGAGGAGAGCAGAGAAGTTTCACACAGCAGCAGCACCAGGCTCTTAGCCTTCTGCCGCAACATCTCCAATGGGAATGAATTGCAATGCTCTGAATTCCAGCTGACCTTCTACAGAGAAGTGCTTGGCTGCCAAGTGGTCCTCCCAGTCATTGGAGAGGCTCTTATAGAATTCACCATATTGCTCTTGAGTGATGTCATCAGAGTTTCTGGTCCAAATGGACTTAGTCTTATTCAATTCTTCCTGATCTATGTATTTCTCCTTAATCTTTTTCTCTTCTTTTTTATCTTTGCCACTGTCATCCTCCTCATCTGATTCCACATCTTCAATCTTAGGCTTCTCCTCTTCGTCCTTATCTTCTTTTTCTTTCTTACCCTTCTCAATTCTCTGCCCCATCATCACTGATCTCCATTTCTCATTCCTTCTCCAAACAGAGTATGATGGGATAGACTGTGAACTGTGGATGTTTCTTCACCACTTCCTTGATCCTCTGTGGTTGATATATTGTGCACCCCAATAAACTTATCTGGGGGTCAGAGAACAGATCAGCCACTATATTAAACATAGGTTTAGACAGTGGTAGCACATGCCTTTAATCCTAGCATTCCAGAGACAGAGATCCAGATCCACCTGGATCTCTGTGAGTTGCAAAGCCACACTGGAAACAGCCAGGTGTGGTGACACACACCTTTAATCCCAGGAAGTGATGGCAGAAAGCAGAAAGGTATATAAGATGTGAGTACTATATACATACATACATACATACATATATATGTATATATATGAACTAGAGTCCTGTTAAGCTTTTAGGCTTTTAGCAGCAGTTCAGCTGAGATCCATTCAGATGAGGACACAGAGGCTTCCAGTTTGAGGAAATAAGATCAGCTGAGGAATTGGCAAGGTGAGGTTAGCTGTGGCTTGTTCTGTTTCTCTGATCTTTCAGTGTTCACTCCAATACCTGGCTCTGGGTTTGTTTTATTAATAAGACCTTTTAAGATTCATGCTACAATCCTCCTCTCCTCTAACTATTCTGTCTGGTCTTCTTTGAGATGAAGGATCACTTTGGTACCCAGACCAATGGGCTCACCATGGTCTGCAGGAATTGGATAGTCTGTGAACTGTGGATGCTTCTTTGCTACTTCCTTGATCCTCCTTTCCTCTAACTATTCTGTCTGGTCCTCTTTGAGATGAAGGATCACTTTGGTACTCAGGCCAGTGGGCTTATCCTGGTCTGCAGGAACTGTGAAGGGTCCACCAACAGAAGACTCTGAGGCATATTGCTCATCATCATTGTGCTTTGTGATTACAAATACTTTCTTTCCCACTAGATAGGCCGAATAGAATCCAACAGCAAACTGCCCAGTCATGGAGATGTCTGTGCCCACCTGGAGAGCCTCCATGATCGTTTTTGTGCCAGACTTAGCATTGGTTCCCAAGTTATTTATGAGGTCAGCCTTGGTCAGGCTAATGCCTGTGTCCTCCAAAGTCAGGGTGCATACCTAAGGGTTGAAGATGATGTCAATTTTCAGCTCTTTCTTTACCACTGTCCAACTTGGAAGAGTCTCTCAGGCTGTCATAGCAAATCTTGTCCAAGGCACCAGAAGCATTAGAAATCAACTGGCAAAGGAAAAATTCCTTGTCCAAGTAGAAAGTGTTGATGATGAGGGACATGAGCTTAGTGATTTCTATCTGAAAGGCAAAGGTCTTCACCTCTTCCTCTCTGTGGTATACTTCAGGCATCTTGACAAGAAAGCCAAGTAGTAGTACAGAGCATGGTGGGCTGGACTTGCACACCAAGTCTAGGCTGCATTGGGTGACTCAAGAGCCAGAAGGGTACTGTTGCTCTTCTGTTGGATGAAGAAAGGATATGAGGCCAGAAGAGAAATAAGAGCTTAAAAGAGAGGGTTTTTTCTTGGGTGACTAGACCCTTGTGTGAATGAAGGAGGAGCTCAGGAGGTGGCACCTGAGAGTAAGGTGTATCACCTTCACGCTTGCTGAGTCCTACTGTCTCCCTTCAGCTCGGCTCTAGTCTCGAGAGTCAGCTTTTTCCCAGTCATGAAAGCATCTGTAGGTGGGTGATTATTGTGCCCACACTGACCTCTTGATTGTCCCTGAAAACTGTCATTATTACTACTTTCTCCTCTTACAGCATCTGATTATGTTAGCTGTGAAAAGGACCTTGGCATATACCCCTGTCTAAGGCAATGACAAAGGAAAGCACTAATTTGTACTTTGAAATTCTTTATGAATTCTATATGTAACACCTATTTAACTTTTGCTGTAAAGTGATATGAATTAGCTAAATATTTATAATAATAGATATCATTTATAGACCCCAAATGTTTTGATTAATTATATTTTAGAAGATTTCAGAGGTCATATTTTTTATGAAAATGGTATATTTTAGGAAACTTTTTAAGAAAATAAGATGCACATACCTTTCTTGAAATTTTAAGCTTTTTTTTTTTTTTTTGGTTTTTTCGAGACAGGGTTTCTCTGTGTAGCTTTACGCCTTTCCTGGAACTCACTTGGTAGCCCAGGCTGGCCTCGAACTCACAGAGATCCGCCTGTCTCTGCCTCCCGAGTGCTGGGATTAAAGGCGTGCGCCACCACCGCCCGGCCTGAAATTTTAAGCTTTAAAAATTAAATTATATCACATATACAGAAATGTATAGCAATATCCACTATATAGATTGATTAAAACCTACATTATTGTGAATTTTTGTCTTATGCCAATAAATGAAGATACTCTATATCTTTAATTGGATGAACAAATTTAAAATCCTACTCTATTAGCTATGTAATGTGATTTTTTTTCCACTTGGAGGTTTTTGCTTTTGTCATAGTTTTTCTGGTAGCTGTTTTTCTTAAAAAGAATCTTGGCTTTTGGATCACTTTCATAGTATTAGCAGCAGAAATGCATTTGGATTCCACATTTAAATCTGTCACCACAGTTGAGTTAAAACACATTAAACAACAAGCCTTAGTTGAAAGTTTTCTTACTAAGCAAATTCTTGAGCATTGTAGGGACACTGCTATTAACCAGGCATGCCTGCATGAGATATTAATTATGTACCACATACTGGCTCACAGTTTAATTAACTGTAACTTTAGCTTTAATGCATGTATCTTAATTTAAACAATTTGATCTTATCTACCTGTGCCTTTAGAACACTGCCTTTGTGTTATTTTACAGTTCTAGATCTTTGTTCTCTCCCTGCTGTCTATGGAAGTGTTCCACTGTCCTGATACTTACATCTATGTGTGCCTACAATCTGATTGCCTTGCTTTGGCTCTTAGTTTTTTCCTCCCCCTTATTCAGAAAGATACACTAATTTAGACTAAATAAAATATATCAGTTAATTTTAAGAATTCCCAGTGAAATATGCAGTATGCTTCTGTGTCCTTTCCTAACAAATTACATACTTTTCCACATTTCTGTGATCTTTAGACTGATTTTTTTTTTTAAATTGGTCAATTCTAGTAGAATTGTCATTGCTTATTCAAGACCATTTTCTAATTTGAAGTCCTGCAAGTGAGTGTAATTAACTTAGAATCATTTTCCTTCTTTTATACTTAACACTTTTTGTCTGATACCCTGGCTGGTAATGCATTTTACCTTTTGAATGCCAGATATAATTTTATATCGATACTTAACTCTATCACTTCCACATTGTGTCTGCTTGTTGGGTATTAACATAATTAAGGTCAAGTATATGTCCATAGATAGTTCACATATATATGCACATAATTTACTTTATTGATTATATTATTTTGGATTTTTTAAACAGCTTTATGATGAATTACATATTTGTTTTGAAACTACAAAATCAAATGAAGCTATGCTCCGGCAAAGTATTGTTGATCTTCAGGACCAACTGTTTCAAAAAGAACAAGAAAATATAAAACTAAAAGAAAAACTTAAGGAATCACAAGGAGCATCCTGTCCATTACCTCTAGAAAGTGATTTGAATCACTCAGCAAAGGTGAGAGATTTTCTAAAATGTTACCCTTGTAACACCAGAGTACCATTTCCTACAGTTGAGTGGAAATTTAAATAAATTTGCATATTTTGAATGTAAAATTAAACTTCGCATTTTAATGAATGTTATATATGGCACATATTAAAAAGGAAATGCATGTAGAAATACAGAATATAGCAAGTGTGTGTGTGTGTGTGTGTGTGTGTGTGTGTGTGTGTGTGTGTGTGATATGTTTATGTGTGTTAGGTGTCCTCTGTCACTCTCTACCTCACTTTTAGAGGCAGATTTTTAGTGAATGTTGTGTACACTGTTTGGGCTAGACTGGACCAGCCCCCTGTGATCTGCCTGTCTCTGCCATCCTAACAGTGTGGTTACAGGTATATGCCATGGTGCCTGTTTTTTATTTGGGTTCTAGGGATCTAAGATCAGATTTTCATGCTTCTGTGGCAAGCATTTTACTCACTTTGATGGTTATGTTGATTGGCAACTTGACAGGGCTCTAGGCACACTAGTGAGGGATTATTTAACCTCTGTCCGTGCCCTTGAAGACTATGTTGATTGGGTTAATTGAAGTGGGAAGACCTGCACTAAGGTGGGATGGCATGATTCCTTGGCTTTGGTTCTTTACTGTATGAAAAAGGAGAAAGTAAGCTGCGCAGAGATTCATCATTTTATGCTTCTGGATTGTGCGTGCAGTGTGGCCAACTGCTCCAGACTTCCCATGGATTGTGAGCAGTGGTTGTGCGTGCAGTGTGGCCAACTGCTCCAGACTTCCCATGGATTGTGAGCAGTGGTTGTGCGTGCAGTGTGGCCAACTGCTCCAGGCTTCCCATGAATTGTGAGCAGTGGTTGTGCGTGCAGTGTGGCCAACTGCTCCAGACTTCCCATGGATTGTGAGCAGTGGTTGTGCGTGCAGTGTGGCCAACTGCTCCAGACTTCCCATGAGTTGTGAGCAGTGGTTGTGCGTGCAGTGTGGCCAACTGCTCCAGGCTTCCCATGAATTGTGAGCAGTGGTTGTGCGTGCAGTGTGGCCAACTGCTCCAGACTTCCCATGGATTGTGAGCAGTGGTTGTGCGTGCAGTGTGGCCAACTGCTCCAGACTTCCCATGGATTGTGAGCAGTGGTTGTGCGTGCAGTGTGGCCAACTGCTCCAGACTTCCCATGGATTGTGAGCAGTGGTTGTGCGTGCAGTGTGGCCAACTGCTCCAGACTTCCCATGAGTTGTGAGCAGTGGTTGTGCGTGCAGTGTGGCCAACTGCTCCAGACTTCCCATGGATTGTGAGCAGTGGTTGTGCGTGCAGTGTGGCCAACTGCTCCAGACTTCCCATGAATTGTGAGCAGTGGTTGTGCGTGCAGTGTGGCCAACTGCTCCAGACTTCCCATGGATTGTGAGCAGTGGTTGTGCGTGCAGTGTGGCCAACTGCTCCAGGCTTCCCATGGATTGTGAGCAGTGGTTGTGCGTGCAGTGTGGCCAACTGCTCCAGGCTTCCCATGAATTGTGAGCAGTGGTTGTGCGTGCAGTGTGGCCAACTGCTCCAGGCTTCCCATGAGTTGTGAGCAGTGGTTGTGCGTGCAGTGTGGCCAACTGCTCCAGGCTTCCCATGAGTTGTGAGCTGAAATCAACCCTTTTTTCTCTGGGTTGCCTCTATGAGGGCATTTTACTAGAGAAAGAGGAGAAGAAACTAAGACAACTGAGTCACCGTTCACCTTCCACAGCTGATCCTTAGTATCTATAGGTTTGACAGTCAATAACTAAAAAGTTTGAAATAAATTGTACCTGTCCTGAACATGTACAGATTATTTATTTGCTTATAATTATTCCATAAACAAAATAATATAGCAATTCTTTATTGTTTATATTACATCAGGTATAATAAGTAGTATAGATATGATTTAAAACATCTGGGAAAATAATCAAAGTTTACATACTGTAACATGAATTGCTAAATGGTCTTATAATAAAAACCAGAGCCAAGTATTGGGGTAAATGCTGAAAGATTAGAGAGACAAAGGAACAAGCCATTGCGATGTCTTACCTCTAGGACTCCTCAGCCTGAAAAAGCCTTCAGTTCTTGTCTCCTCACACCTTATATACCTTTCTCCGCCCACCCATCACTTCCTTCTTAGTGTGGGATTAAAGCCTGTGATTCCCAAGTATTGGGATTAAAGGTGTGTGCCACCACTGCCTGGCTCTGTGTCTCTCCTAGACTGAGTCAGTCTCTTGTAGTTCAGGGTGGCTTTGAACTCAAAGAGATCCAGACAGAACTCTGCCTCCTGAGTGCTAGGATTAAGGGTGTGTGCCACCACTGCCTGGCCTCTATGTTTAATCTAATGGCTTATTCTGTTCTCTGATCTTCAGGCAAATTTTATTAGGGTACAGAATATATCACCACAACATGCATATATATATATATATATATATATATAAATAAAATCAGGGACTTGAGCATCTGTAGATTTATAAGAGATTTGGAACCAATCCCCTATAGATACCCAAGGGCAAATTAGTGGTTATTGTGGTGAATTATGTGGTTATTGAAGAGCAACTTAATAGATCATGACTAGTCAAGACTCTAACTTAAATGAGATAATAAAGTGGAAAGAGTATCTAAGAGTATATCATAAAATGCTTGCCACAATGTATGTTATAGGATACTTAATTCATGCTAGTGTTAGCCTTTTCCTGGCATTGCATTGACTTGGAACTTTGAACAGGTCATTTGACTTACCTACATATTCCATATGTTAGACACATCTCATGAACAGCACAGCAGCACAGGGCCTGGAGAGGTGGGAAATGGGAGACAGGGAGACACAAGACTCTAGGTTCACTTCAGGATGAACCTTTTTTTTTTTTTACTTCTGTTTATATATTGTTTAGCTGACTACTAAAGATAGCTCTGCAACCAGAGCTTGAGCAAACAGTCTGTTGGACCCTTTCTGTAAGAAAAAAAAACTTCTCTCACCAAGTGAGAGCAGCACCAATCAATGGGTATACACACAAATATTTAGAAACCAGTATAACATGTACATTTACAAAAACACTGGGTTCTTTCTGGAACCTTTGACCTCCTCAGCCATGGGCTTTTCACCAGATTTAGAATTCCAGACATCAAATATTTCCAATAAAAAAGACCTCAAATCTAATCCATTCATAACTGCAACGCTGATGTTACTCAATCTTGCCCGATAGATTGGCATGGTAGCATGTAGGGTCCAAAGCTTGGTAAGACTGGTGATAGCTTTTCTCCCCTAGCAGCCTACACTGCACTTTCCAGCACTGGGAATGCTAGCCGGCTGGTAGAAAGTCTCCTGGGCAGTGGGAGATTAGTTACTCATGCTCTCAACCAATGATGGGTTTTACCATCTAGTTTTGGTGGAAAACCAAGAACAATGAATTTTGTTTCTTTCTGTGGTCTCAGTGATCAATAAATAACTCATAGGGCAGTATCCTGTGTCTAGTACAGAGATTTTCATTTCATAATCTATTTCTTTTGGGAGCAACATTGTCAACCCATGCAGAGTGGCTCTGTTCAAACTCCATTTTAAAAAATGATATTTTAAAATTAACTTACAAACTAGTGGGTTTCCATAGGGCTTCTTCATATATCCTTAGTGTTGGTTGGTCTACCCAACTCCTCCTCTACCCACCTGGGATCACTGATGTTTAACCTTTAACCCTTTTGATTCCCTCTATCCCCTGTTCTTTCCTGTCACCTGTGCTCTACCATATTCTGTAATTAAATTTTATTTGGGCCGAAGATCGTATGTTCCCATAAAGTTTTTTCCTACACCCTTCATTTTGGTTAGCAGTTCCTTTTCCATCATATTTCTGTACCCCAGCCCCTCCATTATTGAACCATTCTGCCCCCAATATTCCCCTCTCGACTTTGATTTTATTTATATTTTACAACCTACCCACTGTAATTACATTTGCCCACACTGGCCAGTTCCTAGTTTTCTACTTCCATATGAAACTCCAAGTTAAACACACAAAACAAAAGATTCAAAGCTAGCTTCAGCATTTGTGAGAAAATAAGTGATATTTGTCTTTGTAAGTCTGGGAGACATCACTCAGTATATTTTTTCCTTTATATCCATTTACCTGCAAATGCCATAACTTTCCTTTTAGAGCTGAGTTATTCCATGTATCACATTATCCTATACCTGGGTCATGTGATATTCCTATTTCTAGTTTTTTGAGAAACCACTAGACTGAAATCCAAAATGGCTGTACTAGTTTACACTCCCAGCAATGACATGTAAGGGACCTCCTGTACCCACATTTACATCAGCATTTGTTTTCCGAATGGCTTAAGTGAGATAGAACCTGAAAATAGTTTTAGTTTAACCTGCATTTCCCTAATAATAGTAAAAAATGTTGGACACTTTAACTTGTTTATTAGTCCTTTGTATTTTTTCTTTCTTTTTAAAAATGTTGTAGACACTAATTCCCTGTTGGATTTATAAATGCCAAAGATTTTCTCCCATTCTGTGGGCTGTCTCTTTACTTAATTTGCAGTTGGGTTTGCCACACAGAAGCTTTTAGAGTTCCTGAGATCCCATTGGTCCACTGCCTGTCATATTTCCTGTGCTACTGGAGTCCCATTTAAAATGTCTACACTTATGCCTCTAAGTTGGAGCATTCCCGCCTCCTTTTCCTCTAGCAGTTTCAGATATTAAGTCTTAAGTTGAGGTCCTTGATCCATCTGAAGTTGAGTTGTGTGCAGGACAAGAGATAATGGTTCATTTTTAATTATTTTACATGTTAAAATCCAGGTTTCTCAGCACAATTTGTCGAAGATGCTGTCTTTTCTCCAGTGTATATTTTTGGCATCAGTGACAGAATCAGGTGGCTGTAGTTGCCTGGAATTATATTCTATTCTGTTGATCGGGTGTGTGTGTGTGTGTGTGTGTGTGTGTGTGTGTGTGTGTGTGTGTGTGTGTGTGTGTGTATGTGCTAAATTTCTTAATGTGTAGCAATGTAGTATAATTTAAAGTCAGGTATGGTGATGCCTCACTCAGAATTCTTTATGTTCAAGTTACTTTGGCTATCCTCAGTTCTTTTAGCCTACATACAAGTTTTGAGATTGTCCCTGGACTTTTGGTTGGGATTGTATCTAATCAGTACATTCCTTTACTGGATGGCATTTTTCACAATTATTGATTATTCCTGAAAAGTCTTTTTATGTTCTAGGGTCTTTCTGAATTTCCTTTTTCAGTGTTTTAATGTTTTCAATGTATAGATTTCTCATTTCTTTGGAAATGTTTGTTTCTCTATAGTATGTGTGTTTGTGTGTTGGGAGGGGAGTATTGTGAATGGGTTCATCTCCTTGACTTACTTTTCAGTATGTTTATCGTTAGTATATAGGAAAGCTACTAATTTTCCCGTGTTCATTTTGTAACCTTCCACTTGCTGAAAATGTTTATCAGCTCTAATTATTTTTTCTGGTGGAGTCTTTATGGTCTCTTTTGTATAAAACACTATTATCTGCAAACAGGAATACTTTCAGTTGTTTTATTGTTTGCAGTCCCTTTTATTTCATTCTCTTGTCTGATTGGTACACCTAAGACTTCACACACTGTATTGACTAAGAGTAGAGAAAATGGACACTCTTGTGCGTGATCTTAGTTGGAACTTTTTGAATTCTCCTGTTAGCATGATATGCTGTAAGATTGTTACATGAACTTTATTATTTTGCATTGTGTTCCTTCCATCCATTGCTTCTCTGTGAGTTTTATTATGAAGGGTTGTTGAAATTTGTCAAAGGCATTTTCTATATTTATTGAGATTATTCTGTGATTCCTTTTGGTCTCTTTAATGGATAGTTTTATTGATTTATGTATGTTAAACTATCATTATATCTTTGGAGTAAAGACAAATTATTGATGACGGATGATTTTTTTTTTACTTAATCTTCAATTTGGGTTGCCAGCATTTGTTGGGGATTTTTGCATGTGTATTTACAAAAATATCAGCCTATTCATTTCATTTTATGTTTATCTTTATATGTGTTTTTTTTGTGTCAGGTTATTACTGGCCTTATTAAAGGAGGTTTGAAGCATCCCTTTTTATTTTTTATTTTTTTTTTTGGTTTTTCGAGACAGGGTTTCTCTGTGTAGCTTTGCGCCTCTCCTGGAACTCACTTGGTAGCCCAGGCTGGCCTCGAACTCACAGAGATCCGCCTGGCTCTGCCTCCCGAGTGCTGGGATTAAAGGCGTGCGCCACCACCGCCCGGCCCCTTTTTATTTTGTGGAATAATCTGAGTGTATTGGAGTTAATTTTTTCCACAAACTACTTTAATTAATTATGTTTTTATTGAAAATAGATTCTTCTCTTATATAATGCATCCAACCAGTTTCCTCTCCCTTTGCTCCTCCCAGCCTCCCCACCCACCTGACTTCTCCCCCAGATCTACTTTCCCTCCCTTTCCTCTTCAAAAAAGAGCCTCCAAGAGATAACAACCAAACACAGCAAAACAAGATACAATGAGACAAGGCAAAAGCCCTCATATTGAAGCTGGACAAGGCAGTCCAATAGGAGGAAAAAAAGTCCCAAGTACATTCAAAAGAGTCAGATACACACCTGTTCCCATTGTTAGAAGTCCCACAAAAAACACCAAGCTAACAGCCATAACGTACACCCAGAGGACTTGGTGCAGACCCATGTAGTCCCTGTGCTTGCCTCTTCATTCTCTGGGAGCCCATGCATTCCCTGCTTAGTTGATTCAGTGGGCCATGTTCTGGTGTCCTCCATCCCCTATGACTCCTACAATCTTTCCTCACCTTCTTTGATGGAGATCCCTAATCTCCAAGGGGAGGGACCTGATGGAGACCTCCAATTTATGCCCTCTCTCAGCATAATGTCTGGATTCGGGCCTCTGCATCTGCTATTGGAGGAAGTCTCCCTGATAATGACTCCACAAGGCACCAACTGATCTATTAGTTTAGCAGTTTCATTAGGATCGATCTATCTATCTGTCTGTCTGTCTGTCTGTCTGTCTATCTATCTATCTATCTATCTATACCTGTTATGTTTGGTTCTACCTTAGGTTTCTTGCTTACCCAGTCTCTGGGTAACTGGCCATCCAGGCAGTGTAGGGCATGGGCTTCCTCTCATCGAGTGGGCCTCAAGTTAAACCAGACATAGGTTGTCCACTCCCCCAAGTTCTAAGCCACCATTGCCCCAGCACATCTTGCAGACAGGACAGATTGTAGGTTGAGGGTTTTGTGGCTGGGTTGGTGTCCACATTCCTTTTTAGGTAGCCTGCAGAGTACCTTCTTGTGCCAAAGAGATTAGAAGGTAGGGATGAAGGCTCTGTTCAGGCACCAGCTCAACCTCTATATATTCAATGAACTGTGGATGTCGTCCTCAACAATGGAGTCCTCCTGTCATTTTCAGAGAGCAGCAGCCTTCTGTCCTAGCATCAGCCTGGGTTGTTTAGGAATCTCCACAGGACCCTCTTGGTCAACAACTCAACTGAATGCAACCCAGCCCCACCATTGGCAGCCTTGCTTAGCTACAAAAGGTGACCAGTTTAGACTCCTTATCATCCATTGCTAGGAGTCCTCTCTAGGGTCACCCTCATACATTCCAGGAAGTTTCCCTGGAGTGTGTTTCCACACTGCATCCCTGGTGCCCCCCAATTCCATCTGTCTCTTCGTGGTACTCCCTCCCTCCCCAGCATCTTGATCCTTCCTGCTCCTGTCCCCATCCACCCCCAGTCCTCCTACAAAATCTGTTCTATTTCCCCTTCCCAGGAAAATCCATGTTTCCCCCTAGAGCCCTCCTAACCTCTCGGGGTTTGCAGACTGTAGCTTGATTATCATTTACTTAACATCTAATATCCACTCATAAGTGAATACAAGAAATTAATTCCTTAAAGTTTGGGTAGAATTCTTCATTGAGTTCTTCTAGTCCTGGGCTTTTTCTACTTGGGAGCCTTTTAATTACTGCTTTTGTCTTTTCCCTGCTTATGTATCTGCTTACATTATTTCATCTTGGTTTAATTTGTATGTTGTATGCATCTAGAAATTAGTCCATTGCTTTTAGATTTTCCAACTGGAATAGGGGTTTTATGATCTATTTGTATGATTTTCCTAATTTCCTTGACACACCTGTTTCAGTATCTCACTGTACATTTCCAACTGTAGTAATGTGGATCTTTTCTCTTTGTTTTGGTTAATTTAGCTGGGGGCTTTTCAAGCTTGATTAACTTTCCAAAGAAACAACTCTTTGTTTCATTGATTCTTTACATTTATTTTCACTTAAACTTCATTGATTTCTCCCTGATTTTGATAGTTTCAACTTATTTACTGCTTTGGGGCTTGGTTTGTTCTTGTTTTTCCAAGACTGTATGGTGCATTGTTAAGTTCTTATTTTGAAATCTCTCAAATGTGTTAGTGCAGGCACTTGACATTTGTACTGGTTAGGTTTTTTTTTTTTTTTTTTTTTTTTGTCAACTTGATATAGGCTAGGGTTATCTGGGAAGAGAAAGTCTCAATTGAGAAAATGCCTCTGTCAGATTACCCTGTAGGCAAGTATGTAGGGCATGTTCTTGATTAATGCTAGATGTAGGAGGGCCCAGCCTACTTGACACCTGGGCAGGTAATCCTCAGTTGTATAAGGAAGCAGGCTGAGCAAGCTGTGGAGAGAAAGCCAGAAATAGTGTTCTTCCATGCTTTGCTTCAGTTTCTGACTCCAGGTTCCTGTCTTGAGTTCCTGCCCTGAATTCCCTTCATACTGCACCAACTGATCCACAGTAACTGTAAGATGAAATAAGTTCTTCCCTTCCTAAATTGGTGTGGTCATTTTAGAAGTCCTTTTTTCTCCATGTTGCTTTGGTCATGGTACTTATCAGAGCAAGAGAAGCAAACTGCTAACAGTGCTCTTTACTCTTATGCTGCTTTCACTGTGTTCCATATATTTTCCTGTTGTGTTGTTTTCAGTCAAGTCTAGGATTGTTTTTTAATTTCCTTCTTGTGTTTTTCAGTGATACATTTATTATTAAATCATATATTCTTTAATCTACATGAGTTTATGTTCCTATTGTATATTTATTCAGTTGTTGTCCAAAATAATACAGGATATTATTTTGATCTTTCAATATTTGTTGAGACTTGCTATATGTCCTAATAATGAGGTCAGTTTTGGAGACATTTACATAAAGTACTGAAAAGAATGTGTATTGTTTAGCTTTTGGTTGTAGTGTTCTGTACATGTCTGTTAGGTTCATTTGATTTATTTTTGTCATGTAACTTCACTGTTTCTTTGTTTAGTTTTTGTCTAGATGACCTGTCTATTCCTGAGATTGGGTGTGGTAGTCACATACTGTATCTGTGTTGTGGTTAAACTGTGTTTTACATGTATTAGTTATTGTTGTTTGAAACTGGATGCACTTGTGACTGGTGTGTGTCTGTTTAGAATTGTAATATCATCTTGGTGGATTATTTGTTTAATAGATATGAAGTATCCTTTTTTATCTCTTTTGATAAGTTTGGTGAAGTCTATTTGTCAGATATCCTGCTTGTTTCATGGTTATATTTGCTAGGAATATCCTTTTCCCACCCTTTTACCCAGTGGTGTCTGTCATTGATGCTGAGGTATGTTTCTTGAAGGCAGCAAAATTATGAATCTTGTTTTCTAATCCAATTCACTTGTTTGTGTCTTTATATTGGGGGATTGAGGACATTCTTATTACTAGTTATTGGTATGTGTATTAATTCCTGTCATTTTGATGATTTTTGTCATGTCTTCTGAGATCTCATTTGATAAACTTTCCTGGTCCTGTATGTTTATTTCCTATGAGTTCCAGGGTATTTTCATCCTTTCCTTCAAACTGAAGTATTCCTTCCAGTATCCTCTGCACAGCTGTTTTAGTGATTTTTTATCATGGGAAGTTTTTGTTTATCTTCAACTTTAATAGATTTTGTGGGTTATAACAGTTATGGCTGTAATTGTGATCTTTTAGAACTTGTAATATTTTCCCAAACCCTTGTGGCTTAAAGCATTTCTGTTATATAGTTAGCATTGCTATGATAGACCTGTCCTTTTAAGTGACTTGACCTTTCTTGAGTATTCAATACTCTTCTTTATCCTGTATTTTAACTATTATGTAACATGGAGTTCTGTAGTTGGAGTTTTCTCCAATCCTGTCTGGCCCATGGTCAGGACAAATCTCTCTCACCCACCAGTCCCACAGCCACTCAGACCCAACCGAGTAAATACACAGAGACTTATATTGCTTACAAACTGTATGGCTGTGCAGGCTTCTTGTTATCTAGTTCTTCTATCTTAAATTAACCCATTTCTATTAATCTATACTTTGCTACATGGCTCGTGGCTTACCAGTACTTTACATCCTGCTCCTCATCATGGCAGCTGGCAGCATCTCCTAAACTCTGCCTTCCTGTTCCCCCAGTTCACCTCTCTGTTAGTCCCGCCTTTATTTCCTGCCTGGCTACTGGCCAATCAGCGTTTTATTTATCAATCAATCATAACAATATATTCACAGCATAGAGAACATCCCACAGCAGAGTTCTACTTGTGTCTGATTGTTTGACTTCTGTATAGCTTCTTCTACCTAAATTGGCCTGTATTTATGTAGGTTTGGAAATTTTTCTTCTCTGTTTTATTGAAAATATTCTTTATATCTTTTATGGTATTCTTCTCCCTAGTTTTCCTCTTGTGATTCCACTGCTACCTTCAATAACAGTCACTATCCAGGATTCCACACACTCCTGGCCCCTTCTCTCCACACCTTCCTGGAAGTCTACCCTGCCAGACCCCTGCTTTAGTGACCCTGTTGTTACAGCACTTTCCTGCCTCTGTGTCCTGCCCTGGGTCAGCTCTGACCTCCCCTGTGTGTCCACAGCTTCCACTCTATTGTTAAATTGTATTTAAACTTTAACTTTTCATGCAGTTTCTCTTTGGACAAATATTCTATTAATTTGTAGTTTACTGATGTGCATGACCTTTTACATACCTGATAGGCAAATGAGCTCTGCATAGTTGTGCCATAAATGCTTTCACAGTATTGTTTGTCCATATGGTCAATACTTCCTGTGTCTTCTATATGTATTTCTAGCAAAAAAATAAATCAAACATTTTTTCCTGAAACCTTTTTTATTTAAATGAAGCTTTTTGTGTGTACATTAGCAGATATTAAACTTTAATGTTTTCCTTGTCTCCCTGACCCCTGGACTGCAATTTTATGGGGACAAGGAAAACTGGTAGCTTTCTCCTTTATTCCCACTGCCTTTTATAGTGGCTGGTATTCCAAATTCGGTGTCTTTAGAATGAATATGTGAAGAGAATACACATCCTGATTATGAACCCATTTACTCTGTCCCATCCTGTGCAAGTATTCCTCGTCACTATTCTCATAACTCAGAGTGGAAATGAAAAGGTCAAGTTTAGAAGGGAATATCTAGTTGTGATTAGGAATCACTGTCTCTTGATTGAAGAGTTCTGTTGTCTTTCTTTAAGATTACTGGATTTATTTTACACAGTTATCAGATGAAGCAAAGGGGAAAAGAGTACCAGTTGCTCTCAGCCTAGTGGGTTTGTGTGTTCATTTGCTTTTGCCAACTAGGTGTCTGGAGTTACCAGTGACTATTTAACACCAACTAAAATGTTTAAATTTCTCATTTGACAGGGAAGCAGTCAGACTGTAGGGCCTTTACTGGGGATGAGAATGCAGCCAAGCATTGCTGTAGGGAACTGGAACATACTATACCATAGTCAAAGATGGTTTCACTTTTGTTTGCTTTGATGATTCTAATTTTATTAGTCTTTCTATCACCTTTTTTTCCTCATTTTGACAAGACTATTAATGTTTTCCTTTCTTTGGTATAATATTATTACTAGATCAAAGAACATTTAATGTATTAGGACAAGATATCATGTATAATATACTTTGCAGTCATGTTTGACACCTCCTTATTTGACACTTCATTGCTTTTTAATTTATACATGTACACTTTTTAAAAGTTGATTCCATTAATTCTAAAGCACTCCTTTGTATGTGTATTTAGTAGTTATTTATTTTTATAATTTACTCTAGTAATTAATACATAATAATTGTTAAAAGTAATGGAACGCTTTGCAGTATTTTCCTGCATGCTTTTGTTGTGCATTGGTCATGTCAGTCTACTTTTCTGCCCAATCCTGGCTTCCAGCTGCCCATAGTTCTCTTTCTAGTCCTTTCTACTCCCGCCTATTATTCTTATTTTAACTAAATTGTTTATGGAGATGTGGCCACATAAGTATAGGGGGTGATCTCTTAGTAGCTTCATGTTTAATCAGCCTTGATGAGATAAGAGTATCATATAATATTAGGACATGACTTTTAGCTGTGATAAATGATAAAGTGTCTTAAAAGATAAATTTGAAGTTTTTATCTATTGTAAATCTTAACCAAACTCTTTCTAAAGCTCTGTGAATTATTTTCACAAAGTTTGAACTCATTATAATATAACTTTTCTATCCTGCATGAAAAATAAGCTATTTCTTTTAAAAGGCTGCCAATAGATATATTCTGGTATTTTAAACTTACTTTAAGTTTCGAGAATAAAATAGTCCAGGATATTAAAATCTAGGATTTTAGCATATATAGTGGATACTGCAACTCAAATTTAACTACTCTATGGTGGCGCTTCTCTTGCCGCTGTAATAAAACTTAAGAATGTTTAGTGATTTTTTTTCTGTACTATTATTCAAAATTACATTACCCTTACTGAAATCTGAATGGCTTTTAGTGGATTAATTAAACTGTAGCTGGCTTGCCATCTGGGTGCATCCTGTTTAGCTGCCTTTCCATGGAAAAATTTCTCATGGAATAAAGAAATTTTATTTTTAGAATATAGCTGCTAGGCTTCACTTTCTGAAAAACAAATATTTCAAGCTATTTTGGATAAGATTTGCGATAGAATATACATGTAAATGTGAATGGCATTGAATGTAAACCCTAGTACTGCTCCTTTTCAAAGTTATTTATTGAACAATATAAGATTTTCCTATTTTCTTATTGTATATATATATATATATATATATATATATATATATATATATATATATATCCCCAACTTTTCTAAAGCCCTTTGTGAATTATCTTCACAAAATTTGCTCATTATAATCATATAGCTCTTCTATTCTAAATGAAAAATAAACTATTTCTGCTTTTAAAATAGATGTTCTGATATTTTAAACTTGCTTTAAGTAAATATATATTTATATGTTTATGTAAGTATATATTCATCTATCTATCTATCTATCTATCTATCTATCTATCTATCTATCTATCTATCTTAGGTAGTCTTAGGTAGACTCCTAGATTGAGGCTAAATGTGAAAAAAATGGGATAGAGGGAATTAACTAAATCTGATTTTTATAGCTCAAGTGGTTTCATTAAATTACAGTTCTCTGTGTTGTTCATTAATGAACTTGTGCCATATGCTTTAACTGTTCTGGTCAATAGCTGATAAAGAAAGACTTGCGGATTTACTTTTTTTTTCATACAAAGCTGGATAAAAATATCTATGTGATGGGCTTTTATCAAAGGAGTTGCTTTGAATTCAGTAACTACTACTGAGGCAATATGGCTCGCAATTTGCGACCCAAAGGTAGTCATACATTATTGGAATACAGCCTACTGCGCTTCACATTACACAGATGTGAAGGCCTGATTATAGCTGCTTCATAATTAACAGTGATCCGATTTGTTTTGTGGCATAAATGGTGCATGTGTAGAACATTAGCCATGGCACTCTCATTCAAATTCAACTCAAGGGCTCAGCGGCAGGCGGGTCACGAGCTTCAGGGAGTAGAAGCACAAGCTACTCCATATGTTCTTGCTGCATCTTACTATGGCTATGAGTGCAAGATAAGTTCCCCAAAGAACCTAATCGTGTTCTGTAATTACAGCACGGCTTTCTGCTGGCTAGAAATGAGGGAGAAGCTAAAACACTCCCTCATCAGATAATTTGTAAATTACTTTACATGGCGGATGCCTAACTCAGTTGGTTTTCAACTGCTGAAATTATAAATAATTGTAACAGATGTGGCAATATGGCTGGCCTCCAATAAATGAGGCCCTTGATAATTTGGCCAACCCTTTGACAGGCCAATTTAATAAAATGTGAACAAAATCTTCTTGCTAATAATTTATCATCCTTTTTCCCAATAGAATAAATTTAATTACCCTAGCAGTTAACAAGGTCACACCCAGATGCCAAACTCGGCTACAGTTTTGATAATGCAATCAGGAATTGAGAGGTGATGACAGCGTTGTTGTTTTTTTCATTACCTGGCTTCACATAAACACAGGTGGCGTAGCTTTCTTGTCAGTTTTTAATAATTACAGGCTATTATGGAATGCATAGTTAGCAGATTGAAAACCACACTTTGGTGAATTTGTCTGAGTATGATTGAGGCTTTAATGTATAGAGATGATAGTGCATAACAAGCATAGTCCCTGCTTACATCGTTAGTGCACAGACTTTGATTTCCTTACTGGTGACATAAGTGTTAAGTGTTTATAAAACTTAGAGTATGGATTATAATAGATGATGGATTGCACCCAAAAGTCATATATTTAGAGATACGCCACAGAGGAAATTTAATTCCTAGTGTCTAAAAATTCCACTTTCGGATACTATTAATATACACTTTAAATGTTCAGATTTGTGAATTTTGAAATAAATAAAGGCTTATAATATTTTTTAAAACACCGAATGAATGCTTCATTTCACTTTCTCATTTGGATAAAAATAATCTTTAAGAAAAATCAGTATTTTAATACAAGATTTTAAGCATTTATAGTATTAATTTATTCTTAGTATTGGAATCTACACTCAATGAGTATACTGTGGAACTGACACTCTAAACACTTTCCTGTTACATATCTTCATCACTAGTCTGGTCTGGAAAGTGGAATTTTTATATGTCAGGCACTAAAGCTTAATTTGTGGTTCCATGATTTTATCTTGCCATAGAACCACTTGCTGTAGAACATGTTGCCTAGCCCATTCAGGGTTGAGTTTTATATAACATATGGAAGGAAAGTTATGATGTTGCATTTTTGCCTTTTATTCACTAATGACAATATGATAGAAACCTCAGATATGTAAAGAGAGTTAGATTTGAATGATATTAGTACTGAACTTAGCTGGAATGTGAAATTTGAGTGGTATTTGTGAACAAGATAGTGATTGATTTTATTTTGGGACTTCTAAATTCAATATGAGGGTATTTGATTGAAAAGTGACTAGATGGAAGAAATGTAAATGTTTGTTCTTTACAAAGAGCATGCTAGCTGCAGTCCTCGGTATTACACAATTCTTAGTTTGGTGGACTTTGTAAAAGTGAGATATAGGTAAAAAGTGGTATGCTGATGTCTTTTGTGGACTTTAGTGATAAAACTTTTGATTTACAGTATCATATTAAATTGTTGTAGTATTTCTTCTTTCTTAAAGGCCTGTATCTTGGGTTATGGACAGTTCAGATAACAATGCTTGTCTTTGAATTGTCAGCCAATGGATTTCTGCATTTGTAGAATTAGCCATTTTGTAAAATGTTAATTACAAACTGAGTTCAGTTTTTAATGAGAAGAAAATCATTTATATGGTATATAGACTTTTTATATTCCATGTCACCTTTTGTAAGGTTTACTTGTTTTACAAGGAACATTTAAATTGCCAGTGTCTCTGACGTATATCCGTATTATATATTCAAACACACATACTATAGGCTTTAAATACACACATACCTATACTTGATTTCATCAAAATTCTCCTTTAGGAGAATTTTTTTGAAAGATAATTTCTTTTTACATTATATTTTTTCCCAAAAGGCTACATTGTGTTTGCCAGGCTTAGAATTAGTAAATTTCTTAAATAATTGAGATAATGTATGTAAAATAGCAAAAACTATATACTTTGCCACTAAATGATACTGTATTTAAGGAGTTTCAATACAGGATGAAATAAACCAAACAATTTAATTTACAGTCCCTTGTTGATAGCTGTGAAACAGCCTGCACTTGTCCCGCATGCTCAGTCAGCTTCCTCTGTAGTGACTGCAGTGTTCACTGTTGGCTTAGATGAAGGAAACAGGCTCAGGGTTTGCATTACATTGTTTGTTTGTTTGTTTATGGTGTTGGAAGGAATCAGGGCCTTATATGCCAGGCAAGCCGTCCGTCATTGCTCTAGATACACAGCCCTTGGCTGTTTTTGAGATAGGATCATGCCTCTGTGATCCTCTCTCTCTCTCAAGTACCACTATATCTTGACAACTTATATTATTATTTTTTAAACAATTGATACAACACTGAAAAGTTACTTATTTCCCAGGTTCCATTCTACATTTAAAAACCAAAATTACCTGAAGGATCAATGTGTAAAGATATTACACAGCATTTATTTATTATACATAGGGCCCTGGGGTCAATCCTTACCACCAAACAAAACAGTGATTATTTCCAACTGGAGAGTTTTACATACATATTCCACTAACCTTTTTGTTTCTTATCAGATTAACTATGGCCTCACACCAAACCATGATATTTCCCGAATGAAAACTAAAAAGTAGCCCAAGACCTTTTATAATAGAAAAAAAATATTAACAAGATAAAAAATTCTAAGATTTTTAAGGGTTTGATTTTTAATAATGGGCTTGCATGAACAAGGTGCTTGGTTTGTTTGATTTTGTTATGAATATAAACCTCCCTTAAAGAAGAAATGCATGTATGATAATATATAAGGATATATTCCATTACATATGTGCTATGTCTATACAAATAATTACACGTTTATATTCAATATTGTTAAGTTTGCAAAGAGTAGATCAAGATATAGTCCCGTAAGACATAAGAGTGAGTTTATAATACAGTAGTCTAATAAATACTGCTTCACCCAGGTAATCAATATCCCCATCTGTAGTCACAAACCTTGTTGATGGTATCTAGCTACTGTGGTTTGCTATGATTTATCTTCCAAAAGTTCATTTGATGGACACTTGGTCTCTAATGTGGTGATGTTAGGTCATAAGGCCTTTAAATGGGGCTGGTTGGCTATAATTCGGTTATTGGGGATGTTGTGCTTGGAAGAAGTTGGTGTAGTTTTTGTGAGATCAGTCAGTTTATTGCTGACAGAGTTCTTATAGAAAGTGAGCTTGATATTCTGGCTTCCTGTATTACCATATGATCTGTCCCTAGAACATATTCTTGCCCTGGTGCTATCTGTTGTGATAAGGTATGGCTAGGAAGACCCTCTTCAAAACTGGGACCATTTTGCTGGGACTTCCAGCTTCCAAAACTCTGTGATAAATAAGCCATTTTCTTCATATAGATGATGTAGCTCCAGATGTTTTGTTGTAGCAATAGAAAATGGATTAAATGTTATCATTTATAGTACTATAATGATAGTGATATGATATGGTACCCATATTATCTTTCTCTGCAAAACTCATAACCCTAGTGTAGTATGAGGAAAATAGTCTGCTTGAGGTACATCATATAATAATCAATCAAACTCATCAGAAATAAGGAAAATTTGAGAAACTGATAGAGTCAAGAGGAGCCTCAAGCAAACATAATGTATCCTAGACAGGAAACTGTAATAAAAAAAATCAAGTAAAAATAAAACTAAATAGACTATCTAGTTAATGAAAATGTTTGGATATTGATTAATCATAATTTAAGATATGAATAATGGGGAACTGGGTGGGGATAGGTGACAGGACTAGAAGAACTGCAGGAAAAGCCAGGCAGTGGTGGTGCACACCGTTAATTCCAGCACTCCAGAGGCAGACAGGTGAATCTCTGTGCCAGGACAGCCTGGGCTACACAGAGAAACCCTGTCTTGAAAAACCAACCAACTAACCAACCAACCAACCAACCAACCAACCAACCAACCAACCAACCAACCAACCAACAAAGGACTCTTGGAAATACTTGTCTCTTTCTGCATGTGTGAAACTGTTCTTGACATTGTCCATTGAGGGCTGACCAGGTGCTCAGTGAGCAAAGGCGCTTGCTGCTGAGCTCACAGACAAGAGTTCAAACTCTGGCACACACAGGATGAAGAAAGAACAAAATTCCACAAGTTGTTTTTTGGGCTTTATATATGCACACCTAACCCCATCATACATACACACAAATAAGTAAGTGTTATAAATGTTTATGAATGTATATTGACTTTTAAAAATCGGTTTAAAGAATAGGATTATAATTTCTCCCTTGAAAGTCTGCAGTTATATCTCAGACTTGTCTTTATTCCTTTTATTCCTAGAAAAGATGAAAAATTTTTAATGAAATGGTCACTGAAAAAGATAAAAGTATGAAAGTTCACATTTAATCTTTCTACTTAAAAATTCCCACACTGTAAATGTTCAGTTTTTGTTTTCAACATTTCTGGGACACCCTCTGTGTTGTGTATAGCCATCTTTGTACATTGATGAGTCCTTAGCATAATTATAATATTGAGTGTATTTTAAGGACATTGATACATATTTTTACATTTCTCTAGAAATTTATAGCAGATTAAATTTTGCTCACAATATTATTAATTTGTAGAAGTCATAAATTGGGGCCAACTAATGTTTAGATGTATTTCTCTTGGAAATTAGAAGATCCACAAAAATTTATATTTTTTTTAATATAATTGTGTGGAGATACAATAAATGAATTCCTTGCACCAGAACAGTAATGTGGAATGTGTCTACACATCATGTTGGTTTTATGTTTTTGTTTGGTTTGGGTGGGGTTTTAAGGACAGAGTCTTGCTCAGAAGCCCAGGCTAGCCAGGGATTTTCATTGTATACTAGGGTGACCTCATACTCACAATCGCCTTATACTAAGCATTGAGGTTACAGGTATTTATCACCATGCCTGGACTTTACTTATTCTCAAAAGCTGGTGGTTTTAAGGGAAAAAGTGAAACATGAACATCTCTCATCAAGAGAAAATTTCTCTTAAGGACATGAAAGCATATAATTTGAAAAAAGAACAGTAAAACTGCATAGGGTGATGGATACAAGTGTCTTTTTGTTTGTTTGTTTTTGTTTTTCGAGACAAGGTTTCTCTGTGTAGCTTTGTGCCTTTCCTGGAACTCGCTTTGTAGACCAGGCTGGCCTCGAACTCACAGAGATTCGCCTGGCTCTGCCTCCCCAGTGCTGGGATTAAAGGCGTGTGCCACCACCACCCGCCTGATACAAGTGTCTTAATGACTTCAAAACAAAATTCAACCCATTTCACTTGCTTGCATTATCCTCTGGATCCTATGTGGAGTTGAATTACCATTCTTTTCAAAATTTACCAGTTGTTTGTTGAATTTTGAAAAATGCTGCTTAAACATCTATTTTATTATTAGAAATATCACTAGTATTAATGGAAATAGTACAAGTAAGATATAATTTCAGTGGCAGTATCTGCTTTTGGAGCCTTTAATGTCCTTATGAACATTTGACCTATTTCATCAATGCATATTAATTTTTAATAATCTTAGCTTATCATGTTGTAATCCACAGATGTCATAAACACTCACCTTTTAAAAAAACCTCAAATTTATTATTAAATATACTCATAAGCTAAGATTATGTTTCTCCTGTTTTATTTTAA
Organism: Peromyscus californicus insignis; assembly: GCF_007827085.1. Lineage (NCBI taxonomy): Eukaryota > Metazoa > Chordata > Mammalia > Rodentia > Cricetidae > Peromyscus > Peromyscus californicus. The sequence goes on along the minus strand of NW_026294573.1, from coordinate 66,267,810 downwards.
AAATTGGGTTGACGTTGAACAATTATTAAAAATTTATTTAGAAAATGACAGAATGTTAATATATCCTTTGTAGCCAAATCTGGTAGCACATGCAATCTCAGCACTTAGGAGGCAGATGCAGTTGGATGTCTGAGTTCAAGGCCAGCCTAGCCTACATAGTGAGTTCTAGGACAGCTAGGAATACACAAAATCTGTCTTGGATAATATCAATACATTATATATATATAAATATATAAAATAGACATTATTATATAATATACTATAGCAATGCATAGCATATTGTATATAGTATATAACATATGATATATGATACCTAGTGTTATTTATTGTATATGTTACATATCATATATCACATATCATATCACATATATGTATATATCTCCTTTGTAATATTTGATGGTGACATAGAGAAGAGCAGTATAACTTTTAAATGTTTTTAGTTTGTCAGGCAATAAAATATTTGTGAACATCATATGGTTGATTTTAATAGGAGAAAAAAATCAAAGAATAAAAACAGCATGATGCCTAAAATAGGAGGAAAAAGAAAAGGGGCAGCAAGTCACTTAGAGTATGGAAGAAAAATGTCGTAAGATTGTCTAACAGGAAGTGATGTGTGGTCTTTGACAGTACAAGGCAAACAACTCTGAAGGAAATGTTCAAAGTATGGTAATGAACCCTTGGACATTAATCAGGTGATTTAAATGCAAAGAAATTCTAAATGTAAAAGCATACAAATAAAAATAGTTCTCTCATCCCCAAACTATATGTTAGGATTGAGGATTTTTTTCTATTCTATTGAAACTGAAAACAGAAATAGGAACAAAGTGGTACTACCTTTGTTCAGAATGTCCATACACAGATAGGCACACACAAATTATATACACGTGTGTACATTATGTTTTTATGTTGTCAAAGTTCTTGGTAATATCATTTGGGAAGGATGGGATTGTGCATTATTTAAGTTATAAAATAGATTTTCAGGGCTACTGCATCCATATTGATAGTATTAACACCCTATGATTTGGCACTTTAATGTGATTAAATAAACAAAAAAGGACTAGAGAGATGGTTCAGGGATTAAGATCACTTGCTGTTTTTGCAGAGTACCTGGATTCAGTTGCTAGCAACCACAGGGTTGTTTATAGCCACCCCATGATTAGTGACTACAGTCCCAGGGGTAGTCCTACTCCAGAATCAGATGTCCTATCCCAACCTCCCCAGGGTTCCTCCATGCATGTGGTGCACATACATACATACATTCAGGCACAAACACATATGTATGGAACAGCTACATAAATCTTTAAAAACGTTAAATCAGTGAAAACACTATTTTCGTAATGATTCTGTAATTTATCTTTTGTAAAAGAAGTGATAAATTTGGACATGTATTTGTGCATGGCTTTCTGTGGTCTCAAATCATTCAGTGAAAATGGTAGAATATCATAGTAGAAAGCTAGTTTTCATAAGCAGGTTGCCTGGGATTCCTATTATTGAAATTTGGGGCTAACCACCAGCAGTTTATGACATATGAGCAGATTTCTAAAGAGAATCCTAAGTAGGGAATTGATTGTCAAATGTCTCAGAATTGTTGAAGTGTGGTTATGAATTTGTAACACTTTGTAGGCTTGCTAGCTCTCCATGGTGCTGGTGCTTCCCTCCCCTAGATTCTTATTCTGTGCTCTTGTGACTCAGTCTCCAGATGGTAGAAGGAGACACTTGTCTATAACCATAAACTTCTAGTGATTGATTTATAGATTTATAGATATAGGTGTATGTCATGGAGCTTCAATTTAAAGTTTTTTTTTCCTGCAAATCTATATAACAACAATATTTATGAAGACATTTGTATAGATCCTTGGTGTTTTAGCTGAAAAATATCACTATTAAAATGATATGGTTTAGATAAAGGGAGTTTAGACTTTTAGATCTTGATCTTTCTCAGGGCCTTGTGCATAAAATGACTGAACTGGGTTCTATAACCTCTTATAGCCTATCGTCTGCTGTTAAAATGAATTTTCCCAAGAATGTTAATGATTTATATGGTGTAATAGAAATGTACCCATATTTTTAAATGATATAAAATATCATATGTGGGGTTTGACATGTAAACTTTAAATAACAGTTGCCGCAACAGCCATCGTTATCAGGCTTGGAAACATTAATGGTCTCACAGAAGTCTGAAATCGAGTGTTTACAGAAGGACCTGAAAGTGGCAAATGAGAAGTTATTGGAGAGTAGACCCCCTGCCCAGAGTTTCTCAGGGAAGAGTGCTGACGGAAAACGCAAGGTAGACATTTTATCATCTTACTCATTTGTCAGGAGGAGGCTGGCAAGGCAAGGGAGGAAGTCAGAAACAGAGAAGCATGCATTTCTTTCCTTGTATATATTGAAAATAAAAACTTACTTGTTTTTGGTAAGTATCCCTCATCTACTTAATAGAGTTTATTGTAAAATGTAGTTACTTGAATTTGTAATTTTAAGTAAAAGGAAGTGTATATAATATTCATTTTTTCCAGTATGATATATAAAGTACAAGACACATGGAGTATAAAATACTGAGATATTGGGCCGGGCGTTGGTGGCGCACGCCTTTAATCCCAGCACTCGGGAGGCAGAGCCAGGCGGATCTCTGTGAGTTCGAGGCCAGCCTGGGCTACCAAGTGAGTTCCAGGAAAGGCGCAAAGCTACACAGAGAAACCCTGTCTCGAAAAACCAAAAAAAAAAAAAAAAAAAAAAAAAAAAAAAAAAAAATACTGAGATATTTCAACATTAATTGTTTTATTAGCGATTCAAAGGGTAGCAATAAAGATAAATCAGCAAATTTTACATGGCATATTTTTTTAAACTTCTCTACTCTTTTTCTTTCTTTTTTTGGTATGCATTATATGTTTATATTATGCAGCAGAATATGCTATAGAATATTTACTGATAGAAAGGTTATAGATAAGTTGAGGTAACTTTTTCCTAAAAGCAAGGCATTTTAAACATTTTTTCCTCACACCTGTTACACCAGAAGAGTGTTTCGTGTAAGCACAAACAGTGTGCTGAGGATGATTGCTTTGGGTTCTTTCCAGTCCCCCACCCCTTTTTTTAATGATTAGAACAAGCTGCCTTGATGAAGGAAGCATTTTAAGTAAGACTGATCGGTGTACCCATGGCAGTGTTACTTATGCCTTACTGTATTGTTAGTAATTTTCACAAGTGTGGATTTTATTTCTTCATCATAATATCACTTACTTTGCAGCTCTTATTTTGAGGTAGTTTCCCAAGCCTTATTTAAATGAAAGAAAGCATTCATAAGATTAAAAACAGTTATAGGACTAAATTTGGTTGCTTGCTATATTGCTGAAGTTTGAAAATAAACTATTTTTATTTCCAAAGCCAAGTAAAGGAAGAACAGGTGTATTTTAAACATTTTCTTTTTCTTTTTTGTAAGGACATGCATAAAAAGGGAACACTGCTGCCCAGCTTTATAGCCATTTTCCTGCATTCTGTCTCCAGATTGGTATATGGAGCTACATAATATAAACACACATTCTTGTCTCTAGTTGGCCACATTACAGTTAATGACCATATGGTCATTATGGTATAAGATCTACTGTCTGTTGTATTTATATTCCTCAAGCATATTGTTCCTTCAACTTCACAGTGTGTTAAACTATTTCAAAGGGGAAAAAATCCTTTCCCTCTTGTTTCTGGTTGTCCTATCAAGTGTAACCTTGGACCCTTATAGAGCAATTAGACCAGCCTCTATCCCCTCCTTTGTAATGAGGTTTCTTGCATTTCTGAGTCTATAACCCTTTAGTCTTCCCTAATGGGACATCATTATTCTGAAAGAAACAATGTAAATGTAAATGAATATTCTCATTAACGAGTCACAGAGAAACCTTTAGCTGCAGCACTGTGGTAATTCCGCTTGTTATTTCTCGGGTATTCCATGCAGGACTTTTTTTTTTATAATTCATTATTAGTATTCAAAATTACTTGTTCTTTAATTTTGCATGTCTTTCATAATCCAGTGTTTCAGACAGTTCAACCATGTCCTTGTTTTATTCTCGAGGAACCACCTGTGAAACGCTCAAGGTCTTTGTCCCCAAAGAGCACTTTCCTGGATTCCGAGGAGCTAAGGAAGCTGAAAAAAGCTGAAAGAAAGATTGAAAACTTAGAGAAGACACTACAGCTAAAGGTGAACATTAAACCGTTTCTTTAATTAAAGCCATGCAAAGATAAATGTAAACAGCAAGGATACAGTTCACATGGTTGTCCTTTCTGAATTTAGTTATTATGTAAAAACAGTCTTTAAAACAGATTTCTTAGGATTTTTAACTATTTAAGTAAATACTGAAAGTATTTACTACTTGAAAATGAAATACTTATTCATTAATTTCAAATAAAATTGGGAATAAATTTATTACAGTATTTTAGACACAAAAACACAACACCATAGATAGTAGAAGAATTTCCTGTTGTTTATCATATGATAAACATTTTAAGACTAAATTGGATTAAATATTATTTTCACTTTGCTCAAGTTACTTGTAAATACTGTGTTAGTTACTTTTCTTGTTTTATAGAGGAAACAATGAACATTGAATGCTAGTTAGTCTGAACCTCCATGCATGGGATGGTGGTGCTGCTTTGATTCAGGGTAGATCTTCCTTTCTCAGGTGAACCTCTCTGGACATCTCCTCCCAGACATACCAAGAGTCCTGTCTTCTAGGTGATTCTAAATCTAATGAATTTGATAATAAAGTTACTTTTACATGAGAATCAGATAGAGCTATGGATGTAGCTCAGTGGTGGAGCACTTACCTAATGCGTGCACAGTCTTGGGTTCAATCTCCAAGCCTGCAAAAACAAAACAAAACAAATGCAAACACATAGTAAAAATACCAAATAAATATATTATGTATTATTTTTACATTTCAACTGAATTTATTACAGGACATTTCATGTGGTCTTTAAATTCATTCTCTGCCCATTTTTAAGAGCATATACCTTATTGCTTTGTCTTTGAGAGTACATACTTCCTAATTCATATTCAGTGAGCTTTGTTTATGAGAAGAAATTCTTAGTGCATATAATTTTTTATTAGTTTTATGTGACTGTATTGGGGGTCTGTCTCTCTGGCTCATCTATTTATCTGTTTACTTATTTTTGTGATGCTCGGGATGAACCTAGAGCTTCACACTTGCTAGACAGGTACTTAACCACTAAGCTACATTCCCGGGCCCTGAAGGACTTTAATTTTCTTCTCTGGCTTTGATATGGATTTTTTTCATTCTTCATTCATAGGTACCTGAAGTCTTACACTCCTTTAGTATCTGTCATATAATTGATTCTCCACAGCCTCTCCTATTGCAGTGCTCTGTGTTGTGCCTGGGATCTCATGTGTAGCAGGTCAGCACTATACCTTTGAGCCTTCTTGCAGTCCTAAATGCTCTATTCTTTTTATGTATATATAGTTATTCTTGGGGAGATTTTTTTTGCCTAGTTTGTTTTTTCTAGATCAAAATTGGTTTAGAGATACAGTTATATATGCACTATAAATAATAATTTTCTACCTTTTCTCAACTATTTATGTTTATTCATAGTCAAACTATTGTTCTAAAACAAACAAAAATGATCATATATTCTTTCTACCAAAAAGAAAGGGTAGATTATTTCATCTAGCATTTAGTTTAGTTTACAAAGAACACAGAAAAATATTGGAGTTCCTTGTCTGTTTGTTTACACAAAGGAATTAATTGATCGTTTTAATTAGTCAGCATGTATTATTCACTTATTATGCAACTTGCTAAGACACAATGGGTTGCTTGCCCTCTAAGACCTTGTCTTTAGCTAAGAATGTGTGGATACAGACCAGTTAGTAGTGTACTTGCCAAGAAGGCACATAGTCCTCGGTTTAATCCCAGCTCTAGATAAAACTGGACCCTAGAGCACACCTGCCATCTCAGCATTCGGGAAGAGGAGGAGGGTTAGAAGTTCAGCTACATGATATTGTCGAGGCCAACCTGAGCTACTACATCACACTATGTCAGAAAGAAAGAGTATATACATGTGTGTGCATGCATGTGTGTATATGTATATGTATGTATATATATGCACATATATTCATCCCAATCATATTTTCATATAGGATTGTTTATATTAAATTGCAATTGACTCATACAGTTATAGAAGTTGAGAAGTTACAGATTTGTAGTTAGGAACTGGAGGTCTAAGAGTGTAAACAGTATAGTTCCAGTCTGAGTCCTCAGGCTGTAGAACCAGGACTCACTCTGTAAGTTCCATGTCGAAGTCTGAGTTTGAATCCAGAGACAAGGGAAGACAGTGTCTCAGCTCAGATATGGTCAAACAGAGAGAAAAATCTTGTTTTTTTTACTGAGGTTTTCAACAGATTGAGGAATGCTCTCTGCTTTAATCACTGAATTAGTGTATGCTTTTGCTACTAACACAATACCAGAGATTTGTACCTAACACAAAAAGAGGTTTCTTTAGGATACCAGTTCCTGAACATGGAGGGACCCCATCTAGTGATAACCTTCTGCAGGCAAAGTCATCAGGCTCATGTATGACAGTGAGAGATAGGAAGTGCTCTCTCTCTTCCTACTAAGCCACTGCAATTCAGTCTTGAGGTCTTCACAGAAAAAGAAAAGAAAACTGGTCTAATCTCACTCTTCTCACATAGACCAGACCTCTAAGCATGAGGTCACTCTAAGTTCCTGCCTTCTTAATACTTCATAATGGGGGTTAACTTTTCCACATTGGGGGATATTGCTCAGTGGTAGAATCCAGGCTTAGAGTTCGGAAGGCCCTGGCTTCTGTTGCCAGCACCACAAATAGTAATGGTAACAGTGATGATAATAAATGTGTCTGCTTCTCTAGGACTGCTGTAAGGCAGTACCACAAACTGAGTGACTTAGTACAATGGAAGTGAATTATCTTGAGGTTCTGCAGGCTAGGCCAGATTATAGCAAGACATCAGCCACATCAGTTCCTCTGATTGCTGAGGGTTAGTCCCATTCCTCGTTTCTTGTTGCTTAGATATTCCTTGCTTTATAAGTGGCATTCTCCCAATGTTTTCACATTGTCTTCCTGCATATCTTTCTCCCTGTCTCTATTTTATCATTGTAGAAGGTGTGGTTTGAGTAGGAATGGCCACATAGACTCTTGTCAATGCCAAAAGACAGAAACAAAAGAAAAACAATACAACCCACTCCTCCAAGGGAATAAGAGGCTATTCTGTAGCCATATTTGAGTGATTATAAACCAGTAAACATATATTTAGGTCTCCCCAAATATAACCCCCCAGTGAGGAAGTAGTTTATAACAGAACAAAGGAAGATATATATTAGGGAATTTTAAAAATACATTGGTGGGAACAATAAGTGGGTAGTTACAACAAACAGAAGAACCTCAACTCTGTGCTTCAAATGTTATCTGATAACATTCTTAGTCCTTTGGTAGAGAATGGGGTTTTGTTAATACATTGTAAAGATTTTTATCTGTTAATCAGGATATTAAGTCAGACTCTTAGGTAGCCAAGAAGGCTGTTTAGGGTGTTAAGGATAGCCTGAGGGAAATTGCAATTAGGATATCTGATCAACAATATTCCAAACTCTGTACTCACTGAAGTTAACAGTCCATGCCTGTGCAGAAAGCATCTTTCCAGGAATTCTTTACACCACAGTCCACTATTGAGGGACATCAAGACAGGAACCTGGGGCAAAATCCATGGAGGACAGCTATATGCTGACTAGCTTTCTGGCTGAGCTTATAGCCTCTTATGTAGTAGCTTTCTTTCGTAGTTCAAAGAAACTGAACTACGGATGGTGCCACCCACGGTGAGCTGGACCTTATTTCAGTTAAGAGTCAAGATAATCCTCCATAGACTTACCAACAGGCCATATCTGACCTAGGCAATTCTTGAGTCAAAATATTCCTCTCAAATGACTCTAAGCTGTGTCAAATTGACAAAAAATGTTGAATAGGGCCTACAGTTTATGTGTATTTTTCCATAGCCCTGATACATAGGAAATTTATACATTTTGATAAAAATTAAGTATCCCTAATGCAATCCTTGAAAATTCATTAACTTTTTTTTAACACAATGGGTTATTATAGAAAGAAGAGAAAGAACATAACGTTGGAAGGGGAGCATGGAGCTATGGGGCTGGTAGGGGTTAGAGAAGGGAAGTAGGAGGTGGATATGATTGAACTGTCTTGTTGACATGATTTGAAGGGTTAGTGAGCTGAAAGCCTCAGGTGAGCTGAGAAACTGGACAGGAAAGTTGACTTGACTGATAGCACCTGTGGAAGTTAGCGACAAGCTCAATATACCAACCTCCATTGTTAAGTACTCTGAGACGGCAGGGGAACTGACCTGTAGATGGAGTCTTGCCATCCTATTACGTGTGTATCCTCTCCTCTCTGGCTGAGAGACTGGCGATATTAAAAGACAATTAATTAATTAATTATTAAGAGACTTGTTGATATTAAAAGACAATCTGCTTCTGCTGAGATCAGTTTATTTCTGTTATTTCCATGTCACCTTCATCAAGATTAATCTAACGTGCATGAAATTCTCAAAGAATAAAGACAAAAAGAGAAAATAATATTTTGCTCACTTCTCTACACACGTGTTCTTGTTCTCTAAAGACCGAATGACTACTTTTTGAACAGAGTTTATGCTCCTAATTCACCTTATTTTTACCAAGGAACCTTTAAACAAACCAGAAGAGTAGATTAAGAATCACTTCTGTTCTTCTGAAAAAAAAAATAGAGAAAATTTACTTGATGGAGTTTACTTAGTTCCAGTTCCTAATGTTTCAGGATCCCTAGCCATTTTAGAAAAAAAAGTATAGAAAGTATTTAGTAAATGTTTTATAGAATGATCCAATGAATGGATCTAATTTAATGGCTACCCGTGGATATTTGTGTGTCCTTTAGGAAGATTTAGTAGGTAATAACATAAAATGTATCAGTTCTTACACTTGAGTTTGTCATATGGCTTGTCGTGGCAATATTTCTCTGATAAAAACTACTATTTTTATTTTCACTATTATATATGGAATAGGAATTAAAGGATTACAATTCAATGAAGAGGCTATATATGTGAGGTTATAAAGAGTCTGTTCATATTCATTTTTACAGTTCCTTTTGAGGTAATCACCTTGTGACATACAAACTTAGATTATGTCTTTTTTTTAAAGTATTGAATAAGGGAGAAGTGAAATGTATTCTATATTTATATTTTTATACCATTTTAACTCTATTTCTGAAGGCAAATGAATTCCATAAAACCACCTATGTGACTGAAAATATATTTAAATATTATCATTAACTGTATATTTATGAATAATCTTTAGCCGGGTCGCAGTGCCACACGCCTTTAATCCTAGCACTCAGAAGGCAGAGCCAGGCAGATCTCTGTGTATTCCAGGCCAGACTGGTCTACAGAGCGAGATCTAGGACAGGCACCAAAACTACACAGAGAAACCCTGTCTCGAAAAACCAAAAAAAAAAAAAAAATCTTTGGTTTGAATTTACTTTCCAATAGTTTAAACTTTAAGAGCTTTGTAAGAATTACATCAGCACTGGAGTATTATACATCAATGAAGAGACAAGTAAAGTTAAAACAAAGTTCATTGATCTCCTATAAAGACTTCTTATCCTTTAGAGCTGTGGACTATAGTTACTGTAGAAAACTTAGAATATTAATCAAATATTAATTGTACAACAAGAAATTATTGGGAATGTATTTGATCCCATGAAGAATAATTACAGCAAGCTATTATAGAAGGGGTTTTTTTTTTTACATAGTTTAGCTATAAACTTATTTTTGAAAATTATTTTGGCCTTGATCTCTTCTAAACATTTCTTATAGTTAAATTACTTTATTAAGAAATTTCTAATGTAGTTTTTTAAAATTCCTAATAAAATAACTGGCATTTAGATTGTTTAGTAAATATAGTATGAAAAATGTAAGTTTAAATTCCTTCTTTATTCCCTACAGGATAGCTCCTATTTTAAAGATAAAGAAACTGATGCATCCTAAATTTAAATGTCTGCCACAATATTAAAATAAGCATTTTAATTTTAATGGCTATTTCTGGCATTAAAGTATGCTGCTTTTAACAAGTTTGCAGCAGTGGTTTCAAACTATTCTAAAACTCTTATTAGATAATGATTTTTCTGAATACCCCAGTCAAGCGGTGCCACTCTCATACTTTTAGTCTTTATCAAAACTTGTCATTTTCCTCTGCTATAAAAACTTCTCGCCATGCACCTGACTTCAATAGTTCTGATAGCCATTTAAGAAATTCTACTAGAAGAATAATAAAAAGAGAGTGAATGAGTATCAATACTTGTGAGACAGAATTGGAGTAAAACAATACAAACTATAAATATTATCTTCCAACATAGAAGAGCAGTAAGTGTACAAGAAAACAGTGAATTCTAAAAGATAAGGCTATCACTGTTAATACCTGGAGAAGGGATGATAAAAGATGCTTAGTTTTGCTGTGTGTGTCTCTAGGGAAGGCCTGCTGCCAGGCTTCTGCCTATAAGCCTTTGTTTCCTATTCTGTGTTTTGTAGAAAAAGAAGTTGAATTTAGTTGTGTTTGTAAGATTATGCAGCTAATAGGAAAGTCTCTCTCAGAATGGCATTCAAATCAGAGTACCAAATGCCTACTCATTTCACATCACTACAGGCTAGAGAGAACCTGTTTCCCCTGGCAATTAACCATAGGAGTTTATCATACAAAAATAGTATGCTTTTAAAGATTCATATTTTTATTTTGTGAGTATGAGTGTTTTGCCTGTGTGTGTGCATGTGTGTGTGCGTGTGTGTGTGCGTGTGTGTGTGTGTGTGTGTGTGTGTGTGTGTGTGTGTGTGTGTGTGTGTGTATGATGTGTCTGGTGCCCATGAGGGCCAGAAGAAGGTATCAAATTCCATTGAACTTGAGTTGCAGATGGTTCTGAGCCACCATGGTTGTGTAAGCACTCTAAACTACTGAGTCACCTCTCTCGATTGTTTTTTTAAATTTTTTTATTTATTTATTTTTATTTGTAGTTCTCATGGGGAACAAAAGCTCAGGAAGTTACTTGTTTTAGTTTGAGAAACACAGTTCATAAATAATACAGTAACAAATACATTTTTTGAGGACCAAGAGATTGGTCTTTGTAATATGGCTATATCTAATGAATAGTTCCCTCATTTGCTATACATATAAACATTGTTGACTGGTATAATTTAATCTATGTGTTGATGTCAAAAGTAATCCTTTGGTTTTTATTGTGACTTTTTCAAAACCACTAAGCTTATTTCTCCGTTTTGCAGTCTTCATGGTAGAACCTGAATGTTAAATTACACTGTTTATAGCATATGTCCATCCTTGTTCTCTTCCTGCTGTGAAATCCCTGGGCTTTATTACATGTGAATTATGGATCCATGGCCTTAGGAATTTCTCCGACTATGACTACTATCCTTATATCTTTAATAAAATAATTTTCATATATGCAAACAAACCTCGTGCTGATAGAAAATGAATGTTTCTGAAATAAATTTATGAATATTTGAATGTCTATGAACTAATAGCAAGAAAAAGGATGAAACTGATTTGACAGATAAAATTTGAGCCTATGTAAGGTACACAGAAATGTAGTGAATTGATTGAATTGATCAAGCAAGCCTGTTCTTTGACTAGAGGGAAAAAATGGTTTTGGCTGAAATAAGTATTATAAGTGCACTCAAGGTTACACATGGCCTTCCCTCACATTTTATCTCTAGGTGAGTAATTTTGAATCATTATATCAATAGCTTTTCGTACTTATACACTTGCTTTTTCTGTTCTATAGAGCCAAGAAAATGATGAGCTAAGAGATGCCCATGAAAAACGCAAGGAAAGGCTACAGATGTTGCACACCAACTACAGAGCAGTAAAAGAGCAATTAAAACAGTGGGAAGAAGACAGTGGCATGTGAGTTACATGGCTCATAAAGGCATTTCCCTAAATATTAAATGGATTGGAGAGCATTACATAGGTGTTTTAATGGCTTTTGTTTGGTTTTAGAGAAATTATTTGGTAGTCAAATCTTTACTGTGAGTATTTTAGTGGAGAACATAACAAGTGAAAACAGAAAAATGTGCTAGCCATAACTATAGACTTTCCTATCATTTACAGATGTCATTGGCAGGTGATTATGAGTAGTATATGTCTTTACTATCAATAGAATAGCTTAATAAAAGTCTATACTTCGAAGTAAAACCAGTTAATATCCATATTATTGAAGAACTACTTTTAAATAAATAAAATACTGGTGTTAAAAATTTTATAACCCCAAAGTATTTACATTTTAATGGAAAGACAGTAGAAATATGAAACCTACTTGTATAGTTAACCACCTTAAAACTATTTCAGCCTAATCTGCAGTTTGAAGATCTTTACTATCCATCAGTTTTTTTAACTTCAGCTTGTGTGAATGAATTGGCAGTCTCAGTTCAATTGCCCTGAACAGGTGTTCAGATCTTGGTTAGTCGTAAGTTGCTCCCTTGTTAACAGTATCAACAGAGGGCAAAGGACTGAATGAATACAGAAAATCTACTTCCCTCCCACTTTGAGATGGATCCTTTAGGGCACTGTTGATGATGCACATTGGTCTGTTCTGTAGAGAAGTCGTTTCTAAATTGGCCAGTACAGCACTTTTAAAAACTAGAAGTAAAGTTTGTTTTATGTACAGAAAATGAAACTATAAAGGGCATTTGGCCTCACGTGTAGATAATTGTCCCATCTAATCTTTTCCTTTGATGAATAGGAAATGGTTCACATTGTGTCTCTATGAAGCAGTGATAGAGCAGCTTTCCCTAGCTTTAACTCTGCTCACCCAGCTTGCAGTGATCCCTCCAAGACTGCAATCTGCTATCCGACATAGTCACTGTTAATAACTTGTCTGTGATAGGGCATCTTTGCCACATGCAGATTGGATGTCAGCAAATTCTAGATGAATCAATTGCTTGTGTCTTTTTTTGTAGACATATAATCCTACAGAGTATGTTTTATTACTATTATACTAGAATGAATGAGAGAATAAACCCTTAGGTTTATTAATATCATATGCCTACTTAAAAGTTTTCTTTTCATGGTAGCAATTTAGTTTTAGGAAATTATGATATAGGACTTTAATTTTGACATGCTTAGGTATTAGGAAAGTCATCTAAGAAACAGTAAAATTAAATTTGTAACAGATTTAGTCATTGGATAGTTCTGAATTTTAAGGAATGTATAAATAAACTTTATGGCACTTTGAATATGCTGCAAATTTTTTATTTTAAAAGTAGGACTGAAACTAGAAAAGTGAAGCGAGCACATCCTCAACAACTTCGACAGGAAGACTCAGACGCTGTGTGGAATGAGCTGGCGTATTTCAAAAAAGAAAACCGAGAGTTGATGGTGCAAAAGTGAGTTTCTTCGGAACAACAGAAAATTGCATAAATAATCTGGGAAATTTTTTGTTACTCAAAGTCTTACTAGAGAAGTACATTTTAAAACTTGAAAATGAGATTATCTGAGATTTAGAAATAAGACTGTATATGTATGTATGTGTATAGATAGATAATTATGCAATAACAAGTTGCACATTCGCTAGCTCTAACAGAAACTGTATAATATGATCTAGGGATTGTGTTAATTAATGTGGCTCTCATCTGTTGAGAGTGTCGCTCTTCATTAGCCTGTGTTTTAGACACTGCCGTGCTTCATTTTTGGAATGAGGTGGAGAGGGGATAACCTAGCCAGCCATCCTTGTTTGATCTCCTAGATATATACGCAATGCAGAATGCCTGAGCTCTCTTGGTTCCCTGCCCTGTCCTGCTAATCCCAGCTGAGCTCATTATGGTGTAGCCTTGCTGCTACTCTTGGAGCCAGAGCTGTCCAAGCTAATTACTGGTAGCAGCAGAACTGCCTGTTAAGGGTCTGGTGTGGATCTGCTAACATGGTCCTTGGTAGTGACCTGCAAAAGACACGAGGGAATTGCTTTCTTTCTTGCCTTGCAGTACCTGTCCTTTGGGTTTAATGCTGATCCTCCACATAGGTCTTTTAGCTGCTCTAAGTATAAAACTTGATGAAGGATACTCATATTTTAGAAAACATATAGTTTGCTTGCTTGATCTTATAATTCACGGCCTATTATATTTAGCTTGGCAAAGAAAGAACACTTGTTTTCTTTTGAGACAAAAAAAAAGAGTTATACTAATATAATTAGTCTCTTCTTTTACTTAACTGTTTATTTTGTTTAGAGTAAATTTTTGACATGTGAATTATAAAGCTTTTTTTATGTTCAGATACTGTTTAGCTTGCTAAATTTAACATCATGTGGCACATTGTAATGAACTGTCATTGATTATTCTTAGCTGTAAGCTGAAAGCTTCTTTATATAATATGTGTAACTGTTGATCTTTTTCTAAATAATGTGAAACTTTTAAGGACATGACCATGTCATATTTAAATGTATGTTCTTCTTTTCTTCCTAAAGTACAGTGTTTTCTATTATAGCTGAATATTAAATGCCAATAACTCTCTTACCATGAAAATTATTTTCCAGACTACATAAATTATTGTTGCAAACATTACTTGATTTTAAATAGCTTTATTGAAATATAATTCAGAGACCATATAATTCTCTCATATTAAATATAATTCAAAGCATAGTCAAAGATTTCTACACTATCTATCATTACAGTTAATTTTAGGACATTTTCATAGTCTCTGCAAAAGCCTATACAACTAACCCTTCCATCTACTTTTCCAACCCTAGGCAATTAAATACTAGTCTATCTTTTCTCTTTTTAGATTTGCCTATTCTCAATTTTTCATATAATCTTTGTAACCACGTTCTTTCACTAAACATATTTCCAAAGCTCATCCATGTTGTAGCATGTACCAGTACTACCTTAATTTTGTATGTGAATTAAACAAGAGACCTTCTCTAACTAGCTGTTAGAGCCAACCTACTCAAGAAAATTCAGGTAGACATTAACTAGAAGAGATAGATTTGGGTAGTATTTTACTCATTAGTGAAATAAAAGAAAATGTAAAGAATCTATTTAAAGAAAGTTTGGTAACTCTTAGAAGCCTAATCTGTTCACACTGAGGTGCTGCTACATCATGAATAGCTCTTTAAATGAAGTGCTGAGTCATTATTAAACCATTAAAAAAATTTTGGCCGGGCGGTGGTGGCGCACGCCTTTAATCCCAGCACTCGGGAGGCAGAGCCAGGCGGATCTCTGTGAGTTCGAGGCCAGCCTGGTCTCCAAAGCGAGTTCCAGGAAAGGCGCAAAGCTACACAGAGAAACCCTGTCTCGAAAAACCAAAAAAAAAAAAAAAAAAAAAAAAAAAAAAAAAAAAAAAAAATTTTGGTAGCCTGTTTAAATTCTTCGGTGTAAATAGCCATTTATGATATAATTATTTTTAGTAAATAACTATATATTACATACTATTTTATTATATTAGTAAAAAGTAATGAATTATTCTTCATAAAGAATGCTGAAGGCATGGTGGCTCAGGAATGTCATCCCAGCGCTTGGAGGCAGAGAAAGAGGTTCTCAGCAAGTTGGAGGCCAGCCTGGTCTACATAGTCACTTCTGGGCCAGCCAAGAATACATAGAGAAACCTCATCTCAAACAAAGAAACAAAATGGAACTTTTTATGTTATACAATTGCAATGATTTAATGTACATCAGAATTTTGTGTCCTGTGTTGTGGAAAAGAAGGACTTTTTAACATTTTAATATTTAGTATTTGTTTTAAATTTTATTCTTTTTGAGTGATTTTAAAAACTGCTATTTGAGTTCCTGACTTGCTTCATTAAAAAAAGTCATTAAATAGAATTTGGCTTGAGATTAGGACAGAATTCAATTACCTAGATGTTCCAAAACAGATTTCTGGCATTTCATGCTAAGCAATATTCTTAGCAGTGACTATAATAAATCAAAATGTTGGTCAACTCTGAAAAGTGTTGAAGCAGTTCTGTCTTGCAGTATCAAATATTCACCCAGTGTTTATGTAAAAATATATGCCATTGTGCCATAGGCGTACTGGGGTCACAGACCCTTGTCTCTGTCTTCTAGCTCTTTCCTGGCTTCCCAGAATCTACACCCAGACTGTCAGGCTTGCTGGAGCAGATGCTTTCCCCTGCTAGCCACCGCCCCAGCTCCAGCCCCCTCATGCTGTTGTCTTCTTACATGCTCATTTTCTTTGTTCTTATCTTTCTTTTAGGAGGTAGCAGGGCTGCTGCAAGGGTGAAGGGCAGATATGGAGGGATTGGGAAATGAGTGGAATTGTGGTGCATGATGTGAATTTCCCAAAGAATCAATCAATAAATTACATTTTTTAATGAAATCTGATTTTTTTATGTATCATGGCTTTGATGTTATATCTAGGCATTATTTTTCTGACCTAAAGCTATAAGCATTTTATGCCATATTTGAAAATTTTTATAAATTTATGTTTTATATTTGGCTCCATATTCCATTTAGAGCTATACTTTGTATAAGTTATGTATTGTAGGCTAAAGTTTGTTTTGCTGCAAATATATGTCCAGTTGTGCCAGCATCACTTTTCAAAGGATATTTTCCCCAGTAAATTGCCTTTTAACTGTGAAGTATCAGTTCATAATATTTCTTTGTACCTAAATACAAGACTCTTTTATTCCATTCATCTCAATACCTGAATTTCACAAAGACTATACTGTTATAATAGTTGATGCTTTTCACAATGTGTTAAATTCAGTGGCATTAATCAATTTGATTCTTCAGAATTGTTTTGACCCTTCTAAACACTTTGTCCTGCTATACAAGTTCTAAGTATGAAAAACAAAAAGACTTTGAAAAACAAATTCTGTAGTGAGAGGCTCAGGCAGGAACTTTGATTGGAATTGAGCTACAGCTCAGAGCTGTTTGGGGAGAGTAAAAACATTAACTATATTAAGCCTACATTTTCAAAAAAGGAACATGTCTATTAATTATTTGGGTTTTTAATTTTATTAGTACTAGATATTGTAGTGTACATACTCTGTATGTCACATGTATTTATTAGCTGCTGTGGTGGTACACACTTTTAATCCCACTTGGGAAGCTGTTGCTAGGGAAGTGATGAGGCCCAGGCCAGCCTGGGCTCCAGAGTGAGACACAATCACGAAAAGAAAAAAAAAGCCCTTGTCAGATATGGAGCAAAGCATTTAAATATTGTAGCTATCATAAATGCCATTATGATCTTTGCTTTGATTTCTGATTATATATTGTGTCTAGAAGTGAGTTATATTTTTATATGCTATCAATATGTCTTTATGTCAGAGATAAGCCTGCCATAGGATTTATTTTCTGCATGCTTTGTCTTTGAAATTTTTTATAATTTCATGTTTTAATCTGCAGTATCTTTGAGAATATTTTTAGATTGGGTAATTCTTAAGCACCTATAAAATGTGCCATTTGCTTCTTGTCTCCATGGTTTGGGATGAGGAAGGTACTGTTTGGATAATTTTTCTCCTGTGGATAATGCCTCATTTCTTCCTGCTTTCAATAATTTCTTATTTTGCTTTATTTTTTCAGAAGTTTGAGTCTAAGATGTCTTGCCATGGATGTCTTTGGATATAGCTTATTTTGGATTCTCTTAATCTTTTAAAACACTGGGATGAATTTGCCAAATTTCAGTTTGGGGCCATTATTTCTATAAATATTTTCTAGAACAGTGTATTCCCTTTATTCTACCATTAGAATTCCCATGACAGCTAGACTTTTGTTC
This sequence comes from Peromyscus californicus insignis, assembly GCF_007827085.1. Taxonomy (NCBI): domain Eukaryota; kingdom Metazoa; phylum Chordata; class Mammalia; order Rodentia; family Cricetidae; genus Peromyscus; species Peromyscus californicus. Next base: position 66,250,009 of record NW_026294573.1, on the reverse strand, counting down.
CACAGATTCAGAGACACTGTTCATCTGATTTTCACCCTGTTTTGCTTCTGTACAGATTATGTCATTTCTATTGTATCTTCAAGCCAAAGCTTCCCCTTCTCTCCTCTTTCATCTCTTATATTATAGCCATGCAGTATACTTTTGAATTGTAATTTTAGTTAAAAATATATATTTGATTATTCTTTATGTAGCCCATTTATTTATTGAGAGTTTCTATTTTATTTATAGAAGTGTTTTCCATTGCTCCTTAGAGAATTTTAGGTATGACTGCTTTAAAACCCTTGCCAATTTATTCTGACATATGTATTATTGGTGGTTTGAGTGAGAAAGACCTTCACAATGTAGGACATTTGAACACGTGGTTCTCAGTTGGTGGCACTGTCTGATGAAGTTTAAGTGGTATGGCCTTGCCAGAATGAGTATGTCATTGGAGAAGGGCTTTGAGATGAAAAGTCAAGTGCCAATTCCACTTCCAGAGTGCTCTGTGTGTGTGCACGCACGCTTCCTGTTGCAGAAACGAGCTCTAAGCCTCCTGCTCCTGCCACCATGCCTGCTACTTTCTGCAGTGTTCCACCGTGATGGACTCTTACCCTCTGAAACTATGAGCCCAAATAAACCTCTCTTGAAGTTCCATTGGTCATCTTATTTTATCACACCAGTAGAAATGTTCCTAATACAGAAGTTTCTATCAGAGAGTGGGCTGTTGCTGTGAAGACCCTGGCCATATTGTTTTGGAGGAATGAGGAAGAGTTTGGAACTTTGGACTGAAAGAGTAATTGGTTCTCTGATATATAGCATCATGTTATTAGCAAATAGGGATCATTTGACATCTTTCCCTATTTGTGTTCCTTTAATGTCCCTCTCTTGCCTTATTTCTCCAGATAGTTCTTCAAGCACAATGTTGAAAAGGAGTGGGGATAGTGGACATTCTTGTCTCATTCATGACTTGAGTGGGATTCTTTCAAGATTTTCTCCATTTAGGATGTTGGCGGCTGTGGGTTTCTCATATATGGCTTTTTTTTTTTTCAATTTTTGATATATTTATTATCTTATCTTTTTTTATATATTTTGCAATACAGTTCAGTTTTACATATCAGCCACGGATTCCCTTGTTCTCCCCCCTCCCGCCCCCCCTCACCTTTCCCCCCAGCCCATCCCCTATTCCCACCTCCTCCAGGGCAAAGCCTCCCCTGTGGACTAAGATAAACCTGGTAGACTCAGTCCAGGCAGGTCCAGTCCCCTCCTCCCAGGCCGAGCCAAGCGACCCTGCATAGGCCCCAGGTTTCAAACAGCCAACTCATGCACTGAGCACAGGACTTGGTCTCACTGCCTGGATGCCTCCCAAACAGATCAAGCCAATCAACTGTCTCACCCGTTCAGAGGGCCTGATCCAGTTGGGTGACCCCTCAGCCATTGGTTCATAGTTCATGGGTTTCCATTCGTTTGGCTATTTGTCCCTGTGCTTTATCCAACCTTGGTCTCAACAATTCTTGTTCATATAAACCCTCCTCTTTCTCACTAATTGGACTCCCAGAGCTCCACCCGGGGCCTAGCCATGGATCTCTGCATCCAGATCCCTCAGTAGTTGGATGGGGTTTCTAGCACGACAATTAGGGTGTTTTGGCCATCCCATCACCAGAGTAGGTCAGTTTGGGCTGTCTCTCGACCATTGCCAGCAGTCTGTTGTGGGGGTATCTTTGTGGATTTCTGTGAGCCTCTCTAGCACTTTGCTTCTTCCTATTCTCATGTGGTCTTCATTTACCATGGTCTCCTATTCCTTGTTCTCCCTCTCTGTTGTTGATCCAGCTGTGATCTCCCGCTCCCCCAAGCTCTCTTTCCCTTGACCCTCGCCCTTCATTACCCCCACTCACGTCCAGGCTGTTCATGTAGATCTCTTCCATTTTTCTGTCATTGGGTGATCCCCGTGTCTTTCTTGGGGTCCTGTTTTCCAGGTAGCCTCCCTGGTGATGTGAGCAGCAGTCCAATCATCCTTGTTCCACATCTAGTATCCTCCTATGAGTGAGTACATACCATGTTTGTCTTTCTGAGTCTGGGTTACCTCACTCAGGATGATTTTTTCTAGATCCATCCATTTGCTTGCAAACCTCATGACGTCATTGTTTTTCTCTGCTGAGTAGTATTCCATTGTGTATATGTACCACATTTTGTTTATCCATTCTTCAGTTGAAGGGCATCTAGGTTGTTTCCATGTTCTGGCTATTACAAACAATGCTGATATGAACATAGCTGAACAAGTGCTCTTGTGGTATGATTGAGCATTCCTTGGGTATATGCCCAAGAGTGGTATAGCTGGATCTTGGGGGAGATGGATTCCCAATTTTCTAAGAAAGCGCCATATTGATTTCCAAAGTGGTTGTACAAGCTTGCATTCCCACCAGCAGTGGAGGAGAGTTTCCCTAGCTCCACATCCTCTCCAGCATAAGGTGTCTTCAGTGTTTTTGATCTTAGCCATTCTGACAGGCGTAAGATGGTATCTCAGAGTTGTTTTGATTTGCATTTCCCTGATGATTAGGGATGTTGAGCAATTCCTTAAATGCCTTTCAGTCATTTGAGTTTCCTCTGTTGAGAATTCTCTGTTTAGTTCTATAGCCCATTTCTTAATTGGACTGTTGGGCATTTTGATGTCTAATTTCTTGAGTTCCTTATATATTCTGGATATCAGTCCTCTGTCAGATGTGGGGTTGGTGAAGACCTTTTCCCATTCTGTAGGCTGTCGCTTTGCCTTGTTGAACATATATATCCTTTGCTCTACAAAAGCTTCTCAGTTTCAAGAGGTCCCATTGATTGATTGTTTCTCTCAGTGTCTGTGTTACTGGTGTTATATTTAGGAAGTGATCTCCTATGCCAATGAGTTCAAGACTACTTCCTACTTTCTCTTCTAGCAGATTCAGAGTAGCTGGATTCATGTTGAGGTCCTTGATCCACTTGGACTTAAGTTTTGTGCACAGTGATAGATATGGATCTATTTGCAGCCTTCTACACATTGATATCCAGTTATGCCAGCACCATTTGTTGAAGATGCATTCTTTTTTCCATTGTACACTTTTGGCTTCTTTGTCAAAAATTGTATGTTCATAGGTGTGCGGATTAATGTCAGGGTCTTCAATTCGATTCCATTGGTCCACATGTTGGTTTTTATGCCAGTACCAAGCTGTTTTACTACTGTAGCTCTACAGTAGAGCTTGAAGTCAGGGATTGTGATGCCTCCAGAGGCTGTGTTATTGTACAGGATTCTTTTGGCTATCCTGGGTTTTTTGTTTTTCCATATGAAGTTGAGTATTATTCTTTCCAGGTCTGTGAAGAATTGTGTTGGTATTTTGATGGGGATTGCGTTGAATCTGTATATAGCTTTTGGTAAGATTGCCATTTTTACTATGTTAGTCCTCCCTATCCATGAGCATGGGAGATCTTTCCATTTTCTGACATCTTCTTCAATTTCTTTTTTCAGGGTCTTAAAGTTCTTGTCATATAGGTCCTTCACTTGCTTGGTTAGTGTTACCCCAAGGTATTTTATGTCATTTGTGGCTATTGTAAAGGGTGATGTATCTCTGATTTCCTTCTCAGCTTCTTTGTCCATTGTATATAGAAGGGCTACTGATTTTTTTGAGTTGATCTTCTATCCTGCTATGTTGCTGAAGGTGTTTATAAGTTGTATCAGTTCCTTGGTGGAATCTTTGGGGTCATTCAAGTATGCTATCATGTCATCTGCAAATAGGGAAAGCTTGACTTCTTCCTTTCCAATTTGTATCCCCTTAATCTCCTTATGTTGTCTTATTGCTCTGGCTAGAACTTCAAGTAGTATATTGAATAAGTATGGGGAGAGCAGACAGCCTTGCCTCATTCCTGATTTTAGTGGGATTGCTTTGAGTTTCTCTCCATTTAATTTGATGTTGGCTGTTGGCTTGCTGTAAATTGCCTTTATTATGTTTAGGTATGTTCCCTGTATTCCTGATCGCTCCAAGACCTTTATCATGAAGGGGTGTTGGATTTTGTCAAATGCCTTTTCTGCATCTAGTGAGATGATCATGTGGTTTTTTCTTTGACTTTGTTTATATGGTATATTACATTGATGGACTTTCGTATGTTGAACCACCCTTGCATCCCTGGAATGAAGCCTACTTGATCATGGTGGATAATTGTTTTGATGTGTTCTTGGAGTCTGTTTGCCAGTATTTTATTGAGTATTTTTGCATCAATGTTCATGAGGGAGATCAGTCTGTAGTTCTCTTTCTTTGTTGTATCCTTGTTTGGTTTAGGAATCAGGGTAATTGTAGCCTCATAGAAGGAGTTTGGTAATGTTCCTTCTGTTTGTATTGTGTGGAACAATTTAGAGAGTATTGGTATTAACTCTTCTTTGAAGATCTGGTAGAATTCTGCACTGAAACCATCTGGTCCTGGACTTTTTTTGCTTGGGAGACTTTTAATGACTGATTCTATTTCTTTAGGGTTTGTTGGACTATTTAAATAGTTTATCTGGTCTTGATTTAACTTAGGTATGTGGTACCTATCCAGAAAGCTATCCATTTCTTTTAGGTTTTCCAGTTTTGTGGAGTAGAGGTTTTTGAAGTATGACCTGATGATTCTCTGGATTTCCTCAATGTCTGTTGTTATGTCCCCCTTTTCATTTCTGATTTTGTTGATTTGGATGCTCTCTCTCTGTCTTTTGGTTAGTTTGGATAAGGGCTTGTCTATCTTGTTGATTTTCTCAAAGAACCAACTCTTTGTTTCATTAATTTTTTTGTATTGTTCTCTTTGTTTCTATTTTATTGATTTCAGCTCTCACTTTGATAATTTCCTGGCATCTATTTTTCCTGGGAGCCTTTGCTTCTTCTTCCTCTAGAGCTTTCCGGTGTGCTGTTAAGTCACTAGTGTGAGATTTCTCCAACTTATTTATGTGGGCATTTAGTGCTATGAATTTCCCTCTTAGTACTGCTTTCATAGTATCCCATAGGTTTGGGTATGTGGTGTCTTCATTTTCGTTGATCTCTAGGAAGCCTTTAATTTCTTTCTTTATTTCTTCCTTAACCCATTGGTGATTCAGTTGAGTGTTATTCAGTTTCCATGAGATTGTAGGTTTTCTGTAGTTTTTGTTGTTATTGAAGTCTAACTTTAGACCATGGTGGTCTGATAGAACACAGGAGGCTATTCTAATTGTTTTGTATCTGTTGAGATTTGTTTTGTGACCAAGTATGTGGTCGATTTTAGAGAAGGTTCCATGGGGTGCTGAGAAGACGGTATATTCTTTTTTGTTAGGATGGAATGTTCTGTAGATATCGATTAAGTCCATTTGAGTCATGACATCAGTTAAGTCCTTTATTTCTTTGTTAAGTTTCGATTTGGGAGATCTGTCCAGTGGTGAAAGTGGGGTGTAGAGGTCTCCCACTATTAATGTGTGGGGTTTTATATGTGGTTTAAGCTTTAGTAATGTTTCTTTTACATGTGTGGGTGCCCTTGTGTTTGGGGCATAAATGTTCAGAATTGAAACTTCATCTTGGTGGATCTTTCCTGTGATGAGTATGTAATGCCCTTCTTCATCTCTTTTGATTGATTTTAGTTTGAAGTCTATTTTGTTGGATATCAGGATGGCTACACCCGCTTGTTTCTTAAGACCGTTTGATTGGAAAGTCTTTTCCCAGCCTTTTATTTTTAGGTAGTGTCTATCTTTGAATTTGAGATGTGTTTCTTGTATGCAGAAGAAAGATGGGTCCTGCTTTTGTATCCATTCTGTAAGCCTGTGTCTTTTTATAGGTGAATTAAGTCCATTGATATTGAGGGATATTAATGACCAGTGATTGTTCATTCCTGTTATTTTTTTGGTGGTAATGTGTGTGTACTTCTCTTCATTGGGGTTTACTGCTGTGGCTTTATCTATTGCCTGTGTTTTCGAGGGTGTATCTGACTTCCTTAGGTTGGAATTTTCCTTCTAGTGCTTTCTGTAGGGCTGGGTTTGTGGATAAGTATTGTTTAAATCTGGCTTTGTCTTGGAATGTCTTGTTCACTCCGTCTATGATGATTGAAAGTTTTGCTGGGTATATTAGTCTAGGCTGGCATCCATGGTCTCTTAGTGTCTGCATTACATCTGTCTAGGTCCTTTTGGCTTTCAAAGTCTCCATTGAGAAATCGGGTGTTATTCTGATGGGTTTGCCTTTATAAGTCACTTGGCCTTTTTCCTTTGCTGCTCTTAATATTTTTTCTTTATTCTGTATGTTTAGTTGTTTAATTATTACGTGGTGGGGGGACTTTTTTGGGGGGTCTAGTCTGTTTGGTGTTCTATAGGCTTCTTGTATCTTCATAGGCATTTCCTTCTTTAAGTTGAGAAAGTTTTCTTCTATGATCTTGTTGAATATATTTTCTGTGCCCTTGAGTTAGTATTCTTCTCCTTCTTCTACCCCTATTATTCACAGGTTTGGTCTTTTCATGGTGTCCCAAATTTCTTGGACATTTTGGTTCATGACTTTGTTGGCTTTAGTGTTTTCTTTGACTGATGAATCTATTTCTTCTACTGTATCTTCAACGCCAGAGATCCTCTCTTCCATCTCTTGCATTCTGTTGGTTATACTTGCATCTGAAGTTCCTGATTGTTTACTCAGATTTTCTATTTCCAGCATTCCCTCCCTCTGTTTGTGTCTTCTTCATTTTTTCTATTTCCTTTTTCAGTTCTTGGACTGTTTCCTCCATTTGTTTCATTGCTTTTTCTTGATTTTCTTTCAGTACCTTATTGTTTTCTTCCAGGACTTTATTGATTTCTTCTAATTTGTTTGCCCTTTCCTCTAGTTCTTTACAGCGTTCTTCCCATTTTTTTTTTGTCTTTTCCTCCACACAAGCCTCTACCTTCTTCATGATGTCATTCATAAGGCTGTTTTCTTCTGCTTCTTCCAATTTCTGATTCAGGTCTAGATGTTGGAGGAGGGCTAGGTTCTGGTGATGCTGTATTGCTCTTCATTTTGTTGTATGTATTTCTGCCTTGACGTCTGCCCATCTCCTTGTGATTCGTTCTTGGTCTTATCAGTGTACTTGGTTCAGACAGAGCTGACAGATTCAGGAAGTCTCTCTCTCTCTCTTTTCCAGATGGGAGCTCTCTTGTCCAAATGGGAAATCTGGGGCAGGATGGGAGCTCTTGTCCAGACAGGAAGTCCGGGGCAGGATGGGAGCTCTTGTCTCTCTCTCTCTCTCTCTGGTCTCTCTGGTCCAGAAGGGAAGTCTGGGGCAAGATGGGAGCTCTGTCCAGAAGGGAAGTCCGGGGCAGGATCAGCAACACATTTTTACAGCACACAGAACATTCCACAGCACATGACAGAACTGGAGCCAGGTATTGGGTTGAACGCTGAAAGATCAGAGAAGCAGAATAAGCCACAGCTACCTCCATATATGGCTTTTATTATGTGGAAATAAGTTTCCTCTAGCACTGTATTCTCTAGGACTTTCATTATGAAAGCATATTGGATTTTTTTCAAAGGATTTTTCTTCATCTATGGAGATGATCCTGGTGGTTTGTTTTGTCTCTAAGTCCATTTATGTGGCTTATTCCACTTGTTGACTTGCACATGTTGAACTGTTCCTCCATTTCAGAGATAAAGGAAACTTGGTCATGTTGTATCATCATTTTGTTATACGTCTATCTTCTGTTTGCAGTTACTTAAGTAAGCATTTTGAGTATGTTCATCAGGGATATTGGCTTGTAGTTTTCTGTTGTGTCTTTACCTGGTTTTGGTATTAGATTGATACTGGCTTCATGGAAGGAATTTGGGAGTGTTTCTTCTGTTTTTATTCTCTTGAAAAACTTAGAAGAATCGGTTCTGTTCTGTAGAATTCTTCTGTGAATACATTGAGCCCTGGGCACTTTTTAGCTAGAGGGCATTTAATTACTATTTGTTGTAGTTACTTTTCTGTTGCTGTGAAGAGACCTGTCTTAGTTAGAGTTTCTATTCCTGTGACAAAGCACCATGACCAAAAGCATCAATCATTGATTAAGAAAATGCCCTACAGCCCAATCTTATGGAGGCATTTTCTCTATTGAGGTTCCCTTCTTTCTGATAACTATACCTTGGGTCAAGTTGACATAAAACTAGCCAGCATATGAGGCTTTTTGTTTTAGGGCCACCAACTAGCTCCCAAATCATGACACAAGACTTAGTATTAGTTATGAATGCTCGGCCTAGCTTAGGTTCATTTCTGGCTAGCTCTTTTTAACTTAAATTGACCTGTTTCTCTTTATCTGCCTTTTGTTCTGCAGCTTTTTACTTTTCTTCCTTCTGTGTATCTCACTTTCACTGCTTCTCCAGTCTGGCTAGCTGGTGGCTGCCTGGCTTCTTGTCCCAGGCGTCTTCCTCTTGTTCTTTTTGAGTCTAGATGTCTCCTATTTATTCTCTCTGCCTGCCAGCCCTGCCTATCTTTTCTCTGCCTAGCTATTGGCTGTTCAGCTTTTTATTAGACCAATCAGGTGCCTTAGACAGGCAAGGTGAAACAGATGCAGCACATAATTAAACACACATCCTTACATCATTAAATAAATGCAACATAAACAAAAGTAACACATCTTTACACAGTTAAAGTAACATTCTGCATCATAAACATATGTAACACATCTTTACATAGTTAAAATAATATTCCATGACAAGGACTCTATTACCAAGGCAGTTATAAAAGAAAGCATTTAGTTGGGGGCTTGCTTACAGTTTCAGAGGTTGAGTCCATGACCATTAGGGTGGTGAGCATGGCAGCAGGTGGACTGGTAGGCATTGGAGAATTAAGTGAGAACTTGAATGTTTAAACAACAAACACAAGGGACAGTGAATGAGAGCCAACTGTGTGGGCTCTTGAAACTTCAAAGCTCACCCATAATGGCACACCAGAGGTTTTATTGTATTGTGTTTCCAATTTTATATAGTTCCAGGAAATTTTTTTATTTCTTTCTTGGTTTCTTCTTTGATTTGTTCATCATTCAGGAATAAGTTTTTTAATCTTCATGAGTTTGTGTTTTAATTAGAAATTTGTTTGCTGTCAATTTTAAGTTTTATGGCATCATGGCCAGATAAGATATAAACAGTGATTTCATGTTTTTTGAATTTGTAAAGATTTGTTTTATGTCTGTGGATGTGGTCTGCTTAGGAAAGCTTTCATATGCTGCTGAGAAGAATGTGTATTCTTTGGTTTTTGGGTGGGTACGCTGTAGATAGTTGTTAAGTCAATTTGATATATGAGAACTAATTATGATGTTTCTCTGTTTATTTTTTGTCCAGATGACTGGTAAAATAGAGAAAGTTGGGTATCAAAATGATCTATTATTAATGAATTTATGTTTAGCAACATCTTCTTGGTTAACTGATGGTCTCCCTCTTTTTCTCTTTAGGTTATTATTATTATTAATGTCTATTTTGTCATATATTAGGGTAGTGACACCTGCTTTCTTCTTCATCCCATTGATATTAATATTTTTGTCTCTCATTTTATTCTAACGTGATTGCCTTATCTTTAAAGCAAAAATAGATGGATTTTGTTTCTTTGCCATTTATTCAGTCTATGTCTTTTATTGGAGAATTGAGGCCATTGATATTTAAAGTTTTTATTGAAATGTGTATGTTAATTGTCATTTTGTTGTTGATTTTTGGTATTGTTTGTGTTCTCATTGGTACTTTGTATCTTAATAATTATGGTTTCTTAATTATTTCCCCTTCCTCGGACTCTCCATGCATGTCCCTCTTAGGGTCCTCCTTTTTACCTAGCTTCTTTGGGGTTGTGGATTGTATGCTGGTTATCCTTTTCTTTGCATCTTATATCCACATATGAGTGAGTACATACCATGTTTGTCTTTCTGGGTCTGGGTTACCTCACTCAAGATGATTTTTTTCTAGTTCTACCCATTTGCCTACAAATTTCTTATCATTGTCTTTACCACTGAGTAATACTCCACAGTGTATATGCACCACATTTTCTTTATCCATTCTTTGGTTGAGGGGCATCTAGGTTGTTTCCAGGTTCTGGCTATTATGAATAAAGGTGCTATGAACATAGTTGAGCAAGTTTCCTTGTGGTATGTGCCCAAAAGTGGTATTGCTGGGTCTTAAAGTTTGATTTCCAATTTTCTGATAAACCACTATACTCATTTACAGAGTGGCTGTACAAGTTTGCACTCCCACCAGCAATGGAGGAGTGTTCCCCTTGCTCTATACCCTCTCCAACATAAGCTGTCATCAGTGTTTTTGGTCTTAGCCATTATGACAGGTGTAAAATGTCATCTCAGTGTTGCTTTGATTTGCATTTCCATGATGGCTAAGGATGTTGAACATTTCAAGTGTTTCTCAGCCGTTTGAGATTCTTTTGTTGAGAAGTCTCTGTTTACATCTGTATCCCATTTTTTAATTGGTTATTTTGTATTTTGATGTCTTGTTTCTTGAGTTCTTTATATATTTTGGAGATCAGCCCTCTGTCAGATGTGGGATTGGTGAAGATCTTTTTTCCATTTTGTAGGCCGATGTTTTGTCTTATTTACCGTGTTCTTTGCCTTACAGAAGATTCTCAGTTTCAGGAGGTCCCATTTATTAATTGTTGCTCTCAGTGTCTGTGCTACTGGTGTTATATTTAGGAAGTGGTCTCCTGTGCCAATGAGGGGTAGAAGGGAGGGTATGAGGGTGGGGAACATGAGGGATCCAGATGGCTGAGTTGGGGGACGGACGGAGAGGAGAGCAGTGAAAGAGATATCTTGATAGAGGAAACCATTATGGGCAAGGGAGAAACTGGTGCTAGGGAAATTCCCAGGATTCCACAAGAATAGCTCCAGCTAAGACTCCTAGCAACAGTGAAGAGGGTGCCTGAACTGGCCTTCCTCTGTAATCAGATTAGTGACTACCCTAATTGTCATCATAGACTGTACATCCAGTAACTGATGAAAGCAGATGCAGTGATCCACAGGCAAGCACTGGACTGAGCTCCTGGAGAGCAGTTGAAGAAAGGGAAGGGGGATCATATGAGCAAGGGGGATGGGGTTTGTCAAGATCATGATGGGGAAAACCACAGAGACGACTGATCCAAGCTAGTGGAAGCTCAAGGACTCTGGACTGACAGCTAGGGAACCTTCGTGGGGCTGAACTAGGCCCTCTGAATGTGGGTGAAAGTTGTTAGGCTTGTGGGGTCTCTGGCAGTGGGACCAGGACCTATACCAGGTGCGTCAACTGGGTTTTTGGAACCCATCCCCTATGGTGGGATACCTTGCTCAGCCTTGATTCAGAGGAGAGGGGTAGTCCACAAAGTCTGGCACGCCAAGCTAGACTCTGTGGACTACCCAAGGGAGGCCTTACTCCCTCTGAGGAGTGGATGGGGGGGGTGGAATGGGCAGAAGTGGGTGTTGTCTTTTATTTAATTGTTGCTGGCTGTCTAAATCAGCAACTGCAACTCCACTGCTAGCAGCTATGGTTAGGCCGCAAGGGCAACAGCTGGAGGGGATTTTGTTCCCTCTATCTCTAACTCTTGCAAAACTATGAAGGGAACTTAACTAAACCTTTCTTCCTCTAATGAACTCAAGATTCAACTGTTAAGGTGGAATTCTGCTCCTCAGAGAGGCTGAATAGCAAGTAGCTCACCTCCTCTCCTTGCCCACGTCTTCTAAAAAGCTCTCATGCTTCTATTCACCTCTCCTTAAAAACCCTTTTCCACCTGGCTCCTCCCTACCACTTTCTGTCAGTTAGTTGCTGACTCCGCCTCCTGACCACAGGTGAATTTTATTTAATGAAACACATCTTTACATCACTAAACAAATGTTCAGAGCATAAACAAAAGTAACAAATCTTAAAATAATATTCTACAATGGGGGGGAGGGAGGGAGGATGAATTGGAGATGGTATGTAAAATGAACAAATTTTTTTAAATAAAAAAATAATTATGATTTCCTATTTCTTTTCACAATCTGTCTTCTATGTTCACACTTCTCCTCTTCAGCCCTAAATACTACTTTCTGTATTTTCTTTAATTTGGTTTGTTGGATATAAATGTTTTAAGGCTGTTTATATTATGGAGAGTTTTTTTTTTCCTTTCTTTCAATTATGATGGATTGTTTTGCTGGATATGTTAAAGACTTGGAATGCATTGCTCTGGGTTCTTCTGGCTTTCATAGTTCCCATTGAGAAATCAGCTATTATTCTTATGGGTTTTCCTTTATATATGACTTGTTTTTTGTTTTGTTGTTGTTTGTTTTCTCTTGTATCCTTCAATACATTTTCTGTTTTATAAATACTTTGTATTTTAACTTTGGTATGCTTTAGGGATTTTCTTTTCTATCTTGTCTATTTAGTGTTCTGTGTGCTTTTTGTATAGTGCTCTAACTCAAGACATGGAACCCTGATTTACCAGTTTACTTTAACCAGAAATCTGGCTGTTATAATTACTTTATCATTATTTCTGTACTTCTCATTGAAATCCATACCACATCTTCTTCTTCAATTTTTTTTTTTTTTTTTTTTTTTTTTTTTTTTTTTTTTTGAGCTGAGGATCGAACCGAGGGCCTTGCGCTTGCTAGGCAAGTGCTCTACCACTGAGCTAAATCCCCAACCCCCATACCACATCTTAAGACTCCATGTGTCTCTAGAAGGTATCTACCTATCTTTTCATTATTATTTTTTAATGTCTTTATTCAACCTACTACCATTTCTTTCCTGGTCTATTAAAATAAACTTTTAAATACTTCCATTTTGGGAATGGAGAGATTGTTCCACAGTTAAGAGTGCATACAGGTCTTGCAGAGGACCTGAGTTCAATTCCAATCAACTGCCTAAAACTCCAGTTCTAGGGGGCATCTGACATTCTCTTCTAGCCTCCATGAGCACTTGCATTGATAGGCATCCCTCATACTTACACATAATCAAAAACAAAATCTTTAAATACACACATACACATGCACACACACACACACACACACACACCCCTTATTCCTTACCTATTTTTGTTCTGCCAGTACTTTCTGGGGACTTGTAAAATATGATTCAGGAGACTTGGAATGTATGTCAGTGTAGAGCACATATGAAGCCCTAGGTTTTATTCTCAGCATCACACAGAAAAGAATTAAACAGAAAGGTATTTTTTCACTTCGTAGCATTAACTACCCATGTTATCCTTTAATAGTTTTCTTTTGCTTTTAAAATATAAGCCTCTTATTTAACAAAATTAAGCATCACCTTCTCTGTTTTAACCATTCCTTCCTTCACTTTTGTGTCTAGATAAAAGATAATGATATTTTTCCTCATTAACATTGAGAGTCTTGGTCAGTAAGACTGAACTGAGATCAGTGGTAAATTCCTAATACAAACCTTCAATTCAACTAAAATAAATGCAGAGTTTTATCCTGCATTATAGTTACATATAGTCTTTATTTTAAGAGTCTTTTAATCAGTTTTTATTATTACTATTATTATTATTATTATTATCTATAAAGGAAATGTAGAACAAGTTAGAGTACTATCTTGTATTTGGGGTTAAAAGTTAAGAATAGTAAGCCACACTTTGGGTGTTATATAAAATTCAGTAATAATCGCTTAAGCTGCTAAGATTAAATATCAAGAAACTCACCTAGTATTTCCCCGGCAACAAGACCTCTGATTTTCTTGATTGTGAATGTGCATGTAAATGTGATATGATGAGTGAGGATTTAGGAGCTACATTTCTCTAACAAGGTGAAAATACAATTCTCAGAAAACTGTATTCAGAAGATGACATTTTCATAACAAATTTTTAGGTAACCACTAATAATTTATGAATTAATGATAGTTTAATTTTATTTATGTATTTTTATGTACGTTTGTGCATATGTATGTATGTGTGTCAGTGTGGCATATGTGCATGTGGTTTATGTATGTAGTGTGTTTTGGTGCTGTTGTGTGACACTACTCCTAAGATGACATGACCAAACATCTTCTCACCCCAGATAGGGAACTGACCACAGACATACAAGTACACGTAAGTAAGCATACTATGAAAATCCATCTGGGTGGGCTAATGAGTGTTATTTGGTTTGCTTACAGCAATGTGGGTAAAGAGTTACTTGTGGGAGCAGAGATGACTCAAAAAAGGTTGGATCATCAAAAGACAACCCAGCATGGGTGAAGGCTCATAGAAGTTGAAATCCTGGAGCATACTGCATATTTGCATATTTACAGACAGCTCCATAGTTTGGAAAGTGTCTTTTCCACACTGCTCAGTTGGTCTGAGCCTCTTCAAGATGGCTCAGCTGGGCTGGTTTCTGCATCTGCCAGCAGCTTGGCTGGTTTGAGAATGTCTGTCAAGTAATCCTTACAGTTTATAGAAGATTGGGGAAGGAGGGTCCTACTGCATCTGGCCAGTTAGGTCCTGAAGCTGTTGAATTATTTAAGTACTGACTTAAGGAGCTTGCCTCCAACATGGAATGTTGTCTCACCTTGAAGGAAATAGCTATACGACAGGTGTCAGTGCAGCCAGAGGACAATGTTGGGGGTCCTGTTATGTCACTCTCTGCCTTATTCCCTGAGACAAGTCTTTCACTGAACCTGGAAGTAGCCTGACATCCAGGAAACCCTGAGAATCATTTTGTCTCTACTCCTCTGAATACTGAGGTTACAGGCATGGGAGGCCACATGCAGGTCTCATGCTCAAACAGCAAGTGCTATTACCTAGTAATCCATCTCTCCAGCCCCTTAGTTCATTTTCATAGCACACAATTAGGTACTATTTATTGCATTCACAATGTTTAAAACTATGATTTTAATTCCAAAGCATTTTTATGGTCTCTAAAGGAGACCTCAAGCACACTGGACACTCACCCTTTTTCCTCCATCTGTTGCTTCCACTAACTCCTACCAAACACAAAACTGCTTCTTTTTCTGTAGACTTACACATTCTCATTGCTTCATACAAACAGAACCATATTATATTGAACACTTATATCTGGCTTTTTTTCTTAGCATAAAATTTTGAAGATTTATCTACAATGTAGTATATATCAGAACATTGTTTTCTTTGTTTATACATTTATCTATTTGGTGGGCAATTGAATATTTTGTTTTCTGTTCTTTTGGATATATACCATAAAGTAAAATAGAAAAGATGCGTTGAATCACATAGTAATTTTCTTTGTTTTTTGTTTGTTTGTTTGTTTTAGATAGAATCTTGCTATGTTGCTCAGCCTGGCTTTGAATTTATGATTACCATGCATCTTATAAAAAGCTGGGATCACAGGAATATGCCACCATTCCTGGCTTTAGTAATTCTGTATTTACTTTTTTTAAACACGATTGAGCTGTTTTCAAAGTATTTTTGTAACATATTCATTGCTAATAGTAATGATCAATGAACTAAAATAATTATTAATTCCATAAAGTGATATATTATTAAATGGGATAATAATATTTATAGATAATCCTGCTTTTTCACAAAAGTAATAAAGATGAATTAAATATGGTATAATTTTAAAAAATCTGACTGTTACTTGTTTTTATATTTTTAACATTTTTACTTATAGTTTCAACTTTGTATATACTTCTAAATCTAATATTTCCCATTCTAGTTATAGACACTAAAGAGATTTGCATGTCAACAAATACCTAGCAGTTTTTATAAGTAAGAATAGTTAGAAATAATAAATTGCACATGACTACATGCTTAATGATACCAAGAAATTCAGTTAAATTTTTCTGTTTTTATGAGTTGAATGGCTTGTCTCAGAGCAAATCCAAAAGTCAACTCCTGATTTAATGTCAGTGCAAATGTGGGGTGAGCAATAAAACATTTAGATGAGAAACATTAGATTAGATTAGAAAACACTAGAGGCAATAAATAAGGATTTCGAAGAGCTTATAGGAGAATATCTTTGTGACCTTGTGGTAGGTAAAGATTTCTATATTGAACAGTTAATATGAACTAAAATTTGATAAGGTGGATTGTAGTGAACTTCTGTTCATTGGAAGATACCATTAAATGAATTTAAAAAACTACCTTAGAATGAGAAAGGGTATTTGTAGTGTATATATTTAGAAAAGGATTAGTATCCATAACTTAAAGAATTACTATGGATGAATAAAAAAAGGACAATCAATTCTGTTAAAAAGAGAATAATACTTACCTAAGTTTCATGAAAGAGGACATCCAGATTGCAAGTATGTTTGTGAATCGTGACCAGTTTGGTTTTTTTCCAGCTATTTCTATGGGAAGCTTGCAGCCTTGTAGATCTTTTCTGTTGAAAGTACAGTAATGCTCTAGCTATTCATCTAAGGATTGTTCTAGCTGTACCTCACAAATTCTGAAATACTGGGTTTTAATTTTTTATAAGTTCAAAATATTTTCTAACTCCTCTTGTTTTTTCTCTGAAATAAGTATTTATGTTTGAAAGAAAAAATACTTTCTGATACTTGTTAAAGTGTAATCGGGAAGAATTGATTTAACACAATTGCTGTGGGTATACCTAGAATTTTGCAGTGGGGAGGAAAGATTGGTTTTAGCCTCATCTGTAGGCTGGGAAGATGAGAATTAACAACTAAAGAGAGGAGTGGGATCACTGGGCAGAGAATACTAGGAGAAAACATCACAGATAAGGAGAGGAACTAAATTGACCTAGTGGAATCCTTGCTAAAGTCAGCTCTGGGTGACGAGACATCACCTTGAGAATAGTGGAGGATGAGTGAGCAAGTGAGGCTGATCAGATATGTGGGGCAGAAGTGTTCTTGCCATACTGACTCAGCAGAGTGTAAATCTAATACCAAATTTATCAAATGCAAAAATGAGTCTATGAGAAAATTCAGGAGGCTATCTAAAGTTTAGTCAAGCAGATAATCTTTATCAGATATAGGTTCTTTACTTTAAAATACTTGAGGATTTTCCAGACAACCCTCTGATATTGCTTTCCCACTTAATTGTCCTGAGGTCATAGAAAATGCTTTGTGGCTGGAGAGATGGCTCACTGGTTAAGAGCACTGGCTCTTCTTCCAGAGGACCTGGGTTCAATTCCCAGCACCCACATGGCATCTCACAACTGTCTGTAACTCCAGTCCCAGGGGATCTGACACCGTCACACCAAGGCACATAAAATAAATTTTTAAAAAGGGGTGGGGGGGAGCCTGGAGAGATGGCTCAGTAGTTAAGAGCACTGGCTGCCCCTCCAGAAGTCCTAAGTTCAATTCCCAGCAACCACATGGTAGCTCACAACTGTCATAATGAGATCTGGTGCCCTCTACTGGCAGAACAATGAATACATAATAACTCAATCTTAAAAAAAGCTTTGCTGCCAGGCAGTGGTGGCACAGGCCTTTAATCCCAGCACTCGGGAGGCAGATGCAAGATGCAGGTAGATCTCTGTGAGTTCGAGGCCAGCCTGGTCTGCAGAGTGAGATCCAGGACAGGCACCACAACTACATGGAGAAACCCTGTCTCGAAAAAACAAAACAAAACAAAAAAACAAAAACAAAAAAATGCTTTACTTTATTTTCATTTTTTAAAGGCTCACTGTGCTTAGCATGCAGCCTTATTTGGTGATGGTTCAATAACACTTGAGTGCTTATCTTCCTGTCCTTTCAGTGGAATGTTTTATGTCACTAGGGCAAGTTTTCCTGAGTGTTTTCCAGATACTCTGCATCCTGAGTTGAGATGAAGTATACTTGCTTTTTCTTTGTTAACTCATACTACTTTAGTATGTTGTATGTTATCAACTAAGCAAATAAGAATCCTCATCTGAACGAATCATTGTGTGATGAAGTGGACATGTGTCTTTGTATTTGTACTCCTATCTGTAATCTTCCTGGGAAGATGCTGTTATATTCACAGGACCTAAAAATTTAAAATCCTTGTGTATGTAGATGTTTGTTCATTTAAACAGATATACATCTAGGTATCAAACTATAAATTTAATTAATTAAAGAATTATCCTGAGGGAAAATAGAGACCATAAATTTTTTACTTTAAGAAATTTTCTTGCCTTGGAAGGATGGCTCAGCAGTGAAGACTGTTAACTGCCCTCACAAAGGACCTGTGAGTTCATTTCCTAGCACCTACCTCAGGCAGCTCACAAGTGCCTGTGCCTCCAGCTCCAGGGGATCTGACTTTCCTCTGGCACCTGCACTTACACACGTGTCCATACACAGACACTCACGTACATGTAAATAAGACTAAAAAGAAATGTGAGAGAGCAGTTCTTGTCCCCTTACTTACTTACTCTTGTCCCCTCTCCCCA
Organism: Peromyscus californicus insignis; assembly: GCF_007827085.1. Classification (NCBI taxonomy): domain Eukaryota; kingdom Metazoa; phylum Chordata; class Mammalia; order Rodentia; family Cricetidae; genus Peromyscus; species Peromyscus californicus. The sequence continues at coordinate 66,231,810 of NW_026294573.1, read as the reverse complement.
GATGACTCTGGCTTGGGTCAGGTTGACATAGACGTAGCCAGTACAAGTGACTTCTTGTCAGCTTGACACACAGCATACCACTGTTTAACTGGAATCTTTCCTTCGCATTTGTTCCCAAGCTGGCATGTTAATATTAGTGTCAGAACATAAGTCTGTTCTTTTGACCAGAGGTAGTAGTAGCTTGCCCGTACTGGGCCTTGGGAAAACTCTGAAACTTCCACCTTCCTTCTTTTTCTGAGGTATTTTGAATCTTGTGAAAGAATTGTGACACTTTCTTTGTGTGTGTGTGTGTGTGTGTGTGTGTGTGTGTGTGTGTGTGTGTGTGTGTGTTGCTTGGGGAAATGTGAGATGGAGTCCAAAGCTGACTATTAAGGAAGGATCCATCCTCACTGACCGCCAAGCCTGCTAATGGCTGTGTTCTGTCCAGCATAATAGTTGGCTATAAATGTACATTGCAAAATATTTATAATAAAACCTATGTTATTTACAAAAGAACATTGTTAGAATTTCTATTGATTGAGTTATTGAATTTGATATTCACACTTGTAGATAGACTGTCTTTATGATGTATGCAGTGTGCTGTACAGCATCAGCAGATGAAACAATGAAAACACCGTTTCTGTTCAGATGTACCTTAATAAAATACAGGGATTATAGGTGTGTGAAAATGTAGTTGAACAACTCAGGACATGATTTGTGGGTATAGGTATGAACAGGAGTTTGCTTTTGTGTGTATCTAGGTACACATCTATGAAAGAGTGTGAATGAACATGTGTGCATCTGCATGTGTATGTGCACATGTATGTGGAGGTTAAAGGTCAACTTCAATATACTTACTTGGGAGCTGTCCTCCCTCTGCCTTTTTTTTCTTTTATTTCATTTTTCATAAATAAAAGAAATCACTCAACTGGGCTTATAGTTCCAAAGGCTTTGAGTCCATGATGGCTGAGCAAAGGCATGGCAGCAGGAACAGCTGAAAGTTCACGTCTCAGACCACAAGCAGGAGGCAGAGAGCACAATTAGAATGGCACAAGTCTTTTGAAACCTTAATCCCACCCCCAATTACACACCCCCTCCAGCAAGGCCACACCTCCTAGTGTTTCCCAAGCAGTTCTACCAACTAAGGACAAGTATTCGAATACATTAGCTCATGGTGGCCGTTCTCTTTCAAACCACCACAGACCATTTTGTACAGGATTATGCAGCCAGGATGATTTGTTTAGGTTCCTTGGCTACTTTGTCTTTTGTTATTCTTGCTATTAAAACACATTCATTCTTACATTGGGACCTATATCTCCTTTTTATGTCCATGGTGTTTTGTTTTATAAATTAGATGCTGTTCTAATACTTGGCATATAAATTTCCAAATCATTCTGATTTTCTTCAGGTAGCTTTGAATATTCTTTGCTTGTTTACCTTGGAAATTGGATGGTTTGCTGTATTAATATTTCTTTCTTATTTCTCATTGGCCTATCTCTTTTTCTAGTGGGATTTATTCATGTTCTTATTTTTTAAGAAAATGAAAGAGTTTATATTGTTTAATTATAAATAATATATTCCTAATATATTGTTTTTAAAAAGGCAATAATCAGGATAATTGGTTTATGCCATTTTCACTTATGATAACACAGCAAAAATGGGGTTCCATTAAATTGAGGAAGAATGCTTGCCTGCACTGGATTCTTCCTGTTTTTTCATGCGACATCTTTGGCAGTGAGAACAGCAGACCGAATAGGGCACTTATGCTCCTTCTACTCAGACCCAGGCTCAATTATTAAACATGCAACCAAAAACCCCAGGCTGTCCACTTGTCCTAGGTTCTCACCTGAGGTTGGTGTTTATCCCTTCAGATTTTACCCTTCTGCAGCATGGATAAGGAAATGAACATTGATTGTAGCATTGGCAGGCCATATACTGGATGCTATCAGTAGTGGGAAAAGTAAATTTTGTTTCTGTATTTCAGTGTGGATGAACTATTTTTTCCTTTTATATGTATTTATTTTACATCCTGACCACAGTTTCCCCTCCCTCCTCTCCTCCCAGTCTGTCCCCCATCTTTCCTCTGCCCGCCTTCACTCCTCCTCTGTTTCTGTTCAGAAAAGGACAGGCATCTCATGTTAACAAAACATGGCATATCAAGTTGCAGTAAGACTAGGCACCTCCCCTTGTATTAAGGCTGGGCAAGGAAACCCATTATGAAGAATAGGATCCCAAAAGCCAGGTGAAGAGTTAGAGACAGCCCCTGCTCCTACTGTTACGAGTTTCACAGGAAGACCAAGCTACACAACTGTCACACATATGCAGAGGGCCTAGGTCAGTCCCATGCAGGCTTCCTCCCTGGTCATCAGTTCAGTTTCTGTGAGCTCCTATGAGCCCAGGTTAGTTGAGTCTGTGGGTTTTCTTTTGATGTCATTGACCCCTCTGGCTCCTACAGTCCTTCCTTTCCCTTTTCAGCAGGATCCCCCAAGCTCAGTGTAATGTTTGATTATGCTCTGCATCTGTTTCCATCAGTTGCTGGATGAAGCCTCTCTAATGACAACTGGGCTAGGCACCAATCTGCGAGTATAGCAGGATGTCGTTAGGCATCATTACACTGAATTTTTATTCTCCAGTTTGGTTCTATCCAAGGTCTCTGGGTCATCCAGCATCTGGGTCCTGGCCTTCCAGGCAGTTTCAAGAGTAGGCTCACTCTGGTGACATGGGTCTCAGGCTGGACCAGGCATTGGTTGTACACTCCCACAATCTCTGCACCACCCTTTACCACAGCACATCCTATAGGCAGGACAGACTGTAGGTTGGAGGTTATGTGGCTGGGTTGGTGCCCCAGTTCCTCTACTGGAAGTCTTGTCTGGTCACAGAAGATGGCCAGTTCAGACTATGTATCCCTTATTGCTAGGAGTCCTAGCTGGGGTCATCCTTGTAGATTCCTGGGAGTTTCCCTTGCACCAGAGTTCTACCTGATCCTGAAATGCCCCCCTTTCCAGTCATCTCTTTCAATACTCTACCTTCCAGCTGCAGCCCCCCTACTTAACCCTTCATGTTCCCATCCCCACCTGCCCCCAGTCCACCTACAAAATCTCTTCTATTTCCCCTTCCTAGGAAGATCCAAGTATCCCACTTCCTCCTTGGATCTTCCTTGTTACTTAGCCTCTCTGTAGCTGTGGATTGTAGTCTGGTTATCCTTTACTTTACAGTTAATATCTACTTATAACTAAGTACATACCATGTTTGTCTTTCTGGATCTGGCTTAGCTCACCCAGGATGGTTTTTTCTAGTTGCATCCATTTGCCTGAAAATTTCATGATGTCATTGTTTGTAACAGCTGAGTAATACTCCATTGTGTAAATGTACCACATTTTCTTTATCTATTCTTTGATTGAGGGACATCTAGGTTGTTTCCAGCTCCTAGCTATTATGAATAAAGCTGCTATGAATATAAGTTGAGCAAGTGTCCATCTGATAGAATGGAGTGTCCTTTGGTTATATGCCTGAGAGTGTTATAGCTGGGTCTTGAGATAGATTGTTTTCCAATTTTCAGAGAAACTGCCATATTGATTTCCAAAATGGCTGTACAAATTTGCACTCCCACCAGCAGTGGAGGAGTGCTCCCCTTGCTCCACATCATCTTCAACATGAACTCTTGCTTGAGTTTTTTATCTTAACCATTCTGACAGGTATAAGATGGAATCTCAGAATCTTTTTTATTTGCATTTCCATGATGGCTAAGGATTTTGAACATTTTAAAAGTTTCTCAGCCATTTCAGATTCTTTTGTTGAGAATTCTGTTTAGATCTGTACCTCATTTTCTAATTGGATTATTATTTTTTTTTTGCTGTCTAGTTTCTTGAATTCTTTATGTATCTTGGAAATCATCCCTGTGTCAGGGAGGGTTGGTAAAGATCTTTTCCCATTCTGTAGGCTGCAATTCTGCCCTATTGACAATGTCCTTTGCCTTACAGATACTTTTCAGTTTCATTTGGTCCCATTTATTAATTGTCAATCCTAGTGTCTATGCTATTGGTGTTCTTTTCAGGAAGTGGTTTCCTGTGTCTGCAAGGCTGTTTCTCACTTTCTCTTCTATCAAGTTCAGTGTAACTGGATTTACATTGAGGTCTTTGATTCACTTGGACTTGAGTTTTGTGCAGGGTGATAGATATGGATCTATTTTCATTCTTCTTCATGCCAAAATCCAGTTAGACCAGGACCATTTGTTGAAGATGCTTTCTTTTTCCATTGTATAATTTGGCTTCTTTGTCACAAATGAGGTGTCCATAGGTGTGTGTATTTACGTCTGGGTCTGCAGTTTTATTCCATTGATACACCTGTCTGTTTTTATACCAATGCCATACTTTTTTAAAAATTACTATAATTCTGTATTAGAGTTTCAAATCAGGGGTTGTGATTCCTCCAGAGGTTCTTTTTTGTACAAGATTGTTTTAGATCTCCTGGATTGTTTTGCTTTTCCATATGAAATTGAATATTGTTCTTTCTAGGTCTGTAAAGAATTATGTTGGGATTTTAATGGGGGACTGCATTGAATCTGTAGATTGCTTTTGGTAAGATGGCCATTTTTACTATGTTAACCCTACCAATCCATGAGCATGGGAGAGCTTTCCATCTTCTGATACCTTCTCCAATTTCTTTCTTCAAAGACTTGAAGTTTTTGTCATAAGGGTCTTTCACTTACTTGGTTAGAGTTATACCAAGATATTCTATATTATTTATGGCTATTGTAAAGGATGTTGTTTCCATGATTTATTTCTCAGCTAGTTTATAGTTTGTATATAGGAGGGCTGCTGATTTTTTTGAGTTATTCTTATGTCCAGCCACTTAGTTGAAGGTGTTTATCAGCTGTAGAATTTCCCGGATAGAATTTTTGGGGTCACTTATATATGCTATCATGTCATCTGTGAATAATGATACTTTGACTTCTTCCTTCTCAATGTGTATCCCCTTGATCTCCTTTGTCTTATTGCTCTAGTTAGTACTATATTGAATAGATATGAAGAAAAGGGATAGCCTTGTCTTGTTTATAATTTTAGTAGAATCTCTTTGAGTTCCTCTCCATTTAATTTGATGTTGGCAATTTGCTTGCTGTATATTGCTTTTATTATGTTTAGATATGTTCCTTGTATCCCTGATCACTCCAAAACTTTTATCAAGGAGTGTTGGATTTTATCAAAGACTTTTTTAACATCTAATAAGATGATCAAGTGGTTTTTCTCTTTCAGTATGTTTATATTGTGGATTACATTGAAAGATATTTGAATATTGAACTATCCTTGCATCTCTGGGATGAAGCCTACTTGATCATGGTAGATGATCTTTTTTATGTGTTCTTGGATTTGGTTTGCCAGTATTTTATTGAGTACTTTTGCATCTATGTTCATGAGGGAAATTGGTCTGTAATTCTCTTTCTTTGTTGTGTCTTTATGTGGTTTGGGTATCAGGGTGGCCATGATCTCATATAAAGAATTTGGCAATGTTCCCTCTCTGTCTATTTTGTGGAATAATTTGAGGAGTATTGATTTTATCTCTTCTTTGAAGGTCTTGTAGAATTCTGTGCTAAAACTATTTGGCCCTGGGATTTTTTTGGGGGGAGGGGGTTGGGGAGACTTAATGTTTGCTTCTATTTCCTTAGAGGTTATAGGTATATTTAAATTGTTTATCTGATCTTGGTTTACTTTTGGTAATAGGTATTTATCAAGAAATTTGTCCGTTTCTTTTAGATTTTTCAATTTTGTGGAGTACAGGTTTTTGAACTATGACCTAATGATTCTTTGGTTTTCCTCAGTATCTATTGTTATGTCCTCCTTTGTGGTGATGTATTTATTGTGTCTCCCAATATTGTGCACCCTAATAAAGTTTATCTGAGAATCAGAAGAAAAAGCCAGCCACTATATTAAACTTAGAAGTCAGGCAATGAAGCCAGGCAGTGGTGGCACACACCTTTAATCCCAGCACTCAGGAGGCAGAGGCAGGTGGATCTCTGTGAGTTTGAGGCCAGCCTGGGCTACAGAGTGAGTTCCAGGAAAGGCACAAAGCTACACAGAGAAACCCTATCTCGAAAAACAAAACAAAACAAACAAACAAAAAAGAAGTCAGGCAATGGTAGCATATACTTTTATTCCTAGCATTGGGGAGACAGAGATCCATCCAGATTTCTGTGAGTTCAAGGCCACACTGGGGAACAGAGCCAGGCATGGTGATGCATGCCTTTAATCCCAGCACTAACCATAGAGGTCTGGAGGTCTGTACAGACAGATGGGAAGTGATGTAGCTGGGCAGAGAGAGGAAATGAGATGGCAGAGCAGAAAACCATATAAGCATAGGCATACAGGAAGTAGGTCTCTTTGGAGACTGAGGTGTTGGTGAGAGGAGGTTTGATGGGTGATATTGTTACACAATAAGGCAGATTCAGATAAAATAAGACTTTAAATAGTTTACAATGTGTGTAAAAATTGTATATAGACTTGGAAGAGAGAAGAAAATGAATATAGAAAGTTATATAAAGAAATAGTTTTAAAAAATAAAGTCTTTAAAGAGACAGTAAAGGTAATACAAAAATAAGCCATGTAAAGATGGAAATCACACAGAGAGTCTGGGTTATATTGTCTTTGGGATTTTTTTTTTTTTTTTGGTTTTTCGAGACAGGGTTTCTCTGTGTAGCTTTGCGCCTTTCCTGGAACTCGCTTTGGAGACCAGGCTGGCCTCGAACTCACAGAGATCCGCCTGGCTCTGCCTCCCGAGTGCTGGGATTAAAGGCGTGCGCCACCACCGCCCGGCGTCTTTGGGATTTTTAACTGCAGAAAGACATTTCATTGTAAAGGCTGCTCAGGTAAACCAATATGTATATTTTAAAGGTATCTTGACTTCAAAATTTGGATCTAAGGATATGTTGCTTTGGAAAGGAGGCTCTGCTTTTGTTTCCACAGAAAGCAAGAGGCTATGGATTTGTTCCAGGTTAAGATATATCAGGTTTGACCAGCCAAGACCCCTTGAAAGGTCTCCAATGACACCATAGCCTAGATCATCCAACATCCAGAATGGTTTCAAGGCAACTGACTTGGACAGTACAGCCTCACAGACTATTCCAGTCAGGATTTAATTTTCTCAGGATCCCCATAAGATTACCAGTGCCCTCTATCAGCAGGAAGTAGCCTAGAAAACTATGCCCACATTCCCAAAAATTGGATTATGGATGTTTGTCTTTGTTTAGGTTGTTGGTTACAAATTGTTATTGGCCATAGTCAATCTCTTTCTAAAAGAAAAAAGGAGGATATGATATAGAAATATAGGATATAGATATGATAGGATAAAAGGGTAGATTATTGAACCTATGTTTAAAGAGCAACAACTTGTTTAAAAGGTTTTACATTGGTATAGATTTTAGTGTACTGATACAAATTTAAAGTTAATTTTGTTATACTGTATGTATATTTCTACTCTTGTTTAAGGTATTATGTATATACAACTCATTTAAAATTGTAATGTCTCATTAAGATATGCAGATTAATAGTTAATCATCTATGACAGTCAAACTTATAGTCATGCTAGTTTAGTTTTCTAGATATACATAGATATATTTCAGATAGATAGGTAATCTTCAAACACTTCAAAGACCTACAGAATATGACATTTAAAATGTTTTAAAAACTTAGACTTTTCTGGACAATGAGACATCTGCTCCTGGCAACACTGATTTACTTCAGAGAGAAAGATGGGCATCAAAGACACTCCATATGGAGTTTATCTTCTTCTTGGCAAAAATAGCCATTTGAGCAAGAAACTGTTTGTAGTGGGTAGCCGTTTGAGCTTTGACCTGGAAATACTGCACCCTTTGAGACTTCTGTAATTGTCATGCCTATAAGGCAGAGCTGAGAGAGGATTTCTGAAGACACGAGATCCAGATGGCGGAGCTCTCTTGGTTCCTGGACCCTGGACACTGAAGGTAGACAGAGCAGAGTTTTCCAGAGAACACCGCCGGATTGTGCTATACCTTTCCCAGACCCTGTTACTTATCCCTTCACTTGTGAGTTACCCCACAAAATAAACCTCCCTTTAACTACATGGAGTTGCCTTAATAATTTCACCAATAACTGTTATTGCCTGGACTATTTGACAAAATATTGTATTAACTGGACATACAGGACCCATAGAAAGGTGACCACTGAATTTTGCAAGGCAGGATGGTCCTTCAGGTTCCTGCTTTGCAGAGGAAACTGCCAGACATTCTACAGGACACAGAAAAAAGAGACTGAGAGACTAGGCCTATGGTTGAAGATGGATGCCCCAACACTGCGGAGGAAATTTGGATGACTGTCCAGGCAGGCAGCTGTCTCTGTCCTTTCCAGATTTTTGGAAGTTGCTTACAATGTACTTCCTATTTACTTAGGTAATATTGTATCCTTCTGAGGTCTTTGATGTAGTTGAAGACTAGATAGTTATAATTTTCCTTGGTTATGGTATGAGATAAGATAGATATGAAACCTTAGACTCACAAATATAGGATAAATAGAATATTTTCTTTGAATTTCCCGAATATAAGTAGACTAGATATCGTAACTGTAATTCTTGTTTGAGAACTGTTTTAGGTAATTTTACTATGTTAAAGTTAAAACCTTCCTTTTAAATAGGAAGAAAAGGGGAAATGATGGGTGATGTTGTTCTGTATGCTGTGAATGTGTTGCTCTGATTGGTTGATAAATAAAATGCCTGGCCAGTAGTCATGTAGGAAGTATAGGCGGGATAATCAGACAAGGAGAATTCTGGGAAGGCTGGGTCAGGAGATGACATCCAGGGAGCAGCATGTAATGGCACACAGGTAAAGCCACGGAATATGTGGAAACATATAGATTAACAGAAATGGGCTGAGTTTAAGTGTAAGAGCTAGTCAGTAGTAGGCTTGACCTAATGGCCAAACAGTTTTAATTAATATAAGCCCTTGTGTGTTTACTTGGGTCTGAGCGGCTGGGGACTGGGCGGAACACAGGAAAACTTCAGCCACAGAGGTTATCTGTGGCTTTTCCTGTTCCTCTGATCTTTCAGGTTTTTACCCCAATATCTAGCTCTGGGTTTTTTTTTTTTTTTTAATAAGACCATTTAGCAATTTGTGTTATATCCCTTTTTGTTTCTGATTTTGTTAATTTGGATGTTCTCTCTCTACCTTTTAGTTATTTTGGATAAAGGTTTTTCTATCCTGTTGATTTTCTCAAAAAACTGACTCTTTGTTTCATTGATTCTTTGTATTGTTTTCTTTGTTTGTATTTTATTGATTTCAGTCCTCAATTTAATTATTTCCTTTTGTCTACTCCTCTTGGGTATATTCACTTCTTTTTTGTTCTAGACCTTTCAGGTGTGCTCTTAAGTATGAGATCTCTCCAAATTCTTTATGAAGGCACTTAGTGCTATGAACTTTCTCCTTATAGCACCACTTTCATTATGTCCCATAAGTTTGGGTATGTTGCACATTTATTTTCATTGTATTCTAGGAAGTCTTTAACTTATTTTTTCTTCCTTTTCCCAGTGGTAATTCAGTAGAGAGTTGTTTGGTTTCCATGAGTTTGTAGGCTTTTGGTTTCTGTTGTTATTGAAGTCCAACTTTAACCCATTGTGATCTGATAAGATACAGGGGTGTCTTAGGGTTTTTATTGCTGTGAAGAGATACCATGACCATGGCAACTCTCATAAGGAAAACATTTTATTGAGGGGGCTTGTTTACAGCTTCAGAGGTTCAGTTCATTATCATCATGACAGGGAGCATGGTGGCATGCAGGCAGACATGGTATTGGAGGAGTATCTGAGAGTCCTACATCTTTCAGCAAACAGGAAGTCAACTAACATACTGTGTGGTATCCCCATACTATGAGCCTTAGGCTTCATCTTCCTGTTTACAGTTGGAGGGTTAACTGGAATTATTCCATCAAACTCCTCCCTCGACATTGTCCTCCTGATACCTATTATGTAGTCACCCACTTCCGTTACATCCTATCAATAGGAGCTGTATTTGCTATCATAGCTGGTTTTGTCCACTGATTCCCCTTATTTACAGGTTATTCCCTCACTGAGCATAGCCTACCTCTGCAGTGACACAGTTCCTCCAATAAGGCCATTTCCACTCCTACAAAGCCATACCTCCTAATAATGCCACTCCCTATGAGATTATGAGGGCCAATTACATTCAAACTACCACAAGGGGGCGGGTATTTCAGTTTTCTTGTATCTGTTGAGACTTGCTTTCTAACTGAGTATGTGGTTAATTTTGGAATGTTCCATAAGGTGCTGAGAAGAAAGTATATTCATTTGTGTTTGGGTGAAATGTTCTGTACATATCTGTTAGGTTCATTTGAATCATAACTTCTGTTAGCTCCAGTATTTCTCTGCTTAATTTTTGTCTGGATTATCTGTCCTTTGGTGAGAATGGGATATTGAAGTCTCCCACTATCAATGTATGAACATCAGTGTGTGATTTAAGGTTTAGTAGTGTTTCCTTTATAATCATGGGTGCCGTTGAGTTTGGTGCAGGATGTTGATAATTGAGATGTCATCCTGGTGGATTTTTCCTTTAATGAGTATGAAGTATCCTTCCCTGTCTCTTTTGATTAATTTTTGTCAGTTTATTTTCTTAGATATTACAATAGCTATTCCAGCTTGCTTATTTCCAACTCTTTACTCTGAGTTAATGTCTATCTTTGATGTTGAGGTGTGTTTCTTTGTATCCAGCAGAAGGATGGATCCTGTTTTTGCATCTGTTCTATTAGTCTGTGTCTTTTTACTGGGGAATTGAGTCCATTGATATTGAAAGATATCAATTACCAATGATTATTAATTCCTGTTATTTTGTTGTAGTTGTTGATGGTGGTAGTATGTACGTGGGGGTGTTTTCCTTCTTTTGGTTATGCTGGTGTGAAATTATTGCCTATGTTTTTGTGGATGTAGTTAAGCCCTTTGGGTTGGAGTTTTCCTTTTAGTACCTTTCTGTAGGGCTGGATTTGTAAAAGAGGTATTGTTTAATTTTATCATGGAATATCCTGTTTTCTCCATCTATGGTGATTGAAAGTTTTATTGGGTACAGTAATCTGCGCTGGCATTTGTGGTCTCTTAGAGTCTGCAGCACATCTGCCCAGACCCTTATGGCTTTTAGAGTCTCCACTGAGAAGTCAGTTGTAATTCTAATAGGTCTGCCCTCAAATGTTATTTGGCCTTTTTCTCTTGCAGATTTTAATATTCTTTCTTGATTGTATGTGTTTAGTATTTTGATTATTATGTGCAGAGGGATCTTTCTTTTCTGGTCTAATCTATTTCATGTTCTGGAAGCTTCTTGTATCTTTATAGGCATATCTTTCTTTAGGTTAGAAAATTTTTCTTCTATAATTTTGTTAAAAATATTTTCTGCACCTTTGGGCTGGGAATCTTTTCTTTTTTCCATTCCTATTATTTTTAGGTTTGATCTTTTCATAGTGTTCCAAATTTCCTGGATGTTTTGTGTCAGAAATTTTTTAGATTTAACTTTTTTTTTTGACTGATGAATCTATTTCTTCTATCGTATCTTCAACCCTGAGATTCTTTCTTTCATCTCTTATATTCTGTTGGTGATGCTTGTGTCTGTAGTTCCTGTTTGCTTATCTTGATTTTCTACTTCCAGGATTCCCTCAGTTTGTGTTTTCTTTATTGCTTCCATTTCCATTTTCAGATCTTGAACAGTTTAATTCATTTCCTTCACCTGTTTGCTTTTTCTTGGCTTTCCTGACATTCTTTAAGAGATTTATTGATTTCCTATTTTTCATTGTCTTTTCTTCAATTTGTTCAAAGGATTTGTTCATTTCATCTTTAAGGGCCTATATCATCATCATAAAGTTGGTTTTAAGGTCATTTTTTGTGCTTCAGCTGTGTTGGAATATCCAGGGCTTGATGTAGTGGGATGGCTAGGTTCTGGTTGTGAATATTGCCCTTGCTATTGTTGGTTGTGTTCTTACACTGATGTTTAGGCATCTGGGTTTGTAGTAATTATAGGTCTAGGTGCCAGTTTCTGGATTTGTCTTTGTTGGGTGTGTATTTTCTTCCTTGGCTTCTGTTCCTCTCTGGTTTTCTGGCTGCCATGGCCTGTGGTTGACTAAAAGGTGTCTGCCTGCACTTGAGGGACTGGACTTCTAGTGGCCTGATGGCCTCTGGTCCAGCAGGGGGTTGCTGCCCAAGTTTGGGGCTGGAGTTCTTTCTATGTGCATTGCCTCTGATCTGGCCTGGGGTCCTCTGGAGTTCAGGATGCTGGCCTGGCTTCTGGTGGGGTTAGAGCCTTCTGCCTGGGTACCAAGGAGTTGGCCTTGTCTCTGGGGTTCAGGATGCCTGCCTGGCCTCTGCTTTATAGGGAGCTGGCCTGGCCTCTGATGGGGTAGAAAGCTTCTGCAGAGATGTAGGCCAGGCTACGGTGATAAGGAGAAGAGGGGAAATTGGAGTTATGCTGGGTGAGCGCCGATGGGGTTGGAGGCAATCTTACCTGGGGTTCAGAATGCTGGCCTGGCCTCTGGTGGAGTAGGAGGTTTCCCCAAGAGGTTTGTTTCTGCTGGAGGCCTTTCTCCAGACATGTTCGATGATCTGGGATGGATGGGTGAAGTGGGTACCATGAAGAATTTTTGACTACCTGTTGTCATTTAAACAAGTGGCCCCAGATGGACTGGGTTGTCTTTATACAGTTTCAATGGTTTACATCAACAGTTTTACAGGTCAGTTTTGCTTTCTAAGTTTCTAAAAATGGTTACAGTAATTACTGTGGTGCTATTGTGTTCCCCCAAATATTGTGCACCCTAATAAATTTATCTGGGGTCAGAGAACAGCCAGCCACTAGATACAGAGGCTAGAAAATGGTGGCACTCACACTTTTAATTCTAGCATTCCAGAGACAGAAATCCCTCTGGATCTCTGTGAGTTCAAGGCCACATTGGAAACAGCCAGGCATTGTGACACACACCTTTAATCCCAAGAAGTGAGCCTTTAATCCCAAGGAGTGATGGGAAAAACAGAAAGATATATAAGGCGTGAAGACCAGAAACTAGAAGCATTTTGGCCTGGTTAAGCATTTTGGCTGATTAAGCATTCAGGCATTTGAGCAGCAGTTCAGTTGAGAGCCATTGGGATGAGGACACAGAAGCTTCCAGTCTGAGGAAATAGGACCAGCTGAGAAACTGGCAAGGTGAGGAAGATGTGGCTTGTTCTGTCTCTCTGATTTTCCAGCATTTACCCCAATACCTGCCTCGGGTTTGATTTTATTAATAAGAACTTTTAAGATTCATGCTACAAATTACCAGTTTATTCCTTGTCTCTTTCCCTTTTTATCCCTCAACTCTCCCGCTGGTAGCCATTACCTTTTTTTTTTTTTTTTTTTTTTTTTTTTTTTTTTTTTTGTCTATATCTCTACTGTTCAAAGCATAAGAGTCTTGCAAGCTACAAAGGAACTTTTCTGACTAGGTACATCTATAGGTAGAACAGTGTGCCCAATTGGAAGCATATGCAGCATCATACAGGGTGAGAGACAGTTTTGTCTCTTCTGGTTAATATTTTCATCTGGTAGAGTCTGGGTTCTCATGATCAGCTCATCAGCCATTCTACATTCTCTACTACTCTATCTCCTCTGGAGATAACCAGGTGTTTCCATTTATCCTACAGGCAACATAACTTGGAAACTTACAGTGGGTACTGTCCATCCCTTGTTCATGTTCATCTCCCTGAACTTCTTGGAGTATTGGCACAGTTATTAGAAATGAAGGAACTGTGGGTTTCTATGCTCCTAGACTGTTCCAGTTAACTCCTGAAATCATCTATTTAATAATGTTTCTCAAAGACTATTGTGGTTAAAATCATTCTTTCCAGAACAGTCCTGCAAAGATGTACTATTAAACTTCATGACTTACTGTGACTCAAGCCAGCAGTGTGGCTAGCATGGTGAAAGCAAAGAGAGCACACAGTACACACACTCCCGGGGTCATGCCCAGAATCAGGCAGCAAATATCCACAGGTCTTTGCCAGTGCGTCGGGGTCTCCAGGGTCTTGCCACAAGCAGAGCCGTTGGTGCTATTCTTAGGCCTTGTCCCCCTGAGGAAGTCACATGGCTCCTGCCATGGACTGGATAAGGTGACAAGGAGAAGAGGGGCACGTGGACACTTGGAGTTATAATGGGTGGGTGCAGGCTGGGCAGGGGTGGTGGGTGGTGGCTTACCTAGTTTTCAGGGAGCTGGCCTGGCCTCTTATGGGGTTGTGGTGTGGGCAGGGATATTGTGATGGGGAGAAGTGTGGGCAGGGATATGGTGATGGGAAAAGGATGAGCAGTTGGAGTTACGCTGGCTGAGTGAGGGTGGGGTGAGGGGCAGCCTTACCTGGGGTTCAGATGGCTGACCTGGCCTCTGGTGGAAGAGGGTACTTCAGCTAGAGCAGTGAGCTGGGACAGGGGGACAAAGAGAGGAGGGGATATTTGGGTACTTGGGGTTATGCTGGGTGGACTCCAGCAGAAAATGCTCTTAATGATGGTATTTACAGAATTCTTTCTCATCTGGATATATGATTCCCTGGAGCAACTTTTGTAATTCTGATCCAGTGGCCATGAGTTCCTCCAACAAGGCCATACCTCCTAATAGTGCCACTCCCTATGAGTGGTTATGGGAATATGGGGTTATGGGGGCCAGTTACATTCTAACTACCAAAATCCTATTCCCCTCTCTGCCTCCCTAAATACTTTTCTCCCTCTTGTGGTCTCTGTTCTACATTTCTTGCCCCATACCACCTCACCCACACACCCACACACACACATACACTACATACACACACGAGTTCTTTAGCTGGTTATAATGATATGTGACTATAATCCTAGCACACAAGAGACCAGGGCAAAATTGTGAATTTAAAGCCAGTTCAGGCTCTACACTGAGTCAGTCTTTTGATACCAATACACACACACACACACACACACACACACACACACACACACACACACACACACACACATACAGTATTTGGTATGTTTGTTGAAATGAAGTTCATAGTACTTAATAAAAAATACCCTCATAGAAATCTATTTGCATGATAAAAATGTAATTGAATATACGTAGTTACTATATTTTTGATTTTATCTTACCATTTCCTACTCTTCAGTTGTCTTTGCTGGTTTTTTTACTACCATTCCTTAAGTTACACATTTTATGTAATTATTAATTGTTTGAATTTTTCATAGGCTGAATCTTCAAGATGAATTGGATGAGCTTAAAGTACATATGTCTATTGATAAAACAACAATACACGAATTGAATAGGTGCATGGCAGAGAAAAGAGAAGGTAAGTTTTTAATTAAAATAAATCTTTAGCATTTTAAATTCTCAAGTTTTTGTTTCAATTTAAGAATCTTACTTAGTTTCTCCCTTTTGTACCATGTTATTGATTTATAACACATGTAATTTTTATGTCTCATGAGAAAATCAAATACAGTGAACTCCTAAATATCCCACTTCGAACAGGCTCACAATTTCTTAAAACTTTTAAATGGTTCCTGAGAGATGGCTCAGCTGCTAAAGCTGAGTTGCTGCATAGTTCTGATGAGCTGAGTTCAACCCCAGTCAAGGTGGGGAAGAGCGCTGAGTCTGGGACCATGACCCCTGACTTCCCTCTCTCTCTCTCTCCTTTCCTCTATCTCCCCCCTCTCTCTTTCTCTTAATATAAAAATGTAAAGTAATATTTGATAAGGATAAAATAACTATTTTATTGTTCATTCATGAAGTTTTCCTAGTTAGACTTGCTCACAATTTTATAATTTATTTAATAATGATTCATTCATGTTTTCTTTTGCTATTTCAAGATTTTGAAAGTACTTAGTTCTCTCTAACTTTGTAGGGCCACAAACTTAAACCTAGAGGGAAGCTTTGTTTAAGTGTGTGACCACTGTGACCAACTGTCTCATGATAGGGAATGCACCCATGGTGCCAGTGTAAGACTGTTCCTATGTTAAAAGTGAAGACAATTGCATTTACTGTTAACTTCAATGTCTTTGTAGAAGAAGCGAATCAGGTTAATATGATAAGATCCTTCAAACTTCTGCCACCTAGCTGTTGTCACCACACCTAGTGATCGATTTAATGAACTCCGCCTCTAGCTTTTATTAATCATTATTAATCATTATTACTGACTCAGTCTTAAATATGTTGTTAGTGATTTACCAAAGCCAATATTTTAACATTTCTATTTTACACTTTTAGTTTTCATCAGAATATGAATTTACTCCTTCATTGGCTTCTAAAACATGACTTTTTGTTTTCATTTTTCTTCTCTTGCCGGGATCTTTTCTCTTTCTTCTAGTGAAACATATTCCCTACTTCTTCTTTAACAGTTCAGACCCTGAAGAGTCTTATTATTTTATTGTTAAAAGTAACTGTATTATTTTGAAAACAGAAACATACATAGGTGAACATTCCAGCAATGAGAAAGGACCAAATTAAGACAGAAAAGGAAATATTGTGAGTTCACAGTTCCAAGTCAACATCTTACACATTGCACATTGGTTTCTTGTACCCTGGGGCTTACCGTAGCATTGTTCACAGTACCTTAGTTATGGTGCCAGCCTGAGTACCCCACATCAGAGGACTAAGTGCACAAGTGTGGTATGTGTGCACAATGGGTTTGTTTTCAGACCTAAGAATGAATTTGTGCTGTTTTCAGGAACACAGGAGAAAGGAGATAATAATAAGTAAATTAGGCCAGTCTTAGACAAATATCATGTTTTTATTCATTTGTAACTCTGTATTTTATATACATTTGTGACATGTATGTAGAAGTAAAACTGGGGAGACAAAGGGGACTAACAAGCAGGAAGCAGTAACAACAGAGAGAGAGAGAGAGAGAGAGAGAGAGAGAGAGAGAGAGAGAGAGAGAGAGAGAGAGAGAGAGGAATTTATGAAGGGACCATGCTTTACATATATACATAGATCAGAAAAATTGGTTGGCCACTCCCGTAAGTTCTGCTTTTGTCTTGTCTTGTTATATCTTGTTTAGTACGGATTGACTGTTGTCTCTTGAAGGCCTGCTCTTTCATGAAGAGGAAATGGAGATGGGTGGATCTGGGGAAGAGGAGAGGTGGAGGGGAGCTAGGAGTAGTGGAGGGAGGGGAACTATGATTGGAGTATATTGTATGAGAGAAGAATCTTTTCAATTTAAAAAAAGAAAAGGAGAAAAAATAAACAGAAAGAAAATAATATGGTAGACTTAAGGAATGTGTTCAAGAGTAGCAATAGCAAATAGTGGAAGAGCCAGTTAATGAATAATTTGATTTGAAAAAAGTATTTGTGACACTGAGAATAAGTAAACTGGCAAAATAAAATTATCATGTTAAATCTGACTGAACTGAAGGTGGATTCAGTCAGGCTAACTAAAAGGAATAAAAGCTATGTGCACTAAAATGTATCACAGAAAAAAACATGTTTGATTACTAAAATAGACACACAAAATGCAATTGGTTATTTTCTACTAAATTATATCTTTGTAGTATTTTTGTTTCTTTTAAATCGAATCACATATCAAGAAAAAAATCAGTAAAAACATACCTGTCATTTCTTTATCAATAAAAGTCCAAAGAGTAGAAGAAATAAGGCAAGTTTCAATGATTTTAGCCATTGATACCCTTAGGATAGTGCAAAAATGAACATGCTCAATTTCAAGAGTAAAGTTGTTTGTTTCATTGGCTGAATGCAGTGTGCATTAACACTTTTCCATGTTCTTTATTGAGGGACAATAATGTGTATTATGTCACTAAATATTGTAAAAATACAGGCTATTGAATGCTGAATGACTTTATATTTAATACCAAATAATAGCAAATTCATTTTATAAAATAATACTAATTTAGGATGGTTAGCAGTTGTACTTTGCTATTAAATATTTCAAATACAACTAGTGGAAATAAAATTAAAAATGCTAAACCAATGTTCACAATTTATCAAAAACAAATTTAATTATTGAAACAATAAATGTTTGTTTCAATAATTAAATGTTAAAATGGGAAAATCAGAACAATTATGATAGGTCTTTAAAACAATGTTACTATAGTTAAATGAGAATATAAAAGAATGATAAGAATAATAAACAGTAAAAAGTTGCAGAGTAATTTAGATTAATTATTCAATGGAATGTTAAAGCGTGGAAAATAATAGCCCAAACTAATGACACTGACATGAGACAGAGTCTTTCAGTGCAGACCAGGCTGACCTGGAACTCAGAATCTTTATTCTCTACTGCTCCCCCCCCCCCCCCCCCCCCCCCGGTGCTGAGCACACTATACCCCAGCTATACTGAGCAATTTGAAATAAGGGAAACTGGGGAGCCTTTCAGCTGCCTTAGAACCTACATATTTCTGACCTTCCTTTGTGTATTGTTATCAGGCTCAGGGTGCCATGTGGATTTCCTTACTCTGACTTGGAGCCCCTCTCTAAAATCTCATTAACCAAGGATTAACTCATAGAAAAGCAGGCTGAAAGGTGATTTGACAATTCACTTTAAAGACAACATCTGTTCTGATGACTCTAGGACGTGGAAAGACAACCTTTGTGTTACTGCAGTCTCTGTGTTCACCTCTGTCCCAGGGCATTGTCTGTCCCTCAGGCCCACTCAGTTTCCCTAAAGATCATTTTATACCCCTAAAAAATGTCTTCAGTTCCCTGCTCCATCTCCCTTTTCCTCTTGGTGAGGGTATTGAAGCATGGACCATTTGGCCCTTCTGTAGTTTCCATAGTTTGTGTGGTATTCATTTCCCCCTACAAATCTCCATTTATTTCAGTGCACGTAGGCTCCAAGAAAGAGGGAGAAAAACCCTTTACCTCCATGGTAAACCAAGAAGTTAAAAGGACAGGAAACAAAAATAAAATAAAACAAAATATAAACAAACTATTAACAAAGTTAGTATTTAAAAACATAAAGAGAAATTTCTGAGAAAGTAAGAACATAAATCCAGAAGAATTTTAATGCTAGTAAAAATTCAAGCATTTAAACCATGTGGTCAAATAAATCTCTTACAGAATGAAGCGAGAGAGAGAGAGAGAGAGAGAGAGAGAGAGAGAGAGAGAGAGAGAGAAGAAATGACATTTTCCTAACTAGACGCTCTTGCCTCAGTTCTCACATCCTGAGATCTTTTACCAAAGTGCCTAAGAGTATATTCCTTGTTTTACTCCATAGTCTCAGCCTAACTGCTTCAGTATTTTTATAGATGCTATAGAGCAAGAAAAAAATCTTTCTGGGCAACATCCACAGGTGAACATGCTCAGCTATTCTGTCCAGTATTCCTTGCACATACTAAGACCAAATATGCAGGAAAGAAATGCTTTTAAAATCATTCTTCAGTGTTTTTTATTAACAATATATAGATGTTGTTAGTACTCTGTGCTATGTGAATATATTACTATTATCTTATTTTTAAGGACAAACATTTCACTCAGAACTATAGGAGATATTTAAATGACTAGAACAGATGAATTATATTTGCATATTATTTCTATATTGCTGAAGAGTGCTGTAAATGAATTCAGCACCATGGTGTTAGGGGACTAGAAAAAGAAGCTTGGGAGCATATAGATTATTATCAAGGTAAAGTACGTATTCCTCAAGAGGCAGCTTCTACCTATTCTAGCTTTTATTATTCTTAGGACAGTGTTCTATTTATTTCATGAGCACAGACGTTTTAATTGAGTATGTCATGTTTCAAAGACAAAAGAAATGCCTAATTCACTCTAACAAACTTGTTAGTCACTGTTTTTATCAGGAGGATTTCTACTCTACAGAGAATAATATTGTTTTCTCTTTCTTTGTTGATAAATCAAAGTTGTACACTGACCTACAGCAGTCAGGCTTACTTTAAAGCAAAAGGAAGCTAATACAGATGCATACCCTCTTACTGCTGCACATTCCTTTCTGATCCCTGCTTTGTTCTTTTAAGAACATTATACTTAAAAGACAGTTCAAGAATTCAGTAAAAAAATGGTAACTTCACCACTGTAACCCAGCTGTAAATGAAACAGTTATAGATTTGGATGAATTTTAATATTAATGAAAAATTTACGACAGTGTTTCCCTTAACTTGGTAAATTACTTGCAGGTTTTTGCTGCACTGGGAAAGCTGTGGTAGTTAGTTGCCAGCCAGTGCTGGAGTGATTTATCAAACAACTTCACCCATGAATGTGGGCTTATTTCTTAGGAAGCCACAGCTCCTCCAGAAATGAGGCTTTTATGGTTTAACCTGCCTGTGCATGGTCTTTCGCTGGAAGGAAAGGTTCTTGCACTGTTAGGGTTTCAGTCTCTAATTCTGTTACTGTTTGCTTTGTTCAGCGAGCACTCTGATCCTCCTGGCAGGGAGCAGGATCAGCAGAACAAAACTAGTAATGGCTGTAGATAAAACGAATTCTGCTTTTAAGGTAAAGGCAGAATAGTCTACAAAAGAATGAACATGGGAATGAAAGTATAGCATTGTTAACCTGCAGATCTATTGTAACTTTGAAAGTCTTCACACTGCAGGAAAAATAAAGTGATACTACAAAGATACGTAATTATGTGACAAAAAATTCTTAAGAAAGGTCACCATTTAGTTTTGACCAAATACTTTACAAGACAATAGACTAGATTATTCATAATTGACAAACCACACAACCTTTCCTCTTAAAATGACTGTACAGTGTTTTCAGTAATATATGATATGCCATAATATATTATTTATTTGCTTCCAGAACAAGTCTTTAGACACCATGAAGATGCTGGGGTCAAGAAAAGTACTCCAGAGAAGAATGAGAAAGCAATACCAGAGCAGACATTGCAGAAGGTACTCTAATCTCTAAGATATTGAGCTGAGCAAGTTAAATCGGAATTTTACCATAAAGGATTATATTTTAAAACGAGAGCTCATGAACTTAAACCTTGTGTGAATCCTTAATTTAAATTCATAATTCAAAATCATTGGCTTGCCAAAATGGGGGTAAAAGAAATCAATGTAAGAAAAATAAATGTGTAAATACTTGTTCTTCCTTGGACATAGATTAAAAATATTTTTATAGATAGAGGGGAGAAAATGAAAAGAAGAAAAGTTAACCAAATTTAGAATATATGTGCTTATTAGTTATAAGTGAACCGTTCAAGTTACAAAGGGATCAGGAGACCTTGCTCTTCTGCAACAGGCATAGATTGCTTTTTTGATTATAGCTCTGCCACAGTAAAATGGCAGTATCTCTATACTTTAAACTTAAAAATATGTGTGACTTATTGTCAGTAAAATGTAGCCTATGATTTAGTGTAGTTTTCTGTGTTTTAGTAGGACAGTGCGTGTCAACCTGTAGTCACAATACAGCACTGCTATCATTGATAGGAAAATGCTGCCTTCAAATTTTAGCATTTGTCTCAATTTATTTCTTTTTATGAAATATATTATAAGGTTCAATGAAATGGTTTCAAGCATATGAACACTTACTGGCATTATTACTGAAAATTTACCTTTAAGTAGAATATATTTTGACTGTTATCTAGCTACTTTGGATTAGTTTTGGCTTTTACTAAAGAGTCAATTCATAAACAAAACTGAAAATGTAAACATATATGAACAATTTCACTTTACTACCTTTATTTCTTGTACCTGTGGATAGACCTATAGGGACTTTTCATGAACTTCTTGCCACTGTCCTGTAACAAAGGATGTCACATCAGCACTACTGAATGACATACGCCAGGTTAATGTCATAGGTGAGAGAATGAGAGAGGGTCACATCCATTCATCTTGAAAAAGGGTGAAAACCTGATGCCATCAGTGTACCATCAGCTGGGATATTTTACACTTCATACTGATGGACCAGCTTTGTTTCAAAATAGTATTTTTCTTCGCTGTTTTGTATAATTTTGTTTGTATAGATTCCTATTCTGTGACTATTCTTCTAGAGGAGAAAGCCGATAGAAACTGATTTCTATCTACCCTCTACAACTGACAGCTAACGTTACAGGTACAGAAATGCATTTAGGCCCAGAAAAAGAACAGTAATTATTTTCATTGAACTGGAATCAAATTAGCATATTAATTTTTTACTTTTTAATATTAGCTTTATGCAGTTGTGTCAGTCATCTTTTGAAAATTTCATGGCTAAATTTATTACTTTTAGCTAATTAATGTTTATATTATATGGCATTGAGGATTGAATTTAGGGTCTCACACGTGCTAGGTAAGTTACCTACCACCAACAATTTGCCCAGTCATATATATAATACATATAGTATAGTTTTCTGTGTTTTAATAGGACAGTGCATGTCAGCCTGTAGTCACAATACAGCACTGCTATCATTGATAGGAAAATGCTGCTTTCAAATTTTAGCATTTGTCTCAATTTATTTCTTTTTACAAAATATATTATCAGGTTCAATGAAATAGTTTCAAGTATATAAATATATATGTCTATATTCACATATATATGTATGTATATAGACATACACACACATAGACTTTTTGTTTTGATACAGGGTCTTTTAATTTGCACGGACTGGGTTTGAACTCATTCTGTTGCCCAGGCTGGCCTTGAGCTTGCAGCCTTCTGTCTTTCATGTCCTGAGTAGCCTCTCACTTCAGATCAGGTCCATCTGAATTTCCTTCTTACATGTGCATATTCCTATGTGTGTGGTGTGGTGTGTGCTTATGCATACTTGTGGAGATCTGAGACCACCTCAGGCACAATCCACCTTTTGGGTTCTTTTTGAGACGGGGTCTCTTACTAACCTGAAATTTACTCACCGGTCAAGTAAGCTAGGCTAGCTGGTCATTTAGATGCAGGAATCCATCCGTCCCTGCCTCCCCAGCTCTAGAAGACTCTGATTTTGGGGATGTAAATTCTGGGAATCAAGCTCAGACCTTCCTGCTAGAGGTAAGTACTTTACTGACCGAACTGTCTCTCCAGCCCCGTAGACACGTTACTGAAAGGAGCGAATGAAGGGCTTCAGTGAATTGTCTCTCCTAGAGTCCGTAATGTATGGACTGCCATGATCTCTAGGTTTAGTTTAAAATAGAAGGTGGAAATTAATCAGTTCTGGTCAAGGTGTGGTCCTCCCATTATTATGTCAGCTCACAGCCATCATCAAGGAGGTCCAATAAAGTGTTAAATCGTTAGTCTATTACTCCCTGAGAATGCAGCCTTTTGAAATCGTGGAATGCTGTCCTCAGTTGGAGGTGTAGAGTTATCTGACACTGTGGCTCTTTGTGGAATTCTAGATGATTCTGTGGGTAAGATTATGGACAATAACTCCTCTGTCTCTTGAGCCAACATAGAAATGCAAACGAAGGCGTAGCTGCCATGTCCTCTGCTGCTGGTGTCTTGTGGGCTCACATGGAGAGGCAGTGCTTCTCTGCGAAAGCAGTTGTCGAGTTTCTGTTTCAGTTACACCTATCAAACCATCTTGAAAAATAGTAAAATGTTATTTTTCAAATAACAACTCTTGTGATTTTTCAAGTTCTAAATCCGAGCTTCCTTCCATAAGAGGTACAGATGTTTAGACCTACAGCATTTACATCCTAACATATATTACTTTAAGATGTGCAAGTGTGTGTCTTTCCAGTGGCTGTTGATTCATAGGGCCTGGAGTGTATTTGAACATTGCTGTGTCCTACAACAGGAGCAATATTTTTTTGGAATGAGTGGAAATGTTTTATTTATAAGCAACCTTCTTATAATTTTAGATGGTTGAACAACATTTTTTTAAAAATATTTTATTGTTTGAAATAAGGATCACATGAGAATTAAAATGGTACTTTTCTAATTTAGAAATTAAACTGTTACAGGTTATTTATTTTGTCATCACTTTCTAATGTGTTTGTCAAGTGTTTAATAATAGTTTTTCCATGAACCTATTTTAAAGCTATTTCTATAAACAGTTTATTTTTCTGAAACTATTTCTTTTCCCTGAAGCACCTACAGTCTTAGAGCACTCTGCAGCTCATTGACATCCATAGTTCTGTATCGCTTTACAGAGGATTTTAACTTCTTCTACCATCTGTCCTTTATCCAGCAGGTGCATTATTGCATTTCTGAATGCAGTCATCTACATCACCTTAGAATTATTTAGAAATTAAGTGCTTTAGATTCATTTTGTCCTTGTGCTAAACGTAACTTTCTTTCATCAGTTAGAAATGATATGAAGTAGATTATGGTTTTAAATTTTAAAGGAATAAATTAAACTTTCTTGCTTAGGTCATTGAGTTGGAAAATCGGCTGAAGTCTTTTGAGAAAAAGTCAAGAAAATTAAAAGAGGGGAATAAGAAATTAAAGAAAGAAAACGATTTCTTGAAATCCCAGTTAAAACACTATCAAGAAGATTCCGAGGTGAGAGAAAGAGAGCTAGAGCACCTACTGAAGGTGAGTAAAGACGTAGAAGACGACAGGGGTGAACTGGAGAGCAAAATCACTGAGCTGGAGAGGGAAGTCACCACCCTGAGGAAACAGGGGGCAGACACTAAGGCTTTGAGAAATGAAAAGGAAGAGGCGGTGAGTCCAGGGGAGAAAGTGCACCATCCCACAGACCAAGCTAAATCTGCAATGGCCACTGCAGATGTGAGAGCCCGGCAGTGTGACTGCAAGACAACCACTACCAAGGTGAAATTTAAAGCCGCCAAGAGAAAGATCTCTGTGGGTCGCCACCACACTGTTCTCAATCACTCCATCAAGGTTATGAGCCACTTTGAGAACCTCAGCAAGGACGGCTGGGAAGATGTGAGTGAAGGCAGGTAAGGCTCTCATTAACTTAGCTCTGTGGTGGGGACAGTGTGCATATGTAAAGCACTGGCAAATGGAGATTGAATTTCAACTACTGTTGATTTGGTATTCAGAAAAAATACTGTCAGAGCCTTTGAAATATCTTGGGAGGTCTTGTTCTGAGCTTATTGACTGAAATTTGCATGCAAAATTAGCCACAACTGCATGAGTATTTGAATAGGTGCCAGGAAACCCAAAAGAAGGCAATGCTTGATTTCTTCCAGTGATGCTATTTTCATGCAGTCATGAGGCTTGAAATTGACAGTTTGGCAGGTTGATTTAATTTGCTGGCCCTTTGCATATTCACCACTGACAGCTAAGGATTCCCAGGCAAGCCTACTAAGTCGGTTTAGTTATCTTGTGACATGCCAACCTGGGAGGAGAAACATTTTTCCCCCTTAATTTAGTTAGATAAATTTTGAATGACCCATTTCAGCTTGTTACCAGATGTCTACAAGCTGTTTAACAGCCTTTAAATTAAGAACCATCTTTACTAATTATTTCATGTGTGTATTATGGAAAGTCATTGTACAAACTTTAACTGGATGGAAGTTAAAATTTACTTAAGAGTTGTATAGATTTGTATTCTTGAGTTGTTTAGCCCCCATTGAATATCAAAAAGTGAATACTAGAAGTCTGTACATTTCCTGGTCTTACACCTGGCTGTACACTCATATATACACTTGAAGCATAGAAGCAAAGGAACAGCAGCACCTCTTATTTATACCTGTGCAATAAAGACATTCATTGTTAGAGTTACTAACAAGTTGTCCACTTGGCTGTGGTTTTAAAATTTCTTTCTTTTTCATAATAATATATACCTACATTGATTCACTCTAGTTTTGTTTGTTTTAAGCTCTTCTTCAGTATTCTGTTTTAGATGTGGGATGACTAGGGATATTTTTCTTAGCCACAAGCATAGAAATGAAAATGACCTTAAAACATAATGGGAACTTTTCTGTGTGGTGGGAAGGGGGAGGTGATGCCTTTCCTTGCCCTCATAAGTAGCATGGCTCACATTCCTGCAGCAAAAGACATACCAGAGAAAAAGAGCACATTTATTTTTCAAAGTTTTACATGACAGTGGAAGATGAATGAAAGCCTAAAGAATTGGAGGAAAGTTTCCATTTTAATGCTTAGCTTTCATTAAAAATGGACAGTTCTATAATAATGTAGATAAAAAGACATGTAGCTATATAATGCCCAAAATAAGAGCAAAGGGCCAAGAAGGAGAGGTTCCGTGGCATCATTCTGTTCAGGGTGTTCTAAGCCTCTGCATGGCACTCCTTCCTGGGCAGAGTGAGTCTTTTATGGACTGGGGTCTTCTCTTACTGAGCATGGTAGATGAGGAGATTTCATTTCCCTGAGAAGCAGGCATAGGTTAGAGTAAGTTTATATTTTATGCTTGCTTTGGAGAAAAGGGTCTGCATTAATTACTTTTCTATTGCTTGATAAAACATCATGATCAAGGCAACTTATAGAAGAAAGAGTTTAATGTTGTTTATGCTTGCAGAGGGTTGGAATCCATTATGGTGGGGACAGCATGCCAGCTGACAGACAGCACAAGGCAGAGAGTGGATTGGAAGTGATATGAGGTTTCAACTCTCAAAGTCCACCCATAGTGACAGAACTTAATCCAGAAAGGCTGCACCACCTGAAGCTCACCAACAGTGCCACCAACCCAATACTGTGAGGGACATTTCTCATCCAAACCAGCACAAGTGATCTACTGTTTGTCATTACTTGGGTTTATGCCATTTTGCTTTGGGGGAAAATAAAGAGTAAGAGAGAGGAAAGAAAGGCGAAAGAAATCTTGTTTCTGAGCCTGTTTCTCAGGTGTCCTAATGCTCTTTATATCAACGTTTTCCCAATGGCAAAATGGCATAGCTTGTAGAATTGTTTTCTGAGCCTGAGCAACTGTTTGCACATTATAATAACAGAGAGGTCCTATAAAAGTTTCCAAGCTCAAACATTCCAAACCAATGTTACTCTAATTTTTGAGGTGGACTAGAAGCATCCGTTTTATTTAAAGATTGTTACCTGGTTGCAGTGTGCTGGTAGGTTTGGAGAACGTTTTAAATGATTATAAAATGAAGTTCCTAGTCTTTAGGCAGGTAAAGAAACTATAAAGGCATGTTTATGGGCCAAGTGTAAAGATGCTGCTGTACCAAGCCTGGTGACCTTCCAGTGGGGGAAGGGGAAAACCAGCTCCTGGGAACTGTGCTCCGATCATCACGGTGCATCGTGGCATGCGAGTGCACATGGGTACACACACACACACACACACACACACAGAGAGAGAGAGAGAGAGAGAAAGAACAGAGAGTCCTCTGATCATCACAGGTGCATCATGGCATGCGAGTGCACATGGGTACACACACACACACACACACACACACACACACACACACACACACACACAGAGAGAGAAAGAACAGAGAGTCCTCTGATCATCACAGGTGCATCATGGCATGCGAGTGCACATGGGTACAGAGAGAGAGAGAGAGAGAGAGAGAGAGAGAGAGAGAGAGAGAGAGAGAGAGAGAGAGAGAGAGAGAGAGAGAGGTGGCAATAGATTGTGTACCCTAATAAAATTTGCTAAAGATCAGAGGACAAAACAAGCCCCTAGATTAAACACAGATGCCAGGCAGTGGTGGCACACACCTTTAATCCTAGCACTTGGGAGGCAGAGATCTGGAGCTCTGTGAGTTCAAAGCCACCCTGGATTACATGAGATTGATTCAGTCTAGGAGAGAAACAGAGCCAGGCAGTGGTGGCACACACCTTTAATCCAAGCACCTGGGAGTCACACTCCTTTAATCCCAGCACTAGGGAGGAAGTGATATGGGTGGGCGGAGAAAGGTATATAAGGTGTGAGGAGACAGGAACTAAGGCTTTTCGGCTGGAGCCTCTTCAGCTGGACCCCTTTTGGCTGAGAACTCAGAGACATTCAGTCAGAAGATTCGTGGAGTTAGTGAGGTGAGACATGGCAGTGACTTGTTCCTTTATCTCTCTGATATTTCAGCATTTACCCCAATATCTGGCTCAGGGATTTTTTATTAAAAGACCATTTAGAAATTTATGCAACAGAGAGACAGAGAGAGAGAGATACAGAGAGAGAGATTTTTAAAAAACTTATTTATGAAGGCAAAGCCAGAAGATCAAACCTGTATTTTCTCTTTCTTTTTACATTTTCTCAATTTCTTCTTCCCTAGTATCACAAGTGGTTGTAACCAAAATAGTACTTAACTCAGAATCCACTAAATATTTATCCATATCTTCAAGGAAAATCTAGTGTCAGCTGCAATCTGTACCTCAACAATATAATACCCCTGTACTTTTCATAATATATTGGTATAGTTTATTTATGTCTGAGTCTATGTATATTGATAAATACATAAAAGTTAGGTAATATATTCAATTTCAATTTCATCGTATCAGTGCATGTTCATAAAGCCATATGTTTTGAAGAAATATCACTGTATTTTTTAAATATAAGAATATCATCTAAGTTGTTCAGCAGTGTAACTCATTTTGGCATAGTGATGTTGTTACACTTCCTGCTTGGCAGAATAGTCTCAGAGACTATTTAGCTGCAAAGAATTCTCACACATTAGAAATTATGCAGTGGAATATCACAGACATTCACAAGAGTCTATTTCTTGTAGTTTTCTGTAGTGTGGTCCTTAGTTGTTTGTCAACTTGACATAGGCTAGAGTTATCTAGGAAAAAGGACCCAGTTGAAAAATATGTTTCTGTCAGATTACTTATAGGCCTGTCAGTCTTGTAGGGTATTGTGTTGATTAATGATAGATGTGGGAGGGCCCAGCTCACTGTGGACAGTGCCACACCTGGGCATATGGTCCTAGGATGTATAAGAAAGCAGGTTGAGCAAACTATGGGGAGCAAGCCAGTAAGCAGCATTCCTCCATACCCTTTGCTTTAGATCCTGCCTGGAATTCTCTCAACAAAGGAGTGTGACCTGAGAGCCCTAAGATGAAATAAGTCCCTTCTTTCCCAAGTTGCTTTTGGTCACGGTACTGTATCTCAGCAATAGAAACCCTAAGACATATAGTGTAAGAAGATTATTTGGATACTAAGAAAAATGGAACTTAGTCATATTTATATAATATACAGTAACATTATGTAATCATCACCTGTTGTTTATTTCATACAGTTTATTCTTGTTGCTTTTGCATGATAAAACACTCTGACCAAAAGCAGCTTCAGAAAAACAAGGGGGGTGGATTATATGTTTGACCCTTCTGGTCTCAGTCCAACATTGAGGAATGTCACAAGCAAGAACTTCAGGAACTGAAGCAGAGACCATAGAGCAGTGCTGTTCCAACTCACTTACTGATTCATGCTCAGCCAGCTGGCTTATACACCAGGGTATACCTGCCTAGGGATGTGGTTGTCCGTGGTGGCCTGGGCCCTTCCCCCTCCATAATCAAAAAATATCTCACAGCAAACCACAGGCCAGGCTGATGGAGGCAGCCCTTCAATAGACAGTATCAACTGTCCACCATGTTCATTCAGTTACAGTGAAGGAAGAAGAGCAGAAGTTCCTAAGCCAAACTGAGAAAGACAAGGACTGCTTTCTAACGTGGGGACTATGGATTAAAATGTAAACTCTTGTCTGCCTGTCTGTAGCTCTCTCTCTGGCATGGAAGTATGATAGGGAATGTGAGGAGCAATGAAGAGGTCTGCAGACAGGAAGAGGGGAGACGAGATGGCACTGGAGGAAGTGTGTCATATGTATTTACATATAAATTATTATTTGTATATATTCATGTACATACTGTGTGTGCCAGATGAAAGCAAACGCAGGACTATATGGAATACAGAGGCAGAAAGGAGACTGTTTGGAGAGTCTATAAAGATCATTGAGAGGACAGCAGGAGGGATAAGGTGAAGGTGTGGCCTTGTTGAAGGTGGCATGTCAGTGAGAGTGGGCATTTGAGGAATCAGAAGCCCAGGACATTCCCAATTAGCATGCTCATACCCCCCACCTCATGGTGGTTGTCTCAACATGTAAGCTTGCAGCTCCTGCACCAGCACCATAATGCCTGCTGCTTGTCTGCCACTATGCTCTCTGCCATGACAGTCGTGGCCTTGGCCTCTGAACTGTAAGCAAGTCCCCATTTAAATGCTTTTTTTCCAAAAGTTACCTTGGTCATGGTGTTTCTTCACAGCAACAGAAAAGTAACTAAAATGCCTTGAATTGTATCTTTTCTAGTTATATTAAAACAAGGCACTATGATCTCTTCCTTGGTTCTTAACTGTAGTGTAAGTCTGTTAGTTAGTTAGATAGAACTTTTGGAACAGGGTCAGCCCTACCCCTGGGAGCAGAGTGCCCATCATGTGGCTCTTGCCTGTTCTCCAGGTGTTTCTGCTTTATGGAATGAACAAACTAGCTAGCTGTGGCAGCAGAGGCCCCAGCTTTGCATGAGTCCAAGACAACTGGCTTCTTACTAACACCCACCTGACTACTGACATTTAATATTAAACAGAAGCTAATTCAAACCCCCAATGTGGCAGTGTTCTCCATTGGAGATAGCCAGCCCCTTAGCTTCTAGGTGATTACAATGAACCTCTTCCATTATAAGTGGCATCAAGTTGTTTCGTGATAACAGATAATTGTTTTGTGCATGCATTTTCCTGTAGACTTTTGTAAATGCCACCATCATTGGACTTGGATGTATATTCCTATGATATCTTATATAACATTCCACAGAGTTGAAGACATTTGCTAGCATGTGATAATGAACTATATCATGGAATTTTCTGGTCTTACCACATTTTAGAACAGTGGATATGCTATGCCACCAGCTAGAAGATATTGAGTATAGGAAGTACCTTTAATTAATATTTCTTTTTATTTCATTGCTAGCAATGCATAGTTTCAAAGATAACTCTTACAGGTTAAAGTTGTCCTCTATGGCCATTTAACCAAATAACTCACTGGAGATTTTGCTTCTCATCATTATGACCTTGAGCTTAGTAGTTTGAAGATTGTAATGGTTTATTTTGGTTGTCAGCCTGACAAGTGGGAATGGGGATTGCAACTGAGGAACTGCCTCTACCACATTAGCTTGTGAGCATGTCTGTGAGGCATTTTATTGATTTCTAATTGTTATAAGAGGCCCCATATATAAGGGGGTTGGGCCTAGGTTATATAAGGAAGGCAGCCAAATGTGAGCCTGGGAGCAAGCCAGTTATCAGGAGCCCTCCATGGTTTGGGGCCCAGGCTTCTTCCTTGAGTTCCAGGCCTGGCCTCCCTCAATGATGGACTGTTACCTATAACCTGAAACAAATGTTTTCCTCTCCATATTGCTGTTGGTCATTCTGGTTTTTTTCCCAACAACAGAAAATCAAGGATCCTATTACTCATGGCAGAGTAACATTCCCTTGGGAATCGCACTGCTGTTGGTGGAGGCAGTAGCTAGGACTGTTTCCACTTAGCTCTTCAGTCTACTGTATTCACAGTAAGCAGAGGGAGATACCGTATTAGTCACATCTATTACCCTAATTGAGATGGAATCAGAACCATGTCTGGAAATCAGAAGATTGGCTGTACCTGCCACTACTCTTGTGTCTCTTGTGTCTTGTAGGCCTTGGTGGCAAAATCTCAAAGCATCCTTTATTCCTTCTTTCCAATTTTTTTATACCTCATCATTTTTCCAGATCATTTGCTTTTTTCTCTGTGACCATATTGTCAAATGCGAAGGGCAGCGTTCCGTGCTCGCCTCATTTGACTGTCAACGCCTCCTGATAGAGTTGATTTCCACACTCTGCCATGCTCTGCTTTGTCTGTGCTGAGCACTGATACCGCCAGTTTCTTCAGTGAAACTCGGCCACAGCACCATGATAGCCATGGACTGGGCTGTTTACTGTTTTCTTCCCCCACCCCTTCCTCCCATCTCTTTGTTTTTAGGAGTTTGGATGCTTGGATACATTAATCTACTTTGATAATACAATCCTTAAATCTTTAATTAATATTGTCATTGCAACCACCCCTAAATTTAAATAAACATCGTAGGCCTCACTGCTAAATTTAAGATTAATTAGGCTAAAAGTCAGCTTAACATTGTACTTTGTGTCTGATTTCCTAAACCATACCCCTGAGCTTCCCCACACAGAATTCCTTTACAAATAATGACAGTTCTTTTACTTACAATGAACAAAAACTTGGAATCATCTTTGAGTCCAGTCCTCATTCCCAGCATCCAATCAATTGGGAAATCATCATGACTTTCTTCTAAAAACACTCTGACTGCCCTCGCCACTTCTGTTGTTACAACCTGACATGCATTTCATCATTTGTCCGGTTTCCTAACCAGGATGTCCTAACCAGTCTATCTGGCTACCTGACGTACTACTTCTTCCTGTTGAGCAGGGACACCTCCCTCAGCTGTGCCCCTGCCTTCCGTGGGGCATGCATTTCTTAGTCATCCATGTACTTATGTCCCTTCTCTAAGACTGCCCCGAAGGCCATTCTCTTCCAAACTGCAACCTTGTCTTCATTTTGCATCTTGGACTCTGAATTTCTTCCTCTTCCTCTGCTTAGTTTGGTTTTCCAATGACTCTTCTTACCTTATAGCACACTGCATAACCTTTCAAACATATTATATTTAGTGTCTGCTTTTTTTCTGCCTAGAATATGGGTTTTCTCAGGGCTAATTATTATAGAACTTCCTCATCAGTGAGTGTATACTGCATGCATGAAACACTTGTTACACTTAATCATTCTTTGAAAAGGAGTAAGTGGGAGGAAAATAAAACACTGCCCCATCTCTAAAGCCATTCTACCTCAAAGAGATATTTTCAATAGATTCTATCACTGAATATATGACTAAATATAATGATCATGCCACTTTCTGTAGTGATATTTGCTCTGCCCATGACCTTGGGCTATATGGCCTGAAGGAGGCAGTGCTTCCTGCCTTGTATGGGACCTCTTATAAGGAGCTAGGAGAAGGGTCACATGCCCCTTCTCCCTGCTCCTTTCTTCGAGGTGGATTCGCTCCTGGTCACATCAGAGGACGACTTCAGCTGTCTACTCTGTTCTGTATTCGTGAGTGCATTTCCTCAATTTATATCTTCATAAATTCTGTTACCTATTTAATAGACTTACATGGATTGATCGTAATAACTTTCCACATTTTAGACATTGCATATTGAATTCTTGCTAAGTTTTGGACAAACAGAAAGGGAGGGAAAATTACAAATAGAAATATCAATATAAGTAAAATAACAGAATAAGTAAGTATATTGAGTCTACTGTTCTGAGTCAGACATGCTGAATTTCAGAATATTGAAAGAATTTATAAATTTGGTAAATTGCTATTCTGACATTTAAAAATATGACAGAAGGAAGAAATTGTTTAAATCAAACCTAAGTAAGGCATCAATGCATTATAAAAAGAGCCATTCATAAATATTTTAAAAAGAAGATCTGGGACTGGGAAAATGACTCAGACAGGAAACAATCTTCCATACAAGTCCTGATCCCCAGCACCCATGAAAAGGTAATGCTTTATGACACACAGCTATCTCTTTTATGGGGGAGGCGGGGTGCTGTAGAGACAGGTGGATCCTAGAGCTCACTGGCCATAGAGTTTATTCAATTGGTGAGCTCTGGGCTCAGTGAGAGAACTTGTCTCTAAAAAGGTTAAGAGCAACTGGGGAAAACACAGGATATAAACTTCAGGCCTCCACAGGCATGCACACATAACACATATCCTACACACACACACACACACACACACACACGCACACGCACACACACACACACTCACACACAGCTGATTTCTGTAAGTCTGCATGCTGCATGGGTTCTTCCAAGGACATTCTTTTTTTTTTTTTTTTTTATCGTTTTTCGAGACAGGGTTTCTCTGTGTAGCTTTGCACCTTTCCTGGAACTCGCTTTGGAGACCAGGCTGGCCTCGAACTCACAGAGATCCGCCTGGCTCTGCCTCCCAAGTGCTGGGATTAAAGGCGTGCGCCACCACCGCCCGGCCCCAAGGACATTCTTATCAGGCTGATCTATGTCTTTTTTCTCTTCCCCCTCCCTGCACTGAGGACTGAACCATAACTAAGTGCTGTACCCCTTACCTGTTGCCCTGCCCACATCTTCTGTTATTTTAAATCACTATTACACTGACTAATGGTGTAGCTGAACCCTAACAAAGCTTGTTTATCAACTTTGTCATTAAAATAGCCCTCAAAAAGCAGAAAATAGGTACAAATATAAGGGGTGGAAAATACAATTTAGAATCATGATTCCCAGAGATCTTAGCAGACTGGGAACATATAGTTATACAAAAGACTAGAAATCAGGCTGCATGAGTACAAAATGCCAGTTGTTTGGCTACTGTGGAAGAAATAAGATATTTAATAGTCTATATGTAGAAATTCTGTATGAGTCTATTTTAGAATGGATATGCCAGAGAGACTTACATAATTGTAGTCTTCAGAAGGTCTTCTAAGTAACACTTAGTGGACAGTTCTTAGGATGTGAATTTGAATTCTTGTCATGTTTTTATATCAGCATAAGCTAGCGCATGTTCGAGAGTGACCAAGGCAGTAAAACACCTCAAAATCATTTCCATTAGGAAGATTAGAACAAGCCATGAGGTTTTTTTTTCCTAAAGATGTCTCAAGGAGTATGTATCCATGTAAATAGTTCAAATATATCCATGTGAAACTTACTTTCTTGTCCTCCTCACCCTTAAAACTTCTATTTCTTTGTTTTTAAAAAAATTTTTAATGGTGGATATCTATTCAACATGGTACTGAGTTATTTTTTCATACAAGTCTCCAATATGCTCTGAGCATATTCCACCCATTTTCTCCTTCACTTTCTGTTGTTTCCCTAAATAATTTCACACCTTCTGTTTTAGTCTCTGATCCATGGCTGTGAAGAGGCACCATGACCAGAGTAACCATTATAAAAAAACAAAAACAAAAACAAAAAACATTTAATCAGAGGCTTGCTTACAGTTTCAGAAGCTTAGTCCATTATCATCATGGCTTGGAGTATGGCAACATACAGGCATGTATGGTCCTGGAGAAGAAGCTGAGAGCTTTATGTTCTGATCCTCAGGCAGAGAGAAAGACTGGGCCTGGCATTGGTTTTGAAACTTCAAAGCCCACCTTAAGTGATACTCCAACACGGCCACATCTACTCCAACACGGTTGCCCCTCCTAATATTTCTAGTCATTTTAAATAGTTCTGCTCCCTGGTGATAAGCATTCAAATATATGAGCCTGTGTGAGCCATTCTTATTCAAACCACCACATCTGCTATCATGTCAGATGTGCTTTTATGTATCTATGTATAACCTTATTTGTGAATAAGAGAAAACATGGGATTTGTCTTTCTGAAAATGACTTTATCACTTAGTGATTATCTCCAGTTGCATCCATTTTCTTCCAAACAACACTTCATTCTTCCTGGTGGAAAAGAATTCCACTGTGTCTTTTATATCACATACATCATCTTCATCCATTCCTGTGTTGATGGACACTCAGTTTGCTTCCATAACTTAGCTATTGTGAGTAGTGCTGCAGGAACATTATGCAAGGATTTCTTTGGTATATTGACTTGAAGTCCTTTGGGTAAGTACCCAAGAGTGGTCTAGCTGGATTGCATGGGAGGTCTAGTTTTATTTTTTGAACTTTTATGCTGATTTCCCCAGTGATTTGGTATAGTTTTCATTCTCATAGGCATTATATGAGAGTTCTCTTTTGTTGACATCCTTGCCAGAATTTGTTGTTATTTGTTTTTGTAATGACTTCCATTCTGTCTGGAGTGAGATGGTCTCTTAATGTTTTAATTTGCATGTCTGTAATGGCTAGTAAATGACCTTCAAAATGTCTAATCTCTTCATGGCTTAATTTGTTTTTCTCTTGAACACATCACTAATAGTGTGTTCTTATTTGGTTTCATTTTCCAAATTGTTAGGATGTCGCAAGTGACAAGAAGGCAGTGTTTTCAGTTGGTTCCCCCATTTTATTGACTTACGGCTTTAATGCTCACGTGACCAAAGCTCCTGGTTCCTAATGGATGAACTATTTCCATCACAAGGAATGAAACTATAGCCCATGGTAGAAGCCCAAGAGATAAAATTTTTATTCCTGGTGGGAAATTTTTCTGTTAAAAGGAAATAATTAAACTCTGTGTGCCCTGCCTCAGAAACTCTGACAGAGGCAGCACACGCTTCCTGTGCTGCTCTCCACAGAAGTGCTGCAGCAGTACTAGCGGGGCTTTGAGGCCAGATGAAATTCTTTAAGTCTGTGAACAAGTGTAAATGGACGGGAACCATTGAGTGCTTAAACTAGACTTAGAGCTTCGTAGATGATCTATGGTAGAATACCATTTGGCCAAGTTTAGGGAAGTGTATATGTGAGTGTGTTTTGTTGGGGTTTGTAGCCTTATTACCCCCCCCTTTTATTTAAAGCAGTGATTCTGAGACACATTCTCAAAATTTGGGAACAATTATTGTGGAAACATCTGAGAAGATAAGCCCTATAGAAGACGGTAGAGACCAGAGAGAAACTGAAGAAACACAAGACAGCTGTGCTCAGCAAAGGGCAGTACAGACAGACTCACGGGAGGAGGGCAAGGCCTTGAAGGTAACTGAGCTTAGCGTAGTTACGCCGTGTCCTTAACTTTGTCCTCTCTATGTAACTTAAATCGATACATCGTGCCATTGACTACATTTGAATGCCTAAAAATGGTCTTCTTGAAAATAGACAGTAAAAATACTCACTTTTGAATCATTTTCAAAACCAGTTTGCTATATTTGTAAGATAAAATGAAAATAAACACTGTGCTTATAAATCTTAAAGTGTTCTTATCTCAGACAAAGGAAATAGTGAAAAACTAATAATAAGCTTGTAATTGTTTTTAAGAATATGAAATATAATAAGAAATTTATGCTTTTTTAGCTTTCATTGTAATAAAGTTGTTTATTCTTACTATGCTCCTGCTACCTGACTAATGATAAATAGGTAGTTTCTACAGAAATTACTATTTGGGGCCGAGGCAGGAGGATCAAGAGTATTAGGCCAGCTTAACCTAGTTTACATAGTGAGAGACCCTAGTTTACAAAAAATTTTTTAAATCTTTTTTGTTGGTGCTATTTTTTTACACATTACTTGATGGACTGTTTTGTTTAGTTGTAATTATACATGTGCAGCCTCATGAGTTTGTAAACAGAAGAAACTTAAGTTCTCAATGACATGGCAAGCAAATGTAAATCCCTTTGATTAAATCTACACATGATTTTAACAGAAAATAAATAACCAAATTGTAGCCAGTGTGTTTGGAAAATATTAGACTCCCTCACCAACCCCTGGAATAACCATTGCCTTGACTTTAATTCAGTCACTTCCTTTTTTAGGGTTAGGGTTAAGTTCCTTCTCGGGGCTTTATGAAGTAGGTCACGGAAAGCCTCTGGTGCCTGGCTTCTTGTCTTCACTACCACTCAGAGTTCATTCATTTTTAGTCCTGTAAATAGTATTTCATTGTCTGAATGTGCCACACATTGTCAAATATACTGTTGGAATTTGAGAGGCTTCCCTTCAGATTGTCTGCAAATAATGTTGCAATGAATATTCTTGTATATTCCATTTATTGCATAAATGTGGACATTTCTGTAGTAAAACTAAAACATGAATTACTGCTCCTTGGATGATGAGTTTCTGAGATTACGGTTGGCATTTTTTACTTGCTTAAGTATGAGATCACTTCTCTGCACACCCCAGGTGTTAATGTAAATCTCTAACGTACACTTAGTATGTTAGACACTCTCATTTCAGCCACTTGTGTGTTTCGAGGTTCATCACTGAGGGTTTTCTGTGATTACCAAGATATTGAGAGATATTGAGCCTTTTCTTTGTGGTTATTGACCATTTGTAATTCTTTACTAGACTGCTTTTTTATGTCTATTTTATAAGCAAATTATCTATATTTTTCTTATATAGAGAATATGCCAGGTATGGGATTTTATTATATATAATATTACATATAATATATATTTCAATATATTTGAAAAATATTAGACTCCATCAACATTTATATATGTATCTTTTCCTATGCCTTTTGCCCTACTAGATGGTGCTTTTTAAATAACATATTAATTCTAATATGGTCCAATTTATCAATTTTTCCCCTTATGTAGATAGGAAGATAGAGATACAAACTACTCTGAAATTTGAAAGAAAAGGAAAAAAATTAGAGGGGAACCTCGGATCTTGAGGTTCAACATAGTGTTGAATTCTCTGAGTTCCCTGTGTGCTGGCTTAGACACTGAGACACCTGCAACCTGTTAACTGTAATAAATAGAGATGATAAAAGTTCCTAATTACACTGTGCTCTTTCCAGTCAGAGGATGATGAGAGGGTTAGCCTAGCAAGACAGAAAACTTCATATAACTACCTTATATCAGCCAAACACCATGGAAAATACAACTCTGCTTCTACCTCCAACATTAAAGACCTATTGGATACCTAGACTCTGCTGTCATTTGTAAGGAGGCAGCTCTTATCTCTCCTCCTCCTATCTGGGTAAAGTGTTGGAGGACCCAGGGGAGCCTTGACCCCTTCTTATGCATCAAGTTAACTTACACATAAGATTTGAGGTTTAGGTATATATTCCTGTTTTTGCTTAGGAATAGACAACTGATTCTGTTATATGTCAAAAAGACTGCCCTTCCTTAATTGAAATAGTCATTTCATCTTCATCAAAGATCAGTTGCTAAAAATTAAGCACATTTACTTCTAGAGTCAGAATTTCACTATGTGGATAATAAAGCTTCCTACCCTCTGAGGTGTATGGTATCACCCCCATTTTATAAAGGAAATATTTGGGGGAGTGAGGGTTTATACATGGAGACTACAGAGAAGTCCTGAACACCTGTCACCATCTGAGAGATCCCCTGTCTTTCCTAGCAGGTGATGTCATGAGCCAAGCACAGAGAAGATGGCTTTCATTGCCTCATACCTAACAAGCCCCCAAGCCTCCTTGTGTTGTCACAGTAGGCCAGGTGGGAGCAATAACAAGACTGTCCGTCTGCCAGCTTCAGTAGTGAAGGCAGAGGCCCGTTGCAGAGCCTGAACTTCCACCCTGCAAAGCAGTAATGATGTGCCCCTCTTAACTATGGTGTCTCTAGAGACTGGACTTCCATTCTCCACTTGTATAATTGATGTTGTGCCTCTTGTCTCAACAGTGTAATTGGAGAAGTCTATTCCAACAAAATGCAAATAATATCAAGAGTCTTCACATAATACCCCAACTATTCAGAGTGGAAATCACTCATCATATTAAGAACAAATG
Source organism: Peromyscus californicus insignis (assembly GCF_007827085.1). Lineage (NCBI taxonomy): Eukaryota > Metazoa > Chordata > Mammalia > Rodentia > Cricetidae > Peromyscus > Peromyscus californicus. Next base: position 66,192,681 of record NW_026294573.1, on the reverse strand, counting down.
ATACTGCAGCTTGTATAAGAGAAATCAATCAACAAAAGACAAAAGCCTGACACTAGATAGGATGTATATGATATATATGATATTCCTTTTAAACAAACTGCCACTGTAAAGTGCTTCAATGAGTAATTATGGACAGGTTACAACAAGAAAGAAAAAAACAGAGCCAGTTAATAAAGAGTCTCAGCAAAGAAGTAAAGATATTGAAAAATCCAGATAAAAATTACAAAACTGAAAAATCTGGTTTTTATTTGCCCCACAGAGGGTAGCATAAACCCTCACTCCCCCAAATATTTACTTAATAAAATGGAGTGATACCATACACCTCAGAGGGTAGGAAGCCTTATTATCCACATAGTGAAATGCTGACTCTAGAAGTAAAGGTGCTTAATTTTTAGCAACTGATCTTTGATGAAGATGAAATGACTATTTCAATTAAGGAAGGGCAGTCTTTTTGACAAATAGCAGAATCAGTTGTCTATTCCTAAGCAAAAACAGGAATATATACCTAAACCTCAAATCTTATGTGTAAGTTAACTTGATGCATAATGTATAAAAGTGTGACATTTAAGTTATAAAACTCATTGAAGGAAATGTCAGATAAAAATCTTCAGAACTAGGGTTTGATGAATAAAGAATTTTTAGACCTGATACCAATCCAAAATCCATAAGTTAGATTACATTAAAATGAACTTTTGCAAAGCAAAAGTTCCTGCTTAGAAGGTGAGACAGCATGGCCGTGCCCAGTATCTGATAAAGGTTTCATGTGTTGAGTCATATAAAGAACTCTCAAACTCCAGCCATAAAAAATACAGTAATCCAATTGAGAGTAGGCAAGGCATGAACAGGCAGTTCACCCAAAAAGACACCTGGGTGGCAAATAAGTACACAAAAAGTTGTTCGGCATCACTAGCCATTCAGGAAATCAGGTTAGGATCACAAAGGACAGCTCAATGAACATGACAATCCCAAGAGCTGACAAAGATGCAGAGGAAGTGGAGCTCAGGCCTTGCTGGTTTGATTTTGGAATGCAATAATGTAGCATTCCAGAAAATTCCCTGATAGTTTCTGGGAAAACTATAACTACCACTTATACCAAACTGTAACTGCAACCCAGTTGTCACACTCTTAGATATAATCCCAGGAAAATAAACAGTGTTTACCAGATGTAGTGGGATAGGAAGTCTTTCACTGGTTCCTGGAAGAGACACAGAAAAAAGCGGGGGACTGATGCCACCCCCATTCAGCTCCCTGAAGCCCAGACTGGCTTGGAGCTCCCCATGTAAGCCCTGCTGGTTTGCAGCTTGAGGTGATCTTCTTGTCTTGGTCTCCCAAATAGGAGCCACCTCTCCTAGCGTGAAAGCAAGAAAAAGGTTGTTATTGCTCTTTGAGCTTCATTTGCCCTTCGCTTCTCATATCTACATTCAAACAGAACAGGAGAAGCCTCCAAGCCAAGCACTCAGGCTATGGAGACTGCATGTTAACTAGCCATGTCTTATTGCCCTTGCTTTATTTATTCCTACTTTTTACAACTGTCCATAGGTTAAATTCTTCTTCTTTTCAGTTGATTTCATGTCTATATCTTCTACCTGATAGTTCAGCATTAAATTTATTGTACATATTAAAATATAAATTCAGATTGATTTCTGAGGATATAATCAAGGAATCAATTACAGAATTTTGTTGTCCACACATTTTGTCTACTTAAATATACTTTAAGTGACATGTGAATTTGTTTGTCAATGTCATTTAGTAGTAACCCTTTTTTTCTGGAACTTTCAAATGTAGGATACTTCTCATTATAAGAATACCAAGAAAATGGCTTTTCAAAAGAAAAGTGGAAGCATGCAGAAGAGTTTACATACAGTGGTTCCTGCCAGAGGTAAGAGTGTAATAAGAAACTAACAGTGTCTTTATAAATGTAATCTGATCTTTTAACAGTGTCTTTATAAATGTAATCTGATTTTTTAAATTATGAGCAATATTATTTTTGTTTAGTTAACAGAGAAAAGTGCAAAAATATACCTGCCCAAAAATCCAGTAGCAACACTATTTTATTACGAGAACGGATTATAGCCTTACAGCAACAAAACAGTTTGCTTTATAATGCCAAGAAAACAGCAGAGTCATCTGCTAAGGAATATAAAGAAGCAAATGAGAAACTCCTCCATCAACAGCAGATATCTGATCAACGATTTCAGACCAGCAGACAGACAATAAAGGTAAAGAGAACTCTAAGACTGCATTATAATAGATAAGTTGAACTGTGGGAAGCCAGCTCCCACCTTTTTAAGGGTCCCTATAAGGAGGGATAAGAAACTTTTAGACCGGGCAGGGGTGGTGCACACCTTTAATCCCAGCACTTGGGAGGCAGAGCCAGAGGGATCTCTGAGTTCGAGGCCAGCCTGGTCTACAGAGTGAGATCCAGGACAGGCACCAAAAACAGGAGAAACCCTGTCTTGAAAAACCTTTAAAAAAAAAAAAGAAAGAAACTTTTAGATAGAAAGGTAGTGGAGAGGAGACAGACAGAAACATAAGATAGCTTCTGGAAGACCTGGATTAAAATCCTGGTCCCTTCTGTCTCTTCAAAAGAGCTTTTTATAACCTCCCCTTGCTAGATCGGAGCATACTGCACAGCTAAGTGCAGACCCTTCCAAATACCTGGTAGCCACATCCATAGTCCAGTCATCCCTTTATGCTTTCCTGCTGGATAAAGCAAGCAGAGTCTCAGACCCTGAGTATGTTCTCATTAGGAAACCTCTATGGGTCTCTACATTGAACATACAAGTACTTTATTTTACATGTGATTTCAATTTCCATTTGTGTTAGACATATGTACAAATTTAAAAACATTTGAGGTGTTAATATAGAGCCTGTCTCCATAAATTGTGTCTGCCGATCCCACATGGAGTCCCAGAACTGCATGTGGAGGCCATTATCAATTTGGTGACAGCAAAAGGTGTCTGAATGTGAAGTCACCAAACCTTAAAAAACCAAAAGTGTAATGGATCTGAGGTACACCAGCGGATACTGCCTGAAATAAGTTGACTCAGACTCCAGGCTGTTGTGTGTTATGATTTAAATACTCTTTTTGTACATAAGAAGATTTTGTACTTATAGAAACGTGATGCTTTAATTACAAAAATCAAAGACTTTTAAAACTATTTGCTTACCATTGTTCTTCAATTTTTGGTTTCAAATTAGGATATTATTGAATTGTATTGTGTTAGAATGTTGATTTTTAAAATTGCTGTTAGGATTAGTGATTAGAGTTTAAAAAACAAAAATTTTAAAATTCTGAACAGAATTTCCAAAATGGTCATAAACAAACATACTCCTGCCATTTTGCATTAGACATTTACATAAAGCTCCAGCTTGAGTAATGACAGTCATATAATCAAAATATGAATCAACTCTGAAAAACATTGAAAGTATGCTACATCCTAATCTACTCTTTACTTTTTCTGTGGGTTGCCTATCACCTGAGAAGTTTATCTGCGGTATTAGGTATGCAGGTATAAAATAGGCATACAAATCCAACACTTAAGGCTTATTATCAACCATATAGGAATTAATTTTAAAATATTATTACCATTTATTAAATAAAAAAATAAGTCTGTATACTAATAAAATATATGTCTGTTTGCAAAAAGAAATGTCTTGAGTGTATTTTCAATAAAGCAACTTATGGATACTTTTTCACTTGCAAAATGATATAAAGAAAATTAAAAGGCAAATCACTAATATACTGCTTTATAAAGCAACTGCATTGTATGTAGGTTGCTGTATTTAAGGTCTACCTCCATGTGTGACTTATGCTTTAGTGTGCTCTTAGTAGATAACATACCAAGTTAAAGCTACCTTCTTTTCTTAACTTTCTGTGTACTTTTAACTACAAAGATTTGGGCTTTCTTTGTTTTTGTTTGCTGTTGTTTTAGAGACAGAGTGTCACTGTGTCTGCCTGGAACTCACAGAGATCCTCCTGTCTGTGCCTCCAATGTGCTGATATTGAAGATGTGTGCCACCACACTCTTAAGAATTTTAAGTTTAGATTAATAATTCTTTGTCGTCTCCTAAGATACTCATGTGTTGATTTAGTGAATTTTATGGATGCTTTTTGTTCTGTTAACTCCAGTAACACTACTTGTTCCTGTGTTTTGCTTAACTTTTTAATGGCTACCCTATGGTATTTCTGATCTCTATCTTCTCTTTTCTCTTTTTCTTTAATGTTGCCAACATCCGGTTAATTTTGTCTTTGATTTTTAAGAGTTACCTTTTTGTTTCAGCTTTTCTGTTTTGTGTTCCTCAAGTACATAGCTATATTTTGTGCTTCTGTTGGCTCTGGGCTCATTCTAGTCTTCCTGTTGATGGTTTGGTTTGAGACAACTGTGTATCAGGCCTCAAACTCATGGTGATCCTCCTTCCTCAGCCTCCACAGTCCTGGGATAGAGGGTGTGACCACCATGCTGGCTTACTACTGTATCTGTTTGATCTTGGCATTCAGAATCATCTTTTCAGATGAACTGTGTACTACTAGAATTGCCCTTTTCAAAACTTACTGCTACTAAAACATACAGAATATGTATGTTTTAGATATGGCATTTTATTAAGTTCTGTTTATTTTAAGAGCTTCTTCTCCAACTCCTCCTCTGTAACTTTTGGATTCTGAGGAGTATATTATTTAGCTTCAATGTGTTTGGAGACATTCCTCTGTCTCTCCACTGTCAGTTTATTATATTTGATTTCATAATAGGCAGATACTCTATGGTTTTACCTTCATTGAGTTTTGTTTTATGTACCAGAATGCAATTGATATTGAACATTTTGTGAACACTTAATTGAAGCAGTGGATTATACTGTTGTTGAATGGAATGTTCAAAGTAGGACACCGAGTCTTGCTGTGGGGAGGTTCTACTCTCCTGTCTCTTGCTCATTTTGCTTGTACTAGTCTGCCAGTGGCTAGATGTAACTCTAGGTGTAGTATTAATAAATAATAATAAAATTCTCTCATGATAAAATATTCAGTTTTAGTAGGCTGTAGACTATGACAAATAATGAGCGTATTGGAAGCGTAGTGACTGTTTTTGTGGACACACTTCCCACCATCCTGGCCAGTGCTCTCAGCCCACTAACAAGGTACTGCCAGCTGCTTTTGTTAGCATTTGGATAGGCTTCAGTGTTGGATGATAAAAGAGAAGCAAGTAATCATATTTTCTTGTGGTATGTAGATAGTTGTCTGTTGCTCTCTTATGAGAGCTATTTACTTTTTATATTATAAACACTTTGAAAATGGGATTGTTTTATCCATTTTTATATTCTTTAGTGTCCTCACTTTATTATGTCTTTGACTGTATTTTAATGTGTGTTTTATTTAGCTTCAATGTGTTTGGAGACATTGTTCACTGTTCCTCAAACTTCTATCCTAAATGTGTGATTTTCTTTTTTCTCAATTGGGAGAGCACCTGTTCCCATGCCTGCATCTTTCACATCCTTTACTGTGTTTTGCTCAACCAACCTATCCTTATAATCTTTTGTTTTCTTACATCAAACATCTGTCATAGTAAAGGATCCTCTCTTCCACAAAACCACGCATGACCTCCAGTCTGTGTGGATGGATCCATTTTTTCAAATATTACACTGTATTCTTAATAGAAACAATATTTGCCAGTACTTTCACATGTGTTAAGTGTCAAGTGCTGTTATAAGCTCATTACATAAATTAGTCATTATTTCAGACATGATTCAGTGAAGTCGACTCTTCAACTGATCCTTTTGTACAAATGGAGAAACTAAGATAGATATCATAACTTACCCAACACCATGGGCTTGTAAGTTGCAAACCAGGGTTCTATTCTCAGCAGTCTGGTGGCAGACTTTGTGCTCTTAGCTTCTATGATGTTTAAAAGAAACACCAGATAGCTTTTATTTAATGATTATTGGACCTAATTTGTAGGCATTTTATTTTTTTCTTTTTGTTAGCTCATCATAAAGCTTTATAAAGAAGAGAGTGTCAGCTGGGCGGTGGTGGCGCACGCCTTTAATCCCAGCACTCGGGAGGCAGAGCCAGGCAGATCTCTGTGAGTTCGAGGCCAGCCTGGTCTCCAAAGCGAGTTCCAGGAAAGGCGCAAAGCTACACAGAGAAACCCTGTCTCGAAAAACCAAAAAAAAAAGAAGAAGAAGAGAGTGTCCATTGTTTTGTATGCAATGCAATTAAGTCTTGGAGTCGAAATATATGATGCCCAAGGTCAGGATATAAAGTGGTAACTTCAGGATCACAACCTAAATCTATGTGTTAGTTACTTTGCTATTGCCCTGACCAGAAGCCACTTACAGAAGAAAGAGTTTATTTTGACTTCTGGTTCCAGAGGGTCCATAGTCAGGCAGTAGAGCAGGCATCTGTAGCAGTAAGCCGAGAGAGCACCTCTTGAGTTGCACACAGGAAGCAGAGAAGGTGAATTAGAAGCTCTGGAAGAGTGAGCCCCAAATTGAACATTTTCTTTTGTAAGTTGTATGGTCATTACATTTTGTCACAGCATTGGAAAAACACTAAGACAATATGTCTTAAAAAATAAAAAGAGAGGCTTCTAAACCATGACCTGAAAAACAATTTTAACCCCAGGTTATTGCTGTTAAGAACTCAACTGTCGCTATCAGGATGATCACAGGATTCACATGCAGCCTGTTAGCATGAGTATTACAAATGTACAGTGCTGCTTTTTTAATGAACATTTTTATCTCCACCAATTTCTTGAAGAATTCTTGATTCCCCTACTCTGAGTTAGATAAATTCTGTGGCAACATATTTTATTCTCAGACTTTTGGGGCAACAGCAATCTTAAATAAAGCAGTTCAATTTTTAGGATTTGCATTTTTACATTTCTTTTTCCATTATATTAACTAATTAATCTTAAATTAGTTTAATCAAACCTCAAATAAAAGACTTTTGTGAAGTGTGAGAACCTGGAACATGGCCCAGTCAGCAAATGCCTTGGGCTTTTAGGTTAATCCAGCATATAGATACCACATCTCAAAACCTGTTAGCAAACCTTTGAGTTATAAAAGTGTCAGATTCTATGCATCTGCATTAAAATTTCACATACTTATTTTGATGTCTTTGTCAGTTTTTTCTAAATGTGTATTTTGTTGATAATTGTTTATAGACCTTTTATTCAAAATGTTGGAAACAGTGAACTAATGCCCATTTTTTTTTCTGCCAGGAATTAAAGGATTTTAAATAGCCTCATTGCCCTTGGATAATCGTTGTTCAAGCCTCTAGTAATAAAAACATAGAAAACAACTCTATGGTTTTCATTGCTCATCCCCAAAGTTTCTTTTACTTTACACCAGTAGATTGTGTGGTACACAATTGTTGTAAGCTATTCAGTTTATATATGTCAGATTCTCTAGGGCCATGGCTTTTGCCAGATGAAGCATTTTTTATTTTGAGGCCGATGAAACACAGTGCGATTATTGATCTGTGCATGACATAGCCTGTCTTTCTCCTGGCAGAGTGTAGCAACATTTATCCAGGAATTTGTGAAATGTCACTCGGATCATGTTCGCAAGGTAAACTGTGCAAAATCCAGGATCTGAGCTCAGAATCCATGTGGAATTGGACGTGACTGTCTTGTTCCTATGTCCGATCTTCTGGGTGAACTGAGTGATATTTGTTAACAGAATATCTGAGTCTGATTGTTAAGGACCATTATTATTACTTAGAACACTGTGTGCTAGGAAATCATGCTTCTTATATTCTGTTTCCAATTCTGACTGTACAGCAGAAAATATGCAGAAGAAAATGCAGACTGAATACCATCAATTAAAAACATCCTTTTTGTTTATGATGAAACAATATGAGACACTACAGTCATTTATTTACAGCAATGTTTCTTCTCTGTAGCAATATCATTTCAAACATGTTTGTCTCATTAAAATACCAATCTTCCTGGAAGTGACAAGTTAGAACATTTGTCTGACTACAAGACTGTGATATTTAAGTGTACTTGCTATTTTAGAATTTGTTTTCTCTTTATTTTGTTGCACAGGGGCTACGTAAGGTCCTTGGCATGCCGGCATATAGTATGAGTATAGCTGCCCCATACCACACAGGCCTTCCCCTACCCATGTCTCCGTCAGTCCTCTTTGTTTCATAGGCATTTCACCCTCCTTTTAATGACTAGAATATTGTCTTGTACACATATGAATACCTTTATATATGCTACAGTTCATATTACTTCAGTGTACCTAACACATCTAAAGCATTGCTATAATGAGATATTCAATAAGGAATGAAATACGACCCTTACTCCTCATTTAAGATACTAATATAAGAATTGAGTATGTATCACAATTCAAGGACATTATGATATGTATATATACATAATATTGATATGGTTGTGCATATGTCAATATACAAAGACACATGTGTACATGTATATGTAAAGTATAGTGGAGGGGAACAATCATTTTGCTATCATTCTTTAGTAAGGTTTTTGAAGGAGGTGGCATTTGAGCTGAATAATTTTGAAAGTTGTATGCATGGAGAAAAACCATTAAAACATAGGAAAGCTTAAACATGTCAAAATGAAAAAGCAGTTTCTTCAAAGTACTGAGCAATCTATAGAGCTGTTGTTGAAATCACGTGGAACAATGTGGACGTGCTTGTGTAGACCAGGCTGGTCTGGAACTCACAGTGATCTCCTGCCTCTGCCTCCAAAGTACCCTGCATTACTTGTCCTCTATTAGAATTTGCATCTCTATTTTTTGGTGTGTGTGTACATGTATGCCAGTTTTTATGTGCATGTGTGTGCCATGTGTATGCATGTATATGGAAGCCACAAGTCATCCTCAGGTATTGTTTCTTGGGGCACTGCCCACCTTGGTTTTTAAGATAAAGTCTCTCACTGGCCTTGAACTTGCTAATTAGGCTAAGGCTGGCTGGCAAGAGCCCCAGGAACCCATCTATCTTCACCACCCCCCAACCATTACATCTTACTTTTTTGCATGGGTTCTGGAGATCAAATTCAGGTTCTCCTGCTTGCAAGACAATCACTTTACTGAGCTATATCTCCAGCCCCGCTTGGTGCTGTCTAAAGCTCTTAGTGTTTATAATGTACAAGTGAATACTAAGAAAATAGAGATGGAATGTAAGCAACAAGGTAGTGTTTTATAAAAATTTCAAGAAAAATAAACGATCTATAGAATATTAGTAAAAGTAGAGTTTTGTTTTCGAAGAGGTTTTGTAGAGGTATAACTCAATTTGATGGCAAATTACATCTAGGAAGTTAGGAAAAATGAGGTCTTCAAAGATCCTTTCCAGATTTCTAATTAAAGTGACCAAAGAATTGATCATCTTGGGATTATATTTGTGACAGTAAAATGTTGAAATACTGTTGAAATGTTGAAATGCCAAAATTTCGAATAAAATATGACGAAAACAGTGGGAAGAGAAGAGAGAGGGAGAGAGAGAGACAGAGACAGAGACAGAGAGAGAGAGACAGAGAGAGAGACCATCTAGGCTGGAGACAAGATAGCTCAGTGAGTAAAATGCTTATTGTGAAGGCATGAGGACCTGAGTTTGTTTTCCAGAGCTCACATCAGAGGCTGGACATACATGCACACACACAATGTAAATAATTTTAAAAGTTAAAAATATAACCATAAAATGTGTTAATTCACATACAGTATATGAGATGAAATTTGTAACATGTATAACATGAAGTATGTGTGCGGAGATGGAAAAGTAAAGTATTTAGGGAAAAGTAGAGAATTTTGTAAGTGGTTGAAATTGTTACTAATTTAAAATATAAGGTAACTGTAAGATTTTTATGTGAGACCCTATGTAACCACAAAGAAAATGATAGAAAAGCATATCACTGCAGCAAAATCAATGAAAGAGCAGTAAAGTAACAAAGGGGAAGAGGGACCAAACTCATAATAACCAGATATTTGGGACCATAGGGAAAATATTTGTCAATATGTCACTACAGATTTCCAGAGTACATGTCTGGTGTGCATTCTTGAAAATAGCTGGTCAGGAGATAATCAGAGGAAACATTTGATCAATGAAACCAAAAAAGGGGAAAAAACAAACAAACAAAAGTCACCTGAGGAACCCAATGAGTCATAGTTCATGTGTGGTGTGATCTGAGTCGTAGTGTATGTGTGGTGTGATCCAAGTGAGCTGTAGTGTGTCTGTGGTATGGTCTGAGCAAACTGTAGTGTGTTTGTGTGGCGTGGTCTGAGTGAGTCAGAGTTTGCTTGTCCTTATTCATTGAATGACTCAACACTTGAATAATTAAGATAAATTGAAAATTCAAAATAGAAAACCAAATTAAAAGATAAATGAAGAAATTTTTGTGTTAAAAATAGCTTTTTCATGAAACTTCTTGAGGTAATACTTTGAAAAATATATCCTCTAACAAAACTTCATGAATTCTGCCTTGTTTTCCCTTCCCTAGAAAAAATTTATACTCTATGCAATTTGGTAATTTTCACAAAAGTTACTTCTTAATAAAATCATTTAAGTGGCATTAATATCTTTATTTTACCAAGTCCCCTAATTGTAAAAAAGCTTCCATTACTTTTAAAACATCCAATTTTTACCCTCTTGATGTTTCCAGGAACTCATGCAGAGTATAGAAAAGTAGACATGGAGCTGTTTCTCTTGAGAATTCTAATAGAGCAAATGGACAAGTAATCAACATCATGTGAATATTAGTATTACTACTGCTAAATTTGTAATGAATTGAAGGATTTTTGAAATTTACCAATTTTTATCAAAAAAAAAAACCTTGCCTGCAAGGCCTAGACATATTAACAGTTGACTGTTGACAATCATTAAAGTCTTCAATCCCAAGGATTAAGATTCTGTTTGTTGTTAGAAAATAGTAAGAAATGTATCATTTTTCACTAACTTAAGTATATAAAGTTGGAACTCAAAATGGTAACCTTTAATCTTTAGGTTTATAACCCTCTCAAATTAGTTATATTAGTTTAAATTACTGTGAACTCATTCAATATAATTTAAATAAATCTAATGTTTTATATATGTTCTGTGTGGTCCAGGGTCTGATGCATGTGCTTTAGGTTTTAATGAGTTTATTAAGTATATAGTAAGCAAAAGTAAAAGAATAAATAGTTATTAGCAGTAGAAGCAGCAGATAGATAGCAAAATATCATCAAATCCGGCAATTCAAACAGCCAGTAGAAATCAGATGTGTTGGAGGCAGACAGCTGGAGTTCTTTGTTGTGTTGAGAGCCCCTGGTAGAGTAGACTGTCTCCTAGAGTGAGGCTTCCAAGTAAAAGAACAAGTAACAGCAGAAAGGCAACATCAAATCAGGCATTCATAGTCATCTACAGAATGAGTAGGGCCCTCCTGAAACAGCCATGCTGGGGTTCCCTGTGGAACATTCTGAGCAGAATGGCACTCTGCACAGGTGAGATTTAGCTCCTTGGTTCTGCTGTATAAGTCTTTATGTCATGAGATAAACAGTAGTAACCTCTGTTGGAATTTTAGTTTGCCTTCTAGCTGTTCTTATGGGCACGATGTTTTTATACCCTTAGCTGCTTACTGTCCCCTCCTTCAGAGCCAAGGGACCAGTGGGTTCAGGACAGGGAATTTTGTAGGACAGTTGACTTAAACAGGTTGGGTCTGAAGTGGAGAAATCAACCCTGCTTCCTGAGTCAGCTTCTCAATGATATTAAGCAATGGATGACAGTTTACCATATAATGTACATTGAACTGTACGTACTTTACAGAGATTTATTGAAAAGTATTGTAGAATATGAATTTCCGAAATATGGCTGTTGACAGTAGGCCTGCTGAGATGGCTCAGGGAGTAAAAGCAGTGTTGTGCACACATGACAGCCTGAGCAGAGGACAGACCAATTTCTACAAACTACCTTCTGACCCACACACACGCGTACACACACACACAAACACACACACACACACACATACAATATTTTTAAATTATTTTAAGGACCCAGGAATACAGCTTAGTGATAGAGTATTTACCTATTCTGTCTAAGAGCCTGTAATCAATCCTTGGTAGCAAAAACAAACAAACTAACAAACAACAACAACAACAAAACCTCTTTAAGCACCATTGCCATATTTCTTTTAAGGTTTAAGTAGAAATTAAATATTCAGAGCAATTTGTGATTGTCTAGACTCATTGACCTTCAGTCACAACAATGCGTGGACATTAATTTCCTTGGGCAAGTCAACAAAGGCCTTTTGAGCAATTAAATATAATAGGAATCAGTACTGTTGTAATACAATCCCACTGGGACAGAAAACCAATAATGCTTAATTTTTTGCTTTTTTGTTTTTAAAGAAAAACAGAATTTAATTAGAGGAAAATGAGGAAATCATCGATAGATTTGTGTAGACATTCTAGAGTTTGACCTCCTCTGTGTCCAATAGCTCAGTCAATATAACTTCACCTGAAAATTTATGGTTCTCCTGCACTGAAACAGTGTTAACATCACCCTGGAACAACTTTCATTTTTGTTAAATGATCATACACAGTTTAGTCAGTAATCGTGTGTGTATGTGTGTGTGTGTGTGCGTGGGTGTGGGTGTGGGCGTGGGTGTGGGTGTGTGTGCGTGGGTTGGTGTGGGGTGGGGACTGGTATTTTTGTCCTGGCCCCCAAATAATTTCAGTAACTGAAAAATGTTGACAAAAGAGTAAAAGACAAATAGAATTAAAAATGGAGGGGTGCACAGTACCCGTGAGTACTGGTCTAATTAGCTAAGTTTCTGCGATAGAAGAAGTGACATGAGAATAATGTGCTCAAGAAGACATTACCTCTCTTTGGAATCAGGTGGGATTACCTTCCTCCTTTGTTCCTGCTGGAGAAAGGCATCAGGTGGAGGGCTGGCCTCACAGTTGATAGTAAGGACTGACACTGAGTCTTACCACATGGGTATTGAGAAACCACTCCGGTAGTGATGGTACACTTTTGATTCCAAGTACCTGATGTGATAGAGTATCTCTGTTTTCAGTTAGCTGGAATACGGCATTTGAAATAACAGCAAAACAACAAACAAGCTCTTCTTAATTGTTGCCAGTTCCATATGCTAACTTCCACATTTTACATATGTCACACTTTTAGATCTATGATTCTTCACATATGCGTAGGATCAGAAGTTGAACTGATGCAGTTTTACTTGGATATTAGTTTAGTTATTCTGATTATCTGGCAATGCACAACATTACCAGAAACTTAATATAACTTTCTATAATATTGCAATCATCGAATCAATCAAGGATAAATATTAAATGTTTCAGGGGCTGTTTTCAAATTTTAAAATGTTAGTAAACATCTTTGAAAAATTTGAGATTTTGAAATAATGTTGTTTTTATTCTGAAAAATTATATTCAAACATATTTACAAAAAAAACTGTTTTAGTTGGCCATTATCTAGTACCTGTATCACCAAGTATAAGGACATTGAATTAATTTTACCCTTTTTTAATGTTACTGAGAGTAGCCTACCTGTTATCCATATGCAGATACCCATATTTCTATGATGAAATCTAATTTGAACACATCAAGACAGATTGGAACTTCCCGAACCATAAAAAAGCACTTTGTTAATTGCACTCCATATTTAATATGACCTTATAACAAAGTAGTGCCTTAGTGTCATGCTTTGTCTTTAATGTGCACAGTGGAGCTAACTTCAGCTGTGCTAGACAACGGCACTCATGAAAAGAGTTTTCTTTCCTTGATAGGCAATTAACAGTAATTAGGAAAATTTGCCTCAAAATGATGTCAACATGAGATTGTTTAAGAAAGTTGAATGTCAGTGACTTAAAAAGAAAGTTCTCTGACACAGGTATGGCATGTGAAACATGAAATGGTAATTTAACTTTTCTGCTTATTATTCATGCACAATATTATTTTGTCATTCAGACACTACACTGACAGAGTATAAGGGTGTTAAAATAGTGCTGCTGGAATAAAAAGAGGATTAATTTACCATTGGCCAATTAGCCAAGGGTACTTAATGGTCTCTAAAGGCTACTGAAGTCTAACTGCTAGCAAAAGCATCGGGGGAAAGTCCTCTACATTACCTTCATTTGCCTGACGTTTTCTGAAATCTACTTTAGGCTTTTAATAACTGCATCTATCAGAAAAGAGTTTTTGTGAGTGATGCTGTAACTGAGTAGAATTTTCATTTGATATTTCACTACATAGATAATTACATTTCCTGCCTAAGATAGTTTTGTTGGTGGTATTCTGTTTTTGTTTTTTTTTAATCTTGAATGGGCTCAAGTATCAAAACAAAAAAAAGTCATATTTTACACTTAGAACTCTCATTACTAAATTTCAAAGTTATTAATCTAAACTATATTATCTTCATATATACTTGTATAGAAAATATGTGTTGATGATCAAAATTTTAATGTAATTTTCTTGATAATGTATATGATCAATTAATTGACTATGCTTGACAGGGAAACATACATAATTTTTATCTTTCGGTTTTGTTCCAGATGAATCAGCAATATTCTGATTAAGAAATTATTAATTCTATCCACCAGTCAGAATGTTAAGTTTTTAAATGCATTTATAAGAGGCTCTTCCCTGTAAAAGTCACAAGATATTATGAAATTTGAATTTTCTTTCTATTATACTACTTGAAGACAATTCTGATGACAAAATTGATGTTATAATTATTTTTGTTTGATAGTTTTAAATTGCTGCCTCTGTAAGTACAAGCAAGAATAACATGAATGAGAGAATATAAATGAATTTTGATTTTTTTTTTTTTTTTTTTTTTTTTTTGGTTTTTCGAGACAGGGTTTCTCTGTGTAGCTTTGCGCCTTTCCTGGGACTCACTTGGTAGCCCAGGCTGGCCTCGAACTCACAGAGATCCGCCTGGCTCTGCCTCCCAAGTGCTGGGATTAAAGGCGTGCGCCACCACCGCCCGGCGAATTTTGATTTTTATTCAGCATCAGTGTCCTTTGTCCGGCCTAAAAGAACTTAAAAATGGAAATGTTGGGATCCAGGTATGGTGGCATATTGCTATAATTCCAACACAGTGAAGGCTGAGGCAAGAACATCAAAGTTTGAGGCCAATCTGGGCTACACAGTGACACACAGATAAACTCTCTCTCTCTCTCTCTCTCTCTCTCTCTCTCTCTCTCTCTCTCTCTGTCCCCCCCCCTCCCCAAGGGAAATCACAGTATAACTACAGGAGGGAGCTATATTTTCCCGGCTACTCTGGCTATTCTCTGACCTTTGTCCTAGTGGGGACAGAAAAGAACTCTTCTGCCACCAACCTTTGCCTCAGAGCTTCCCAAAGCTCTGTAACCATAATGTCCCACCTCACGTTTTGTTTTGCTGCTTCTTTAGAATTTCTGTGCTGCATAAACAACTACGTAACATCTTAGAAAGAACCTATACTTTCTTTACATCCTGTCTTCCTGGGCCTAGGAGTCAGACACAGCATATTTGGTTCTCAGATCAGAATACCACAAGTTGTATTGAACACATCAGCCAGGCTGCCTTCCTTTCCATAGCTTATACTTTGCTTCCAAACTCTTGTCATTTAATCTTTTCTTGTTGCAGAACTAAGGAATCTCTTTGCTTGCTGGATAACACACTTGCACCATTTTCAACTTGAGGCCTTCTGTGATGGCTATTTGATTGTCAACTTGACAGACTCCTGAATCTCCTAAATTACAAGTCTCATTTGAATACCTATATGAGGGACTCTCTAGATTAGGTTACCCTCTGCATATGTCTGTGAGGGATAGTATAGTTAGGGTGATTGAGGTGGGGAGACCATCTTAAGTGTAGATGGCACCATGGGGATTGAGTTTCTGAACTGACAAAAAGGAGAAAGTTGTGTGAACAAGAACATTCTTTGTTCTCTCCTTCTTGCTTATGTACACAGTGTACTCAGCTGCCTCAAGCTCCTGTCAATATGAATCTACTAGGATGGACTGTCACCTGCAACTAGGAAACAATAGAGAACATTCTGAAGTCTTTGTCATATATTTTGTCACAGCATCTCTGTAATTAAAATGAAAGGAAATTAGTACCAAGAAGTAGGGCTTATGTTGGGATAAATCTCACCATGTGGTTCTAGGGCCTTTGGAACTGGTTTGTAGAAGGAATATGGAAGAATTTGGAACTTCATACTAGAAAAAGCAGAATGTAATATGCCACTGAAAGCAGACAGTGTAGGACCAGCTTGTGAGGTTTTAGGGGAACGAGAACTCTATCAAGAAGTGAGCTAGGGGCCATTTGTGTGATGCTCTGAAAAGAATCTGGCTCCATTCTGCCCATGTCCTGAGAATTTCCATGAGGCTGAGTGTAGATGGATTATTTTTTGGGCCACAAGCTCACAAAAAACAACATGGAGATTTATTATTAATTATGAAAGTGTAGCACATAGCTTAGGTTTGTCCCACTGGCTCTTATAACTTAAATTAACACTTTTATATTGATCTATGGCTTTTTACCTCTCTTCCATCTTGCATCTCCTGTGTCTCTCAATATCCTCTGGCATCTTCTGCATCTAGATTCATCTCCCCTTCTTCTCTGTCTGGCCAGAAGTCCTGCCTAACCTCTTCCTGCCTAGCTATTGGCCATTCAGCTCTTTGTTAAACCAATCAGAAGATGCATTGGCAAAGACACATCTCAGTGTACAAAAAGATTACTCCACAACATTTCCCCCTTTTTGTCTAAATAAAAGGGAAAAGTTTTAACTCTAACAGTAAAACTATGTACAGTAAGAACAATTATCAGGTATTGTTCAAATAAAAAGGGAAGGTGTAACTTCAACAAAGTAAAATTATATACAATAAGAACAATTTTTGTTGTTGCTTGTTGTTGTTTTTCTTCACTCTTTACTTTTGGGCTCTTTGGGGGTCCTGCCACCCAGCTCTCAACTAAATACATATGGAGTCTTATTCTTTCTTATGAATGCCTGGCCTTAGCTTGGCTTATTTCTAGCCAGCTTTTCTTAACTTAAATTATTTCATCTACCATTTGCCTCTGGTCTTTTATATTTCTCTAATTTTGTATGCATTTCTTAACTTCTTTCTCTATGGCTTGCTATGTAGCTGGGTGGCTGGCCCCTGGAGTCGTCTTCTCTTTCTTGCTCCTTCCTCTCCTCTTCCCAGATTTCTCCTCTTATTTATTCTCTGTGCCTGCCAGCCCCACCTATCCTTTCTCCTGCTTTGCAATTGGCTGTTCAGCTCTTTATTAGACCAATCAGATGTTTTAAACAGGCACAGTAACACACCTTCACAGAGCTAAACAATGATACATAAAAGAATGCAAAACATCTTTGCATCATTAAACAAATGTTCCATAGCATAAACAAATGTAAAGCATCTTGAAATAATATTCCACAATATTTCTTCCTTTTTGTCTAAATAAAACTGAAAGGTACAACTATATATAACAAAAACAGTTATCAAGTAAAAATTACATTAATAATATCTGTCCATTTGTATTTAGCAAATTCAGAGAAAATATTCCATTATCTATTTTATCTTAGTGACTCCAAAGTTTTATACCTAATTTACTTTCTTTCATAATTAAGGAAAACA
Source organism: Peromyscus californicus insignis (assembly GCF_007827085.1). NCBI lineage: Eukaryota > Metazoa > Chordata > Mammalia > Rodentia > Cricetidae > Peromyscus > Peromyscus californicus. Next base: position 66,175,102 of record NW_026294573.1, on the reverse strand, counting down.
GCAACTATAACTCTCTAGTCTTCAACTCCATTAAAGGACCCTGAAGGATATAATATTATCTGAGTAAATGGGAAGTGCATTGCAAGTAACTCCCAAATCTCTAGAAAGGACAAAGACATCTAGCTGCTTGGACAGTTACCCAAAATTCCTCTGCAATGTTGGAGCATCCATCTTCAGCCTACAGACCTAGAATATCTGGCAGACTTTTCAGTGAAGCAGGAAATTTGAAGGACTGTCCCACCTTGTATTGGCAAAGTTTGTCAGTCACTTTTCTCTGTGTCCTGCAAAATATCTGGCAGACTCTTCTGTGAAGCAGGAATCTCAAAGGACTGTCCTGCCTTGTCTTGGCAAAGTTGCACAGGCCTCTGGGGTCCCTCAGACTAGCCTGGCCTCCAGTAAAGCAGAAGTGTTCTTCTGAAGTTGCAAACCAGGATATGGAGCCAGGGGTGAGGAGTTGAAGGAGTGTGCAATCTGGGGTTGTTGGGCAGGCTTAAAGGGGTTTAGTGGTTGGTAGGTAGTGTCTTACCTGGGACCAGCCTGGCCTCCCATAATGCTGCCAGGGATGTGGACCTTAGTATGGTGCCTGGGGGAGGGATACAGTCTGGGGTTATTACACAGGTTTTAAGGAGCATTAGCTAAGAGTGGGTGGTGTTTTGCCTGGGGTTCCTAGATCATGTTTGGAGGCATTTTTTTTAATTAAGGTTCCCAAATGATTCTAGCTTGTGTCATATTTACATAAAACTAGCCAGCACAATTGTCCTCTTGTCAATTTGACGCACAAATGTATCACTATTCAGCTACAATCTTTTCTTTCTCATCTACCCCAAGATGGCATGGTTAATATTAATATCACAGAGTAGAACATTCTAACATAAAAATCCAACAGCTTTTTAAAAATTCAAGAACTTTAAAAGTTCTGTCTTTTTAAAACATCCAAAGTCTATTTCAAGTTCAGAGTTTCTCTAAAATATCCAGAGTATCTCTAAAATAACCCTAGTCTCTCTAAAACTCATAACTCTCTGTAAAACTCCAAAACGTCTGTAAAACTTCAAAGTCTCTCAACTGGCCGTTCCTAAAAAAAAAAAAAGGAGTTAATGCATTCTTAGTCCAAGAAGGAAGAATCGTGGCGCAGTCACAAAGCAGACCATAGGTCAACGGTCCACAGTGAAGTTAGACTTCTGGGACTCAGAACCTTCTAGACTCCAAAGGGCTTGCCACAGCATATATGCCATGTCTTCTAGGTTTGAGCTAGCTCTGGCCCACGGCTGCTGCCATCCTTTTCTGTTGTCCAGTGGTACTGGCATCTCCAAACTGCTGGAGTCTCTGCAACTGTGTGCCACCGTCACCAGTAGCCTGTCCTGGGTTCTCATAGGGTATCTAACCCTGCCACGTGGTGCCAAGCTTTAGGTGCTCTTTATGAGCCCTTCATACCTTCAAAACCAGTGCCACCTGGAAGACTTCAACACATTACCAAGTTTGGCAGCCAGCACAAGGTACAGGCTTGGCTCTCTGGACCACAGCATCTCTGTGCTGACCCTGAGGAAACACTTCCTAGAAGACTCTCCTCATTGATGATGGTCTCTGCTTAATCACAGCTGATTCTTCTGGTCCAGCTGACCAGAACCACAGATTACTAATTCAGACTATTGAAAAGTCCTGATTGAGTCTTTAAGGGACTCTAACCTACCTCTGAAACTTGACAAGTCAGGTCACCATCATCTGCATTACTCAAAACAGTCTTATCTTCCAGGCTCCAACAAAATCACTAGCTGGGCTCTGAGAATTCAATGGCTTTTCCAGCCCAACATTTAAATGCTACCACAGGCCTCCCAAAAACACATGGTCAGGTCTGTTGTGGCAATACCCAATACCTGGTACCAATTGTGTCTTAGGGCTTCTATTACTGTGATAAAACACTGTGACAGAAATCAACTTGGGGAAGAAGTGAGTTCTTTAATCTTATAGCTTGTCTATGGAAGTCAACGTAGGAACTTGAGGCAGGAACCTGGAAGCAGGAGCTGCAGAGGCCACAGGAGAGTGCTGTATACTGATTAGCTCACAGACCAATCTTGTAGGGGTGTTTTCTTGATTGAGGTGTCCTCTTTCCAAATGACTCTGGCTTATATCAAGTTGACATAAAATTAGCCTGCACACCACCCATGATTAACTGTAACCTTGAGCTGTGATTCAAGATAAGCTCTTCTTTAAGTTGTTTTGAAGGGTCTTTTGTCCCAGCAACATGTGAGTAACTAATTCACCTCCCTCAGGTTCTTTCCTAGTAGCTCTATGCATAGTTCTCTGACATGGAAACTCACTTCATGTCAATGAGAGAATCACCTTCTCAAGGAGAGTCCATGGACTTTTTCTAAGGCCTCACTTGATTAGATTAAGACCAGTCAAGACACTCCTAACTGCAAGTCACTTGATTAGGAGCTCTAATTACAGTCACAGAATCCCTTCGTAATTAACAATATAACCATTATAGTGTTAGCCCATTTTATAAACAAACCCCAACACTGTGCAAGGAGGAGAGTGTTAGGATGTGGTTCATTAGAGTTATCTAAGAATTGTATCTGCCCCAGGACTCATTACTTAAGAATAGTTCTTCTGTAGATGTACAATTTCCCTACAGTTACTTAAAGAATTTTCTTTCCCTTTTTTGGAGAAGAGTGGATCCTTAATAAGCAAACAATTCACAGGGATCCTAAACTGAAGCTCTATCTTGAGACAAATGATAGAATTATTATATATACACACTAAGCAAAACCAACTCTATTAACCTGTGTCTTCAGATTTAAAACATACCCCCAGGCTCTTGAAGGTCGCAACCACAGAGCGGTAGTGCTCCCACTAATACTGCCCATTTAAAGTCTATGAAGTAGTTTGTGGAGATTTTTAAAATCTATCCTCAAAACTGCTTTCATTAGATAGGTAAGTGTCATCTCTATTCCTAAAAGAGAAAATGACCCTACATATGGAGCATTAGATCTAGAGAACTAAAAGAAATTATAGCTCTCATCTGTGTTATATTCTCTTAAGTGTGATGGGCATAAATATTTTAAATGTTTGGTTAGAGATGAAAAGACAAGAACAAAATTAAATCATGCTACTAATAACAAAATTATAGCAATGTTCAGGATAACAATTTATTTGGCAGATTGTATAGCATGCTCTCTTTATAACAAGGCTGCCTAAAAAGTGATTCTCACAGGACAAACCAAGTATAAGCACATGACATTTATGTCCACTTCTTGAGTTGTCTATAGAATTTCTTAAGTACATTGAATTTTTAAGCTGAGAAAAGGTTGGAAGACAGTCCAAGTAATTTGTTCAAAATTCTGAGAGAATTCTACGTATAACAAATATTAGCAATATGCCTTAAAGACTATAGATTTTAAATACTGTTTAATCGTGTGTGTGTGTGTGTGTGTGTGTGTGTGTGTGTGTGTGTGTGTGTGTGTGTGTGTGAATTAAGACAAGATCTCATATATCCCAGGTTGGCTTCACTATATAGCTGAGGATGACTTCCAACTTAGATCCTCCTAAGTAAAAACATGCTAACCTCCAGATGCAGTGTTGGGGATCAAACTCAGGCCTCATACCTGTGAGACTCTACCAACTGAACTATATATGTATATATACATCCCAGCCCCAAATATTATTTATTTTGATGAAACAGTGTTCTTTTTGTTCTCTCCATAATCTTACTGCTTCTTCCTTTAATACTGTCTATATTGTTAAATTGATTTTGACATGTATGTATGCAGGTCCTTTAAAGAAATATATTTATTGGGTTGATCTTTTTTCAGTAGAGACACATTTATGGTGTTAGAATTTCCTAACATAGAAGGAACAGAGCTGTGCTGTCCTATACCAATAACAAATTAAAGAAAATCTTGGATTGCTTGTAGGAAGAACAGAGCCTTATTGAATCCAACTCTCCTGTACTGCATGAGAGTCCACTAATAACTGTGGCTATGAGTTATGTTTTCACAAGAAGAAATACCAAAAGTTTAATTTATATCCATAACATTAGCATCTGAATTAAAAATACTTTGGGACACACTGTCTCAGTAAAATCCCATTATTACCAATAAGTGTGTTTTAATTTGTATTGTGATAAGCCAATATATTAGAAATAAAAGCTTCACTTGATATGTTGTTTTGATAATATGGTTTGTACTATAAATAGGGAATTTTGAAAAAATGTATGAGTTTCTTTTAGTTCTGACATCATATTTAGATATTATGAACACACAGGTAGACAGGAGCACAGCCATCTCTCATGGATTTAGAATTTACTGGGATTCAGTAATATGGATAACTGAGAATTACACACCCTGGCTCAGTGCAGCTGTGGGAGTAACTCACTGTCAGAGATTAGTGCTGCTGTGAGCTTTAGTGAGAGGAATTTCTGTCTACAGTGGGTGCGGACATTGCAGACTCACAACTGACCATACCCCCTCCATGGCTCAGGAAACATCATGGAAGAAGGGGTGGAAAGAGTGTAGCCCCTGAAGGAAAGTGGTGGAGAAAGCTGTCTTCAGGCCATTGCATTCTTGACAAAGTCTGCACAAGACTGGACTTGCCAGCATTATGGCAGAGGAGGAGGAGGGACTCAAGAGATCCTGCCCTTCCCTGAAGATATATAAGGCATTTATTTTCTTTTTTGGTGTAGCCACTGGTTAATTGCCAGTGCATCTATCAACAATTCATCAACCCTGGCCCTAGGAGGAGTGCTAGTTAATCTCCCTGGGTTGCAAATAATAAACAAACAAACAAACAAATAAATAAATAAATAAATAAGAAGACCTGAAGGTAGAAGGGACACTAGCTGGGAAGAGAAAGGGGATTGGTGGGGGGGGGGGGGGGCGACAAGAGAGGGTAAGGGTGATCAATATGATCAAAATACATTATACACATGCATTAGAACATAACAGTAGAACCCATTCTTATCTAAAATTAGTATCTCCTAGGACTCACAGATGAGGACAATGCATTTTGCCATGAGAGCTAAGAGAATAGAAACATTACTTTGCTGAATAAAAAGATAAATAAAAAGCAAAAAGATCTTTGTTTTAAAAATATCACAAGTTGTACTCAAAGGCCCAAGGTAGCCCAGCTAAGTACTGTGTTGAGCTTCTGATGGGGTGTGGTAGGCAAGACTTCAGGTGACATCTACTGGAACACAAACAGAAGCTAAATTTTCTATTACCTGTAACCAGCTGAACTTTATTCTGTTAGCATGAAGTGCCCTGGTAGGACTTCAGTGAAGTAATAACATAGTGTTGATTTAGGAAGGCAGGAAGTAGAGAAGACAGGGGAAGGTTGGGGGTGGTAACACAGGGAGAGGGCTCTAGCTGCAGTCCCAGTGGAATATAAATGTTTGTATTGAGTAAGTGACAGAACAGAATGAAAATAAATAAGTATTTCATAATGTACAGGACTGGACATTGATTGGACATAGAGAAGTAGTAGAGAGGAAATGGAATTCAAGCATGGATTGTACCAAGCAGAGTTCCAGATTATTAGGTGCAATTTATAAATAAATGTGTCCTGAAATATCTATACACCCTTGCAATTAGATGATGGGCTAAAATATGGACAAAGTAATAGTTTTCAAGCTAAAACATTCTTTGCCAATGCTCTTTTGTCAAGCCTTTAAAGCTCTAGGTGTAAACTCATTGTAGTAAGTGTTCATCTTTACAGTGTGTGCTTCTATATACAAGGACACATTTAATCATGAATTTATTGGCGGAGTTTCTATGAGTTGTGCTTAAATAGTTTTCAGTGTAGCATATCACATGTTTATATTACTATACACTTGGTTACTTGAGGCATCATTTGCTACTCCTAATTGGAATTCATAACAAGGAAAGAACTTTTCCTCAGAGGGAGCTCGGAATCATTTCGTGTAATTGTTCCTCGTGTAAGACCGCTATTTTATAAGCTTTGGGGTTTAAAAGAAAAAGGTGCAGTTGCTCTCACAGTGCTCTTAGTTGCTCTGCTATTATGTCTGCTGAGGTTCTGTTGACGGGATTGACAAAGGACCGAAAGGACAGGGGCTAACACTAAGGTGGGATTGTTTTCACTCATTCTTTGAAACATTCCCAATACATGATTTAGTGAAAATACGTTTTTTAAATGTCAGATGTAGGAACTTTAGTGTGATTTTTATCTCAGCATTACAAATATGGCTGATCAGTTATCAATCACGTAGATAAAACTGAGTGAGTTTGTTTGCATGCTATTTATTTTAACTAAATCCCTAACAAGCCTCATCTGCTAATTGGACTTAGCATTTCTGTTGCTAAATGAGAAGTGTTTTGGCTGCTACAGAGGATAGTAAGATCTACCCAGTGGAATACACATTAACATCTGTTATCCTGTCCTGCTCCAGCTCGGCTCTTACCAAGTACAGCCGCCCCAAAGTCAGAGTTGTCAAATCTGTGTGTGTGAGCGTGTCTGGCTTACCTATATGTGTGAGAGCAAAGCAATGGTCACTATGTGAAAGACCAACCAGTACACTTTATACTGACAATATTACTTCCATGTCTTTCTCTTTTAAAGAAGTTAACTCTTGATTTGGCTGGACTTCGAAAAGAAAAAGAAGATTTGCTGAAGAAATTGGAGTCTTCATCTGACATCACGAACTTGGCTGAAGAAGTTTCTAGAGTAATGGCCCCACAGATACAAGTTACCACACTGGGTCCTTCAAGGAGCATGGATTTAGAAATGAAGCAATTACAGTGTAAACTAAAGGTGATTATACAGTATGTTATGTACAAAAACATCTCATGAGTTACTGCATTCTTCAAAATATATTTAATTGATTTTAATTTAGTTCAGTAAAGGTCACCATGATAAAGTATTTCAAAAGCATGACTATTGCATCTGACTTAGTCATTCAGGTCTTGTGGTCTGTTCTCTTTCTGGTTTAGGATTTTTGTCTTTTCATAGACAGATAAGCACCGTATCCTACCTTAGCAGCTAATGGAAAGTAGCCACTAGCTTCTGCTCTAATATTCAACTCCTGGCTGCTGACTGAGTCTCGGTCCAGATGAACCGAATCTTTTCAAACATATTTTATCAACAAAATAAGGATTGTTTTCCTCTACACTTGCTACGAATTTAATTACTTAGTTGTTGGTTGGCAATCAGAATGCAAAGACGAGAAGTGTGGAAGTGGGGAGAAAAACCCAACAAAATCAAAGATGGATTGTTCTGATTGTCCACAGCAAGATAAACCTGGGGGTGGGAACCTAAGGAGAGTTCTTTTCATTTATAAAGAATTATATCTAACTCCAGATAACTTGTCAGTAACTTAAAAGTGAGGCTCACCTTAGTTTAAATAGAATTATAGGAAACAAGATCCATGTGTTTTAAACAGCTTCTTAAATAAACTAATTAGCCAGGCAGTGGTGGCACACACCCTTAATCCTAGCACTCAGGAGGCAGAGGCAGAGGCAGAGGCAGGTGAATTTCTGCAAGTTCAAGGAAAGCCTGGGCTACAGAGTGAGTTACAGGAAAAGGTGCAAAGCTACACAGAGAAAACCTGTCTTGAAGAACCCAAAACAAAACAAAACAAACAAAACCAAACAAAAAACCAAACCAAACAAAAACTAATTATTTTTCACATATTGAATAATTTTCTTCAGTGAGAATTGCTAACTGGAAGCTGACAGCAGTTGATACAGGACCGTTGCCATGATAAGCATCATTAGAAGGGAAACTCTTAACTGGAAATGCATTGAGTGCTTTATAATTAGCATAACTGACTGTAAGGAAAGCAGTAGGACACTAAACTGTCAAGCAGATGCAGAGTTATTCTAAGTCCAGAGTACAACATTTTTGGTTTTGTTTTTCAAGACAGGGTTTCTCTGTGTAGTTCAGGCTGTCCTCCAACTCACTCTGTAGTCCAGGCTGGTCTTGAACTTGGAGATCTGCCTGCCTCTGCCTCTCAAGTACTGAAGTTAAAAATCAGCCCAGAGTATGATGGTTTAAGCTGGGTTTTAAGTAGAATGAAATAGGGTAAAAATGTAGGCCAGCCATTGCTTACACTATCTCATTAGTAATAATCAGTCATGAAACGGGCATTAATTTAGCTGCTTCTTAGATATCACCTTGAGACAGTTTTTACATGGAGAACATGCATACTAGAAATGTAAAGCAAAATTGTACACATTTGGGAGCATTGCATTCTCTTAAAATGTGTTTTTTCCCCAGGAATATAATATAATATACAGTTTATAAATTAAATGTTTCAGTGTTTAGGCTTCATGTACCAGAAGATGGGACCAATACATTGTCTTTAATCGTATACTATATAGATGTTGAGTTACAGTTCTTTTATATAGTTTAAGTATTCATGTTCCTACTTTAACTTTTCACCAAGATAAAATATAATGGTAGAGCCAGTATCATCTGACTTCTAAGTATTTTTAGTTGTAATAGCTTTAAGTTGAGTTATATTTGACATATTTGGTTTTGCTTGCTACAAATGTTGCAACAATTAAAATTTGAAATGTGCTCAAACATAATTTGCCCATATCTGTGAGCTAAGATATTTACATTGTAATTTTTACCTGTGTGCAAATAAATGTCTGTCTAGTTTCAGGGAACGTGAGATAGAAAGGTGGAACATGAGAAGGCATCCAGCAGCTTGGTTGTATGGATGCTGGAGTCTTTGGACAGCTGAGCTGTTAAGAGACAAAAAGAATAATGTTTGCTTTCATCCTGTCTTATTTTTTATCTTATGTTTTAGTATAGATGTTCTTCTGGAAGAAACTTACGTACACAATAGTTTCTGCTACTCAAAATTTGTTTTAATATTCTTTCAAATTAGTTTGCTGAGACTACTATAAGAAAATATCACTGACTGGCTGGCTGGCTTAAAACATTTCAGTCAGACCTATGGCATGTGACTTTAATCCCAGCACTCTAGAGGCAGAGGCAGGTGGGTCTCTGGGGTTTGAAGCCAGCCTGGTCTACACAGTGAGTCCCAGAATAGCCAGAGCTACATAATTAGACCCCGTCTCAAAACAAGAAAACGAACAAAAACATTGGTTTTCTTAGAGGTCTGCAGGCTGGAAGGGCAAGGTCAAAGTGCTGACTCTTTCCTCCCCCGTGAGTCCTTGCTTCTTGTCGTGTTGAGGGCAGCCTTCTACCTTTATCTTCACATGGCCTTCCTTCAAAGATCCCTGTGTCTCACTTTGCAAAGACCTCCCTCAGATTAGATATGGGCCTCCTGGAGACCTACCTCATTTTACCTGAGTTACCTCTGAAGGAAATACCTCCAAACACAACATGCTCTGAAGCACTAAATGAGGACTTCACCATACAATTTACGGGGACACAATTTAACTCATAACACATGTCAGATTGCTAATGGTGATTACCTAGGAACTAAGTCACTTCTAACTGATGTTTAGGAACATTGTTGAGAATTTAATCTGTTAAAGGTCTACATAGATCATTTCTCTAACACTGCTCTTTTCTGTGAATTTCTTATATACTTTCAGGAACTGGTTCATTCATTCTACTGTGGAGCTCGTGGGTATTTGCTCTGTCTTCTTTTGCCCCATTAAGCGTGTTTCCTCAAGGTACTCCACAGAGCTAGATACAGAGGTGGATAATAAAAGCTAAAATAACGGAAGTTCTTTCCAGGAAATGATGACAATATTGGCATCATTTCATTTTTAGTTCATTAATACTCCATTACCGACAAGTCATGGATTCGGCACTTTTAGCTATATAAAATATAGCTGTAAGTCTCAAAACAGAAAGGAATCAAACGACTATCTTCAAATCTACTGAATCTATTCCTTTAAAGATAGTATCAGACTTTACATGCTTCCCTGTGCTTTTCATTTTAAATAAAGTTCTAAGTTCATTTGTTTTACTTCTCAATGGAAACTGCTTCAGAAACAAGTTTGCAATATGAATATTAAAGGACAGAATGGATGTTTTAGGCAGGTATATTTAGAGCAGAGAGAGAGGGGGAGAGAGAGAGAGAGAGAGAGAGAGAGAGAGAGAGAGAGAGAGAGAGAGAGAGAGATCCCAGCACTTGGGAGGCCAAGGCAGAAGCCCCAGGGCTTTGAGGACCCAGATTTAAACTTACATGTGTTATTTCAGCCATGTTCTTTTGGTGAAAGCAAATCACAGATGAGACCAGATTCAAAGAACTGGCAAACAGCTGTCATGCTTTTCAGGGGGAACAGCAAGTTATCTGTGATCATATTTAGTCAATTACAGTTTGTGAGTAAATCTGTCATTCATTTTAAGTTGTCTTACTGAGCCATTAAGACTCCTGATTACATAATTACATTTTACTCCAACGATTCATATTTCCCATTAAAATATTTGAGTCCTATACTATGGCTCATGTTCCTAATAAGGTTTTGCATGCCATATAATGATTTTACTATAAATATGTTATCTTTATTGTAAAATATAAAAAAATCAAATACAACATTGAAAGTACATTTTAGTCATTATTAGCATAATTAAAATAAATGTGCGGCTCTTTCTCAAAGCAATGCCTTTTGTTTTAGATCAAGATAGAAAAATGAATTGAAGTTATGTTTATTTTAATCCAGAATGCAACTAATGAACTCACTAAGCAGACATCCAATGTGAAGTCTCTGAAACTGGAACTCCTAGCAAAAGAAGAACACATAAAGGAGATGCATGAAAAGTAGGATTTCATATTTCTATCTGTTGTATTTGGTGCCACCTAGTGGTTGTCATGTCTCCTTACCATTCCACTACAATAAACAGTATCAGTATTTATCTTTCACAATAGAACTTTACTTTTTAAGATCATGAAGGTTTTTTTTAAACACTTGTAATGATTTATTTATTTTTATTTTATGTGTATTAGTGTTTTGCTTACATGTATATCTGTACAAGGGTGTCAGATCCCCTGGAACTGGAGCTACAGACACCTGTGAGCTGCCATGTGGGTGCTGGGAATTGAACCCAGGTCCTCTGGAAGAGCAGCCAGTACTCTTAACCACTGAGTCATCTCTCTAGCCCCTTAAGATCATGTTTAAGACTACATAAGATGGAATTTTAAGGAATACAACGTAGAGTATAATTGATGACAATCTGGTTGCTTTTTTTTGTTTGTTTTTTCGAGACAGGGTTTCAATGTGTAGTTTTGGTGCCTGTCCTGGATCTCGCTCTGTAGACCAGGCTGGCCTCGAACTCACAGACATCTGCCTGGCTCTGCCTCCTGAGTACTGGGATTAAAGGCATGCTCCACCACTGCCCAGCATCTGGTTGCTATTTTTGATTAGAGCAAAATATAAAACTAGATTTCACTTAGCATAATTTGAATAAATAAAAATTAATGGCTTTATGAGCAAACAAAATCTACAATTGTGAATTCTTAGACTAAGAGAATATATCGATTGGTACTTGAATAGAATTAATTCCTAGGTTTATAAAGCCAAGATCAAATGTGAAGGATTTGTTGGCTTATAAAAATAGAGTTTCTTTTGTATATATCATTTTAAAAGGAGTATAAATACCCTCTCACATTGAGCAAAAGTGGTTCTCTTTCTCTATATTTTATAACTTTAGTAAAGCTTTTATGTGATAATATGTTTAGATAGCACACATCATTGATAAATTCCTCATATGCCTACCTATAGGCAGAACTATGAGTGAAGCTTTACTTTGCATGATATTAATAAATCAAACTTAGACAGAGGATTGCTAGCTGAGTGCAGTGGCTTGTGCCTGTAATTCCAGTGTTAGGAAGACTGAAACAAGAAGACTGCCACAAAATCGAGACCAGCCTGGGCTACAGCGGGAAAGCCTCTCTCCCGAGTCCTCCAAATAAAAACAATTCTTATTTTACCTGAAGATGTCTTGAAGTTTCTAGATCAAAGGCACTGTTGCTTAGTGGTTCCTGATGAGGAGTCTGGGAAAACACGGAGTCCTGGCTCCTTCATCCACTGGCTCTGTGCTTGTGTCTAATAGTCTTAATTCACGAAGGTCTTTTGAAGAATAAGTGAGTCAGGACATAAAAATTTATAATAGCAGCTATGTATAACAAGGTCTAATCAGCATTAGCTGCTGTCATTCAGATCATCAGCCATAGTTACAGGATCAGTAGTGGATACCATTGAAGGTACCATTTTATAAGTCACTATCTTCAACTAACTGATATGTGGATTCAATCTCAACTGATCAAATTAAACAGTATGTCTAATTTTAGTTTCTTTGTGTATTACACAATTTTTACATTTTTATCCAAATTACAGTGTTGTTTCTTAACATTGTTAGGATTTTGATCGTCTCTAAGTATCACTTCAATATTTCTAAGCAATACAAAAATGTAATTTAAGTATAATCGGAGTTTTCATAAATTATATAAATTATAAAGATCTCAGTTAATCTTTCTTTCGCTATAATGCAAATATATAATAGTAACAATTTCACAGATTATGGATTTTGATAAACATATGATACTTCGATACTTATTTCAATGCAATTTTATTTTACTAACATAGTGGCAATATCAGTTTTCCAAAACTAACCGTGGGCATGACCATGGGTACCATATATCAAGACACTTTCTGCCCCTGTTAAAATCTTCTCTCCTTTAGGATGTCTCGGTTGGAGAGAGATATAACCATGAAAAGACACCTGATTGAGGACTTGAAATTTCGACAGAAAGTAAATTCAGAAAGTAATGAGAATTTTAATGAAATGTTAGAAAGTCTTGAAAAAAAGGTACCAATTTTTTGTGTTCACTGATAAATTATTTTCTATTGTACTAATTTTAACATAAATATTCAGTATTAGGCAACAATATAAAATACTTGCAGGATATATATTAACAGTTATAAAGTTATGCCATTTTTATTTGTTTCAGAATTCAAGACTCCAAAATTCCACACATAGTATACCCACAGAGTCTGCCTGTTTGTGTTCTGTCCTGCAGGAAAACGTTTAGTTTTTAAATCTCAAGCGTTTCTGTTGTATATAATGATGGCCCAATTTTTTTTTATATTATTTAAACCTACAGTTTATAAGGACAGAATCAGGCTAATGTACCATTGTAACTATTAATCCAATAATTATCAAATGCCCTTAAAAAACTGTAAGTTTTCTTCCATAGACTTAATTTAGTGTACATGGTAGAGAATTTTTTTAAGGTAGCTGTATAATATATGACCCCAAACTAAAAAGGTTTTTTTTAATTCTTTTAAATACTATTTACGCAACTCACAAAGCTTTACATTTTTTATTTGTGTTGGTGTTTTGCCTGTATGTATGTATATGTAACACATGCACTCCTAGTACCTGTGGAGGTCAGAAGAGTGTTTCAGATCCCCTAGAACTGAAGTTTACAGGTGGTTGTGAGCTGTCGTATGGGTCCTGGAAATTGAACCTGTTTCATCTGCAAGAGCAACATGTTCTTTTAACCACGTCATCTCTTCAGCCCCCTTACTTGACTTTCACTTCATTCAGATATAGCTTTGAAAACCCTGTTTCAATAATTATTTCTTTGTGGTATTAAACTTAAAATGAAAAACAGTTTCTTCTGTTATTCTATGAGCTGTGTAAAGAATGTTGTCATTATTCTATTATACATATCATGCATTTTAGTTTGGTTATTGACTTAAGAATTGCTAGTTTCTTCATAACTTGAATACTACAAGTAGACTACTTGAATTTGATAAAGTCTATGAGACAGTCAATGCAATTAGACTCATTCAGTTTCTGATGAAACAATACAGTGCACTACTATAATGCATTTACTCATAGTAATTACCTTCTACTGCAGGTGAAGGCATTAACTGAAGAATGTTCCAACAAGAAGGTATCAGTTGATTCACTAAAGCAAAGACTTAATGTTGCTGTGAAAGAGAAGTCACAGTATGAACAGATGTATCAGAAAACTAAGGAGGAGTTAGAAAAAAAGGTATACTTCCAAACATTCAGATGGAGATCCGAATGTAGTGACACTGTTCTCATTTTTAATGCTATCACCCTTTTCTCCCTAAATCAATATGAACTACTTAAAAATGCCACATAACTGTAAAGAGTACTGTCTCACTACATGAAACACTAAGACTCTGCTTTACTGTAATGAGTGTGCTGTATTAGCAAAATAAAGAAAAGCAAGGATTACCTGTGCCTAAATAAAAGTCAGTGGCAAGTCTGAAATAATGAAATCTTTTCTTGTCGGATCTGTCTAGTTCATGCTCCCACTCTGTTCATGAACGGTTTTTTCTTTTGTGACTGTCCATCTCTGCAGGATCTCAAGCTGAGTCTCCTCGTATCAAAAGTGAACGACACAGAGGCAGCGATGACAAGGATTGAGACAGCCGCAGCGGAGCAGCTCCAAGGCTTAGCGCTGCAGAGTGAGCAGGTCCTGGGAGCTGCGCAGAAGAAACTGGGGGCAGCCCATGAGAAGATCGAAGAGTTCCTCATCTTTGTGAAGGTTTGAGGCATTGATGGCTTTCGCACTTGCTCCTTATTTCGGGCAGAGGCGTTGTCCTCCTCCTGAGGATTTGGTAGAAACATCAAGTTCCTTGCATGTCTTTGTTATTGTTTTGGGACGATCTCACTATATAGAGCTCAGCTGGCCTCAGACTGTTGGTTCTCTTGCCTTTATCCTCATGAGGTTTACAGGTGCTCCTGGCTTTCTTCTTGCTTTACTAATCTACAAAACCCTTTCTCCTCCCTTGTGGGCCACAATGTTCAAAATTTCTCTGTGTAACAGATTTTATGGTTTGAGTTTTAAATTATTTACCCTGTTGTTAGTATTTCTTTCTTAACATTAGTTTAATAATGAAATGGTAGTAGTCAAGTAATCAAGATAGATTTAGATGAATTACATCATTTCCACTCTGGTTTAAAATCACCCAAGCAAGGACAAAGATACTCCTGTGCTCAGTTAAACCAAGAGGTGCTTGAATTAGTATAGCCAGAGAAGTAGCAAATGGCTTAGGAGAACATAAAGGTAGCGAAATGCCTGCACATAACTGATGGCTCAGTTATATTATCTAGATGCTACCTAAACTTTGAAGAACCCCAGAAAGATTTATGAATGAGCCCAGGATGGTCCCGCCCTGTTTAACCCCCTATAAAATGTCCATAACTCCATTTAGTGCCTTTCACTGTTTGTCATGTAGTTAGTAGGTATCTATCACTGCTAGCTAAACCATGGTGATTTACTTAATAGCAGGAATAATATTTTATTCATCTTTATTTCCACAGCGTGTACCATAGTGTCTTGAAAAGAATAGGCATGCAATAATGATCACTAATCAAATTAATTAAATTAAGTTTGCATTGGAAATGTGAAATCTTAATGGTAATCCTCTTGACCTTCAATGTTGATTTTAAAATGGTTTACAGTGGGAAAGAAAGCCTGTTCCTTTCCCCACTGCCCCATACACATTTCCCTCTGTGTTTCAGTCCTTGGTGAGCAAGGGCTTTCTGGTCCTCTCCCTGAAGAGTGCATGAAAGCCAGCATTCCAGAATGTAGAAACAGGGCTGAAAGGGAACTCTCAAGAAATTCATATTGCCTCAGTAGGTGTGCATTTTCCACTTAAGAAATCTTCATAGAATGAAATTTTAAATGTCTTTCTATAAAGTTATATTACTATTCACTGCCTTCTTTTCCATGACCCACCATAGTATGAATTACTCATTTACACCTCACTAAGTTGGCTGGAGAGATGGCACCCTGGCTAAGAGCACTTGCTGCCCTTGCAGAGAGTCTAAGTTCAGTTCCCAGCACCCACACTGGGCTGCTCACAACTGCCTCTAACTCCAGCTAGTTATTCAAAGGCCATATTGATCCTTAAAGGTGACATACTGGTCCTTTATACTAACTGACAATGATATAAGTATAAATAATTGATAGATGAATTTGAGATTGTTACAGTTCCATGGATCCTTAACTTGAATAACATTTTAAAAAGTATAATATAGGACAGGCATATTAGTCCATGCCTTTAATCCCAGCACTCAGGATGCACAGACAAGAGGATCTCTCTAAGTATGAGGTCAGCCTGGTCTACACATAGGAGGTTCCAGGCCAGCCTGGGCTACACAGTGATAACCTGTCTCAAAAGAATGTATAATACAGCTCATGTTTAGTATTCTTACAGAATTTTTATACTTGATTTAAGACATTTAGCATTTAGAATACCAACTTCAGAATCATTTGTTTTCCCATGCTTAAACAAAATATATAATATTGGCCCTGAATCTACTGAATTATGGTCCCAATTGGATAGGACCTCAAATCTGCATTTGCCAAATTAACTAAATCAATAGAATTGAGGTTTTAAATGGGGGCTAGAAAGATGGCTCAGTGGTTAAGAGCACTAGCCTCATCGGCAGAAGACCCAAGCTCAGTTCCAAGTACCCACAAAGAGGCTCACAAACATATGTAAATCTGGGATCTGAAACCATCTGTGGCCTCCAAGGGCACCAGGTATACCTGTGGTCCAGAGACTTACATATGGGAAGTTTAGAAGCATTGCCTGTGTTTAACAATTGAACCTATATGACAAATCCGTATTTGTTTGGCATTTAAAACTTAAAAAAAAAAATCCCAATTTCCAGTGGTAATTTGATATTTGTTTTAATTGTGTTTTATGCTGATATATGCTTGATACTAACATCATGTCTCTTTTTTAAGTTTTCTTAATCAAAGGCTACAAGCAGCCAAACACAGAAGTATTGGTCAAGACTAGGAAGTTGGGTCTTAGTAAAAGGGGACCAGCCTCTTCTCATCTTTTCACAGGTGACCTGGGCCTGGGCAGAGATGCTCAGGGGCCACCAGCTCAAGCAGCACAGCCTCTGTGGCTTCCTGCCTTTCTGTTTGTTGTATTACATCTTCTATCCTTTTATCAATTTTAGACCTTTTGTAACTGAACGTTATCTTGCCTCTGGAATCTACTCTTTCTCACTGTTCTCCAACTCCTACCCATATTGGGCGTGTTTCTGCCATTTCCCACCAGAAGGCCTTCTGGTCTTTGTACCCCCTTTCAGAGTTAACTTAGGGCCTTCTTCTGTATGGATCTGTCTTATAACCTTGTAGCCAAGAGGACAGAGTTCAACTCTGCTCCATACTAGCTTTGTGATCTCAGGCAACTGATCTAATTCTCTGTACCTCAGTTTCCCTCTCCATAAGAAGATTATAATAATAAAAGCATACCTGAGCTTAGGGTTTGAATAAATCATCATAGCTAAAAGTTCAGAATGGTTCCTAACAAGCTAGAACTGCTCTGTAAATATCAACTATCATTACTGATAGCAGTAGTAAGAGAATAGTTATCTTCTGATCAGTTATGGTGTATATAATTAATATGTAATTGTAAACTTTTTCATTTTTGTTCTGTTTCAAGTATATTATATAGCCACCTTGGGGGCAGGAACATTATCAATAATTTCCTTATAGTACTACCAGCCAATAAGGCTCATTACATTCTTGAGGAATTGATTAGACAGACAGATACACACACTTATACATTGTACAAGAATTATAGCCACTTTTCCAATTAAAACTGTAAAGGCAAGAGCTATTCATAACTATATATAGTTCTTATGTGGATCATAATAATCACAATGCATTCTGCACAAAGCTTGTTAGATATCATGTACACTAAACTACTTAATAAATATTATCAGTAGTTTTAATAGTACTAATGTTTGTTCTGGTACTGTTGTGGAATCTATGTTCCCTTTAGTCTTTTCATTTGTTTGTAGGGCACAACCAGATTATGGAAGAGGTGGAGTGGCCATCTGCTCTAGATCTAGTCTTGAATATGGAATTTTGCCCTGGGGTGAAATCAAGTGCTTTGAGCATCTGGGCTGGATATATGTGGCAGAACTGAGGCTTTGAATTCTCCTAATAACTGGATAAAACACACAAGGGAAATTTCTAGAAGTATTTGCTCAGTTTGAGTCAGCCTTGATATATAGGCTTGTTAATGTGCTTGTATGTGAGAGTCATATGCCAAGCACCATTTTCTCAATGTTCTTTTGTTGTTGTTAACTAAAAAATATATACCAGCCAAAGAACAATATTTAGTTGGAAAATGTGCATGGTTTCATTATCATTATGTATTTTTGTTTGGTAAGATTTAGTTAGATGCTCAGGGTTTATGTACTTCTTTCTTATTTAATGTAGACATTTGTTAACATTCCAATTTTGTTTATATTTGCAATGGTTTATATTTAGACACTGATCTGTTCTCTTAATTATGAGTTTTGAACACTTCTGTAGTAAAAATCAACTTGAATTCACACTTAATCTATGTCTCACTAAAGGAAAATTCAAGCTTTTAAAAGGAAAAATTCTTACTAGTAATATATTAACAGGTGAACATTAACCTATGTAAATTATACCTCAGTAAAGCTGTTTAAATATTGTTGAGACACAGATACATTTCTGAACTTTTTGTCAACCCAGAAGCACCTCTGGATTCTCCTAGAGAAGAGGACCAATCACCTGCCACACCCTCCACCTTGAACTCCCAGAACCAGGATTTCAAGCCTCTTCATAATTTTTCAAAAAGTTGTTTCTAAAAGTGCATAATTTCTTCAGGAAATCATGATAAGGATGGTGACTTTAGAGTTTCTAAGTAGCCTACCTGCCCCCACATTTGAATATTACTGAAAAGAAAGTGTAGTCAGTTTATTAGTATGGTGAAATTCAAGATCAAAGTTGTTAGCTAATACACTCAAGGCTCATGGATAAAGACTAGAAAACTTTAAGAAAATAAAACTGGAAAACTAGAAATACTAAGAGTACAATATGATAGTTTACCGCTTCCTAAACACTATTCTTTCTGGTTTCAATAAATCATCATAACTGAAAACAGAGTAGCTTTAAGTTGACATGTCTATCCAAGAAAGTATTCTCATTTTGAAAATGTCCTCTGATATTGGGACAATTGGTGATCATTACAAAGGACAAGGGAGCTATTGCATATTGCTAAATATGGGTAATTTGCAAATAAAATATTGCATATTGCTAAATATGGGTAATTTGCAAATAAAATAAGAAGGTGATCCCTCTTTATGTCCCTAACAACATGCTAAGCAAAACTTGAAGGAAGTATGGAAACATACAAAGAAATTGATGAGACCATAGTAAACTTATTTTCCCAGAATATGTTTAATCTATAGTATACTCAAGAGTCAGTAATTCAAAATAGACAAAATATAAGGATGCTTTCTTTTCAAATCCATCTACAACATTCACAAAGACTATTTTATATCTTTATCCAACAAATTCATAAAGGCAAAAATTATTTTTACTATCTACCATGAATATAGTATAATATAATTATGATTTGACAAAATAGTGGTCAAAATGTATCTACTTAAAAACTTTCAAACTCTGTGGCTTAGGACTAAGGTGGACTTAAAACTTGATTTTCCCAGATAGTTTCAAACAGAAGAGTGAGAATATCAAAATTAACTTTCAATGTTAGATGCTAGATTAAGAAGACAAAGGAAATGGAATTATATATGGAGTTATATTACTTTTCTTGTTGCTTCAACAAAATACCTGACAGAAGCAGATTAGGGGAAGGAAGGAAGAATTTACTTTGCCTTACAGGCTGTGAGTAGTTCCATTGTAAATATTTTGAGGTACCACTATACTGATTCCATAGTAGCTGTACAAGTCTTTATTCCTTCATTTCCCCATATCCTACTAACATTTGATGAGAGCCCTTTTGACTGGAAACTTAAAAGTTTTAATTTGCATTTCCCTGATAGTGAAGGATGTTGTGTATATATATATTTTTTAATATTTATCTTAGTAATTTGTATTTCTTCTTTTGAGAACTGTCTATTTAGTTCATTAGCTCAGTTATTGGTTGGATGATCAGTTGTTTTTTGTGTTGTTGAGTTTGTTTTGTTGCTAATCTGTGAGTATAAGGACAAATGTTTATAGACTTTTGTTAGGGAACATACTAGTTTAGTAAATAAGTGATTGTAGATTCCCCTCCAATAACCATGATTTCGCAAGCACTGACTATTAAGCCAGGCATGGTTTATCTCTTGTTGAGTGGGTCTTAAGTTCAATTAGATAGCTATTGGTTCCTACCAAGCTATGTGTGCCACTTTTGTACCCATAGGATTATCCTGTTATGCTGATTGTTGAAGTGGTTCACAGACATCATAGCTGGGTAGGACTGTTAGTTGCCTCATTCCTTTGGAAGCTTGCATGGCCCCTTCTGGTACTATGCAAGCTTGTCCTCAGGGAGAGGGCATTTAGGCCAGTTCCAATTCAGCGGTTTCTGAGCCCTGTTTCTAAAGTACATGGTGTCTTCAGCAGTAGAGACTTCCCTTCTACCTCTGGGGATAACCAGTGGCAACAGAAATAAGCTGTATATATTAGAAGTCTCTTGGACAGCTCTGGCCAACAACTCAAAAGAGGGCTCTTTATGTCTGGATTTGGGATTTTTGGTGTTAGTAGGTGATCTTAAGCTCTTGAAGAGAGCACTGTCAGCCCAGATGAGAAAAGTACATTAAAGCAATATATGTATATTTATACACAGAATTACATGTATTATAGGTGTGTGCATGTGTGTCTAATATTTACAACCCTGCCCATCTACAGAGAATGTCCTGTTGACAGCCCAACCGAGAGACCCTATAATGGCCTGACCAAACACAGATTAAAGTCAGGATCTTTATCCATAGAGAAAACCTAGCCAGTGACTCTATCTATCTAATTGAGTACAGTTTGAGACACTGCCTAATTATGGAGCCAATGCAACCTCACTTGAACACAGAATCTACCCACCAACAACATTTGAACAGAGAGTACAACCTTGCTCTTTCAATCAGGAGCCAACCCTATATTTGAAGTCCAACCCTATATTGGAAATCTAAACATTGGAACTACATGATCAAGGAACATAATGTGTAGGTGACTATTAACAGCAATCGGCATCCCAACGAGTGTCCATGTCTGAATGTAAAGCCCATCCGGCAGCCCTCCCTGACCTCCAAGAATATGTAGGATCCTTGCCAAAATAAGAGACCCTGACAGCAAGCACCACACTGGCGCCTCTGCTAGCCCATCCAAACTCTTAAGTTGTTTGGATTGGTGAGTGTTTTTCCTTGCGAAAGCCATCTGTGAAGGCTGGAAGAAGTGGCTGCTTCCCACAAAACACGAAAACACTGAAGGTACTGACAGGGTCATGAGAAATAGGGAGACATGAAGCAATCAGACGAACTAATGAAGACCCACCTGACCTTAGAGAAACCTACCAACTGAGAAGCGGTTCAGATAAGTCCTCCCAGATAAATGAGAGGAGTAGAAGATAGCATGACAGGGAACTAGATGAAATTAGGAAACAACATGAGCAATATGGGGAACTCATCAAGGAAACAGAAATATCAGAAAAGGAATCCTACAGTGACATCAATGTGCTCAGAAAATGTAAATATTGAAGAGGAAATTAATCTGTGTTACTTATATTCTTTTCTTTTAAGATAAGATTTTCAACTTTAAATTTTTTCTGAAACTGAATATATTAATATTTCTGTATGAGCTGTGCTTATAAAGACAAAAGATAGGGGCTGGGAAATTGTTCAGTGGGTAAGAGTGGTTGATCTGCAAGCATGAGATCTTAGGTGTAATTCCCAGCACCCATTTAAATAGTGGGAGATGGCTGTGCATTGAGGTCTAGAGACAGGCAGATCCCATAGCTCATTGTACAGAGCCTACCAGAAATGGTGAGCTTCTGACTTAGTGGCAGACAGTGGCTCAAGTCAATAGGACAACAATAAAGACACCCAGAGTCATGTTCTGGCCTCTGCATGCATGCACACAGACACATTCCCTTACACATGTGCAGGTACCACACACAACACATATATTGGTATGTGTATATGTGGTGTATGTATATATTGGAGTGTATGTGTGTGTGTGTGTGTGTGTGTGTGTGTGTGTGTGTGTGTGTGTGTTATACTAAGAGAAAATGAAGCTGATATCAATTACAGATTTCTATAGAGAAAAATATTTATAATGACAACACAAGACTGAACTAGAAATTTCAATAAATGACATCAGTAGGATATTCTAAAAAGCATAAGAAGTTTCCTTGAACTCAAGGATAGGTCACAGAGAAACAAAGAGGTTTTTTTTCTTTTCTTTTTTCTTTTTTTTTCTCCCCCCCTCCTGCCCCCCTCACCTTCCCCCCAGCCCACCCCCCATTCCCACCTCCTCCAGGGCAAAGCCTCCCCCGAGGACTAAGATAAACCTGGTAGACTCAGTCCAGGCAGGTCCAGTCCCCTCCTCCCAGGCTGAGCCAAGCGACCCTGCATAGGCCCCAGGTTTCAAACAGCCAACTCATGCAATGAGCACAGGACCCGGTCCCACTGCCTGGATGCCTCCCAAACATATCAAGCCAATCAACTGTCTCACCCATTCAGAGGGCCTGATCCAGTTGGTGACCCCTCAGCCATTGGTTCATAGTTCATGTGTTTCCATTCGTTTGGCTATTTGTCCCTGTGCTTTATCCAACCTTGGGAGTTTTGTTGTTTTTTTTTTTTTTTTTTTAATGAAAAGGTGAAGAAAATCACAAGACTTATAAGACATCATCAAACTAAATATATGGAATTTTAGAAAACAGAGATAAAGGGACAGGAAACTATTTAAAGAAATAATAGGAGAAAGCGTCTTGAATTTGGAGAGAAAGAGGTATGCAGATTCATAGATGCAAAGATACCCCCAAAAGACTGAATGCAAAATGTCTAAGTGAGGGAGTATATAATTAAATTGCCAAAGGCATACACAAAGAAAATGTTGAAAAAGGAAGAAACTGCGACTCATCACATACAAGAATCCCCTGTAAGAAAGAACACACCCATAGACTGCCAAAGAAATGCCCACAGAAGCCTTAAAGATCAGGAGAATGTGGGATGTTTCAGATGGTGAAAGAAAAAACTACTAGACAAGAATGCTTTAGTAAAAAGAAAACAAACTTCAGAACAAAGTAGTGAGCAAAGACTGCCCCAGTGAGCTGACATGGAGAGCTTGTGCCTCACTACAAATGCAGCCCAGAGTTCCTTAAGTGGAGATAAAGAACTCTAAGTAGTAAAGCTGAAACAGACTCAAGTCAGGATTCTTGAGCATTACAGTGGAGTTGCAAAAATGACTTTCAGTTATGACGTAAAAATTAAAGTATTTAGAAACTAAATGACAAAAATTTGCTATTGGGTATTAATAGAAACATATTTGTAAATCATTATATCCAATCTCTAAAATGTGAGCTGTGTCATCTATATGTGATGATTATTGCAATGCTGTTAACATCTGAAAATAGGAAACTACAGTTACAAGGTGTTTTATGAAAGCCATGACAAAGGAAATTCTGAAATGGGAATTCAGAAGATTAAGAAAGACCTCAAAGCATATGCAACAACAAGAAAGTCATCAAAAGAAAAACCCCAAGAATGGAAGAAAGAATAAAGGAATGGCAGCACAAACAGAAAACAACTAACAAAATGGAAACAGTAAATATGTTACCTGACAACATTTATTGTAAATGTAAAAAGAATAAACTCTCTGATCAGAAGATGTCTGGTGGCTGAATAGGCTTTCCTTTTTTCTTTCTTTTTGAAAGTATGATCTAGTGATCATACAAAAGACTCAATTTAACTATAAAGGCACACCTAACTGAAAGTGAAGAGATAGAAAAAGATATTCCATACAAATATGAGAATATAAGTGGCTGAATTTATAACAAGATAAAGTTTAGTTACTAAATAGTCAAAAAAGGAAATGACAAAAGCAATTATAAATATTTGTTCTGCAAACACTGGTACACCTATGTATGTAAAGCAGCTAGCTACTCAGAGCATTGGAGAAAGTCAACCAGAAGGAGGATGGTGATCCCTCTCAAAAGTAGGCCCTCTGAACAGAGAATGCATAAACAGCAGAACTGAGCAACATCAGGACCATGTGGTCCTCACAGACATATACAGAACATTCTACAGGATAGGTGAATGTGGGGCCATAAAAACAAGTCTTAAAAAATCAAAAAATTAAAGTCACATTAAGCATCTTTTCTAACCCTATTTGTGTAAAAATGCAAATCAATAATGGGAAGAAAATTCATGAATATGTGGAAGTTAAGCAGTTTGTCCCCAAAGCCTAATGGGACTGATTATAGAAAAGAGAGAAATAAAAATATGAGACAAATGAAGATGGAAACTCAACCTGTCATGTGTATGAGATGCAGAAAATGTTTTTGAATGGAAAGATTACAGCTGTAAACAACTTAATGAAAGGGCTTGCAAGTGCACAGTCTAACTTTAAACATTGAAGAGCAAGGGAAAGGATAATTGAGCCCAAAGTTAACAGAAGGAAGGGACTAGTGAGCACTACAGAAGAAACTGTTCAGATAGAAAGAATAGAAAACAAAACAAGGATCAGTGAAACTAAGCTAATTTTAAATATAAAATTGGCAAATCTTTAGCTCGACTAATTAAGAAAAACAAAATAAAAAGATTTTATTCTAACTAGAGAAATATGACTGATAACCAAGAAGTGATCCAGACCATAAGAGAATACTCTGAACAATTATATGCTAAGAAGTTAGAGGAGCTATAATAAATGAAAATTCCTGAAAAATTAACTGCCCACCAAGACTGGATCATGAAGAAATACACAATCCAAACGAATAACAAGGAAGGCAATTGAATCAGTAATCAAAACCCTCCCGGCAAACAATCCCAGTGCCATATGGCTTCCCCACTGTCTGGCCCAACATTTAAAGAAGTATTGCCAGTTCTTGAACTCTTCCCAACAATTCAAGAGGGAAGAACACTTGCAAACTTTATTCACAAGGTCAGTTCTGCACTGCAAGCCAGGATGGGGACATGGTGAGAGAAGGAAATCACATTCCAGCATCACTCAACACAGACGCAGGGACTCCTAACAGAGTACTAGCAAGCCACAGGAAAAACATCATACACCAACTTGAAATGGGATTTGGTCTGTGGATGGTCCTAATATGCAAATAAATACATATGAGATGCTAAATTAGCAGAATAAAAGAAAAGTCACATTGTTACCCAATAGATATTGAAAATGAACTTCACAAAATTCCACATCTTTTCATGTTTAAAAACTCAATGTATTTAATGTAGAGTGAGAGGATCTCAATATAATAAAATCTGTCAGTTACAGAAATGTCTTTTTTCTATAAAATCAAGACCAAAGCAAAAGGCTTAAATAAAGATATAGAAATCACAAGGGAAAAAGTAAAAATATCTCTGCAGATCACACCATTTTAGACATTAAAAAAAAACATAGGACTGTACCTCAAAATAAATGAGTTCAATATTGTTTGCTGGTTCCATAAAACAATATATATAATTTAGCTCTGTCTCTCTAACACTAACAACATACCCTCTAACATAGAAATGAGAAAAATAGTCATCGACATTAAGAGCAAAACAATAAAGGAAAAACTAGGAGTAAAATTTAACCAAGAAAATGGAATCTGTTAACTGAAAAATAAGGTTTTGTTTTGTTCTTTTTGTTGTTGTTTGTTTGTTCGTTTGTTTGTGTGTTTGTTTGTTTTTTGGTTTTTGAAGACAGGGTTTCTCTGTGTAGTTTTGGTGCCTGTCCTGGATCTCACTCTGTAGACCAGGCTGACCTTGAACTCACAGAGATCCACCTGGTTCTGCCTCCCAAGTGCTGGGATTAAAGGCATGTGCCACCACTGCCCCGCCTGAAAAATATGTTATTGATGAAATAAATTGAAAAAATATAAATGGAAAAATAGGCTATGTTCATGGATTGGAAGAACTAATACTGTTAAAATGTCTTAGTGCCCAAAGTGTGTGTGCGTGTATGTGTATGTGTGTGTGTGTGTGTGTGTGTGTGTGTGTGTGTGTGTGTGTATGGCTATGTCTATGTATTTATATATATATTCATTCACTACAGTTGCTATTAGTAGTCCTATCATATTTTAACATAAATAGGAAAAACTTGTATGAGACCACAAAAGATGTTGACTAAACAAAGCAGTGTTGAGCAAGAAGAGTTAAGCTAGAGGTATTATACTCTCTTGTTTGAAATCATATCACTCTTATATTTTTTGGTTGTGAGCCTAGCCTTTAACGGCTGAGCCATCTCTCCTCCAGCCCGGCCGGGCGGTGGTGGTGCACGCCTTTAATCCCAGCACTCGGGAGGCAGAGCCAGGCGGATCTCTGTGAGAGGCCAGCCTGGGCTACCAAGTGAGTTCCAGGAAAAGGCGCAAAGCTACACAGAGAAACCCTGTCTCGAAAAACCAAAAAAAAAAAAGAAACCATATCACTAAGTTGTAGTAATCAAACCTTCGTGATACTGACATAGAAGAAGCATAAACCACTGAACAGAGTATAGAGCTCATTAATAAATCTATGTGTATATCATTGACTAATAAGTGACAAACACAAAGAGCATGTGACAGTGAAAGTACTGTTTCTTCAATAAATGATACTAGGAAAACTGACTGACTAGGGATGGAACAGTGTCTTAGTTAGTGTGGGTTTTTATTGCTGTGAAGAGACACCACAATCACAGTAACTCTTATAAAGGAAACAATTGGGGTGGCTCGCTTACAGTTTCAGAGGTTCAGTCCATTATCATCATGGCAGGGAGCATCGCAGAATGCAGGCAGACATGGTGCTGGAGGAATAGCTGAGAGTCCTACATCTTGCAGGCAACAGGAAGGCAACTGACTTGCTGGGTGGTAATCCAAGTATAGGAAATCTCAAAGCCTGCCCCCACAGTGACATACTTCCTCCAACAAGGCCATATCTGCTCCAACAAAGTCACACCTCCTAATGCTGCCACTCCCTATGAAATTATGAGGGCCAGCAACATTCAAACTACCACACCACTGCTCAAATAGTATGTTTACAGATAAATAGAACTGTTTCATCAGCTCAATTGTGCTTTATCATGATAACAAATAGCAAGCTTGACCAACCAGACACCAGTTAGCTTATCTAACAGTGAGTTTAGAGAGCTTTGGTTAATAAAGAAAGGTAGTTAAGAGGTGATTTAAGAGAGCTTTTATTACATAATGGAAATGAGTAGATAGCAGCCCATTCTCTTCCAAAATAAATAAAATCACAGTAACCTTAATAAAAATGATTTGCTGGTACAGTCACATTTTTATGTTTTGGCCATTTTGTCTTCATTATGACTTCCATATGAACCCATGTTCTTTCCAATATGTTTTAGGCTTTGGTTAAAGAGTTACAAAGTGATGTCCATAGGACCAGACATCGAATCAGGGAGCTTAAGAAGATGCAGAAAGGCAGACATGCTTGTAAAACCTCAACCCATAAAGCCCAAACCTTGGCAGCATCCATACTGAACATTTCACAATCAGACCTGGAGGAAATACTGGACACAGAAGATGAAATGGTAAGATCACTTACATATTCATTAATAAAGGGCTTGCTGCACTTTTATCTAAGTATATTATTTGTTTTATTAATTCTTAGAATTTCATTTTATGGGGCTATTGTCAAGTTGTCAAAGAAACGTATTTATAGTATAACCAACTCAACACCTTTAGAGAAAGTCAATATGTAATATAGAAAAGAGTCAAGTATGTAACCGAGAAGGCTAACAGATATAAAAAGCAGTTAGGAAGATTCATGTTGCTTGTTAATCATATCAATCATCTCTTCCTGTTTCCTCTATTCTCTTTAGCTAATTATATTATAGATCTTGTAAGCCAGGGTTTTTGTCATTGCTGAAGTGTGTGTGTGTGTGTGTGTGTGTGTGTGTGTGTGTGTGTGTGTGTGTGTGTGTGGTGTTTGAAGCAAGGTCCTTATTACATTGCCCAGGCTGGTCTCAAACTTCTAGACTCAGGTGATCCTCCTGATTCAGCCTCTTGCCCCTTTCAGACTACGCTCTGTACGACTACACCCAGCAGTAACCACTTTTTTGGGATTATTTTATTTTATTTTATGCACTTGAGTGCTTTGCCTTCATGTGCTTGTGTGTACCACATGCATGCCTGGTGTCAGAAGCAGGCACTGGGACCTCTGGAGCTTCAGTTATGGGTCATGGTGTCCCACCACGTTGGTGTAGAAGTAGCAAAAGCTTCTAACTGCTGAGCCAGCTCCCCCTCCAATCATCACTAATATTAAATCCCCACTTTGAATGGACCTAGTTCAGTCAAGTCACATTGATTTGATAAAAATCTCTTATGTGAGTAACAAACTTAATGGCTTTCCTGGCTGAATTTATAATTATTTTGATAATTTCTTGAAAATATTTCTGTTTTTAAATGGATGAGATACTCCTGTTTGGGTGGATTATATTCTTATAGGTGGGCCCTGGGAGAATGATCCTGTTTCATTTATATTATTGTTTAAACTTATGAAGAATGCTTGGTCCTGAGAATAGAAGTCTTCAACTATTTTGTGTATCGAAATTTAATACAGGATGATACCAGGAACATTCCAGTAAGCATTTGCTCGATGATGAAATAAAGCAACAGATTGAAGTATTTGTATGAGACCATCCTCTATGAGATGCCTGCCCTCCTGAGCATCTAAGAGATTTTCTGCCACACAGAACATCTATAATGCAAAAATATTTAAACTGCCAGATTTTTAGAAAAGATCCAAAGGAATTCTGTAGAGATCATTTTCATCCTTTGGGTGAGAGGGGCGATGAGCCATCACTTTCCCTGTGTGCCAGTCCCACTGGTGCCAGCATCTGTGACTTCCTGCCTAACTCTGGATGTGCACGAAAGAGTATTATCACATGTAGGATAGACAGGTGCATGGGGACAGCAGTGCCTAAGCAACGACTGACCTTCACTGTGCTTGCTGCAGAGGCCTACTTAGAGCCTGGGTTGATGGTGTGCCTCTGTGCGAGTGTGCGTGCTTGTGCCCATGTGTACACATGCGCACACACACACACACACACACACACACACACAGGGGGTGGGGTGGGTGGGGGGAGTGTCACGTGCTTGGGAACACAGAACACTGTGTTTGGTGTTAAGAGGATGCTCTCTCTTGGCTGTAAATTAGAAACCTCATTCCATTTGAATAAGGAAATTAGATACTGTCTCTTTCAAATGTGTGACTTAGAAAAGGTTCCTCACAGTCCCAAACACTGGAGAACATGTTTCTGTGGTAAAGTAGTATTCCTGACTCTGAGCTGATGCAGTCTGGTGCAAGAGAATTCTGCCTGCAGCCTCATATGCCACACAGTCTGCAAACCCTCCTGGAAATAAAATGAACTTGAGTACAAACACACAGCTCTGAGTGCATCGATGTATTCACTGTGCTTAATTACAGACCAGAGTGTATTTAGAATGAACTATACATCTTTTAGAGATTAGGGGGTGGAGTGTCTTGCCTGAATTATGTTCTTTAAACTGCATCCAATTGTAATAAATTCATGTTAAAAGTATAAGAGTCTGTGTGAAAGGCCAGGTGTGAAGATTGACATGTAGTAAATTTCAGTGAGTGCTAGTTTCTCAAATGCTTCTATTTTTCACATGTGGTGTGTGTGTGTGTGTGTGTGTGTGTGTGTGTGTGTGTGTGTGTGTGTGTGTGTGAGAGAGAGAGAGAGAGAGAGAGAGAGAGAGAGAGAGAGAGAGAGAGAGAGAGAGAGAGAGTCATTGCATAGGCCAGAAGATAGAGTTGGATCCCCTAAAGCTGGAGTTCCAGGCTGTTGTAAGTGCCCTGACATGGATGCTGGGAACCAAACTCAAGTCCTCTGTGAGAGCAGCTCTTCACCACTGACCCCTTCTCCAGCCCTGCATTGTCTTTTTACAATGTTACATCTTTTTTATTCTCATCCATCCCTATCTTAAGCCACAGTTTGAAAGCTGAAAAAAATTCCTAATTTATTATGAAATAGATAAACAGAGCTACAGCTTCCACATGTATCTAAATATTTATAAATTAAATATAAAAATAAATAGCATGGGTTTAAATATTCTACCTTGGAAGAGACAGGCCACTCTTGGGTGATATTCCCATAGATGTGGTCAATATCTAGCTGCTAGATTCTAGCAGAATGAGTAAGTTCATATCAGTTAATGCATCTGTTTTTATTTTCCTTAGGAAATTGAAAAGACAAAGATGGATGCTGAAAATGACAAGGAATGGCTGTTGTATATTCAGAAACTTCTTGAAGGACAGGTATTTCATTTTTGTGCTTCATATATTAAAACTTTCAAGTAAATATTCCAGCCTCACATTTTCAGACACCTTTATTTATTCTGTTAGGTAAAGAAGGATTCCAGAGATAGACAGTAAAGTTAACCCCCTGTTTGTACTTTTGGACTTAACAAATGAAACAAATGCCTTGAGAAAGAGCCAACATGGGCCTCAGCAAGTGCATTAATTAAATTATTGAGTCAACCTCTCTGCTTGCTAGAGTGAAAAGGATCCATTCTCCCAGACCTCTTAGGAACAGAGATTCTTTATTAGTGTCTTTAAAGTTGGAAGTTGATACGGACACCTGAGGAGTTCATGGGTTTCGGTGACCTTTTACTGTGGACCTGTTTCCAGTCAATTCGTGTTTTCCTCACAGCCAGACAGCTGTTTATTACTGTGTCTTCCCGCATTCTCTACAATATTTTCTACTGAGACCTCGAGCAGCTTGTTAGTGGGAAGTAAATATTGATTTGGCATCCTGTCAATGCAGAAAGAATGAAAAAATTTCCACCAGAGGCCCCTCAAACATTTTCCTATCGACGTTTTCTGGGCCGAGTGGAAAGCCGCACCAAGGATGACAGGGCCAAGACGAGCTGGGGTCCCTGAGGGGTCTATTGAGGCTGCTGCTGTGACCAGTGTGGTAGACTTTTCCTCCCCTTTCAAGTGTTTTTTTTAATACACACACAGTCTGCTGGGATGTGCCCCTCTTGTAAGTGATCAAGGGCAGCTTATTGGCAGGTGAGAGCCTTCCTCTTCTAGTCATAGCCGGCTTTTGTTTTGACATCACTGGCAGCTTGTAATGCATTCTAAAACTTTTTCATTGTAGTCCTATTTTTCTCACCCTAATTGTTTATTTGAAAACCAACCTGAACTAAATACAAGCTAAAACATAATTGTCAAAATGACAAGAGGGAAACCCCATCAATCAGTGATTTTTGAAAGACACTGTGATTGTTTCTGCAAAGATTAATAAAAGAAGTTGATATTAAGTATTGTTATTTTATATCAGTGTCATCGGGTAGCATTTACTATGTTTTTAGTGAAGTCAAGAATAAAGCAATTAAAGGGCTGGAGCTGTAGCACAGTGGTTTATCTCCATGATTAGCATGTACACAGACTTCAGTCCAACCCTAGCACCAAGACAAGCAACAAAGAACAGTAAGTAAATGATACACAGGCCACTTATATTATTAGTATTAACTTTATATATCTTTGAAACATTAGCTGAAATTGCTTCAGTAATAGAATATGATTGGTGACATTTTGGTTAAAGTTGTTGAAATACAGATGCACAGGTGTGAAATGAGGCCTTTTATGGTAAACAACTTGTTTTTGAGAAGAGGGATCATTTCTTTTACTTAAGATGTACCTTTATTTGAATCATGTGTATGCACGCATGTGGGGGTGGGGGTGGGGATGGTACACATGAGTGCAGGTGTCTGCAGAGGTCAGAGGCATCAGATCCCTCTGGAGCTGAACTTACATGCAGTTGTAAGCTTCCAGTATGAGTTCTGGGAAACAATTCAGGCCCTCTGCAAGAGCAGCACATGCTCTTAACTGACAGGCCAGCTCTCCAGCCTAGAGAGCTCAGTTCTTTTTTTTTTTTTTTTTTTTAATTAATTTATTTTGCAATACAATTCAGTTCTACATATCAGCCACGGATTCCCTTGTTCTCCCCCCTCCCATCCCCCTCACCTTCCCCCCAACCCCCCCCCCCCATTCCCATCTCCTCCAGGGCAAAGCCTTCCCCACAGACTGAGGTCAACCTGGTAGACTCAGTCCAGGTAGGTCTAGTCCCCTCCTCCCAGGCCGAGCCAAACAATCCTGCATAGGCCCCAGGTTTCAAACAGCCAACTCATGCAATGAGCACAAGATCTGGTCCCACTGCCTGGATGCCTCCCAAACAGATCAAACCAATCAACTGTCTCATCCATTCAGAGGGCCTGATCCAGTGGGGACCCCTCAGCCATTGGTTCATAGTTCATGTGTTTCCATTCATTTGGCTATTTGTCCCTGTGCTTTATCCAACCTTGGTCTCAACAATTCTCGCTCATATAAACCCTCCTCATTCTTGCTAATTGGACTCCCAGAGATCCACCCGGGGCCTAGTCATGGATCTCTGCATCCAGATCCCTCA
The DNA here is from genome assembly GCF_007827085.1 of Peromyscus californicus insignis. Classification (NCBI taxonomy): domain Eukaryota; kingdom Metazoa; phylum Chordata; class Mammalia; order Rodentia; family Cricetidae; genus Peromyscus; species Peromyscus californicus. The sequence continues at coordinate 66,142,764 of NW_026294573.1, read as the reverse complement.
GTAGTTGGATGAGGTTTCTAGCACAACAATTACGGTGTTTGGCCATCCCATCACCAGAGTAGGTCAGTTCGGGCTGTCTCTCAACCACTGCCAGCAGTCTGTTGTGTGGGTATCTTTGTGGATTTCTGTGGGCCTCTCTAGCACTTTGCTTCTTCCTATTCTCATGTGGTCTTTATTTACCATGGTCTCCTATTCCTTGTTCTCCCTCTCTGTTGTTGATCCAGCTGGGATCTCCCGCTCCCCCAAGGAGAGCTCAGTTCTTAATCATGCTGCTTGCCTAGGCTCAGCCCAGTGCTGGGCACATGAAGAAGTTCAATAATAGTTGGCATGAAGTGTTTTTAAGCTTAAAAATGACAGAAATAAACCTGTAATGATTTTCTAAGTGTTCACCTTGTAACTAGGACCTCATAGTTCCTTTAATTAGAAATTTTACCATCAATTATGTCCATAAAGTAATAAATCAATATGTTTAAATCTTGCTTAAGCTATACTGATACCTGACCTAGTTTGGAGGTGGTTGTTGTTTGTGTGTGTGTGTGTGTGTGTGTGTGTGTGTGTGTGTGTGTGTATGTGTGTTGCATGTGTGCTTGTGTATGTGTGTCTTATACATGTAAACATTCATGTCCATATTCTGCATTATCTGGATATATGCTTATTCTGTCCAGTTAGTGTTAAAAATTCCCTGTTGAAATGGCGTCAGACTGCTTAATACTGCAGGTTGATATAGTGCCTTTTTGGGCCACTGAGCCTGAACTCTGGAATATAATTGCCTGGTAGTATTGATTTAATTGCCCAGGTTTATTTGTGGACTCCTAATTATTGACTGGAGGTAAATTTAATGGAGCAGTCTTTATGAAGACTGAGAAGCGCTGCTGTTGCTGCTGTACATAATGAACTGCATCCTATGCCTTCACATCGTTTTTCAGGCTAATTTTATTCTGTTGTGACAGTATGATAACATTGAAAAAGTCAAAGACTTTTTTATTTTATTACTGACATAGGTGGTTTTGCTGATGTCTTTGGATTCTGTGAGAAGAAAAATGGGCATTTCAATGGTTGCACTTGAATGTCACTTTATAATTATGCCCAAGAGATAAATCTATAAAATAGAAAACATCTCTTTTCTTCTCTCTCTATCCCAGCAATTATATTTTTCCTGTGTTTTTGGAAATTTTTCCTTTGCCCACTAGGTTTTTAGAGTATGAGAGGCTCACAGAGTTGTATGGGCAAAAACTGTAAATATGTGTAGTTAGTTTACAGCCTCTGTCTCCTCATGTAGCATTTACACAGCCTTTGTGCTGTGGAGTAAGTGAGCATATTCCCTACAAAAGTACCTGACTTGATTCTAGTATAACAGTACTAAAATGTTTAAAAGATAAACATGTAGGGCATATCGTGTCTACTTTCCTCCTGTATTGTTTGGTCTTGTGTGATAGTATCCTGAATATTGTGACTAATCAGCCCCATGACTGTTGACTGCTTTCATGATGCCATCTATACTGATGATACATTCACAACAAAATGAAAAGCAGATTCTGCCATGTGGCATAGTGAAGCTGTATAACAAAATATATATATCACTGTCCTTAGACAGAGAACACTAGAATGGAAGGTTAGACCCTTTTATAGGTGGATGTGTTTAATTACAGTGTACAAGAACATAACCTCACTATTTCAAGTAGCTATAATGTAATTAGTAGTTCTATGTATTTGATATTTTTCTGCAGTTTGCAGATTCCTAGTAAGAATCACACTGAAAAATACCTTTCTAAGATCTGCTTTCATTTTTCTGTGGTATGGATGTCTTTATCTGAAAATTTTTACTTGTGCTTTCTTTTCATATTGATATGATATTAAGCTCACAATTTGTGAGGGAGACAAAGAAGTAAAGATGAGGGAAGCCACCCCCCCCCTTTTTTTTTTTTTTTTTGGTTTTTCGAGACATGGTTTCTCTGTGTAGCTTTGTGCCTTTCCTGGAACTCACTCTGTAGCCCAGGCTGGCCTCAAACTAACAGAGATCTGCCTGCCTCTGCCTCCCGAGTGCTGGGATTAAAGACGTGCGCCACCACCGCCCAGCATAAAATTTGTTTTTATGTAGTTGAAGGAATGACTGAAAATAGAGCTAAAACCAGATGATTCTGGCATTTGAGCAAGAATGTGCCTTAGGAAGATAGAGGGCATCAGTGTGCAGGGCTGTGGAGATGGAAGAGATGCGGTCAGAGGATCTGGTTGTGCCCAGCCATGGAAACAGGAGAGCTTCCCACATTACCCAGAGTTAATACACCGCCGACATGAGAGTCCATGAACAGTCCCAAATCAAAGATGGACTATTTCAGTACCCTACACAATGAGAAAGTTGAAGGTGTGTTGAAGAACTTCAGTGATCAAGAGAGCCAGTGTGTTAGGGAGGAAATTTTAAATAGTTACTGAAGCCATAGACTTTTTAGTAAGTTAACAATATTTGAAGTGTTTTGTTTTTCCTTAATTCATCCCAGCCTTTTGTTGGTCTGGCCTCAGGTTAAGAAAATATTTCACATTCTTATGTGAATTAGAAAAGATTGAAAGCCCAGATACTTGTATTGGCACTGATTAGCCCCCTTCCCCCTCCAGTGGCTGAGAACGAAGCTGTATCTTCAGCTTAGTTTTCCCTTGGCTTTACATGTTTCTGTTCCTGATGGTTGCTTCCGATCTTACAAATGCTGAAGTTTAAAGTGGTCATTTTCTCTAGTGTCCTCTAAGATATGCTCTCCTTCTACAGAATGCCTGCGAGTGTGATGAACCCCCCTGGCCCTTGTAATTGGAGGGAACTATCAGCACAAAAATTAACCTAAGTCCCTCACAGAACTCAGAAACTGTCACTCTGTGAACCTGCTTCCTGCGTGGAAGTTGTAACGTGTTCATGTACTCACAGGCTGCATGCGTACCTGCTCTCACACATACAAAACTTCATGGTCACCCGCAGACATTCCTCACAACTAGCTGAAATAGCAAGATTTAAATTCTCCACTCACCCAGCTTCAGTGATTTTATGTGACAATTTGAAGCCTGCTTTTATTTGAAAAAAGTCATTTTTTGTTAAAGTTAAAGCAATTCTTTAAAATTATGAAATCCTAAACTATACTATGGGCTTGTGGTAACTCTCTTTCTTTAGTAGCCACCTTTGTGTAGTTTTATCTACTCGAGAACATGTTCTTATGTTATAATAAACCAGTTTCTAGCTGGTACTCTAAAAGTAAGTCTTACACAAACACCAGTAGATTCTCTCCTTCGTATTCTACTCAAGATCAGTAGTGTGTTCACTCAAAACCTTTATAGGGTGCCTGCGGTATGCAGCAGCATTGGTCACCATGGGAGGCCAAGGGAATAATTCAGACCCTGGGTTTTTAATCTAAAAAAGGAACACCAAGGTCTCTGTGAAGGCGAGAAGAAAACAGAATCTGTATGCATGACTGATGGGAAGGTAAAGCACTTTGGCCACTCCTCAAGAGATTTATATTGCCCAGAAATTCTGCTTTTCAGTGCTTAACAGAACTGAAAGCAGGCTCCTGAGCAGACACTTGTATACCCAAGTTCATAACAGTTTTATAGACAAGAGTGAAAACCATCCCAGTGTCTGTTGATGAATGCATAGATAAATGTCTCTCTCTCTGCCTCTCTCTCTTTCTCTCTCTTTTACACACACACACACACACACACACACACACACACACACACACATATCAATTACTCATTTCAGCCAACAGAGATAAGCCTTCAGAAGCTTACAATCTATTGTTAGAAGTAGGAGTGTTCTCCTTATGTAGATATTAAACATTATTTGGGGGCTCAAAAGGTCTAGTTATGAATATGAATGTTTAGATTGTGAATTTGAAAATTAATTCTGGTGAATAAGAAGCGTAATTTTTAAAAAAATGATATTCAGAAAGGTATGTATGAATTTTAAACCTCCACATTGTGGCCTAGAGGTGAACATTTGGGAGGTGATCAGGTCATGAGGGCAGGTCACTCGTGAATAGAATTAGAGCCTGTGAGACAAAGGAGCTTTCCAGTTCTTCTCTGTACCACACAAGAGCACAGAGAAGACCACAGCCTATAAATCAACAGTGCCCTCTGCAGACACTGGTTGCAGCCGAGCCTTAGTTTTAGTTTTGCCGACCTCCTGAACTCTAAGATTTACATGCTTGTTTAAGCCACTCAGTCTGTGGTACTGTGAACCTGAACCAATTAGATAACTCTTAACTGTAAAGGTAGGAATGGACGTGTCCTCTACCATATAGTTCTTGACTTTGGAGGAAGGAATGATATTAAAAGAAAAACCATTTACTACTGATAGTAAATATATTGTTTGTTCTACTGTATGTTGCCTTTGCCAGTAAAACAGGTTACCATGGTTGAAATTCTTGTGGTGTGTGTGGGAGGTGGGGTAAAGAAGGAATGTGGGAGACCTCAGTGTTCACCATAGGTAGTAGCACAGGTCCAAATTGAGGTCAAGAAGGTCTAGGGAAATGAGGTTGTCTCTGGGACAGTATCCTTGTCCAAGGAATTATCCTGAAAGTAAAGGGTTGCCTTTGGCCTATGAGCGCACATGTCATTAGTTTGGTAAAAATGGCTTGATAGGCATGGGTCAGGTAAGACCATAGCCTCCCATGGAGATTCGAGTGATAGCTATTAGCCTCGTGCATAAATGATCAAAAGAATGCAGAGCCTTACCACAGGCCTAGGATGCTGCTGGGTTTGCAGGAAAGGTTCAGCTAACTTAAATGTTCACACGTTTCTCTTCCATCTTAGGACATAGAGAGTTTGCAAACAATTCCTTTCCTAAGTCCTGAAGTATCTTACCAAAGGTCATCATCTCCTAAAGACTTCATAAATAGAATAGTTTGCCAATTTGCTTTAAATGTTACCTAAGTATTCCTTGAGACAAAAGAAAAATTTAAAATAATTTGAGTGTCTTAACTCTTTCCAGTTCTTGTCTATAGCTTCCAGAGCCGTTTTCAAATTGTAAGTGATGACACATTACAGATTCTACCAGAATTGGAGGGCATCAGACACAGCCCTCTCTGTCAGCTTTCAGTGGCACTCCAAGATGCATCTGGGAGGGCAAGCAAGAGAAATCTGAGTGACCATTAGGAAACGTATTTCAAAATCAAGTGCCAATTTTAATTGTAGATGACTTCTTCTTCCCCATAGCATTCCTAATTATTTTAACAAGTTCTCTCTTCTAGTTTTGACTGTCCATTTAGATATGTAAGTCTGTGCATGTATGAGTCTATATTGATTTGTGAATAAGCAGGTACATAGCATTATACCAAATTGTGTACCCTAAATTTGGCTGTAAACTCCATTGGCCTTCCTTAAAATGTCTTTAATCTCACTGTATCCAGTCCTTTGACTAGCAGCTATAATATAAAATTTTTATATTTTTATTTTGTAACCTCAAGTTAGATCTTAATACAGGTAATATCTTTTGAAGAATAATTCAAACAAAAAAAAAACAAGAATAAAAATAGTTACACTGTTAGCTTTCCCCCTTAGATTTATAGGTTACTCTTATTTTAGTATACCAGCTTTCAATTTTAAGTTATCTGATGTTCCAGTCAATGCTGATATCTTGGTGCCATAGATGTTAGGCTTCAATGTTTTCTTAAGATAGTTCTCAAACATCTGCATTTTTATCTCACCTTATACAGGAAAATTAACCACAATTTTCTGAATGAGAATGATTTTAGGATTCTGACTTGGCAAACCAATTCCAAAAAGCAAAATGGAAGTTGAAAATCCAAAGTTTAGTTGTTCAGACATCCCCGATAAACCTTCATACCAAGAAATCTCACTCAGCATCAAATCTTCCTGCTCCACATTTCCTGGAGTCCAGAGATGTAAAGCTATCTCTCCGCCCTTCTAGAACTAGGAGCTTAACTTCTCCTTTTTTATGTAGGAGAAATCAATCATACAAGCTCCCTGAATGTTGTGATCTAGCACATGCCATCAAAAGCGAACAACAAGGCAGTGTAATTGTTAAGTTTGTTGTTTTTGTACATTTGATGGAATGTGTATGTCCAGTTGCCATTTAAATCCAACCCTAAAATCCTGTCACGAGAAGGATAGTGGTGCTTTCTGTGTCTGAGGTATTTGTTGGAGAGGCTTAGCAGCCTTCAGAATGCATGCAGAAACGGCATCATTGACTATAAACTGTCCAGAAGAAACAAACTTGTTCTTGATGTGCACTTACAAGTAGCAAAAAGTGCAGGTTTTTTGGTTCTTAAAAATATTTTACACTTAAAAAATACTTCAACTATGAATGAAGGTATAAGCTTGTAATCCCAGGACTCTGTATGTACCTAAAACAATTAGGCAAGCCATGGTATTTTTTTCAAGCATTTTCCAAGATACACCATATTTTAAGTGCTGTTTCAGACCTAACTGTAACCAATCTAGAGCTGTATGCTAAGAACTGATGTTCATGTAATTCTCATAAGATTTTTGAGGAGAGGGCTATTGGATGGCTCAACAGCTAGGTGTGGTGGTATTGTGTTCCCCAAAATATTGTGCACCCTAATAAACTTATCTGGGGTCAAAGACAGAACAGCCACTAGATACAAAGGCTAGAAAATGGTGGCACTCACACCTTTAATCCTAGCATTCCAGAGGCAGAAATCCATCTGTTCAAGGATGCAGCCAAGCATTATAACTCACGCCTTTAATCCCGGAAAGCGAGCCTTTAATCCCAGGGAGTGATGGTAGAAAGGAAAGATGTATAAGGCGTGAAGACCAGAAACTAGAAGCATTTGGCTCGTTAAGCTTTTGGCTGGTTAAGCTTTTAGGTTTTGAACAGCACAGTTCAGCTGAGAGTCATTCAGATATGAGGACACAGAAGCTTCCAGTCTGAGGAAACAAGGCCAGCTAAAAGTTGGCCAGGTGAGGTTAGCTGTGGCTTGTTCTGTCTCTCTGATCTTCCAATGTTCACCCCAATAACTGGCCTCAGGTTTGATTTAATTAATAAGACCTTTTAAGATTCATGCTACAGCTAGGAGTACATACTGTTCTTGCAGAGGACCCAAGTATGAGTTCCAGTACCCATATCAGGCAGGTCATACCCATCTGTAACTCCAGCTCCAGGGCATTCAACACCCTATTCTAAATTCCACTCATGCCTGCACTCATATGCACATACCCACCCAGAGACACACATGAATACATTATTAAAAATGAAACTAAAAGGATTTGGAAGAGCTTTTATGCATCACTAAAGACTGTTGTATTCCGTCTAACTTTAGATTAACATTAATTTGTGATATTTACATTTTAACGGTGATCTGTATATGGTATAAGTGATGACTCTCAATTAACCAATATGGCAGTTGACTGAGAAATCTCATTATTAATCTCTTAGGAATATTTATGAATTAATTCTAAATTAAGCAGAATCTTATTTGTATAACCTAATAAAGACATTGCTAAATAAATGAATGGTATAAACTTAGGAAGGACTGCTATTTTTAAAACTGAAGCTACTGGTACATGGAAAGACTCATAAGACTCAAAGGCAGGAACTATTTGTCGTATGTGAAAGAATCTATGAGAACTTTCTAGTTGACTTTGGGATGTACTCATTTGAAACAATGAATCTGTTTATTAAATATTTATAATTCTACCTTTCTTTAATCCTTTTTTTAAATTTATTAAAATTAACTATTTTTATAAAAATTACATCAATTTTCTGTTATAAGAGTCCTTAAGATTAAGCACTATAAGCCGGGCGGTGGTGGCGCACGCCTTTAATCCCAGCACTCGGGAGGCAGAGCCAGGTGGATCTCTGTGAGTTCAAGGCCAGCCTGGGCTACCAAGTGAGTTCCAGGAAAAGGCGCAAAGCTACACAGAGAAACCCTGTCTCGAAAAACCAAAAAAAAAAAAAAAAGATTAAGCACTATATATTTGTATTTATTTGTGGTATGTTATACACATTTTATGACTGTGTGTGCAAGTGCACACACCAACTGTGCACAGACTTTTAGAGGTCAGAAGAGGACACTGGGTGTCCGGCCCTCTCGCTCCCCAGCTTGTACCCTGTACCCAGGGTCTCAGTGACCTTGGGGCTTTCCCTGTGAGGGCCAGGCTGGTTGGTCATCAGTGAGCTCTTGTCTCCACCCAGAGTTGCCGGGTTACAGGTGCACGCATCACATCCAGCTTTACCCAGGTACCACAGATCTGGATCAGGACTTCACGCTTGTGCAGCAAGTGCTCTCATCCACTGAGCAGGTGGCTCTCCTACATAGATTTAAATTTTCATTTACTTGTCATGAAAAGGCCTTTGTGCACATGAATTTACAGCAACTGTAACCGTATGCACAAGACCTATAAAATAAAACCCACAAAGTCCCAGCATGGATGGAGGAGTGTCTCCCAGAGTCTCATCCTTACCTAAGGAGCTGTTGACAGCTGATGGCTGCTGCAGGTGAGAGTCAGTTTTCTTCAGAGATCTGGTCCCCTTGAGAGTACTTATGATTTAGTAGATGGTCCTACAACCCATGCACGTACAAGTAGCACTAAATGAACTCCGTGGTTTAAAAATAGCATCCATGAAGTTAGGAAGGAAAGTGGTTTGGGGGACAGGAAAAATTAGAAGAGAGAAAATAGAGGCTGTCTTTGACCAAAATGCATTATATGCATGTATGAAATTCCCAAACAGCAAAATGTATATTTTTCTATGACCATTTTGAACTACATCTATCATTACAATAATAAAGCACAAACTTATAAACTTCAGTCAGAATGAATGCTGAGTTTAGAGGAGAAAACTGTGAGAAATGATGCATTGTTAGCTAGGTAATCACAAAGCCAGCATGCTTCCAACACATGTTCCATAGAGACTGTGAAATAGACCGTGAGAAAGGACCAAAGACTGTATTTAAAAACTGGCAGTTTTACTCTTGGAGAAGCAGAGAAGCATAGTGCCCATGAAGCACCTTGGAGACATGTTAAGAGGTCCTGAGATAATGGAACTATATTAAAGTTTGGTGCTACTCAGATTTGCTTGATCAGAGAATTATTTTCTAGAAAAAAAATAGAAAATGAACTTTTAAGCATTCATTTCTGCTTTTGTTTCTGCCAATAAAAGATGGGAGGCTGTTCCATCTTATCTATCTTGCTTTTAAATAGAAAATGCGTATTTATGTACATAGTTAAATAATAGTTACCCAAGGGTCTTGTCATTTGGGGCCTAGTGCTTGCCAGACAAAAACGAGTCTTTTTATTATGCATTCTGTAAAAGCTAATATTAATGCCCTGATGACTTAATTATCAAATGAGGAAAACTAGCAATTTTATCAGTGTAACTCCTTTCTGCATCCCAGACATGCTATTTGTCAAAGCAAAAATTTGTTGTTATTGTCTTCAAGAAAAAAGGCAAATACATCCTTTTTCTTGTATCTAGTGTTCTTTTTTTCACATTTTTAAAATTGAAACGTGTATGCTGTGTATGCTTATTGTGATGGTTTTTCCACCTAGAAAGGCCCTTTCATGTCAACTTGTATATCTTATGGTCTATGGTCAGTTATACCTTGAAACTAAAGAAATGTCCTGTTTTGACACCTTATTTTCTGGTAAATTTCAGTGAGAAGATGTGCAAAGCTCTTGAGTTTGGAGAAAGCAGGCATACACCCAGACTGTTTTTAGGAAAAAGCTAGTTAAAAAGTAGGAAGCTACTTAAAGATCTTAGCCGATATTTTCTCTTCTTCCCAGTTCAATTCAGGAAAGAACCATTTTGATCGACTTAATCAAACCTTTGGCTGTGCCATACAGAGGACAGCGGCTAGCTGGCTTTGCTCAGTCCTGACTGGGGACACCACCAGTGTTTGTCCTAACAACAAAAACCTGACATGACTTCCCTCTAGGAAGGGGATATGAATATTATAAGCATTCTAACATATTTAGGGAAACAAAAAAAAGAGTATTTTCAATCAAAGGGACAAACCCAAGAAATACTTAATGAATTTCCTAATTGTGACAGACCTCTTATGTGAGACCAGAGAGAGGGAACAAGATAAAAAGAAGTAAGTCGAACTGCAGAAGGTATTTGAGGCAGCAGTCCAGACTTTCCCTTACACAACCCATGTGGGGTATGTCCACATTCTACTAGCAAGCCAAGGAAGCAGCAGGAACAATAAAACTACCAGCAAAGTTATATCAATTATGAAATTTTAAAATGTGCTCACATTTCATAAACTCAGCAGTTTCTGAAACATGTGTATTACACTTTGATATACCAAACAAACTTTAACAACTTAATCAATGGGTATACTTTCACCATTTTTTTCTCTCTGAAATTTTATCCTGCAACTCTTGAGATATTGGGCTCTCATACAGACAAGTGTATTGATAGTTCTCTCTCATTCTTTTATGAGTGATGAACATATAGTACCACTACTGTGGGCCTGTGTGCCCTAGAGATGACTGTAACCTGCTATTGATCAGCTGATTGAAGATGAATGGCTTAGCTGCTTGTATTGCAGATTACATCATTAACATGGTCAGTAAACCATGAATTGTTCAATAAGGCGTTTATCTTTTTTCATTTTACTTCTGCTCTTCTATCATTTTTATTAGAAGAGCCAAAATTGCCCACACCAACCAGGAAGATCTGTTCAAAAGAGATCCAGTAGGGTCCCATTATGACTTCAGAGTTACAGACAGCTAAGTTCTAATGGCTTAATGATATTTAGTGAGAGGTTTTATCAGTTTTTTCCAATTTGTATTACTTTATTATATTTGTGTGTTTGTGTGTGTATGTGTCTGTCTGCATATCTGTATGTCTATGTAGGTTACATGACAACCTCAGGGGTCAGTTATCTCCTTCCACCATGTGGATTCTGGGGATGGAACCCAGGCTTCACAGGAAGTGCCTTTACCTTCTAAGCCATCTTGTCAACCCTTGTGTATATTTTTGAACTAAAGAAAATACAGAGTTTTGATAATTTTTTGTTTGTTTTTCTCTTACAGCTTCCTTTTGCCTCATATTTACTCGAAGCAGTACTGGAGAAAATAAATGAAAACAAGAAACTAACTGAAGGATATTTCACAGTTATGAAAGACATTAGATAATGTTATAGATACAGTTAAGATATATATATATATATATATATATATATATATATATTATCTGTGTTCAAGCATGAGCATTTCTTGTGCTGTGGTTGTAAACAGTCCAGAACAGTATCTACTCCAGTTATCAATGGGTGGCTTCAATATTAAAATAAATTTCTGAAACTAATTGATTCCTGAACAAGTGACCCTAACTAAGTGCTTAGCCACTTAAAAGGAGAGTCTAGCGTTTGGTTGTTGGATATAAATACTGTCACAAATACAAATTAAAAGTGATTTTCCTCCAGTACAGAGAAAGAAGCTTGAACAAGTTTGTTACATACACATTGGTCTGAGTATAAAAAGAAAAAGGCGTAAATAAAGAACTTAATATTCTAAATTTTATATGCAAACTAGGCTTTTACATATAAATTTTATATGCAAACTCTTATAAATGGCCCTTTGTTATCCAGTGAATAACATATTTGTGTGGTGAGAAAATATAAAGTAAATTATCCTAACATTATCCTAACATGAATGAGGAGCATTGAATGAAGCTATTATGTGGTTCATTGTGCCTATTCTCATTGACATACTGGATTATACAGAAGATACTTTGTTTTTCTAGAACTGTCTGGCAAAAATAAAAAACATTTTCTCCTCCTTTCTCTCCTTGTGCAGTCATATAAATGAGCAAGGGCAGGACACCGGTGTCTAATGTTGGTGGAGACCTAGCCAAGCTCCTACCATGGTTACCTAATTACCAATGCCTTCTCACCATGATAGACCATTGCATTTGGTTCCTGAATTCCCCCCTCACCGCACTTCCTGCTTGTGTTCTTCCACACACTCTTGGTGCCTCTGAGTCACTGAACTTTGGCCTCCACACTTGATGTAGGTGTACTGTCTTTGCAGAATGCTCTATGTGTAGCTTTACTCAGACATGTCTTTTTCTCATTATTCAGGTTCACTTTATTAGTTCCCTCTTAGACATATTCTCTGAATATCTTACTGTTTACATGAAATAATCTATTTTAAATGTGGTCACTTCTTTGTTTATGGTTTATTCTCATTTTTTCCTTAGAATGTAGATTCCATGAGATTAAGGCAGGGGTTGGCAAATTAAGGCCCATAGCCAAATCTGGCCTGCCACCTACTTTTATATGGTTCACAGACTAAAAATTTTTTTACTTTATTAAACTGTTTTGAAAACAATACTTTGTAGCATGTAAAATCATATGACATTTAATTTTACTGTCTTATCAATAAAGATTTATTGAAATTTTGTGATGCTCATTCCTTTGTACAGCACTTAGTATAACTTGAACACTATGGCAGTGGAGCTGGTGACTGGCAGAGGCTGGATGTCATACTCTCCTAACTTGGCATTGCCGCTCAGCTTGCTATAGCATGGTGACACAGTTTGACTAGAAAGCAATGCTGGGAAGTGACAAATATTAGTACATATCCAATCTGCCAGAGGCATTGATCTCACACTTGTAAGACACAGGGCAGTGTGCTTCATCTTGTCCTGCACTGGATAGCAGAGTCTTGTGTTGTGTACTGACACTAAGGAATGCAGTACACATGGACAACCGGAATCAGCACCCCTCACAGTGTTACTGCTCACAGGAGAGTGCCAGACAGAAAAGTACACAATTGCAAATACAGCAGCCTACCACAGGACTTTGTTATAAAAATAAACACAAAGAAAAGAGAAACAGGATACAGCAAGGAAGGGAGAGGCCTAGAAAATAGGCCCTTTACAGTGTTTACCTGTTAAGCCCTCTCACTTCTGGATGTCCAATGTGGCTAGAAGGACTTGGCAGTGTGATTAAGATCATGAGCTGGCCGGGCGGTGGTGGCGCACGCCTTTAATCCCAGCACTCGGGAGGCAGAGCCAGGCGGATCTCTGTGAGTTCGAGGCCAGCCTGGACTACCAAGTGAGTTCCAGGAAAGGCGCAAAGCTACACAGAGAAACCCTGTCTCGAAAAACCAAAAAAAAAAAAAAAAAAAAAAAGATCATGAGCTGTAGGACTACTTGGACTATCTGCATAGATTCTTTTTTCTTCTTTTCTTCTTCTTCTTCTTCTTCTTCTTCTTCTTCTTCTTCTTCTTCTTCTTCTTCTTCTTCTTCTTCTTCTTCTCCTTCTCCTCCTTCTCCTTCTCTTTCTTCTTCTTCTTCTTCTTCTTCTTCTTCTTCTTCTTCTTCTTCTTCTTCTTCTTCTTCTTCTTCTTCCTCCTCCTCCTCCTCCTCCTCCTCCTCCTCCTCCTCCTCCTCCTCCTCCTCCTCCTCCTCCTCCTCCTCCTCCTCCTCCTCCTCCTCCTCCTCCTCCTCCTCCTCCTCCTCCTCCTCCTCCTCCTCCTCTTCTTCTTCTTCTTCTTCTTCTTCTTCTTCTTCTTCTTCTTCTTCTTCTTCTCTTTCTCTGTGTAGTTTTGGTGCCTGTCCTGGATCTCATTGTGTAGACCAGGCTGGCCTCAAACTCACAGAGATCCGCCTGGCTCTGCCTCCCAAGTGCTGGGATTAAAGGATTCCACATGGATTCTTAAAGGCAGAGTCAGACAGAGAAAGAGAGACAGAGAGAGGGAGAGAGGGAAAGAGAGAGCATGCACTTACAGTTGCAAACAAAAGGACAGAGGAATTTGAAAATGCTGCACTACTGGTTTTAAATATGGAGAAAAGGGCCCATAAGCAAAGGAATTCAAGTGACCCTTGGAGACTAGAAAAGGCAAGAAAATGTGCATCCTTCAGAAGAATCCTGATACAAACGGATTAGTCTGGTGAGTTTGAGTTTGAATGTCCAGATCTAGTAGGGGTATTTCTTTTCTTGTTTCTTGTTTTAAACTGGGAAGTTTGTGGTAATTTGTGAGTGCAACAATAGAAAATTAATACAACTTGCTAAAGTATCATTCATAACTTTATATTCATATTCATGTGTTCATATGGGGCTTTGATCAGAAGATATACAGAATACTGAGTTACTTTGTTAACAAGCTAAAAAGTAAATACCATGTAATAATAAGACAAAGTAGGAAAAGCAGTTGGCAAAAGTCAACACAAGGACCAGCAATATGGCTCAGTGTGTAAGGTCACTGACCAGCAACCCTATAAACCTGTGACCCCAGAATCCACAGAGAGAGAGAGAGAACCAACTCCCACAAGTTGTCTTCTAAGCATACATGCACTGTGACATTTATGCTCACCCCCACACAAAATAAATGGTTAAAAAGCCACAAAAGCAAAAAGGGACTTCAGAGAACAAATTGAAGTAGTTCCTCATTTTGATTAAGAACAACTTCAAAACACCTACTACCAACACTGCAAAACAGTGGGGACAGCATTTTCTCCTAAAATCAGCAATAAGGCAAAGACTTCATTCATTTATCAGTACTCTTTTTAAACCTAATATGGAAACATCAAGCCTACACAACAAGGCAGCAAAAGGCAGTGAAAGGAAATATAACACATACAGAAAGAAGTCTGTATCCAAAACAAGCAAACAGCAGCAAAAAAAAAATGTTCATCAAGCTGCCAGTGTACAAGAGAATATAACAAATCTCAGCTGTGTGTCTATATATTAATGATAAATGTGTAGAAAACAAGATTATGATTGTAATTTATTTACCCATGAATGACATAGTTAGGTATGAATTTGACAAAATATCTCCAGTACTTAAATATCAAAGCTATAAAACACTTATGTAGCAAAACCAAAGGTTTAAATAAATGAAGCATACTAAAAACATGAATGGGGGTATTCAATATAATAAAGTATGACAATAATGTCTCCAAATTGATAGGTTTAACATGATTATTCTATGATTTATATGGCAAGGCAAAGTAAATATGAAGTAAATAAATATCATGCTACATTTCAAGTTGTGTTATTTAGCCACACTAACAAGTGTGTAGTATTGGCAAACAAATAATAGGCCAGTGGAATAAAATAGAAAGCCAGAAATATGCCCAACTGATTGTAGGCAAAGACTCAAAAATCCTGTAGAGGCAAAATAGCCACTTCAACAAATGGTAGGAAGCCACTGGACAACCTTACATTAAGAAAAAGTAGAATTTGACCTTAACCCCATACATCGGGACACAGATGAAGATGGAGTAAAGGAAGGATTGACAAGTGTTAGCTGCAGGGTGAAGAGGCATCCTTTTTCCTTAAGAGTGTGGGCCCTGGCAAGTCAACCACATTCCAGTGGAAAGCCACACATTCAAGAATACTTGAAGTGGACAGCACAATTTGATCTTGATGAGCTTAATTAAAAAACACAATTGGATGGGTAGGGAAGGGATGGCTCTGGGAAAAATTGAGTATGATCAAATACAGATGAATTCTCATATGTTCATACTGTATATATGTGCAGATATATATGTGTGTGTGTGTGGGTGTGTGTAGTAAGATGTTCTCATATGTTACATAAGTGTCTGTAACTATATAACCATTACTCTGGTGTCCTCCTCAGTCACTTATGTTGTGAGACTGTCTCTCAATGAACCTGGAACTCAATATTTCTGCTAGATTGTCTGGCCAGCAAGCCCCCAGAATCTCCCTGTCCCCTCTGAGATTACAGCTCTGCCTGGCTTTTCAGTGAGTGGTTGAAATTTGAACTCTGGACCTCACACTTATACCACAAGCAATATACCCACTGAACCCAATACATCCAGCCCTACTGTTAATGCTTTGTTATTCAGTTTAAAAGACATTGTCTCAAGATGAGTCAGTCATACATGTAACATAAGATGTAAAATACAATATGAAGGAAAAATTTCCAGGACCTAAGGTTAAGGTGAGGATCTGTAAGACATACACCAGAAAACACGCTGCAGGATGGAAAAACTGGCCAATGTTATCAAAATTTATAACGTTTGCTCAGGGAATAACAAGCTGCAGATATATTCTCTCCTTGTCCAAATCATATCGTCAAACACATAGCTGACAAAGGACTCAGTGAAAATAAGGAATTCTCAAAGCTTAAAAATAATTCAACAGTGGAACAATCCTATGTATATCCTTGAATGGAAGCTGTTTGCCATAGACAAAGGTGGCCATGTGTTTAGAATGCAGGACGAGGGGAGGAAATCCTGTCATCAACACTGGCCCCTATGCTCCTATTGAAAGTTCTGCTTGCATTCATTACTCCTCAGAATTATGTAGGATTCTGTCCAATAGCACAAGTGATCCTTGGGTTCGGAGGTCCCAAAATGAAAATTACTGTGAGAAATTTATAACCACACTGAGGAAGCCTTTCTCAGTGCCCTCAAATAACTATAAAAACCAAACAGGAAGGATGAGTAGCTGGAACCCCTTGGAGAAAGCACTTTACTCGCCTTAATGTCTGTGTTCAGAAGAGCCATGAAATTCACCAGCAGAAGAGTTGCTATTTTCAATCCTATATCCCTGTGGTAGTAACTGCCTGTGGTAGTAACACAAAATTTAGGGGTGGTCTAGTATAATAAAAATGATTTCTTGTACAATGAAATGTTTCATCAAATACATTATTTTTTAAACTTTCTTGCAATAAACATTGATGTGCAAGTATCTCTGTGGTGTATGTTGACTTGGAGACATTCAGGTATATACCCAGAAGTGGTGTAGCTGGGTCAGATCACAAAACTCCTTGGACATCAATGACTATTGCAGCACTGTTCTTGAGCTAAAGCTACAGAACTAACCTAGGTCTCCAGCAGGAGTGGAATGGTTAAAGAAAAAGTGACATATGTATAGGTGTACACAGATATATATGTAATACTATATGTGTGATATGTTTATGAGTGTGATATATGTGATATATATGTGTATATATACAAATTGTATTAGTCATAAAAAAGAATAAAGTTAACTCATCTGCAGGAAAATGGGTACAACTTATGATATTCCTATTAAACAAATTAAGCCATCCTCAGAAACACAGATGCCATGTGTTTCTCTTATTTATGGTTCTGAGATCTATATAGATCTTATATAGATAAAAATTGTATGTGTGTATATGACATGAAAACAAGTAAAAGCATCTAGGGCAGGAGGATGGGGTGAACACATGTAACATAAATATATGTTTTATGAAAATTAAAATAACATAAAACAAAGCCTTCTTGGACAATCTTCTAATGTTTAAATGAGGAAGTACACATTTCACTGTTTTCTGTTCTAGGTTTTCTTTCCATAGACCAGTCCTCTATTTCTTTTCTTTCAGTGATCAGTTCACAAAATCACAAGGCCAGATCCATCAGTGCAACACTGTTTCCCTTGTTTCTAAGACATTGCCATTGAGAATGGCTGAAAAGAAGGCATGCTTCCTCTGGTCTTCAGGGCTCATGACAGAAAATTAACTCTGTTCTTTCTGCTTCTGGTGTGTGGGACTCTGATCACCAGTAGAGGGAAAGTCAGAAACTTTACTCATGCCCCACCCCACTCGACCTGAAGAAATACACCCTTCACATGCATGGACCTGCTTGAGGTATTCTCGGTAGAGACATAAGTGAGTATTGCAGGTTCCTTCCTTGTCTGATATCAAGCTACTAGTAGTCAACATAAAGCAACAGGAAACATCTTTCTTTGACTTTCTCTGGTTAGGAAATCAGTACTTTGGAATTAAACCCACTACATGTTCCCTATAAATATCTTATTTTATCTGATTGTCCACTTCTTTAATTACAAATTGTGATTCCTTATCTATTAATCATAGAAGCAAGCCTAAAACAGAAAATTAAAGCTAAGGCATTTTTCATTTTACAAAACATTGTTTTGAAGTGGTTTAACATTCACAAGAAGTTACAAGGGCTGGGCATAGTGGCACATGATTTTAATCATGGAACTTTGGAGTCAGAGGCAGGAGCTCATTCTGAGTTCAAGGCCAATCAGGTCTACATAGCAAGCTCTAGGCTAGACAGGGCTAGACAGAGAGATTCTGTCTTAAAAAAAAAAAAAGGAAGAAAAAAACAAGAGAAAAGAAAAAGACCACAAAAGTAGTTTACACAGTTCGGGAGTAGCTTTTACTAGTCTCTCTACATGATACAATCTTATATAGAATATTGTCAAAACCCAGAGACTGATCCTAGAACAAATTATAAATATGACTATAAATGGGGGTGGGAAGATAGCTGGGTTGTGGTAGCTAGCTTTAATAGCCTACTTGACCCCCTAGAATCTCCTGGGTAGGCAGTCCCAGTGAAGGACTGTCTACATTAGGGTGGACAAGCCTTAGGTGACCTGATGTGGGAAGATCCATCCCACTATAGGTGGCACCATTCCTTGGGAAGGATGTTCTTAACTAAGAATGGAGCAATCAAGCTGGGCAGAAAAAGCATGCATGTATTCATTCCCTGCCTTCTCTTGACTGGATATGATATGACCAGCTGTTTAAGTTCCTGCTTCATTGACTTCTCTGATATGATGGACAATCTGGGATTGTGATCTAAAATAAACCTTTTGTCCCTTAAATTGCTTTTTGTCAGGGTGTTTTAGTCACAGCCACAGAAAAGGAACTAGGACAGTTGGTAAAACACCACAGAAACATGAGGACCCCAGTTTGATACCCATGTTTAAAAACCATTCTGAACATTGCTGTGTACACTTGGGATCCCTGCGCTGGGGAGGTTGAGACAGGTAGATCCTGGGGCTCCCTGACCAGCCTGCATATCCTCACTGATGTGCCCAGGTCACACAGAGACACTGACTCAAAACACAATGTGGACAACCCCTCAAGAGCAACGCCCCAGGTTCTGAGGCTGGCCTCTGGTCCCCATACACACCCATATACACACTTTTACCCACATACACACTACAGAAAATGGATTCACAAGTTTTCACACACCTTTTGAAGTAGTTGTATGAAGTTGAAATTTGTATTTAGATTATATATGCAATGGTCTATTCATTTATTTTTTTAAAATACAAGTGCAATTACACACCCAATCTTAATAATCAAGAAATATGGAAAAATATAATTGGAAAATGGTGGAAAGAAAGTTTGCAGAAGAGGTATATAGATAAGCGCTGAATGGGCAAGGACCATGAAGAGATTTGTGTTTTACGTTCTGCTCATCAAATGATAGTTTCAGAAAAGATTTATAATAAGAGAGTAAGTGTGGGGAAGCCTACCCATTTCTCTATGGGAGGCCCGCTCCCACTTTTTCCCCAGGGTACTCAATGAGGGAGGAGTGAAAAATATTTAGATAGAAGGATGGAGGGGAGAGAAACAGAAACACAAGATAGCCTGGATCATTATCCACTGGCCCCTGCTGTCTCTTCTAAAGGACTTTTTATGGGAATGTCAAGGGGTGGAGCAAAAGACCTCCCCCTAGCACAACCAAGTGCAGACTTTTTCCAATCACTTGGTAACTACACATGTGGTCAAGTAATCCTCTAATGCAGCTCTGCTGGGTAAAGCAAGCTCAGATCTCACTAAGAAACCTTTGTGGGCCTCTACAAATAAGATGAACTACTCTTCAACAAGTGGTCTCACTTGGAGTAGAGCCTGCATGGATTCTGCCTTGTCCACCAACAACAGACATTGAATCCCTGATATGACACCATTCTCCAGGTGATCAGCCAGCCACCTGGTATACATACATGTACATCATGGAAGGGACAGTATTTTGTTCTAAGTTGACTAGAAATTTTGGCTGTGGATCTGCTTTCTCTGGACATAATGCTTCTGCCAATACTGCTATCTTCACACCTGAAGAATGCCTTATTCACATTCCTAGCATTCCACAGAACTCTTGTTATGGTTAAGGAATTTACTTCATAACAAATGAAGTATGGGAGTGGACTCATGGTTTAATAGAATTGGCTTTGAAAACTTAGTTGTAGTACCAGGTAGTTAGCACAACCTATGCAGCTGGGACATTGCTCATTATTACCCACAGTGAGCCACTGAGGAGATATTTCCTGTTCCCTTAACCTTACACAATGCTGGCTTATTTATCTTAGCTTCCAAGGGACAAGCTCTTCCACCAGGAAACACAGCAATGATTCAGTGAACCAATGAACCGTTGAATCTGTTACCTAGCCACTCCACATGACTCCAAATCAACAGGCAAAGAAGCATGTTATGGTGTTGGCTAGGGTGGTTGAGGCTAAATAACATGAGGAAATTGGACTACTATTCCACAATGGTAGTTTGAATGTGAAATGCTGCCCCATAGGCTTAGGTGATGAAAGCTTGGACCAAGGATTTGTAGCTGCAGCTGCTCTTTCAGAAGGTTGCAGAGCCTTTAAGAGGGGAAACTTCTGGAAAAGTGGATCACCTGGACAGGGGATATGAGACTTTATAGCCAAGAACCACTTCCTGTCTCCTGCGTTCTTCCCGTTCTACCGGAATGTGAGTGAAGGAGTCCAGGCTGCATATTCCTTTGACCATAGAGCTATCTACCACCATATCTTCCCCTCCAATAGACCGTATACTCAAACTGAGCCAATACAAACCCTTAAGTTGCTTTTGTGAAATATTTTATTATTGAAATAAAAAGATCACTAATGTAGGATGTAAAGGAAATATATCTGAACAACATATTTCTAAGGGCATCTTTTAGTATCACTATGTCCTGTGATTAATTTAAAAGAAAAACTACAGCCCAGCTCAATAAGAGCAGCTAATGGATCAGATCCTTCAATGATTGAAGGTTCTTGTCTTCCCAACAGGTAAAACAAAACAAAACAAAACAAAAAACCTGTGACACTATGGTACTCCCTGAGATAAAAGCAGACCTGGCATGAGTTGTAGAGGAAGGGGGTTATGAAGAACAGCTAGGGCCATGTGACCAGTTACAGAAACAAGGGCTGGAATTATCACGAGCATTTCCTCCTTATTTGGCTATGAATGAGTTTGTGTGGGTGCATGTTAGACAGACTTGGTGGACTTACAATGATGAATTTTGTGTGTCAGCTTGACTGGCCAAAGTGTCCAGAGACAAAGTCAAACATTTGGGGTATTTTAGAAAGCATGATTCGACTGAGATTACCATTTAAGTCAAGGCATTTCAAATAAAGCACACAGCTTTACAGAATGTGGGTGGGCCTCATCCAGTTAGATGAATGGGAGAGAAAGTGACCTCTTTCAACCAAGAGAGGGAGGAACATGCCAGCAGGTGATCTGTGGGCTTGACATGCAACCCTGGCCCTTCCCAGATCTCCAGCCTACTGGGTCATCCAGCATACTTGGAACTTGCTAGCTTCTGTAATTCCTTAAAAAAAAAAATTTCTTCTGTATATATGCATGCATCCTTTTGGTTCTTTTTCTTGGGAAATTTCTAATAAATTTTTGGCTATTGCATACAGTTACTATGGATGTTTGTGTGTAGGGTTTTGAATGGTCTGACTTCTTTTAAAGAAAAAACTAGGAAAATGTGACAAAATGCATATATAAAATGTATGCCACTATATTCACTCCCTTTGCCTTATCTTTTCCCTTCCCTCCTTTGGAACCCCTTCTTCTTCCAGGTTAGTCCCCCTCCTACTTTTGTGATTTATTTTGGGATCCACTGAATTTAGTTAGAATTGCTTGTATAAGTATGAACCAGGGGCTATTTCCTACTGATGAAAATGTCACCTTTTCCCTGTGGTGATATTTTAATTGTGCTGAAATGCGATTTTATTTGTATGTTAATAAATAAAGTTTGTCTGGAGATCAGAGGTCATAGCAAGCCAGGGACAGCAGTCAGGCGATGGTAGCACAAGCCCTTAATCCAATCACATGGCAGGCAGAGTCTCTGTGTGGTCAAGGACACAGCCAAGCATGGTGACATGAACCTTTAAACCCAGTACCAACTATAGAGACCTGGAGGTCTGTATAGACAGGTAGTGACGAGGAAGTCATGTGGCTGGGCTTAGAGCCAATGAGAAGGCAGAACAGAAAGGCAATAAAAAGACAAATCAGACATTAGAAGGTCATTCTCATGTGGGAAGCCACTGCTGGTGGTAAGCTAAAGCTAGGTGGCTCTCACTCTGATCTTTTTGGCTTTAACTCTGTATTTGGCTCTGTGTTTCTTATTAATAAGACTGTTTAGAAATTCATCTACACCTCCCTCAATAATCATTAAATTCTAATAGTTCCTCAGGAATGAATGGTGCCTTATGAGTGCCACCCCATCCATGAAGGAATGTTGAATGTTAAATCTTGTGCAGATTTTGTGTAGTTATGCATAATTGTGTAGTTTTGTGTAGTTATGTATAATTATGTGTGTTCATCGCTGAAAGGGACGTGTCCTATCTGGAGCCAGTTTTGTTTCACAGCATCTCTCCCCCGTCCTGCAGCTCTTACATTCTTTCCTCCATCTTCCATGATGTTCTGTGGACTCTGGAGCTATGATGTAGACATCCCATTTACTGCTGAGCACGCAACAAGCATTGAGCAGGTCTAAGTAAGTTCTTCATTAACCTTTCTCCATTGTAGAGGGAGGACATCTCTGCCCAAGGGTGAGATCTGCCCTATGCTGTGGTATAAACATAAATATTTAGAAGGCAGTTTGAAAACAGGACAAAGGTTTTTGTTTACCAAGACAACTAGTGATCAATTACCAAAGACTTATAGATCATATAACATATATTTTAAATTTGTGAAAATTCATTTTCTGGGGTGCCTATACACACCATTGTTTGACTTTGGACTTTTTAATAATTTTGCATTTAAATTCTGTTCAGCCTCTGTCATTCTAACACTGTCTATACTTAAGTCATTATTTTTAATCTCTGAGACCTTTCTCTGTGTTCTTTTCAGACAGCTCTGGCTGATGAAGAGAGGGTGACCATGGATTGGACAGGCCACATCTTTTATAACTATTACCTGAAAGAAGCCACTGGTTCAAAAAAAAATCTAAAAAGTAAGCACAGATGTTATCTACTGCTGCATAGCAAACCACCTTAACCCTTGCTGGTGTTCATCAACAGCACTGAAATCTGACCGGAGGGCAGCTGAATCCTATGGCCCAGACTCCCAGAGGCTACAGGCATTGCCAGGCTTAGCTCACGGGCCTACTCCATAGTGTCAGCAGAATTCAGTTCCGCCAAGGCTGTTGAACTGAAGACTTTAATTCCTTGCTAATCATTGTCCGAGGCAGTCTTAAGACCCCTGTCAGGAGCTGCCTACCTCAGCAGGCTCTCAGGCTTGAGAAGCTTCATGATCAGAGAGGACTAAGAATTTACCTTGCAGCTGTCTTTGCAAGGCATGTGTGGGTTTTTCTTAGAATGGGTATTTATTTGTAGTACTTTAACAGAAGACAGTTGGAACTTTTGGCCTCCAGATGACTTCTGAGCACTACTGGATGATAGAAAGTAAAAGAACTCTGCTCAGCGGAGGGACAAGTCACATAAAGTTGTCCCACAGGTGACTTTTAAGGCGGGAAGATGAAAAGCAGTGTGCAAGTGCACAGGCAGCAATAGACAAAAGACACAGTCACAGTCCCTCCCCAGGTCACAGAAATACTCCTGCTGTTGTGCCTGGAGGGATCTTGATTCTGCAGGACATCATCCTGCTACTGTATTAGTGACGTTATGAACAAGAGATTGGAAGAGGTCTACATGCCTAGCACATGCCAGAGGACTATCAGTCCTGTAAGGATTCACCAGTGCAGTGAATTCAGTAACACCCATCCCCTGTGTAACTTTAGAAATGTTTTGAGGCCCTTTAGAGAATCCATTGAAATGATAGAATAAACCCTCACACTTCATGACCTGTGAGAAGAGCACAGTCCTTGGTCAGCTGCAGCAGATTTCAGAGAACGCATGCTTTCAGCTGAGAATACCCTTCTGTCTCATGTATTGGGTTGACTAGGAAAGCCTGGAGTAAAATGGCCAGGAGTTAGGGAGGTGGCTCCGCGGGTAAAGCCTGAAAAATGTGAGGACCTGAGTCTGGATTCCCCAGAACCCATGTAAAGTCAGCCCCTACCATCTCAGTGCTCCTGCCGTGGGGAGATGGAGACAAGAGACTCTCGGGTCAGCTAGCTTGACTTACGCATCATTTACACAGTGGTAAACACAGGAGTCCTTGACTCACACTTGGTAGAAGATAAGAACCCCAGCACCCATGTTCTAGGCACAGGGAGAAGAGTAGAATGTGGAGCTGAACCCTTTGCAGAGTCCTTTTGTGTGTGTATGTTCATATGTAAGACACAAGTCTCTTCTGGACAGTCCCCTGATGGTCCACGGTCAGGCAGTCAGTGGTTAGATCAGTGGTTCTCAATTTCCAGAATGCTGTGACCCTTTAATACAGTTCCTCATGTTGGGGTGACCCCAACCATAAAATTATTTTTGTTGCTACTTCATAACTGTAATTTTGCTACTGTTATGAATCATAATGTAAATATCTAATAGGGAACCCTCAAAGGGGCTGTGACCCAGAGGTTGAAAACCACTGGGTTAGAGCCTTTCTTTGTGGGAAATCTTAGAAACTAGACATCTTTATTGTGGGTCTCCTACTGGATTTTCCAGTGAGCCTCTGGGCATTTTTCAGTGGCTACCCACAGCACCAGGGCATATGCAGATCTCTTATTAGATATTTACAGTACGATTCATAACAGTAGCAAAATTACAGTTATGAAGAGACTTATGTGCCACAAGCTGGGTATTGTCAGATCTACCAAGACAAGCCAGATATGCTCATGTGTCTTTGAAGCAGTATTCATTTGTTTACACAGCAAGTTCACTGCTTACCACTTATGCAAACTAGCAAGTTAACCAGCCAGTGTAGTTTTGCAAGCCTTAAGTTTACCTTTACTTTAATGCACAGAAATTACTTTGAACATTAGTTATTTTCAGTTTGTTGAAACTCGTTTATCATTTTTTTCTTTTAAACCTCTTGTATATCTAAAAAAAATTTTCAACGATTTATTTATTATGCATATAGTGTTCTGACTGCATGTATGCCTGCATGCTGGAAGAGGACACTAGATTTCATTATATATGGTTGTGAGCCACCATGTGGTTGTCAGGAATTGAACTCAGGACCTCTGGAAGAGCAGCCAGTGCTCTTAACCTCTGAGTCATCTCTCTAGCCCCTAAAAATTATTTTAAAACTCCTATATAATACTGGTTCTATAGCTTTGTTCCTTAGGTATTGATTTTGGAGGTTTGTTTTAATATTAAAATATATCATCTCCCATCCCTTTCCTCCATCCAACCCCTTCCATATTCTCCCCTCCCCCCCCCACTCTCTCTCAAATGTTTTTTTTTAACTTTCATTGTTATTGTTACATATATGTATGTCTTAGCCAGTGGTTCTACTGCTGTGAAGAGACACCAGGACCATGGCAACTCTTATAAAAGAAAGCATTTAATTGAGGCTTGCTTACAGTTTCAGAGGTTTAGTCTATTATCTTCATGGCAGGGAGCATGGCAGCATGCAGGCAGACATGGTAGCTGAGAATTCTACATCAGGATCCCCAGGCAGCAGGAGAGAGACTCTGGGCTTGGCATGGCCTTCTCAAACCTCAAATTGCTCCCCCACTGATGCATTTCCTCCAACAAGGCCACACCTCCTAATCTCTTTCAAGTAGTACCACTCCCTAATGACTAAACATTCAAATCTATGAGCCTATGGGGGCCATTCCTATTCAAACCACTACATTGTATAAATACATAAATATGTAAATACAAGCTGCTGAGCCCAGTTAATGTTACTTGTGTGTTTATGATTTCAGGGCTGACCACTTAGTTATTGAATAACCAATTATGGGGCTCATTACTGGGAACTTTACTTCTGCTCTGGGCCTTCCTTAGTTGCCTGTGGTTCTTTGACTAGGGGTAGGCCCTGTGAAATTTCCTCCTTCCACACTAGGGTGTCTATTTTTGTTGTCCTTGTTCAGATATTGTTTAGGCAGCCATAATGTTGGGGTATCATGGGTGAAACTTGCCTGTCATTTCTAGGGAACACAGTCTCATGGCAGCTTTCCTGGATCTCTGGCTCTTACAATCTTTCTTCCCCTTCTTCCATGGCTTTCCCTGAGCCTTGAGTGCAGGATTTGTATTGTATCCATTGTGGCTAGGCTCTTTACGATGAGTTGTTCTCTGCATTCTGACCAGCTGTGGCTTTCTATAATGGTCTCCTTTTGTTGCAAAGAGAAGTTTCTTTGACAAGAGTTGAAAGCTTATCCTATCTGTGGGCATAAGGAAGCATTTGGAATGCACTTAGGAATTATGCTAGTTTAGTCTCAAGTAGTTCAGTAGGTTTCCAGTACCAGACATGATTTCCCACCTACTGAGCAGAACTTAGATCCAATTAGAGAATTATTGGATACTGCCAAAATGTGAATGCCATTAATGCACCTCTAGGATATCTTGCCACCAATAATCCTTCCTAGTTGTGATGCCTATGAACTACATGTTGATTTTAAATCCAGCCTAAATTTATTTTATACGCAATATGATTTTTCCAGCATAATAGTAAAATTTCTATCACTTTACCATTCCCTTCCTCGATGCTGTGAAATACCAGCTTCATGATATTCTGATTTCTCAGAGACATATGGATCTGTTTATAGACTCTCTACTATGCACAACTGAATGTCTATACTAATGTAATCTATTGTGACTTTGTATTGGGTATTGATACCTACCTAGTACACTGTATTTTCTCGATGTTATTCTCTTGGCATCTGTGTTACATTAGTGGAAGTGTATTGTTGTGCCACTTCTTTTCTAATCCATTCTCATTTTATCCAGTTTCATGAACAGGTAAAGTTTTGTAAAACCATAGCCTATAGGCTGGGTATAGTGGCACATACCTTAATGCCAGCACTTTGGAGGAAGAAGCAAGTAAATCTCTGAGTTCCAAGTCTACATAATTATTTCCAAGCCAGTCAGTCTACAGAGTGAGATCCTGTCTCAAAAACAAGACAATCAAATATATAGGCTATGTAATGTCAAAGAGACTGATATTTATATAATCTATCCATTCATTCAGATTTAATTGAATACATTTGTATTTGTGTGTGCTGTCTCAATACAATTTGATCACATGAGAGGAATCAAGTGTCTGCCACCACGTTAAGATAAAGAATAGTTCTATCAGCATAACGAGCCCCATCTTATACTTTTATAACCAATTGTTCATCCCCTTCTGATCCACATACCCAAACACCTGTCAACTATTAAACTGTCTTCTACTCTAAAATTATGCCATTTCACAAATATCAGGAGGACCATGCAGTATGCAAGCATTGGAGCTGACCATTTTACTCAGCATATTTCCCCATGAATTCATTCAATTTGTATATATCAATGATTTCTTACGTTTTATTGCTGAATAGTAGTCCACAGTGTAAACATATCATAGTTCCTTAAACTAGCCATCCCTTGAAGACATTTGCGCTTTATCCATACTTGGACAGCGTTTTGGGCTATCACTTTATTTTAGCCATGCTGCTGGCCATGTGGTGGTATCTCACTGTGGTTATACTGGTGGATAATGCTGTGAAAGAGACAGCAAATCCTCCTTTCTTTTCCATATTTTTCCAGGTTGTTGCATTTCATCCACTTGAAAATTTGGTAGTTATTTTTGCTTTTGTTTGCTTGCCAGCTTGAGAGTTCAATACTATAGAAGCCCTAATCCATCATGAGTGTATGCTTGTACACCTTTCCTCCTAGACTGTTTTTCCATCTTCAGGAATATATATATATATCTCCAAATTCTTATTCTTATTTTGCTTTTGGGCCGTGTCTTTAACAAAAAAGGAGGGGAATCTCTCAAAAGATTTTCTCCTCTTTCTTTTAAAGCTTTTATATTAGCCTTCTGTTTCATTTTAAATACACGACCATTTCTTTTCTGAGTTAGTTTTGTTTGGCTTTGGCATGTTCAACTGCCCTACAATATTTACTGAAAAGATCCTCTACAAATTGCCTCTGCGTTTTTGCACAAAGTTCGTTGAACACATCGGTGTGGCATTCTGTGCTGTGTTCTTGTATGCGTTTGTGTGCCCGTCCCTTTGAAACTGGTGTACCTTAGCACTTGACAGTCTGGTCTTATACGTATTGTGGTGAACGTACATACATGTAGATATTTCATTTTCTGTGCCCACGATCAAGTGCAGTGATTCTTTCCACTTCATTCTTTGTAGTAAAAACAGCTTTCCCTTTTCTAGTGTGTGTTTTCTATAAAATCTATAGAAAGCCTTACTGAGATTTTCTGAGACTGTATTCAACTGCTGGGTCAATTTAGGGAACAGTAACATCTTTCTTATGTTGAATCTTACTTTTCTTGATCTATCCTTATTTTTAATACATTTTAATTTAAATATAACAGCATTATCTTCCCACTTTGTGGTGATGCATTATTATGAAAATATCTCTTGCATTCTAAGAGACTGGAAGCTCTACTGGCCCTCATAGCCAGAGTTAATAATCACCTTGAGGTCACTTGAAACTTACATGTGATATCCTATTGTGTACTCAGGCTGTTTGTTTAAGCTGCCTTTAAGAGAACAATGGAACAGCCAACCTTACTTGCCTTCCATTTCCCATGTAATCAACTTCTACAACCTAATCTAATGCATAGCTGTAATCTTGTTATGTATTAGTCCATGCTCCCCACTTAAGATCAATTCATGTGTGTTTATATATGTGTTATGTTAATCATTTGCTAAAAGCAGAAATACAGCTTGAAATAAACCTTATAAAATGAATATTCACCATAACTATTGAATACAATATACAGATATTGTTTGATAAATAATGATGTTTGTAATGCTATTTATTATTAGGGTCAGTTGGAGTCAGTGACTTAATCCTTGTAAAACTCTGTTGTAGATTTTCTTCTGTAAAGTGTCCTTTATTCCTTCCCCATGTGACACTTTCTATGTTGTTCAATAAAATAGAGAGTAAAGCCTTAATAATATGTTATGGACAGACACAGAGACACACACAGATATACAGACATAGACACAGGGACACGTTCACAAAACAGCATGTGACAGGCACAAATTCAGACTCACAGAACAGATAGGCAGGATGGTTAGAAGACCCAGGTAGAGCAAAGTAGAGAATTCAAATGTGGGCTCACTTTTGGTCAGGGGACACCAAGGAGATGTGCATTATTGATTGCTGTTCTTAATTTGACACCAACACATTATTGGTGATTCTGAGCTTATCATTAGTGCATTTAAACAGGCACACCCCTCCCCTTTTGCCCTGTAGTCCCTCCTAGGTACCTTCCCTCCAACCCTCCCATTCCCCCACCCCCCTACTCCCCCACGCTCTCATGTTAATAGCCTCTTTTTATTATTGATATATATGCACAAATATATAAATACATCCTGCAGAGTCTGTTTTTATTTTCTGTGTGTATGTGGTTTTTAGGGCTGACCATGTGGTATTATATAACCAATAAGAGGGCTCATCCCTGGGAAAGGCTAATTTGCCTTCTCTTTTCAGTCATCAGTTGCCTATAAGTCTTTGTCTAGAGGTAGAGCCTGGATGAAATTTTCCCCTTTCCTCATTAGCATGCCTCTTGATACTGCCATTCCACCCACTATTCTGAGATATTCCCTGAACCATAGATGCAGAAGCTGTGATGTAGATGTATCCTTTGGGGTAGAGATTCCCATGATCTGTTGATCTCTGCATTGTGGCCAGTTGCAGTTTTCTGTGACGGTCTCTACTGTAAAGAGAAGCTTCTCTGATGAGGGTAGGTATAGTCATTTGTGGGCACAAGAATGAGATTTAGAATACAATGAGGAATTATTCTGTTCTAGCAAAATGATGGTAGTGTATTCTTCTCTAAGGTCTATGATCTCACTAACCCAGAGAAGTTGGCTAGATTTCTACTGCCAGACATGATTTCCCTCCTGTTGAGTGGGCCTTAACTCCAGTTAGCCAGCTTGTGGTTGTCACCAATATGTGAGTGCCACTTAGTGCACCTTTATAGATGCTTTGACATGTGGGTCATTGTCCTGGTCCATAGATGTTGCAGTTTGCTAGAGCTATTAATTCGGTCTTTCAGCTTGCATAGTGTTTTCTAGCATCGTGGAAGCTAGACTACAGGAAGGAGGCTTACAGGAGAGATGCAGCTTGAATCGTCAGAGTACTGTGTACCAAGTGTGTCGTGTCTTAGGCACCAGAAGCGTCCATCAGCCTCTGAGAGGCATTCAAGGGCTACATAAATAGTCTGTGGTTTGAGGAGTCTCTTGCACTGACCAACCCTTCAGAAGGCTGTTTCTTGTGCCTGGTAGTGGACTTCATCTTAGTCTGCGGTTTCTATGGCTCACTGTGAGCCTAGTTGTCATAACGTCCCTTAGAGATGCACATACACTGACAAGGTCTATATTTCTACATATTTATATCTTTGATTTTGTTCCATGAATTTTTGTGATATTGACATCTTATACATGTTATATCAAATTAACATGTAGACATTTAATTGTTAGAATAACTGAAATGTTATAATAGTTTAAATTTAGTTTCCATGTATTTATTGCTATTACACAGAAACACAGTTGATTTTGTATTTTGATCTTGTTTCCTGAGATCTTGCTGAATTCTTTTATTCCATCTGAGAGGATTTGAGTATTTTTAAAATATTTTTATTAGTATAAAGTAGTTGTACATGCTTCCATGCTTCATTCTACCATTTCCATGCTTGTGTATAATGTACTTTGATCATATCTACCCTCTCTTGTCTTCTCTTGTCCCATTCCTACTTCTACTGATTGCAAAGGGCCAGGCTTTGTGCTTGACTCATACTGAAGGAGAATGGAAGACCCCTCCAATTAACACTAAGAGACAGCTTCTTCTCTGTGTCACATATGTCTTTCTTGGGTACAATAGCTATATAGATGAAGAATTCTTTTATAAAGACATAAATAACTACGTGTTAACCTACCACAAACCTGTATTCGTTATACAGAACAAGTTTAATCATGACATTGTCAAACACATTTGGACTGTATTCACCCTCATTGCTCTTCTTTTCCTCCCAATCCTCCTGACCTCCCTCCTTTTCCCAGCTGGTTCCCCTCCTACTTTCTCATCCTTTTTAGTGTATGGGGTGACGTGGTGAATTGCATTAGAGTTGTTTACATGAACATGGATGCTGGGTTGTTTATATCCAGGAACACGGGCCTCTTACAGCTGGCTAGACCACTGAGGAAAATGTCCCTTCTTTCTGCAGCAACTGTTAACTAACTGCCTATATATTTGTGGGGAGGTGTGAGGCCTCTTGAGCCCCTCTCCTTTCCATGAGAAGATGTTGACAGACCCAACTTGTTCAGATCATCTGTAGGTAGTCCCAGCTGATGTGAGTTTAAGAGTGCAATGGCCATGCCATGTCCGGAAGTCAGCATTCCCCCACTTCCACAAAATGCCACACTTACATTCTCTCTGTCCCTCTCTTCTGTGACCCCCTAGAGAGGGCAATATGGATACCTATTACAGAAGAGCCCTCAGTGGTCACTTATTGACATCACTTTGGCTAGTTATGAATTTCTTCAGTTACCATTTTCCACTGAAGAAGAAGCCTCTCTGACCACAGCTGACAGCAGTACTAATCTATAGACATAAACATAAATATTTATTTAGAAGACAGTTTGATAGGCACATCATGTCCATTTAGCAGAACAAGAGCAGTAGCTTCCCCCAGGGTCCTATGATCTCCCAGCACTGGGCTTTTAACTAGATTTACAGCCCCTCCTGAGGAACAGGCCCCAAGGAGTGATTGGTTACCCCCTTAACAGTATATACTGTTGCCTGACCAATTGGTAGTGTGTGAAATTTCCTCCCAGAAGGCTGCATAGCACCTTCTGGCACTAAGACAGCTAAGCAGCAGGGACGGAACTTCCAGGGCAGGTCCAGCTTGATTTTTCCGTGTCCTTATACCACAGCATGTGTATCTTCAGCAATAGCTTTGCCATCCAGTAAGTACATTCCAGTAAGCAAACAGTGGGAATACCTGTATTTTTTTTGGGGGGGGGCGTGTCACAGGAGCCTCTCTGACCAAAAGCTCATGTAGGGGTAGCTTAACTATGTTCTGGAATTTTTATAATTAATAACCTATGACTTCTAGAGCAGCTCTGTCTCTCTCTCCCTTCTCCCTCCCTCCCTCCCTCCCTCCCACCATGCATATTCATGTGTGAGCACAGACGCACCCATGTCACAGTGAGTCTGGGGATGTCAGAGGACAAACTCTGATGTTGAGCCCTTTGCCTTCCACCTTCTGTGAGACAGAATCATTCTTTACTGCTGTGTATACCAGGTTAGCTGGACAATGATCATCTAGGAATTTTCACTTCCCCTACCATTGTTGGAGCTCGAGGATTAACGATGCATGCTTTTATGTGCTTTTTTAAAACCCAGCTTTACGTGGGCTCAAGGATCAGAAACTAGCTCTTCATGCTTGGTCAGCCAGCACTTTACCCACCAAACCATCTCTCCAGTCCAAACTCTTTTAAGAAAAAATTTAACATCATTCCTTAGACGTTTTCCTATATCCTTAGTTCATATAGGCCCTTGTAGACAAATGTTTACTGTCCCAACCACCTGGTGCCAAATAGCCAACTCAGAGGCTGAATATTACTATAAATGCTCAGTCGATATATCAGGCTTGTTACTAGCTAACTCTTACATTCAAATTAACCCATTTCTATTTATCTATGTATTGCCATGTGGCTCGTGGCTTTACCTGTTCTCTAGCATGTCTTGCTTCCTCTGTGTCTGGCTGGTATCTCTCCTGACTCTGCTGCCCTCCTTCTTCCCATCATTATCAGTTTAGCTTTCCTAACTTCATGCCCAGCTACCAGCCTGTCAGCTCT
Organism: Peromyscus californicus insignis; assembly: GCF_007827085.1. Lineage (NCBI taxonomy): Eukaryota > Metazoa > Chordata > Mammalia > Rodentia > Cricetidae > Peromyscus > Peromyscus californicus. The sequence continues at coordinate 66,109,940 of NW_026294573.1, read as the reverse complement.
TATTAAGCAATGAGAGTAATACATATTCACAGTGTAGAAAAGGATGGTTCCACAGCAGGCCCTTCCCCAACACTTTACACTCTACCATCTCCTGGCCTTGCATCTGCACTTCAACACTTCCAAAGCCCTTACTCCCCACTCTACTTCCTTATCACATTTGTTCTGCTCGCTCTCCTTCCACTTCAAGCCTCTCTTCCTCCTCTCATTGACCACTTTCTAGTTTCCTGGATTCTATTCATGCTCTTTCATCAACTCACACATTTAAAAATTCAAGGGCAAGATCTGTATATGAGAAGGACATGTGTCATTTGTCTTTCTGAGCCTGAATTACCAAGCATCCATTTCTCTGCAAATTTCTTGATTTTATTTTTGTTTGAATGTAAATAGAATTTCATTTAGTATAGGTAACACATTTTCACTATTCACTCATCAGTTGAGGGGCATTTAGGTTGATTCCATTTCCTTTCTGTTGTGAATAGAGTAGCAAAGAACATGGATATATAAGTATTTACATAGTAGGATACAATTCTTTGGGCATATGCCTAGGAGTATTATATCTAGGTCAATATAATAGTTCTATTTTTAGGTTTTAAAAATGTTTACAATTTATTATTCTAATTTATGTGTTTGGGTGCTTTATTTGTATGTATACTTGTGTATAAATGTATGTATGTGTGTATATAGTGGCCACAAAGACCAGAAAAGGGTGTTGGATCCCCTGGAACTGGAGTTATAGACAGTTGTGAGCCACCATGTGAGTGCTGGGAATCAAACCTGAATCCTTGGAAAGAGCAGCCAATGCTCTTAACTACTGAGCCATCCCTGTCACTCCCTATTTTTACTTTTTGAGAAATTTCCATACTGGGTACACCAGTTTACACTCCCAGCAATAAGAATTTCCCTTTCTCCATATTGTCACCAACTGTCATTGTCCTTTGTCTTCTAGATGATAGCTATTGTAACTCTCACAGTAGTTTTAATTTGCATTTATCTGATGGGTAAGAATGTTGAACATTTTATAAATATTTATGCTCTGTTCCATTTCTTGTGAGAACTCTTCAGTTCCTTAGCCCACTTTTTGATTGGGCTATTGCTTTTCTTGTTATTCACTTTTTGAGTTCTTTCTTTATTCTGAATTAATCCTTATTGGATGTATTTCTGGGAAAGGTTTCTCTCCCATTCTGAAAGATGTCTTTTTACTCATTTAACAGTTTTTTTTCTTTTTTGCAGTATAGAAAACATTTAATTCATGAGGTCCCATTTGTTGACTGTGGGCCTTATTTCCTGAATGAGTAGGGTTCTACTTACAAAATCCTTGCCTATGCCTATGTCTTGAAGTATTTTCCCTCTTTTTTTCCTCCAGCAGATTCAGAGTTCTAGGTCTCACATTGAGGTTTTTGGTCTATTGAGAGTTGATTTTTGTTCAGGGTGAGAGATAAGGACCTATGCTCATTCTTCTACATGTAGACACCAGTTTCCCCGCACGATTTGTTGAAGATGTCTTTTCTTCGATGTGAATGTGATGGTTAGCATTGTCAACTGGACAGGATCTGAACTCACCTAGGAGTTAAGCCTCCAGGCAGACCTATAAAGGATTACTTAGCTTCGGGCCATGCCTATGAGGGATTGTCTCAATTAAGTTAAACATGTGGAAAGACCCATCTTAACTTGGAGTGAGACCATTTCCTGAACTGTACAAAATGGGGAAAGCTGAGTACTAACTAGCATGCACTCCTTGCTTTCTGCTTCCCAGTTATGGATGCAATGTAACCAGCTGCTTCAAGCTTCTGCCCTCTTGATTTCTCCATCATAAGGATCTACACCTTTAAACTGTAAGCCAGGAACGCCCGCGCCCCCCCCCCCCAAAAAAAAAAACCCTCAACATCACAAAAGCCAACTGTTTCTCCCTGAAGGTGCTTTTGTCATGGCATTTTACCACAGTGATAGGAAAAGAAACTATGGCAATGGATTTGGGGCATCTTTGCTGAAAAGCAGGTGTCTGTGGCTGCATGGACTTACATCAGTACCCTCTATACAAAGTATAAGCATGTGTACCTTGAAATTAGTTATGGTGATACTTTGTGAATTATTCTTTTTCCTTAGGATTTCTTTGTCTATCTCCAGTCTTTTGTGCTTTCATATGAATTAAGATTGTTTCCCATTTCTATAAAGAATATCATTGGAACTGTGATTGAGATTGCATTAAATATGTGAACAGCTTTTGGTTAGATGGCCATTTTCATTCCATTAGTTCTTCTGGGTTATGAGTGTAACAATTCTGCACATCTTCTAGTGTCTGCCTCAGTCTCCTTCTTTGGGGTTTTTATTGCAGAGATCTTTCGCTCTCTTGATTAGGTTTATTTCAAAGTATTTTAATTTTTCAGGCTATCAGATTGTTTCTTTGATTTTTCTCAATATGTTTATTATTGGTATATAGGAAGGCTGCTGATTTTTGTGTGTTAATTTTTATTCCAAGACAGAGTTTCTCTGTGTAGCTCTGGAGCCTGTGCTGGAACTTGCTCTGTAGACCAAGCTGGCCTCAGACTCACAGAGTTCCACCTGCCTCTGCCTCCTAAGTGCTGGGGTTAAAGGTGTGCACCATTACTGCCTGACTTTTGTGTGTTAATTTTGTATCCTTCCACTCTGTTTCAGTTCTGAGAGTTTTCTGTTTCAGACTTTACAGTCTTCCAGGCGTAGAATAGTATCATCAGCAAGGATGCTGTCCCTAATGTCTTCTTTCCTATTCATATCCCTTTTATTTCCTTCTCTTGTGCTAGCTAAGACTTCAAGCACAGTATTGAACAGGAGTGGGGAGAGGGAAGCCTTTTGTTCCTGGTCTTAGTGGAAATGCTTTGAGTTATTTCTCACTTTACCATGATGTTAGCTGTAAGTTAGTCTTATATAGTCTTGGCAAGCTTGAGATATGTTTACTTCCTTCTTTCCTACTCTTACTGGGGGCTTTCATCATGAAAGGGACAGTGGGCTTTGTCCAAGGCCTTCTCTCCATTTATTAAAATGCTCATGTGATTTTTGCCCTTGAATTCATTTCTATGATGTATTACATTTATTGATTTGCAGAGGTTGAACCTCCCTGCATCTTTGGAATAAAGCCAACTTGAACAAAGTGAATGATATTTTGTATGTGTTCTTGAACTCAGTTTACAAGCACTTTATTTAGAATTTTTGCATATGTGTCTATCAGGTAATTTGGTTTCTAATTTCCTTTATACTTGTGTATTTATCTTGTTTGAGCATCAGTGTAATGATGGATTTGTGAAAATGAATTTGGACATGTTCTTTCCTCTCTATGTTATGAAATACCCTGAGTAGGATTGGCATTAGGTCTTCTTCAGAGGTCTGGTGGATTGAAGAGATCTGGAAGTTTTTTAGTTGGGAATTGTTTTCAATCTCACTGTTATAGGTATGCTTCAATTATGTATATCGTCTTGTTTTAACTTTAGTAGGTCATGTGCATCTATAAATGTATCCATTTCATTTAGATTTTTCAATTTATTGAAATATAAGGTTTTTCTGTTGTTGTTTGGTTTGGGGTTTTTTGAGACAGGGTCTCACCATGTAGCCCTGACTGGCTTGTAACTTACTGTACAGACCAGACCAGGCTGGCCTCCAATTCACAGAGATCTGCCTGTCTGTGCCTCTTGAGTGCTGGGTTAAAGACATGCACCACTGTACCCAACTTGAAATATTAGTTTGTGCATGTTTAGGATTTTCTACATTTCATTTATTGCTATCTTTTCATCTCTAATTTTATTAATTTAGGTCCTTTTCTTTCTTTTTCTTAGTTTGACTAAGGGTTTGTTGAGCTTATATTTTCAAAAGAAATAACTCTTTCTTTCATTGGTTCTTTACATTGTTGTATTTTTGTTTCTGTTTCATTTATTTCTTCTGTAATTGTGATTATTTTTTTCTGTTACTGCTTTTGGGTTTTGTTTGTTCTTGTCTTCTCAAGGCTCTATGGTATTCATCAAGTCATTCATTTGCGATCTCTCAAAAAATCTGTTTCTCAGATATTAAAATAGTGACAGTCACTTGTTTCCTAGGCCAAATTTGCTTGCAAAACTACTTGTACCCATTCTTTTCTCCTAAGATAGTGTCTATTTTGATAGTGAGGTGTGCTTTTGGGATGCAGTAAATAGACGGATCATATATTTTAATCCACTCTGTAATTCTGTGTCTTTTAGATGGAAAATTAAGACCAATAGTAATCAGAATTGTTATAGAAAGCTTCCCTGGTTTGCCTCCCTGTCGCTGTGGTAAATACTAACCAAAAGTAACTTGGTGGAGGAAATGGTTTACCTGGTTTGCAGGTTACTTCCAGTCCATCATCAAGGAAAGCCAAATCAGGATGCATGAGGCGGAAACAATGGAGGAATGCCACTTACAGGCTCCTTCCACTGACCTGCTCTGCTAGTTTTCTTATGTAGCCCAGTTCCACCGGCCTACATCCTGCATCAATTAACAATTAAGAAAATGCCCCCACAGTCATGGTCACAGACCATCTGATGGAGGCAATTCTTTGGTTTGCTTTTTTTTTCCCAATGTGACTCTAGGTTTGTGTCAAGTTGACAGCTGAAACTAACTGTGACATAGGTATTTATTAATTTCTGTCATTTTGTGATTTAGTAGTGTTATATATTTTCTAATCCTTGTTTGCTTAACTAGTGTTTTAACATTGACTTTCTTCTCTGTAGCTTCTTAAACTCTTGAATATTTTAATTATTTTCTTCAGTCCATATAATTCATTATGCTATCCTTTGCACAGCTTGCTTAATGGTCAGAAATTCCTTTAGCCTGCTCTATCATGGGGAGTTTTTCTTTCTCTTTCAAGAATGGCTGATAGTTTTGCTAGATATAGTAGTCTGAATTGAAAATTGTGGTCTTTAAAATTTTCCCTTTTTTTGAAATTTTTTTTTATTAAGTAATTTTTTATTTGTTTTACATACCAACCACAGATCACCCTCTCTTCCCTCCTCCCACCCCTCCAACCTCCCCCCTGCCAATCCCACCCCCCATTCCCTCCTCCAACAAGGTAAAGCCTCCCATGGGGAGTCAGCAAAGCCTGGTACATTCAGTAGAGGCAGGACCAAGCCCTTCCCCCTGCCTCAAGGCTGTGCAAGGTATCCCACCATAGGTAGTAGGCTCCAAAATGCCAGCTCATGCACCAGGGATGGATCCTGATCTCACTGCCAGGGGGCCCCTCAAGCAGATCAAGCTACACAACTGTCTAGATTATGCAGAGGGCCTAGTCCAGTTCCATGGAGGCTCCACAGCTGTTCCACTAGTTTGACTTGGTTGTCTCTGTAGGTTTCCCCATCATGATCTTGATGTAGGGCACCAAACTTTTAACACATCCATTCCTTAAGTAACTTTTCCATGCAGAGAAGATGAGAAGGTCAACTACCTTACAAAAAGTCTGCCAGCTGATGCCAGCTGGATATGTTAGGTGTCGTAGAGCTTCTATTCAGTATTAACAAGCAGCACATTTACTTTTCGTTGTGGAATAATCTTTTTGTACGCTGTGAAGATGTGTTTCTTTCATTGGTTTTATAAAGAGGTAAATGGCCAATAGCTAGGCAGGAAGAGGTTAGGCAGGACTTGCAGATAGGGGGAGAGAACTGGGATAAAGAAGGGCAGAGTCACTAGAAGACACAGGGAAAAGCAAGAGGAACATGTAGTATTGAGAAAAGGTACCAAGCCATGTTGTAGAACTTAGATAGGAAATATGGTTTAATTTAAGTTGTAAGAGTGAGTTAGTATCAAACCTAAGCTATTGGCCAAGCATTTATAATTAATAATAAGTCTCTTGTGTGATTATTTGAGAGCTGACAGGTGGACAGAAAATGCTGCCTACATGCTTTTTGTGTGAATTCAGGCATTTGTAAGAACAGAAAATTCTTTTTCCACTTATTCTGTTACTTAGTATTATTTGCCTTCTTTCACTGATCAAATATTGCAGGATTTTATAAAATGTTTCCTTTTTTTAACATTTAAGCCACAAATGCAGCTTTTGATGTCATTCCTTAAAACAGCGTCCCCATGAGTGTTCTAAAGTAAAGAATTTAACATACAACTTAGGAGTGGTACAGAAGTGGGGCTGACGCTGGAGCATCTTAAGGGCTTGGGCACAGGGAACTGAGGAACACAGAGAAGGGGCTGTTTAGACCATGGTGTTGTCACAGCTTAGCTTTCCAAGTCACGGGCAAGTACCTCCCATTGGTGCCACCAAACTCTGGCTGAAAACTGTCTAGGAAACATGATTTCTGCTTTAGAGGTGAGAGATGAGTAGAGACAATGGAGCACAGGCAACTACATGATGAAGAGGGAACTGTGTTTCTCCAAGATGCTACTGCTTATTTTTTTTTTTTTTTTTTTTTTTTTTTTTGGTTTTTCGAGACAAGGTTTCTCTGTGTAGCTTTGCGCCTTTCCTGGGACTCACTTGGTAGCCCAGGCTGGCCTCGAACTCACAGAGATCCGCCTGCCTCTGCCTCCCGAGTGCTGGGATTAAAGGCGTGCGCCACCACCGCCCGGCTACTGCTTATTTTAACTGATAACTGCGCAGCAAACCAGAAGTCACAAATGATATTTGATGTGTTGCCCAGTTCAGAATAAGGTGTTGTCTTTCTTGAAGATATTTCTGTATTTCATTTTAATGTGTGTATATATGTATATGTGGGTACATATGTATGTATAGGGGGGGTTAGAGGTCAACCTCAAGCATCACCCTTGGGAATTCTGTGTATTTTCTTCAAGGCAGGGTCTCTCATTGGTCTGGAGCCCTTCAGTTAAGCTGGCTTAGCTGGCCAGCAAGCTCTGGAGATCCTCCTGTCTCCACCTCTCTGGGCTAGGATTGCAGGGGTGCACTTCACACCTGGCATTTTACAGGAATTTGGGGCTTGAACTCAGGGTCTCATTTTGGGGCACTTTACTGATAGCGATCTCCCCATAATCAGATTTTAGACATGTGTCCCTTATAGCACTCCACCCTTCATACTTAATGCCTAGGTGATGGAGGCCAGGCAAAGGCGATTTTCTGAGTGACATATTGTGTCCTTTGAAGGAAATTAATTAAGGTTGCTGCTTTGGGTTTTAAAATGTAGTTGGTGTGTGAATCATGAAAAATAAATCTGTGGAGTATATTTGTTCTAAAAGTGAAAAGAGGTTACAATACGAATTTGAAAACAACATTTGAGTCTCTAAACTATGTGAAATAATCTAGCTCATGAAGGCATATGGCAGTTGTCAAAGTTAATAAAAAGAAGAAAAGACCCCCACATGCTTTGGTTAAGAAATTTGGCATCTGAATCCCAAATCTACAGGATTTCTAGAAGAGATTAAGGGGAGCCTTTTGGTTTAGAAAAATCCCTGGAGAGGAGAGAGGCTGGAAGCATGTGCATAGGTCACGGCAGAGAAAGCTGTTGAGGTCTGCTTGGAGAAGCTGGAGGATGTAAGCTAAGAGAAGCAGCCTGAGACCAGGCACTGTGGAAAGCCAGGTGGAAATGTCATCAAGCTAGTCATAGAAGAGATGTTCTCTGTATAATTCCTTCTTAGGGGTATCAATATAGGTACTCCTTCTTCGTAGTCAGTTCTTCTTTGGACCAAAGCCCATGAGCTCTTATGTGCCCCTCTTTATCCTTGGGAGTACTCCCTTCTCCTCGGTGGTGTGGAGCTGTGCTATCTCCAGGTGGCAACTCACAACTCTGCAGGTAAGAGAGGAGTAGGGGGAACCGACCCTTCTCAGCACTGACAGCAGGGTACTGCACTTTGATGCTCTAAGCCCCACGTACCAGGACCAGATGTGCTCAGAGCTTGGGTTGCTTTGACAAAACCTGACAATTTAACTCCTAGCGTCCCCAGAGTGGCTCCAGAATATTGTAAAACATTGATTTATTTGTAACTGCAGTGTTTCAAAGATTTTATTTCTCCTTGTGTTTTTGGTCACTATTAGAAGAGATGATTATAAGTTTCTCCTTATGATCTTTCTGGTACTATAGATTCATGAACCACTTAACTGAAATTCACATTGGTAACTCCTCCCCAGTTCAGAGCATTTCCTTCTACCCCTTACTATGTTGTATTAGCTCCCCTTTCCTGTGACAACAGAAGACCAGTTGTCTCCCAGAGATATTGCAAGGATTTGGGATATAATACTTGAAAATTGTTAGTCTGCCGTATATAAGAGTCTACTCCCTTCCTTCTGTGCATGCAATTTACTTGGGAGTGGGAGGGATGGCTACCACTTGAACTATGAACTAGGCAGTGCATAAATCAGCTTAATTCCTCAAACAGCACTATAAGAAAAAGTATTCTCAGTTGTTAGCATGCCCGCAACCCTACAACAAAAATGTAGGCAAGGCAACCTCAGGACTTGGAAACCCTTTGCTCATATGCAGTTCTGACTTAAATTCTTCAAACCAAATATGAAATTCCACAGACCTCAGACCATCTTTGGATCTCTCAGGGGATGAGGTCCTGTGGGAGATTCTTGAGTTTACATTTATCTTCAAGACCATAGTGCTACATTGGCAAGCCCTAAAGCTTGTGAGGGACTCTAAGAGGCATCCCTGGTTAGCACACAGCAGAGAGTGGACCTACGTTTCTCATAAGAGTATCTAGACTGTCTAGATTTTGTTTCCCATAATGAGAATAAACTAATGGACAAGAAATATTTTAAAGAATATGCCAAGATTGATACACAAATTCATAACCAATTTGCCCTGACCGTTGTAACTTTAATTGATGTTTTCATACTGACAAAACCCTCTTGCTTCCTATTTACTTCTTCAAGTATTAGTGAGTCTGGTCCCACCTCCTAGGGTTCTATGACTTCCAAATCGATACTTTCTTTTAAATTGATACTCATGTTTTGGTATCTCAGGCTCTAAAATCATTGAGTTAAAGGCACTGCTGTGCCTCTAGATGTGTGGGTAAGTGGAAAGCTTTTGAATGTAGGTGTCTGGACTCTGTTCAGTGATCCAAACATCACTGCAAGGGTAGCTTTATGATCTGTCTAGAAACCATAATGCTTGGAAACGTCCTGTCCAAATCACTGTGATTGATCCTAGAGTTCGAAGAGGGCCACAGATAGCATACTGATTTATGCACATGTATTCCTTAAAATGCCTTAGTCAGTGAAAATCAGCTCACATATAACTCAGCCTTGATTTTACAGTGGAAACTAAGTGTGAACATTTGCTTATGAATTATTTGTCCCTTTCTTTAACAGTATGATGTGCTGTGTGAGCTTTTGCCTCATAAATGCATCTTTGGCATTTGCTTATAATACTGCTGAGATTTCTGAAAGTTTTGTACTTATATCTCAGGAAGTTGAACTGCCCTGAGCTTGTAATCTCTTGAAAGAGTCCCCATCAAGAAGCTTGGGCCTGCAGCAGTCGGTGAAATCGATCAGCCTGTGCATTAGGGAGCACCTGTCAATTGAGCACATCCCTCCATTAAAGGGATCACCCCTGTGGAGCTGTAGAAATTTCTTTGGTTTAAGAACATTAAAAACAGTTTCCATCAAGAAAGAAAAAAAAAATTCATTTCTTTTTCCTCTTGAAAAGTGCCCTTAACTCTTACTTTGGGTTTTTAACATATTTCCTAAAATGAGAAAGACTCAAGAAATGATTTGATGAATTTCCCACATAGGACTCACACCAGTACTATCAATATGTAACTTACTATTTAATATATAGAGAGACAGAGAGAGGCAGCCAGACAGGCAGACAGAGGCAGACAGACAGACAGATGGAAACAAAGAGACAGACAGACAGAGACAAAGAGACAGACAGGCAGAGCCAGAGCCCCCATACCTACATTTTCAGTCAATGGACTATAGAGCCAGAGGAGCTGATGGCAGAGTTTTAGTCTAAAAGCTGGTGATGTTTCACTTTGTGTCTGAAGGCAGCAGACAGATGTGCCAGTGCAAGAGCCTCAGGTAGGGGGAGTCCCCTCTTAAATCACCATTTTTGCTCTATTCACATGTTTTATTGATTGGACAGGCCCATTAGGAGGGCAATCTGCTTTACCCGGTCTACTAATTCAAATGTAAGTCTCATCTAGAAGTAGCCACACAGACAGCCCAGGCTAATGTTTAGGTCCTTATTTGATGGCCCACTCAAGTGGATACATAGAATTAACCATTCAAATGTTCTGATACTAATAATATTCAATCCAACTTCGAGTTCAATCTGTTTTGGGTAAGCCCCATGAGAACATGGGTACTTTTTAGAAATTTTAAATCTTCATTGTTGATTCAGTAGCTCCATCAAAATACCCTTTACAGGATGGAAAGATAGTTGAGTGGTTAAGAGCAGTTGCTGCCCTTTCAGAGCACCCAAGTTCAAGTCCCAGCACCTACATGGTCTAGGGGACTTGATGCTATCTTCTGGCCTCTACAGGTAATGCATGCATATATGCATGCAGGCAAAACACTCATTCATACACACTAAAATCTTAAAACACCTTTTACATGTGTTTTACTCATGGTTTTAAAATAAAACCTTGGCTAGGAATATCCATTTATCATCTGTCTGTCTATCATCTATCTGCCTGCCTACATGTCTCCCTGGATTTAGGTTCTGGATATTGACAAAGAAAGATAAAAGTAGCCCCTGTCATCTGAGAGCTGCTTGGTATGTACTGTCACAGGCCTTGGAGTTGCTAGAAGCTGGCCTTGATGTCTTCCTTTCAAACAAACAACTTCACAGGATACCAGGATCAAAGAAGACTACTCTGTGACTACTGTAAAATAAAACAGGGCCCCTCTCTAATCTTATCTTTGAACATAGATGGTAATATAGGTATTTTGCCAACTTATTTCATTCCTATAAACAGCTATAAGGCAGAGATGTAAACTTTCACTTGGCCCCATAGTAAAAAAAAATGATCCAAATGATAAAAATGGTCCCAGCATATCTCCATCCTCACTACCATGTGTGACTGCTGCATTCTCTTCCAGGTACCTGCCTCACTCCAGCCTTCTCTCTTTATGCATAACAGTTATTGAGACACCCAGTCATGAGTGCCATGTTTCTTTCAGCATTAATTCCAGAGCACACCCCTGCTTCCTGAAGCATCTACTGGATACCATAGCAAGTTCTTTCTAGTAAGTCCGGTTCAAATGTCCTGTGGTTCTCTGTTGTGTGCATTTTTTTCTCACTCCAATGAGTCATGTCTCAATTCATTTAACTCTAGTGTGTTCCCAGTAACCCTTGACAAAAATGAACCTTTGCTGAGACTCAGCTGAGACCTTCTTTGCCTGCACTAGGACCCTCAAATCAGTATTTATGTGCACATCTGAACTCCCTCTCCTCTGCTCTTTATCTGCCCTTATCAGAGTGAGAAATTCACACTATCCAGGAACTCTGATACTTCTGTGAAGGCCTCTTGAATTGGGTTCATTTTGTTTTCCTATAAGTAGGGTTCTTTGGGTGTTGTTATCTGATATAATTTAAAATTTTCATTGAGAACATTATTTTCTACACATGGTGCTTTTGCCTGACCATTTGCCACGGTTTGAAGAATCAAGTTTGGGATGGCACACTAGTAAAGGGTTTGAAAGTTCTGAGGTTATGATTTTACCAGTTTAGCCTTTGGGAACTGCAGTACATGCCAATCCCTAAAGCTTGGGAATGACTAAGCAACAGCCCTGTCTAGCACACAACTGAAAGTGGGCTACCCTTTTCCTTAGGAACTTCTCGATCTTGTCTTTGTGTTCTTGAGAATGTATGCCTTTGTTTTGTTTTGTCTCTGGTCCTATATATTGTTGTCTGGTCCCTTTGGCAAATTTTGGAAACAAAGTTATAGACATGCCATCCGTCTAGGTAGGACCATTTAGTCCTTGTGGAATCACCTCAATCTAAAGTGCCCTTCTTCCAGGCCAGCTTCTGCCCCTCCACCATGGTTCCTGAGCACAAAGCTATCTGTATACTAGTCTTATAGGGGAGATTTACAAGGGACTGTGTGGACCTGCAGGGATCGTTTTGTAAGCTTTGGACATGAACACAATTGTCCATTTAACATAGCTGTATGGAAAAGGTAAAGAAATCTTGGAGAGAAATGTTCCCTTCTTACCTAAAAGACAAGGCCACTTTACCTGACAGGAGCTGTCCTCTTCCTTGTGTCTATCCCTCAAGGATTAGTAACTAATGTCTTTTTAATTGTGGGCCTTCATAACATGTTTTTGTTCTACTTGCTTTTTCTCTTTCCTATAAACTTTGAAGAATTACCTAAAACCATTCATTTTCACACACGGTAAAAATATCTAATACAAGCCGGGCGGTGGTGGCGCACGCCTTTAATCCCAGCACTCGGGAGGCAGAGCCAGGTGGATCTCTGTGAGTTCGAGGCCAGCCTGGGCTACCAAGTGAGTTCCAGGAAAAGGCGCAAAGCTACACAGAGAAACCCTGTCTCGAAAAACCAAAAAAAAAAAAAAAAAAAAAAAATATCTAATACAGATAAATAGCAATAGGTTGGGTTTATTTTCATAAGTTCTGGAAGTAGTCTTTTACACAACAGTCTTTATATATACTTATCTATAGTTTTAAAAACTATAAGTAAGGAAAGTTCTGAATTTCAAGATAAAAGATTTTTGGCATGATTTTAAAATTACCACATGGAAATACTATTAGTATAATATTTTGATTTGTTCAAAAGTGGGGTTAAATTTCTCCTACTTTAAATCATCCTAACCTGTTTTATGAATTAAATGAATTACCATTTCTTTCATAGCTTCTCTAGAATTAAAAGGTATTTGTATGTGTATATATTAAATTAAATATAATCAGTGTCCATTTTAAATGTTTATTTATTAAAATTTATGACATTTAAAGTAAAAAATGCAGTGACAGCTAAATTGTACATTCCAGACCCTTTATTTAATTTAGATTATGTGAGGATGATCACGTCTATTTAGAAAGTATCTTTAAATACCTCACCGGTCACTGAGTATGTTTAGATGAGATATCAGACAAACAAAACTATTAAAAGTAATTTGACTCTTATTGTATTATTATTATTTATTATGTGTATGATAGGGGTGCACATGTGCCTCTCCATGCACATGTGGAGGCCAAAGAACAACTTTGTTGAGTTGGTTCTCTCCTTTCATCTTTATGCAGGTTTCAGGGATCAAACTCATGACACCAGTCTTGCACTACAAGAAGCTTTGTCCACTCTACCATCTTAAAATAACAGTAAATTAAAATAGAAATATCTTTGGACAATATAATAAAGCACTTAACACAATACTTGTATGAAACAAGGCTTGCAGATCAATATAAGATAAGATAGACTAGACTTCCCTCAATTTCCCAAACTTCAGGTAAGTTGATGTGAGACTTTGCCTACTTGATTAGTATTTCAAACCTACTTTGGGTAAATAACACAAGTTAAACACACTGACATGATTATCTTTCAGCCATTGATCACTTTCAAATGATTAGGACAATCATTGTGAATTCAAAGATTTTCTAGAATTTAATATTCACAAATATTTCCTTTCATTCATAGAGGGTGTATTTTAAGAGTGCTTACTGATAAGAATCAGAGCTATCAATTGCAGTTCAGTTGACATGTTTTTCCTCCATGAAGACTGTGTGTGTGTGTGTGTGTGTGTGTGTGTGTGTGTGTGTGTGTGTGTGTGTGCAGTTAGGAGTCAGAATTACCACTATGCGAGGTTGAAATCTGTGTATAGCAAGGGGAGAAGGTTAGAATGATCTAAGGATAATGAATGAGAATGGAAGAATCTGGTTAGCTCAGCTGAGCAAGCCAAGAAGCAATGACCCTACAGTAGCAATATGCACAGCTACCTACAATTCAAATTTTGGCTTCCAGTAACAGCGCTTCTTAAAACACTGACTGAACTAAGAACTGTCGCAAAGAAATACATGAGATGTGCCTCAAACACTATGTAGGACCAGAAAGGAAAGAGAAAACTGGCAGTATGTGCTTGTAATCTCAGCACTCAGGAGGCTGAGGCAGAAAGATTGGGAGTCTGATGCCAGGCTAACTATATAGCCAGCTTGGGGTACGTGACTAGATGCTGTGTCAATCGATCAACCACCCCATCTAGTAGCACTCAATTGTAACCCATGTATAAAGTAAATATTTATAAGCCCACATAGTCATAAATATAAGAGATGAAGAAAACACGTGAATGGGGGTGAATAGACATCTCTGAATGAATTGCAAATAACCTCCGTACATGTTGTGTTGATGGAATTTGCCTTGAGATGGGGTAAGAGTGAAGCTTCACCCTTGCACTTTTCCTCCCCAGAACTCCAAAGCCCCTGCTGAAACACGGGGGAACCATTAAGCAGAGAGTAGTGGCAAGACATCTGGAAGCCCTCAAAACTACGGTGGTGACTGGAAACAAGCCACAGCTGTCATACCCAAGAACAGATGACAGTGACATAATAATGAATGCATGTCGTCTAGGTGGGATTCTGGGACAGCAAGAGGACATTGGGGGCTCAGAGTGTAGTGCTGCTATTTTGTGCTTATCTGGCATGTGCAAGCTCTGGGGTCCAGTCCTCGGCACTGATAGGGGGTGCGATATTAGGTATTAAGTAAGGAAATTTGAGAGACTTAAATTAGTTGATAATAATTTAGTAATAAATTAGTTAATAATAATGGAGTAATACTGATTCATTGATTCTAACAGCTGCTTTGCACCTCCAATCCAAAGCCCTGTTTCCTTGAAAGTTGGACGCTGGAATAAGCACCTTGGCTGGCACCCTCACTGAGTGGAGAGTGCTCTTCCTCACTGCAGCACGTGTTCTACTGTGAGTGTGTTCCTCTCCGTCTCTGTCTGAGGGCACAACCGTGATCCAATACAATGGCCATTGCCCATCCATGTGCTGATATTGACGAGCTTCAGATGTGCATTTCCTCGGTGTAATTCTTCGTTTTACTTTGTACTTTAGAATTTGTTTTAAAATTCTTATTTCATGCCCTCCCCTCTCCCGAAAAAAAAAAAAAAATCCCACATTGTTTTTATATGGCATAGATGCTCTAAAAAGACTCAGTATTTCTCTAATTGACCTCAAGATGGCAGACTTGAATAAAAGATATTTCCATTCTAAACACCCCGTACTTCTCCAAAGCTCTCTCTGAAGCTGGAATTGGAAATCATTTTGACTATTTCTTTCTGGGTTTTAAAACGACATATCCAAACTTCTTCTGCATTTTCTTCTTTGATGTTTTATTACAAGGACAATACTTCCTCCAATTTCCTCCTAGGATGTTGCAGCCAGTTGCAGAGATCAAAAGGGGTCTTGAAATGGAGGAAAATGGGAGGAACTCAAGTTGTGTAAGACAGGGTCGTGAGTGTGCTTGCTAATGCAGCCCCCTGCAATGCCGGGCTCTGTTCATAGAACCTTTAGGAACACCTTGACAGCACAAGGCCTCACAACATGGTTGTAGCTGACTGGACTGTGTCCACAATGACATGATGGTGAGTGCTTCGACCATCACTGAAAAAGTAAATGACACAGAACTCTGCTGGTGACTTGGGGTCACCAGTGTCTGAAGAATCCCCCAAGTGAGTAAAACAATGTTTTTATTCAACTTCATTTTTTAAGAGTCTGTCATATAATACTACCTTTCTTTGGCTACTTTTGTTAGGGAAAGTGGCAGAGTCTAGTAATTAATAGGACTTTAGAGCCAGGTACTTCAAGTTCACATCCAATTCTGCTCCTCGTGGTCATTTCTGAACTGCCTGTGTAGAGTAGGGATTATGATGTTTCTCAGAGCTGCAGCTGAGAAGAGATTAAGTTTAATTTAGGACAAATAAACTATGTACACACACACACACACACACACACACACACACACACACACACACACACACACACACGGGGGCGGGGGGGGGGGGGGAGAGAGAGAGAGTGCAGTTACACCAAAACATGCATACAGATAATGACTTTCTTACAGCCCCATGGGCTGATGATGAGGAAGCAGACATCATGAAGAAAGGTGAGTGCTCTAAGCCTGCTCTGGTTTCAGCATCAAAACGGACACAGGATTCAGAAGGAATCTGAGGTAATACCCAACTGTCTTTTAGACCTGATGCAATGTTTACTCAGAAGCAGCTGAATGCAGCTGTCCTTGGAGATGCCGAACAGAGATCAATTGGTTCATTGTTTTTGTCAAACTCCAAAGCACAAAACCCTGATATCTAAGAGCTGCACAGTCAGAGAGAGACAGTTGACTTTTGTTATGGATAGTGGACTGCATGGGCTGGAAGTTGGGACTGCCTTCTCTTTTCTGAGTAGTTTCCATTTCAGAAAACTCTACCGTGTTGTTTCACATTCAGAACAACCCCTTCGGGTGCCCAGTCCTCCTTTCCATGTGGGTTCTTTCTGCTGCCGCTGTCGTTGCTACTTTGATTTGTAGGCTTACTTTCCTGAATAGCAAACTTGTAACCCAGGAAGACATGAAAACTCACTGGACATTGAACAAAGCAAGCCATCTTCATCAAAATGAGTCCAAGAAGACTTCACAGAAGGGCTGTTCCCAGTAAAACGCAAGCATCTCTGATGCTAGTGAACACTGGAGGGCAGTAACACACAGACCATGTTGCCTCTTTCCCCTAAACACTTAATGAAATGAACTAATCATGGTTTCCTCCAGTTCTCCACATTGAATGGTATTTCCCTGGCAGTTTTCACTGTTCCAGCCGAGAGATGAGCTCCGTTTGGTCTCATTTCGTGGTAGAATGACCAAAATCTGTGCTTCTTAATGTCTGTTTCCTCAAGTCCGAGCACCTGAGCACCGTGCTTTGAGAGCAGCAGGACAGCCTGTACAGCCCGGAGCTGGGGCCGTGCTGGGGCTGGGGCTGTCCAGGCTGTGTCCTGGCTATTGGGATGCTTGGCTGCACAGACAGGACTTGAGGGAATGTGGCTTCTGGTTGGTAGCTCTGTTGGGGTTGTGCTCACCTTGAAACAGTTGTGGTGAAGCAACCATGTGGGGAAGAGGTAATGAGAAGAAGCCCTGAAGGGAGAGGTAAGGAGACCAGGGTCCCTGTGGTGCAGGAACAGATGGAGCACTAGAGAGGCCGGAACTGCCTGTTCTCCAGACAGAAGGTGACAGGAGTCCCTGTGCATAGCCAGCTCCAGCAGGACACACAATGGCATCCAGGCCCTGGCTTTCCAACCTTGGCCCAAGCATGGATGCTCCAGTTACTCTCCAGGACCATAGCCACCTTCATCACTCTGGGGACCTAGGGTAGGGAGGGGCACTACAGCACTCCAAATTTGGAAAGTTACAAGCTTATACAGAGCACAGAAGAGATCAACACTGACAAGGATCTGATAGTGTTCAGAAGTAAGCATAAGCTACAATTTTATCCTGGAAAATAATTACATAATAATCACTGACTGACTGTGTAGGGTTCCTGCTGGAATCAGGCAGTATTAAAAATCATTCCTGGGCAGTGGTGGAGCATGCCTTTAATCCCAGCACTCAGGAGGCAGAGGCAGGTGGATCTCCATGAGTTCAAGGCCAGCCTGGTTTATAAAGTAAGTTTCAAGACAGCCAGAGCTGTTACACAGAGAAACCCTGTCTCCAAAAAAATAAATAAATAAATAAAAATCATTCAGTCCTTGTGATAATCCTATGTATTGTGTACCACAATAGTCCCCCTTTCATAGATGGGGTACTTGGGGCAAAAAGATGCTAAATGACTCTGCTAAGGACACCCTGACCCTGGCTGTAAATACAGTGGCTGAGACTGAGCCCAGGCATCTGATCATCACAGAATGGGAAACATGAAGTTTCTTTCTAGAATGAGAGGAAATTGTTTTGAGCTTTAATATCTGGGTTTTCTGATAATTCAGTTGAATATCTACATAATATATTTGCTGAAGGAAAAATACTGTTTTACAATTATTCAACTAATATGAAATTCGTATCAGGATTTTACCCATATCTCAACTCTCTTTCTTGACTGCAGACACTGTTATTTTATTTTATTTTTGTTTATTTTTGTTTTATGTGCATTGGTGTTTTGCCTGCTTGCATGTCTGTGTGAGTGTGTTGGATCTCCTGGAGCTAGAGTTTCAGGCAGTTGTGAGCTGCCATGTGAGTGCTGGGAATTGAACCTGGGTCCTCTGGAAGAGCAGCCAGTGCTCTTAACTGCTGAGCCATGTCTCTAGCCCTGACACTGTTTTATTTTAACTTTTATACATCCTTTAGTAGATATCAAACATCACTGGTGAGAGTTCTCATCTTTCTGATCTTTTTAGCATGGAGATATCTGGCATGGAGTCTAAACAAAGAATGAGTTCAACAAATATTTACCAGCTATTCGAGCAGCTTCAATAAATATTTTTTCTTGAGTAACTATTTATTATGGGTGAAAGGCATGTCTACCAGAAGTACTTGCACTGTGGATCATAACAGGAAAGTAAATTGTGTAAATTTTTTAAAGGATGAGAAAGTATGTAAGATAAGATTTATTTTCATTGTGAACACACTGTAAAGAATCAACGATGGTTTCCTAGCAGTCCATATATCTAACAGGATTATGAACAGCAAATTCTGTTTTCCCAATAGCCTGAGTGCCTGCATAGTTACCTTATTTCTGCTTTCCAGTAACTCTTGTTATTCCCATTTTACAGGCGAGGAAGCTGAGTTTCAGGGTGGGCGGGTAACTCACATAACTGAGCAGAATTGCAATGTATCTGTCTCCAAAACTTCCTTTCTTTCTACTATTACATTATTAAATCAAGAATTCATTCTAGCCAAGTGTAGTGGCTCACAACTGTAACACAAGCACTCAGGAGGCAAGGCAGGAAGATCATGAGTTCTAGGCCAGCCTGGGCTACATAGTGAGTCTATCTCAAAAAAGACTGCTCCCTGAAATGCATTCTACAACCACAGGATTTGACTTGGTGGTTGGAAACAACGTGGCTTATTTTCTTACCTAAAAGGCAGTGGCTGCTGGTCGACATCCTCACCAGTGCTGAGAGATTTTCCTGGTATTTCCCTCAGAGCTGCAAGATTCAAGGGAAGAAGGGAACTAGCATTTGCTCAAATCAAGAAGCTTGCCTGGGAACTCCATGGCAGATTTCCCTTTACACCTGATTGGCCAAGCAGAACTGGGAAGGAGAAGGAGGAAGGTTTGGTATAAACCACTGAGCAGTGTCTGGGCATAGTGTTCTGTAGTTCATTAGCAGACAAAACCCTCTCTGCAGATTCCTGGGTTAATGACCAGGCACTGCTCTGGGCTCATCTCTTAGGGTAGATTCTTGATCAGAACAACTGGATCTTTGAGTGAGCTGGGCTACCCACTGGCTACCATGGCCCTGCCAGTGGAGTCATTTACAGGTATCCTGAAGAGGACCTGCTGTAGCTCAAGGCTACAGACTGTGGGCACTGGCCTTTTCTTTGGTCTGATTTTTTGGAGTTCAAGTAGCTTGGAGAGAAACATCAGACAAAGAATCAGAGGCTGATGTCTTTCCCAGCATCACTGCCCACCGAGAGGCCTGGAGTACACCCATGAGTCCCATGGGCTTTGTTTTTTTCCCATTAGCACAAGGTAGGGGTACTTTCCATTCCTGTTTGTCTAGGTTACAGAATGTACCAATTGGCACTTTGAAACTATAGTAGGAATTTTACATACAATGAAGGGTTATTACCATCACTGGGTACAATAGGACCATCAGATTCAGTGATGTGTCAACTCTTGGGTAACAGGCTGTAAGCCCTGAGGCTGGGGCTGGGCTCTCCCCACCTCTGTCTCCTCAGAACTGATACAATAGCTAGCTTCCCCTAGTATTAACACTTTGCTGTAGGACATTTCCCCTAATGCACCTGTAATTGACTTACATTTTTGCCCAGTTTTGTTTTTGCTGTTGAAAGTCCCATCTAAACTCCCACCTTGCACTGAGCCATCAAGTCATGATGTCTTCTCAGGCTTCCTTTGGCAGTAACAGATTCTAATAGGAAATTAATACACGTTTATTCAAAGAATGGGAAAGTAAGATGATGTGTTTAAAAATTGATGGAAGAAGACCCTATGCCAACCCTATGTCTAACTGCCTCTGAGGTCAACACCTACATGTCCACCAATGCATGCAAGGGGTGCTAACTCTCAGGTTCTAATTCTTGTTGCATGTTCTATTTCTGCTTCTACCATCTCTCTTTTCCAGCCCCCAAGTACAGAACCCTGAATTTCTATTCATCTCTTCGCTTCCTATAATTCTCAACATAGAATCACTTGGAAAGTCTCTGTATTCCACTGAGCTACTCAGACAGGAGGCAAAGCTCAGTATCTTAGTTAGGGCTACTATTGCTGTATGAAACACCATGACCAAAAGCAACTTGGAGAGAAAAGGGTTTATTTGGCTTACCTTTTCTGAATGACAGTCCACTGAGGGAAGCCAAGGCAGGAACTCAAACCGGGAGGACATGTTGAGGCAGGAGCTGATGCAAAAGCCACAGAGGAGAGCTGCTTGCTGGCTTGGTTTATAGAACCCAGGACCACCATCTCTGGTGTGGTTCCACCACAATGGGCATCACATTGATCACTATTTTAAAAAAAAATGCCCTACAGGATTGCCTATAGCCTGATTTTATGGAGGCATTGTTCAATTGAGATTCCCTCCTCTCAAATGACTTTAACAAGTTGACATAAAACTAACCAGGACACTCAGCTACTCTGCAATATTGCAAGGAGCTGCTAGTCAAGAGGTTCACCCCTCTTCTGTCAGTCCTGGTAGTGGTGCATTGCTCCTCGTTTCTCTCGCCAGGTGCATTGCTCCTCGTTTCTCTCGCCAGGTTGTTTTGATCAGGATCTCACTCCAGACATGGAGCTGGATGCTGTCAAGATAGATGCTGCCTCAGGTTCCCTGCCTGTGTGGCCTTGCTGTACTGCTACCACTGTTGGTAGCAGAATTGAGAATTCACATTCCCAGGAGCTTTCAGGTGTGTCTAGCCTGTAACCCTGAGCTGCATGTAGCCAGATGTGACAGAGGCTAGTGATGAATGAGTTCTAGGACAAATCTTTAAACTTACTTAAAATGTTATGAGACCTGTGCAAATTTTTGATAACACCTTGGATAGTTCTCCAGTATGAACTTGGTATATAATAACACCCTGTCACAATGTCAAACGGGTGGGGCCTGCCTGCATGGGTTACACAGCAATAGTGTGTAGCTAGAGTTTTCCTGCCTGGCCCACAGTCAGGGCAAATCTCTCTCACCTGCCAGTCCCACAGCCGCTCAGACCCGACCAAGTAAACACAGAGACTTATATTGCTTACAAACTGTATGGCCGTGGCAGGCTTCTTGCTAACTGTTCTTATATCTTAAACTAATCCATTTCTATATATCTATACCTTGCCACGTGGCTTGTGGCTTACTGGTATCTTCACATGCTGCTTGTCATCATGGCGGCTGGCAGTGTCTCTCTGACTCAGCCTTCCACTTCCCAGCTTTATTCTCCTCCTTGTCCCGCCTATACTTCCTGCCTAACCACTGGCCAATCAGTGATTTATTTATTGACCAATCAGCAACACACTTGACATACAGACCATCCCACAGAACTAGTGCATCCTCAAATTAGCCAACGAAACTTAGACACTGAATTAAAGATTCTTTTCCACTGTCACTATTTTTCACGTTTATTTGTTTGTTTATGTATGTGCATGAATTCTCATACAATAACTTGCATGTGGAGGTCAAAGGACAGCTGGAGTCAGTTCTCTTCTTCCACTATGTAGGTTGCAGAGATCAAATCCAGGTTGTCAGACTTGGTGGCAAGTACTTTTACCTTCTGAGCCATCTGGTCAGCTCAACTTCCACCATTTTTAAATCATCCTCTTTATCAAGATAGAATTCACACACCATTTGAGTCATTCATTTAATACAGACAATTCATACTTTTCATATGGTCATTTCTGAACCTTTAGTGAACCTCTGCTCTTGTCATAAAGGCTCAGGCATTAGTGGTCACTTGCCATCTCTCCTGCTCTTCCTTCTGTCTTCTGTCCTCAGTTCTAGGATGTGACTAACCTTTCTGTTTCACAGATTTGCCTACCCTGGACATAGTATAAATGGAGTAATATGTGCTTGATGGTGACTGGTTGCTTCTCTTTGGCATAATATCTTGAAGTTTTATTGATGTTGTAGCATGTGTTACTAACTTGTCCTTTTTATTGGTGAGTTATGTTCTATTTCTGTGAATAAATCACTGCAGATAGATATTTGGGTTTTTTCACTACTGTCAACTGTACTATTCTGAACATTGATGTATAAGTTTCACATGGACATGTTTTCATTTCTCTTGGGTAGGTACCCATGATTTTCAGTAACCCTATGATTTAGCAGGTTGTGTGGGAATTATATGTTTAATTGTTTGATGAGCTTCCAGACTATTTTCCAAAGCAGATAAAACCATCTTAAGGTCCCTTTTTCTAAGTTGTGGACTTTTTTGGTGTCATAGTACAGATGGCATTTAAGGCAAAGGTGATAGCACACTTAGGATTTAGACATGTCAAGAGAACACAGTTTTATCTTAATTTGAAGTATGGTATATTATAACATTTTGTGGAACTGGGAGTTCAACCCAGGACTTTGGACAGGCAAACGCAGCACCAGCACTCTATCCATTGTATAACATGTCCGAGTCACACTCAGCAGCTCTTGCAGTGTTTCATATGTTCACCACAGCAGCGGTAGTTTTCATATGCCCACCACGGCAGCGGTAGTTTCATATGTCCACCACAGCAGTGGTAGTTTTCATATGTCCACCACAGCAGTGGTAGTTTTCATATGTCCACCACAGCAGCGGTAGTTTTCATATGTCCACCACAGCAGTGGTAGTTTTCATATGTCCACCACAGCAGCGGTAGTTTTCATATGTCCATCACGGCAGAGGTAGTTTTCATATGTCCATCACGGCAGCGGTAGTTTTCATATGTCCACCACAGCAGTGGTAGTTTTCATATGTCCACCACAGCAGGGGTAGTTTTCATATGTCCACCACAGCAGTGGTAATTTTCATATGTCCATCACGGCAGTGGTAGTTTCATATGTCCATGATGGCAGTGGTAGGGTATCATATGTCCATCACAGAGGTGCTGTATCAGATTAAATAGATGTGTTTGGAGTTACTTTCAGCAGAATGTGGCTGGAATCCAGACCTCAGCATCTTCCTCCAGCACCTATCCTATTGCTTTTCAGGAACTCCAAGAATCACAATGGCCCAACTCATCTCAGTTACTGGTGAAATTGTCTATGTCTGAGGAGTTACTGGTTATCACAATCCAGGGCTCAAGGATCCTCTTATCCATGTTGGAGAGAAACATGCCCCAACATAATAGAGAGGGAGAGAGGGAAGGAGTAGAGGAAGGGGGCACACCTGGGAGGGGGATGAGAACACACCAGGAATAGGGCATCTACCTCAGCCAGTTAAGGGGGCAAGAAGAAAAAGAAAAATCCATTTTTATGACAAAAGCTTTTGTAACACCGAATACATAAACTATAGAGGCTATAGATGGGATTTAATTTTGTTGGCTTGCCTTCATGCTTTTAAAAAAAATAGAATGAAAAAGATGTCACTTTAAGCTTAATCTTTTTTTAGAGTTCATGTCTCACCTCTGAGGATACTGCAGTAGAGTCCTTATTTTAGCAAGGAGGATAGGAAGTGCTTTTCTAACAGATCTGAAGGCTAAAATAGTATTGGTAGTCACTCCCTATCTGTTTCTTCTTAGGAAGAGCTAGGATTCAGTGGGCACCATCTTAGGAAGCAAATAAGAACTCTGAAACATACACAGTGTTGGATGTAGAGTCCAGCATCTCACAGGTTCCTCTGAGCAGTGTTCAGTGTCTTCCAGAGCCTTGCCTCTGCTCAGGGCTCTACACCTACCCATGTGGCCTGGTTTGCATTAGGAGGCCACAGCCATAACTGTGTATGGAGGTGACCGGTCAGCTGCTTGCCTGACAGAGCATGCAGGGAGCCCATTCCCACATCGGTTACTGTGTCCACACATGTGGGACTCAGTGGCAGCCATTCAGTTCAGAGAAGTGGGGTGGGAATTTGAGGCTCTCATTTAAGACCCTCTACTTTGGGGTCACTCCTGGTGTAGACACGTTTTTGTGCATGGCAGATAAACTCTCCATTGATCGGGGGTAGGTGACACCCTGCACCAAGGTATGAAAATGGTGCAGTGACATCACTTCAGCCCACTGGCACAGTTGCCTAAGCCAAGCTCATTCTGTTCCTCTTCAAAGAGGTCACTCTCCACAGAAGCAAAACCAGGACAATGACAAAAAAAAAATCCCTCATGAGGAAAGATAGCGCAATGAGACAGATTGATGAAAGTGTTTCATTGAACAGAAAGAAGTCCCACAGAAGAGACAATAGGAATGTGGGGATAAACAGGCTCCCACACAGATTGCACATACATATTGCATGCATTTTGCACATATATATTGCACGCATGTATTGCACACATATTACAAATACATTACACACACATTGCACATACCTGTTGCACACATGTATTGCACACACACTACACGTGTATCACACACACATTGCCCATACACATTGTACATATTTATTGCACGCACACATTACATACACACACATTGCACACAAACATTGGCCCAGGCAGTTCTAAGATGTTGAAAGTGATAAGTTCACTTAGTTTAGTGCATGGGCCTTTGTGCTAGCAAATTACGACTGTCCCTCAGTATCTGAGATCCCATAGCCAGTGAAGAATGACATGAAACTTACCCCTTGCATGTCTGGAGCAATGTGAACAAACATTTGTTCAGCCCACATAGATACCAACAAGGGACAAAGGTACAATTTCACTCATCTGGATTAGTGACCTGATGAGTTTATTGGGGTCACTAACAGAGCATAGACGAGGAGTCACTTACAGGAGCATGGACAACTTCAAGGCAGCCACATCACCAAGAAGCACACCCTAGCATGGGTGACAACTCGTGAAATCTGCATCCCTTGGGCTCTTTCAGGGCTCACAGGGAGCTCTGTTAGCCAGGGTTTCATATCCTCAGCAGCTATATGGCTTGCATGACTGTCGGTAGGGGCCTTGTGTGTCCTCAAGATTCTGGAAAGTTATATAAGTTGTCTTCATTTTCTTGGTCTTAAGGAGTCTCCCTCCAGGATGTAATTTTCAGCTTGGAAGAAACTGCAGCACAACACCTTGCTTCTGGCTTGATGAGTTCAATAGATTGAGCTCCTGTGATTGTCAAAGGAAAGAGTCTAGAGGGGATATCAAGAGTCAAAAAAAAAAAAAAAAAAAAAAAAAAAAAAGACCATGACACCACTGCTCAGAAAGGACAGATGGAAGAGTCCAGGAAAAAAGATAGCATGAGGTAAAGAGAATGTAATAAGCACTGTGGGATGAGATGATGGGGTGAATTTTGTAGGGTGAGGAAACGTGATGAAGAGAATACAGTATTGTTGTTCAACTCTTAGATGGTCTTTTAATAAAAGACTCAGAGTCAGATATTGGGGTGAAAGCTGAAAGATCAGAGAAGCAGAGAAAGCCACAGCCAACTCACTTTGCCAGCTCCTCAGCCAATCCTGTTTCCTCAGACTGAAAGCCTCTGAGTCCTCACCCGAAAGGGTCTCAGCTGAAATGCTCTAGTTCCTGTTTCCTCACGCCTTATATACCTTTCTCCGCTCAGCCATGTCACTTCCTAGGATTAAAGGCGTGTATCCTTTCCAAGCAAAGACATGAGATCTCAAGTGCTAGGATTAAAGGCGTGTGCCACCACAGCCTGGCTCTATTTCCAGTGTGGCCTTGAACTCACAGAGATCCATCTGGATCTCTGCCTCACAAGTGATAGGTTTAAGGGTGTGTGCCACCACTGTCTGGCCTCTATGTCTAATCTAGCAGCTGGCTCTGTCCTCTGATCCTCAGGCAAGTTTATTTGGGTACACAATCTATCACAACACAGTGTGGTCTGTCGGATGAGAAGATATTGTAAAGTGAATGCAGTGAAATCTGTGGGGACAAGGAAAGCTATTTGATTGTACAGCCCAGGGCAGGGTAGCCATGTGTACACCATCATCTTTGGTGGAATGCATGTGTGGAAAGCTTACTATTGAAGAGCCCCAGTGAGTGAAAAGATAGTCTCTTCCCTAGAATTTGATTCTGCCAGGTTGTAAGTGGCTGTTTGGTTCCTCAATAACTCATGTTATTTTCTCCTCTTCTTAAGCTTTAATCACATTTACTCTTTTTTCATGATTGATGGAGATGACTTCTTACCATGTAGAGTATGGTCTATGCTCCTATGGAATTAAAATTCTGAGATGGAAGGCAATAATATGCACAAATGTCACAATCACTATTATTATTTAGGGGGAAACTAGATGAAAGGCTCAATCCAGGGCATACACTATGGCAACAAGGTTGATAAAATACCTAGAAATTTTTTTCATGTACGAGTTAGATACAAAACTGATTTAATTAATATTATGCTAATAAGATCTTAGTATTGGCATTATCCTTGGTAAGCATTTTGTTGTTTACTCATGCAGACCTTCAGTTTTTAGGACACTTTATCTGCCAAGTGTCAACACTTATATCTGAGTGTCAGCAAGGGTGCCAAGGAGGACGTCAGAAAGTCAGGTCTGTGGGAGCTCAGCTCATTTATCTCACACGGTGTCTTAGTTACTGTGTTATTGCTGTGAAGAGACACAATGACCAAGGAGGCTTAGAAAATAAAGCATTTAATTGAGGGCTTACTTACAGTTTCAGAGGGTTAGTCTATGATCATCATCTGATGAGGAACATGGCAGCCAGTAAGCAGGCACGGTGCTGAAAAGAAGTTTCCTTGATGAAAAGTGATGATTACTTTTATCTGTGGATATAAAGACAGATATTTAGAATGTAGTTAGGGACATAAATGCAGGAGAGAGAAGGCTAAAAGAGCAGTAAGGCTGTTATGTGGTTTACTTAAAGTCTCTCTGATTCATCCTGTTGGGTAGCTTTGAGTGCCATTCAAGTTTATATTTAAACATGTATAAGTCAGCAGTAGATGGTGAGGGTGGAACTGACTGGCCATCTCCTCTAGGAGTCTAAGTTCACATAGGTCTAAGTCTGCAAACTTCCAAGTGCATCCATTAACACAAGAAGTCCCTGATAAGGTTAACAGCAAAAAGCCTTCTTTAGTGTTTTTGAAATGTCACTTTCTCTGAGGGTCACATGGCACTTATTAGACTACACACTCCCATGAACCTCACATAGACCCACATAATACAAGCTGAGTGGGTCCAGATGTTTCACCTTTCTTTACAAAGCACAGAAGTCATGTAAGACTAAGACAATTTATAGACCATGCATTCAGAAGGGCTGCCTTAGTGCCTTCCATGTGTCCCAGCTCTCTACTCCCTGGGAGGGGCTAGGGTGTAATCTGTTTCCAAAGAAAAGGGTCTGGAGTCATTGTTTCCCTCCCACATTCAGTCTGTTGTCTCCTTCTGCCACACTGCAGCAACATTTTCTTGATGTCCATGCCCTCCTCAAGCACACCCACAGCATCCCCCACATGGGAGGCATTTCATATAGTGCTTCTGTGGATACCATCCTGCAGCTCAGTCAGCCTCCATGAAGGCTACAGCAGAGATACTGCTGGCATGTGAGCCTTCCCCCAGCCTCAGTTACCGATGTCATTCAGTTGGCCAGAGACACTAGGGTGACAAAGGCTGAGTTTTGCACACATCTTTTGATTTTTAAATTTGTATTTCTTTTCTTTGTTTTTTTTTTCTATTTTTAAAGAAAATGTTCTTTGAGAATTCCATACATGTATACAATGAAATATGATTATATCTACCCCCTTACTCCCTTCAACTTCCCATGGGTCCCTTAACACATACCCCTTCCAACTTATCTCTTCTTCCTCCTCCTCTTCTTTTTTTTTTTTTTTTTTTTTTTTTTTTTTTTTTTTTTTTTTTTTTTTCGAGACAGGGTTTTTCTGTGTAGCTTTGCGCCTTTCCTGGAACTCACTTGGTAGCCCAGGCTGGCCTCGAACTCACAGAGATCCGCCTGGCTCTGCCTCCCGAGTGCTGGGATTAAAGGCGTGCGCCACCACCGCCCGGCTCCTCCTCTTCTTTTTAATAGTCCACTAGATCCATTTAGTTCTTCCCATATGTGCATGGTGTGGGGCCATGCACCAGAGCATGGGTGACCTACCAATGTCTATACCCTCAAAGAAGAATCCCCAGCAGCTGTCAACTGCCAAAAGCTCTTCAGTAAAGAGTGAGACCTTGAGAACACCTCAATTTTGGCTGGCTTGATCTCATGTAGATCTTGGGGAAATAACTAGAGTTGCTGTGGATTCATAATTGGGATAGTCATATTGTATCCAGAAGACAGCATTGCAAAATGTCTCTCCCCATCTAGCTTTCACAATCTTTTTACCTCCTATTCTGCAATGTTCCCTGAGTCTTGTCATGGGCTGGGGTGGGAGCAGTTGATAAAGATGTCTTATTTAAGGCTGAGTCCTCAGTCACTTCTCAGCACTTCAGTTATTTATGAGTCTCTGCATTGACTGCTCTGACTGCAAAAGAGAAGCTTCTCTGACCAAAATTGGGTGAAAAGCAGGTTTATGTATATAAAAATAAATATTTACAAGTAAATTTCACAGCATGACCATTGAGCAAAATAATAGTAACAGGGTCTACCCTATGACCCATGATTACTGCAGATAGGCTATGTATGACCTTTAGTCATGAACTATGGACTCCTAGCCATGGGCTTTGACATCCCAGCCATGGGCTTTTGATCACAATTATAGCATTAGATCGGAAATTCCATGCCAGTGGAACAGGCCTCAAAAGCAGAGAACAGTTGGTTACCCCATAATAATC
The DNA here is from genome assembly GCF_007827085.1 of Peromyscus californicus insignis. Classification (NCBI taxonomy): domain Eukaryota; kingdom Metazoa; phylum Chordata; class Mammalia; order Rodentia; family Cricetidae; genus Peromyscus; species Peromyscus californicus. The sequence goes on along the minus strand of NW_026294573.1, from coordinate 66,081,068 downwards.
ATACACCTGTTGCACAGTGGACACCTCCTTCCTGCCTAGAAGGTCTTTATTGTAATATGCAGGGTCTAGGGCTAGGTAAGATTCTCAATTTCTTGTCAACATTTAAGATGAAGGTAGTTCCACCAATAACCAGATTTCTGGTGGCCCTCTAATTTTGTATTTGTAATGGTGTGGGGTTTCCTGAAAGGGCCCTCAAATCCTGTATGGTTTAGACTCACCGCTGCTACTCTGCTCTGTGTAACTCCTGCATGAAGACTGAGCCCTGGTTACCCTTTATTATGCAATTTTCCAGCAGATTTAAAGTAGAGAACTATTTCTTTGGATTCTATGTAATAGGTCTGAAAATGAGACAGCGGAAGAAGATGGCTGGGTAGGGAAAGGCACGAGAGGATGCAGCAGCTCATGCCACTGGCGTTTGTTTCATAATCCCTGTCTGCATCAACTTTTCCTCTCACAATCCATGATTATTCAATTCCTTGTAGCTGGAGCAACATTTTTGCTCATGGCCATTGTGCTTGTTTTCTTCCCCAGTTCTTCGAAGACACATTTCAGCTCCTCCATTTGATTCTCATTTGGTGGAATAAAGCTGCTAAGAATTCTCCTGTTGAAGAAAGACTTGTAGTATGTGTCCACAGAGAAAGAGCAAGCCGTATACATCTTGCTCTTTGGAATAGAATGTCCAAGGGGAAAAGATTGGCCTGTTTTTATGTATGCTTTTTTTACTGCAAGTGTTTACAGGCATGGCTAAATGCTGTGTAGCTAATAAATATCCCTTGACACGGTGATAGGACATATAGAGTGTTCTCCAGTTACCTCCAGGATATGTGTTTTCTGTGTTGGTCTTTGCTTGGAACGGATCCTTTTATTCCAGCGCATTAGTGCTCAGTGGAAATATAAATATTTGTGTTGTAACAACATGCTGTAAGAGGGAGTTCGGTCATTGTGTTTCCCCTGTTCCAAGAATCTTGCCTCTGCTTTGCTATCGCCTGTGTTATTCTTCATGCATTTTATAGCCTCATCTTTCATTCTCGGGATTTTCAAGGACTTAGTGATGTTTGCTGTGAATATATTTATCACTCAGCAGAACTATGTCTCTGCTTCTCCCCGGGAGCAAAGGAGAATCAGCCTGCATCATAGATCATCAGGCAGAGAGTTTCCACACTCCTCATTGCATGCACTCACTTCCCTCATTTTAGATAATGTTTTAGGAAAAGCAAACGCCTTCTTGAAGATGTAAAAACACAACTGAATTCAAGCAAAGGACACGAAGGAGGTAGTATTTGCCTCACCTGTTGTCCAGCTTTTTCTTTCTAGAGTTGAGTGAGGGCATGTGCCATATTACTCTAAATCTTACCCGTTGGCTACATAGTCTACAAAATGATGGGTCCAGCACCAGTGTCCACCAGGCCAGGCCAGATATTTGTGGGTGGTGGTTGTGTGGCTGCTGAAGGTAGCACATGGTTTAGCCTCAGAGCTTACTTTTTGGAAGCTTGTCATTGTATATTTTGCCTATGTAAATATTAACCGAGTGTTTTCCTGTGTTTATACTGGTGTCCTCAGTGATAGCAGAGCAGATTAGACCCATCTCTAGTCCTATCATTAAGTTGAGGTGGTTGCAGAATACCCATAGATATCTGAACAAATCCTGTACAAATCCTCCAACATTATAATAAAGGAATGTGAAAGACCAACGAGTCTGATAAACATTTATGCAAAATTATGAGCAAGTTATTAGGAAATATATCCTGTAGATTTATGTAAAACATGTATGCAATATGACCAAATTATAGATATTTGAAAATCAACCACAGAGTAAAGAGGAAAACATTATTATTTAAATTAAATAGAGCAAAAATATATTATGAAATTCAGCAACTTTGTGATAAACTCTTAACAAACTATTAACATACAGGAATCTCTTAAGTAAAAAAAAAATACCCACAAGAGTCACAAACACTGTACTTTATTAAAATATAAAATAATATAAAACCAACAAAGCATTGAAAAATCTCCTAAAATCAAGAGAAATAACGGACCCTGCTAATAGCCTGACCCCTGCGGATTGGGGCAGGAGGATGAGAAGTTCAAGGTCATCTTTCCCTGTCTAGCTAGTTTGGAAGCCAGGCTGGACTATATGAGACCCTGTCTTTTATAAACAGAAACCCTAAAAGTAGATAGGGTTGCAGTGACCAAGAGTGGAGACTTAGTGCCCTGAATCATGAACACTGGGCTGTGAGCTGACTTCATGTGGAGAGTAATAGGTACCAAAGGAAAACACTAAGTTTTGAAAAAATACCTGGCAATCTGAAATTTGGTTTTTCTCTTCAACAAAGAGATGAAGAGGAGAAGAAGACATTTTCAAAGAAGGACATGCAGGATTTACCACCAGCATACCTGTTCTTACAGAAATCCCAAAGGTTATTTTTTAAGGCAGAATAAAAACTGTTCCCAGATGGAAGGTGGGAGGAGCAGGAAGAAAGAAACAGCAATGAAAAGAAATTTATGAATATGTCTGAATGAATATTGGCTGTATAAAATAATGATAACAGGGACTCATAATCATGAATCAGGGATCACATAAATGAGGTTAAAGTTGTTATTGAATCCTTGCATTGTTTAAGAGTAGGGTAAGAATCTCAATAAACATTGCATCCTGAAAAATTAAAAGTTCTAATTGGTAATATTGTAATACCAAGGGTAACTTTTCCCCTCTGGTAAGTGGTATGTGTGTGCACGCACGTGCACGTGTGTACACGTGCATATTCATGGATAGGGAGCCACATGTCTGGGGGGTGCTAATGCATGTGTGTGCCCATATATGTGGAAGAGAACTAGGAGTCTTCCTCAATTACTCTTCACCTTATTCACCAAAGAAGAGTCCATTAAACCCAGACCTTACTGATATGGAGAGTCTGGCTAGCCAGCTTGCTCTGGGGACCTCCCATCTCTGCCTTCTGGGCACTGGAATTACATGCAGCCTGTGGGCCCACCTGGCATTTGACATGGGATCTGTAGATCCAAACTCTGATCCTCACACCCACACTGCAAGTCCTTTAACTACGGAGCCATCTCCCACAGCCCAACATTTTGAATAGAAGAGAGGTGCTGAAACTAATATTAATGAAAAAAAGATTAATAAACATGGAATAGTCAATCAAGAAAATAAGGAAAAGGGAAGAGGTAGAGCAAGGAGAAAATAAAAAGTGGGGTGGGGTTGTGGTTTTAAACACAGAAACATATGCTATTAGAAATGAGAAAATTAAATGCTCCAATTAAGAGAAAAACATTTCTACATATAGGCATTTATGAGGGTTATAAGAAACATGCCTAAAACATAAAGACAAATGCCTTTTCTGCATCTAGTGAGATGATCATGTGTTTTTTTTCTTTGAGTTTGTTTATATGGTATATTACATTGACAGACTTTTGTATGTTGAACCACCCTTGCATCCCTGGAATGAAGCCTACTTGATCATGGTGGATAATTGTTTTGATGTGTTCTTGGAGTCTGTTTGCCAGTATTTTATTGAGTATTTTTGCATCAATGTTCATGAGGGAGATCGGTCTGTAGTTCTCTTTCTTTGTTGTATCCTTGTTTGGTTTAGAAATCAGGGTAATTGTAGCCTCATAGAAGGAATTTGGTAATGTTCCTTCTGTTTCTATTGTGTGGAACAATTTAGAGAGTATTGGTATTAACTCTTCTTTGAAGATCTGGTAGAATTCTGCGCTGAAACCATCTGGTCCTGGGCTTTTTTTTTTGGTTGGGAGACTTTTAATGACTGTTTCTATTTCGTTAGGAGTTATTGGACTATTTAAATAGTTTATCTGGTCTTGATTTAACTTAGGAATGTGGTACCTATCCAGAAAGTTATCCATTTCTTTTAGGTTTTCCAGTTTTGTGGACTAGAGGTTTTTGAAGTATGACCTGATGATTCTCTGGATTTCCTCAATGTCTGTTGTTATGTCCCCCTTTTCATTTCTGATTTTGTTGATTTGGATGCTCTCTCTCTGTCTTTTGGTTAGTTTGGATAAGGGCTTGTCTATCTTGTTGATTTTCTCAAAGAACAAATTCTTTGTTTCATTAATTTTTTATATTGTTCTCTTTGTTTCTATTTTATTGATTTCAGCTCTCACTTTAGTAATTTCCTGGTGTCTATTTTTCCTGGGAGACTTTGCTTCTTCTTGTTCTAGAGCTTTCAGGTGTGCTGTCAAGTCACTAGTGAGAGATTTCTCCAACTTATTTATGTGGGCATTTAGTGCTATGAATTTCCCTCTTAGTACTGCTTTCATAGTGTCCCATAGGTTTGGATATGTGGTGTCTTCATTTTCGTTGCTCTCTAGGAAGTCTTTAATTTCTTTCTTTATTTCTTCCTTAACCCATTGGTGATTCAGTTGAGTATTATTCAGTTTCCATGAGATTGTAGGTTTTCTGTAGTTTTTGTTGTTGTTGAAATCCAACTTTAGACCATGGTGGTCTGATAGAACACAGGAGGTTATTCCAATTGTTTTGTATCTTTTGAGATTTGTTTTGTGGCCAAGTATGTGGTCGATTTTAGAGAAGGTTCCATGGGGTGCTGAGAAGAAAGTATATTCTTTTTTGTTAGGATGGAATGTTCTGTAGATATCGATTAAGTCCATTTGAGTCATGACATCAGTTAAGTCTTTTATTTCTCTGTTAAGTTTCGATTTGGGAGATCTGTCCAGTGGTGAAAGTGGGGTGTTGAGGTCTCCCACTATTAATGTGTGGGGTTTTATATGTGATTTAAGCTTTAGTAATGTTTCTTTTACATATGTGGGTGCCCTTGTGTTTGGGGCATAAATGTTCAGAATTGAGATTTCATCTTAGTGGATCTTTCCTGTGATGAGTATGTAATGCCCTTCTTGATCTCTTTTGATTGATTTTAGTTTGAAGTCTATTTTGCTGGATATCAGGATGGCTACACCCCCTTGTTTCTTACGACCGTTTGATTGGAAAGTCTTTTCCCAGCCTTTTATTTTTAGGTAGTGTCTACCTTTGAATTTGAGATGTGTTTCTTGTATGCAGCAGAAAGATGGGTCCTGCTTTCATATCCATTCTGTAAGCCTATGTCTTTTTATAGGTGAATAAATCCATTGATATTGAGGGATATTAATGACCAGTGATTGTTCATTCCTGTTATTTTTTGGTGGTGATGTGTGTGTGTACTTCTCTTCGTTGGGGTTTACTGCTGTGGCTTTATCTATTGCCTGTGTTTTCGAGGGTGTATCTGACTTCCTTAGGTTGGAATTTTCCTTCTAGTGCTTTCTGTAGGGCTGGGTTTGTGGGTAAGTATTGTTTAAATCTGGCTTTGTCTTGGAATGTCTTGTTCGCTCCATCTATGATGATTGAAAGTTTTGCTGGGTATATTAGTCTAGGCTAGCATCCATGGTCTCTTACTGTCTGCATTACATCTGTCCAGGTTCTTCTGGCTTTCAAAGTCTCCATTGAGAAATCGGGTGTTATTCTGATGGGTTTGCCTTTATAAATCACTTGGCCTTTTTCCTTTGCTGCTCTTAATATTCTTTCTTTATTCTGTACGTTTAGTTGTTTAATTATTTTGTGGTGAGGGGACTTTTTTTGGGGGTCTAGTCTGTTTGGTGTTCTATAGGCTACTTGTATCTTCATAGGCATTTCCTTCTTTAAGTTGGGAAAGTTTTCTTCTATGATCTTGTTGAATATATTTTCTGTGCCTTTGAGTTGGTATTCTTCTCCTTCTTCTACCCCTATTATTCATAGGTTTGGTCTTTTCATGGTGTCCCAAATTTCTTGGACATTTTGGTTCATGACTTTGTTGGCTTTAGTGTTTTCTTTGACTGATGAATCTATTTCTTCTACTGTATCTTCAACGCCAGAGATCCTCTCTTCCATCTCTTGCATTCTGTTTATTATACTTGCATCTGAAGTTCCCGATTGTTTACTCATATTTTCTATTTCCAGCATTCCCTCTGTTTGTGTCTTCTTCATTTTTTCTATTTCCCTTTTCAGGTCTTGGACTGTTTCCTTCATTTGTTTCATTGCTTTTTCTTGATTTTCTTTCAGTACTTTATTGTTTTCTTCCAAGACTTTATTGATTTCTTCTAATTTGTTTGCCCTTTCCTCTAGTTGTTTACAGTGTTCTTCCCATTTTTTCATCTTTTCCTTTACACAAGCCTCTACCTTCTTCATGATGTCATTCATAAGGCTGTTTTCTTCTGCTACTTCCAATTTCTGATGTTCAGGTCTAGGTGTTGGAGGAGGGCTAGGTCTTGGTGATGCTGTATTGCTCTTCATTTTGTTGTATGTGTTTCTGCCTTGACGTCTGCCCATCTCCTTGTGGATCGTTCTTGGCCTTATCTGCACACTTGGTTCAGACAGAGCTGACAGATTCAGGAAGTCTCTCTCTCTTGTCCAGATGGGAGCTCTCTTGTCCAAATGGGAACTCTGGGGCAGGATGGGAGCTCTTGTCCAGAAGGGAAGTCCAGGGCAGGATGCGAGCTTTTCTCTCTCTCTCTCTCTCTCTCTCTCTCTCTCTCTCTCTCTCTCTCTCTCTCCTCCAGAAGGGAAGTCCGGGGCAAGATGGGAGCTGGGGGCCGGCCTCAAAATCTCAGGAACAGGCTGGGGTCTCGGGTGGATGGGCATGGGGGCAGGGCGTAGAGATTGCAGGGTCTGCCGGGGGTCTTGGAGAAGGGGATCCTTCCCAGTGGGGCTAGAAGGGAACCTGCCTGGTGGCCAGAACCTGGGGCCAAGTTGGACAGGTCTTCCCCGGAGTGGCTGGTGCCTAGGGATGGGGTCTGGGCCAAGCTAGGGCACTCACCTGTGCTCCAGAAGGGAAGTCTGGGGCAAGATGGGAGCTGGGGGCCGGCTTTAGTAGCAGCTATTGTGTCTGTCCTCTGGCTTCCATGTGGCTTAATGCTTGCATTGGGAAGAAGTATGTAAAGCCGTAGTGGCAAGAGGCTTTGCTAGCTCAGCGTCTTCTGTATTAGTCTGGATGCTCCAAGAAATAAATGTAAAGCTTTGTATTAGAGGAAGAGAGAAAGAAAAATTGGAGTGGGAGAGCTATTAGACTGTAAATCTGGCTCCTGGTGAATGGGAGAGGGGAGGAAGGCTTGGTGGGAAAATTGTCGACCACTGTAGTGTTCAAGAAAGCTCAGCAGGGCTATGTCAGCATTTGTCTCCAGGAGCTGGGCTGCTGCAGTATCCCTGCTTCACTTGGGTATCTGAGAAAAACACTCCACAGAAACCAGTGAATTGTATCAGTGGCTCCTGCCACACTCCACTCTATGCTTAGAGGTACAGCTGTATAGATTCCAAGTCTCAGTCTCTTCTTCACTCTTTTGTCCATTTATCCAGTAGGTTTATACTGAGCTTCTACTTCCTGTCTGTTACAGGTTTTATGTAGTTTGGTTTTATAGCTGAAGACCAGAAATCATAAAGTTGGCACCTCCCAAGGAGTGAAGTTCTCATATATACAGAAGAAAAGCCCCTGCACAGAGGGGGCTCCACAAACTGGATTAGGAATAAACAGCACTCAAACACTGTTTTCAGAGAGATCCTTTATTAAGCAGGGAAGAAAGTTAAAGTGGCTGCTTTCTGACTCAGGGAGAACACAGCAGCAAATGACCGTGCAGGTGTGATTCTTTATTTCCAGACAGAGTTTCTCTGTGAAGCTTTGTGCCTTTCCTGGATCTCGCTCTGTAGACCAGGCTGGCCTCGAACTCACAAAGAACCACCAGCCTCTACCTCCCAGCCTTCTCCTCTCTCTTTTTAAGAAGAGAAAAAGGGCCAGGTGGTGGTGGCGCAGGCAGTTAATCCTAGCAGAGGCAGAGCCAGGTGGATCTCTGTGAGTTCGAGGCCAGCCAGGGCTACCAAGTGAGATGCAAGCAGGGCAGGCAGGGCAGGCAGGGCAGGCAGGGGAGAGGGGAGAGGGGAGAGGAGAGAGGAACTTCCAGAAGGCTGAGTGGGAGAGACCGAGAACTGGAAACAGCTGCCAGCTCCGACTTTTCTCTAATTTGATACTTAAAGGTCAGAATTGCTTATTAATTTAATAGCACGTAGTTCCAGCTTTTTCTTTAGGAAGATCTGTGAATCCAGAGGGCTTGTCCAAAAATAGTTCTGAATTTATGGATCCCCTGGGTTCATGTTCTGTGTCTTCAGGTTTAATGAGTCTTTCCTTCTATCCAGAATGGGTTTTATAAAGCCAGAAGGCACACAGACGAATGGGTGATGGGTGACAGGTACTCCGATCTTTAAACTGTGCATTTATAGACTGGCTATTGATTAAGGTCTGGGGGGAAACTCTTACCTTTAACTGTTCAGACCTGGCAAAGACCATCCTACAGCAGTGTCTTCGGTTGTCACTGTTTGGGGACATGGTGAGGTGGGAGTAATGCAGCCCTCTTGTGACTTGTTCTCAGCAGTGGTATAAAACAAGGAGATTGGCAAGTATCTTTGTGTTGCCGTCTTAGGAAAGGTGACAGGACCTGGGAAGAATGAGAAGAAAATCCTTCACTAAGACAGGGATCCATCCGACCAGACTCCACTGTAAGTTGAAATACCGTATGTAGAAAATGTATTTAATACACCTATCCTGGACATCTTGGCTTAGTCCAGCCTATCTTAATTGTATGTTCTATCCTGGTTTGTTCTCTATTGGTGTCACAAACATCACGACCAAAAGCAACTTAGGGAAGGGTTTATTTGACTTACACATCCTGACTACAGTCTGTCATTGGGTGAAGTCAGGGCAGGCACTTAAATTGCAGCTGGGGCAGGAACCACAGAGCAAAGCTGCTCGCTGGCTTACTCTCCATGGCTTGCTCAGCCTGCTTTCTTATACAACCATGGACCTCTGCCCTCAGGGGGCTGAGCCTCCCTGTCAATCATCAATCAAGAAAATGTGCCTACAGATTTGCCTACAGGCCAGTCTGATGGAGGCATTTTCTCAATTGAAGTTGCCTCTTCCCAGATGACCCTACATTGTGTCAAGTTGACAAACCAAACCAGTACAATTACAAAAATAATCTAACATAATAAAGCCCATCTTATAATAAAGTATTGGATATCTCTTTTGATTTATTGAATACTGTACTAAAAGTATAAGACAGAATCACTATATGCATATAGGAGACATTTGGATATTTTATATAGATTGTGGGTTGCAAAAATGCAAAATCCCTTGTGATCACATGTGCTAGAGATTATCCCACTGTGTGACATTGAATCAGAAAAAGCTGAATTTAGATAGGGTTCCTATTGAACACATATAACTTTTATACCATCACAAAGTCAAAATATTTTAGGTGTAACCATCATAAGTCAAGGACTGGCTGTACTCTCCATAACAGTTACGAATTTGGCCTATGTTGTGGGTTGAATTGTGTCCACCAGAAAGGCATGTGGAAGTCCCAAGCTCCCTAGTACCTCCAAAGGAGACCTGATTAGGAAAGGGGACATTTCAGTTATAATTAGCTAAATTAAGAAAGGGCATATTGGAGTAGGTTGACTCTTAAACCAACATCTAGAATCCTTTTTTAAAAAGATTTGGTTTGGGTTTTTATTTACATGTGTCTGTATGGGTAGAGATCAGCAGAGGGCAGAAGAGGAGGTTGGATCTCCTGGAGCTGTAGTTGCAGATGGTTGTGAGCTCTCAGACATGGGTGCTAGGAACGGAACCCTGGTCCTCTGGAAGAGCAACAGGCACTTTTCACCACTGAGTCATCTCTCTAGCTCCACTAGTGTCCTTCTAACAGAATTTAGACAAAGATACAAGAGAATAGAAGGTCATGGAAGAAGACAAACACATCTTCCATGTGTTACATCTACACTAAGGAATGCCAGAGATTGTTAGCTGCACCCAGAAACTCATAGGCAGATTTTTTTTTCTCTCTCTGAACCCTCAGAAGGAATCCACCACAGACTTCCAACCTCCAAAAGTATGAAATGAGAGGCTGGAGAGATGCCTCCATGGTTAGCATCATTGCTGCTTTTGTAGAGGACCCAAGTTTGGTTCCCAGCATTCAAGTTGGGTGGCTCACACTTGCCTCTAACTCTAGTTCCAGTGGTATCTGATGCCTCTAGCCTCCATAAGCCCCCATGCACACGTCTGAATGCTCTCTCAAACACATATACACACAATTAAAAATATGTCTTAAAAATGAACAATAAGTTCCCATATTTTTAAGTGCGTAGTGGTAGTTCACTATAACAGCTCCTATGAACTAATATAGACCACAAACCTCTAGCAAACTTTCTAATAAATTCATGTCAGTCTCTTTGCTCACGGAATAAAAATAATGGAAGTAGTTTGTTTGAGGAAACAGCCAGCTGTAGGGAAGGTGTTAGTGTTTGGCTGGCTGAGGTACCTAGCATTGTGGCCTCTGCTCATCCTTCTCAGAACTACCTCCCTGCAGTGTAGAGACCAGGGCTCTGACTCCAGGTGTGCATCAAACTCACCTGGAAGGCATGGCCTACCTCAAGTCAAGCATCCTGCTAGTTGGGTAGGGCCTTAATTAATCAGTCATGTAAGGTATCAAGTGCTGCTGCTGCTGCTGCTGCTGGTGGTCAGTGGCCACATTTTGAGGACTGCAGAATTAGGCATTTGGAGGATGTTTTTGGGAGTCCAGATAACAGAACAAGCTTTAGGAGGAATGGGAGGGAGGCTTTGCCTCATGTGAAGCCAGCCCTGTAGTGATATTTTGATGTCTTAATGACTCCATGCTAAAGGATTCTCTGCTATGTTACTGGCTACCAGTTTCTTTCCCATCTTTGCTCTGAATTGGGCATTATTTTCCTGTACATTCTGGGCTCAGATTTGAATGTCTACTTGTGTATTTTGGGCTTTCTTGAGTGAGTTATCTGGGATTTCCTCCAAAGAAAATTTCAGAATCCTTTGTCTCAGCTCCCCTGAAGGCTTTTCACCCCAAGGCCATTCCTTGGGTTCCTACTATGTATTTTTTCACATTACTTTAAAGGCTCAATCATACACTCATCAGTGGAGGTAGTTTTCATGTAGTGGTCACTACATGACTTTTTGTGGGGTCTCAGTTTGTGTTTAGTTGGGCTTGGGAAGACTTTGAACTTCTTTCAAAAATTTATAATTTCCTAAAGCTTCTCTACCCTTAAACTCAACTAATAGCTCATGCATTCTTTCACTTATTCACATAATGCCAAGTTGAGCAGTTTCTGGGTGATTGGCTGTATATAGTGGACATGCAGTAGTGGGTATAAGCCAGCAAGCAGTACACCCCTCTGTGGCATTTGCAGAGCAGTGAGGAAAGAGGCAAGATAGACATGCAAGAAGACACAATAATCAGTGCAAAACCACAGCTGGGACAAGAACATCAAAGGAGAGTAGTATTTAGCTCTAGCAGACTATATTGGTGAGATCTGACCCTGTTAGGGAGGTCAGAGGAGCCTTTTAAATGGAGTCATTTGAGGACATGCAGACTTAGCCACTATGAAGCAGAAAACAGGTAGAGAGAAAAGGATTTTCCAAGACCTGTCAGACAAATGGATGCAGCAGAGATTGACCTTTTGAGTGCAGCTATCAGGGTTTCCAGGTGTACAGGGTCCTGAGGCTGACAATAGCAAAAGTGCTCATTGGCATGAGATCATCAGTTCTGTGGGTCCCCGGTCCCAGAAGTTATGGGCCATTGGGCATCCCCTTGATTTTGCTGACTGCCCCTCACCTATTCCCTGAGGTGCTCCCCATTAATCAGGGCTCCACCTCTACAAGCTTTGTGCCACTAGCCTGTCTTAGGGTAATAGGCGTCTCCTCTCCGGTGCCAGGTGACCTCTCTATTTACTCCCTCACCCCCACCTTGCATCTTCTAGTGACCAGGCTTAAGAAGCCAGTAAGTTTCCAGTATAGTCACATCTGCTGTGCAATTGGCTCCTAACATGCCCAGAATTCCCTAATCTTTTTTTTTTTTCTTTTTGTTTTTCGAGACAGGGTTTCTCTGTGTAGTTTTGGTGCCTGTCCTGGATCTCACTCTGTAGACGAGGCTGGCTTCGAACTCACAGAGATCCTCCTGGCTCTGCCTCCTGAGTGCCGGGATTAAAGGTATGTGTGCCACCACCTGGCTTAATCTTTTGTTTTTAAAGCCAATTACATCCCTTGTTCTACTCTTCTCCCTGCCTCCTTAGTCAGTTCTGCCTCCAGGGAGCAAAGACGCCTCAGTCACGTGTATTCATTGGTCTTCTGCTTGTAGGTTGTGAAAAACCTTTCCTGGTCACTCACTACAGTACACACCTCAGAGCCCACATAACTCAGAGCTCAGACACCTCAGGAATTGATGTCCAAAGTTCCCCAAATCAAGACAACTGTCTCCTCAAGGGAACTAAAATGCTTTCAGGATCTTTATTCTAAGAAATTCTGTACTTGGCATACTTCTTACAGGACCCTGGGAGAAAATCTGTATTCCTGAGATGGAGGAATTTCAATAGTAACTGAAATATTGAAATGTAGTTTTTAAATGATGATTTATACTTAATTTAGTGTCAATGAAGTCAACTTTACATGTGTGGCTCAGAGAAGAAATAATAAATGAGCACATGTAATAACAGCCAATCTATAAGATATTTTAAAAGGTTAAAGGGAGGTCCTAACCAATCATAAATAAATGATCTATTAAAATAGTTGTAAATTGTGAATTGTTTTATCTCCCTTTAAAGAAGAATTCTTGCCCTTTTAAAGGCATAATAAGACATAACCAATAAGTTTTTTTTTTTAATATACTGCTGATGTTAACAGAGCAGAAGCAGTGCCCTGAGCTCTTAGTATTGTTAACGGTCTTGTGTTAAACCAAACTAGCTCTCCTTTCTGATCTTTTTTTTTTTCTCCTTCTGGATTTCTATAATCGGCTAACGGGTAAAGTGTGTTCTGTGACTGAGGAGTAGCTTTTCTCTGCATAGCTGGCTAGGTACTAAAATAGCAACAGAACATGACCTCTTTCACACAATGCTTTAGCAGCCTGACTAGCCAGATCCTGTGCTCAGGGCTACGTTAGATGTCCTTAGCATCTGTTATGGTAATATCTTCCCAGGAATAGAATCGATAAACCCATGGTAAAGATGCTCTGATGATTTGTTCCTAGTTAAAGCTATTCTCTTCAAGAACTGGGCACTACCCTCTCACAGTCTAGTTGTTTGACATTTACTTACAAGCATTCAGCTGCCAATTCCCAGGGGCTGAGAGAGGTTCTGGCCTTGGTAGTCTCACACATGCTAATCAAATAACCGAAAGGTTTGATTGTAAATCAGAATGTCAGTGTCTCACAAGGAGAATTGACACTTGCTAAAATACTACCTTTCTTGTTAATCTGACCACTCTCCTGGAAAAGGAAGCCTGTGAGCAGAACCGAAGCTTCCGAAATCTCTGTGTTTGAGTTGGTGCCAGCGCAGAAATGGACCAGAGATGTCAATGCTCTTGGAGGGAAGAGCAAGGGACGGGCTAGTGATTACAAACAGAAAAGACTTTTATCTGATGGAACAAAGTGGATGCTGAAGGAAAGACAGCAGCGACTCTCAGAGTTGACGGGACCCTGGAGACCCCAGGGACAGGGATGACTGACTGACATGGCAGCAGCAGCCAGAACTACTGATATCTGCCCAGATGTAGATATGTCTACTTTCATTTAAAATAGTCTAATTAAAAAAAAATATCAGGTTTTAGAATTCAGTTAGGCTGTGACTAGTGGGTGTTCACATGGTCTGCTGGCTGATAAACAAGTAAAGATAAGTCCTTGTGGTTGGAGGTAACAACCTAAGACAACATGAATGCGTGCAAATGCACATTAAACCAAGTTCATAGCAGAGGTGTACAGGTGACAAAAAAATGAGGAAAGGACAAGAAAGGCAGAGGATGGGGAAAGGCTTCAAAGACAAGGGACTGGAGGTGGCAGTCTGCCAGGAATGTTGGGGGCATTTCTAACCGACGTGTAAATGATGAATACCACGCAGATGCAGATGACTGACGTGAGCCACTCCTTTGGCTCTTCTTCCCTCAGTGCTGGGTTAGTAGGGCTTAGGTAGGTGAAGAGGAGGCTTTTGTAAGGAGACGCCCACTGTGCTTTGGAGGGAGGAGGGCTGTGTTACAGGAATAAGACTTTAGAATTCTACCTCAAAGAGACCTCCCTCATGTACCTCCCTGTGTAGCTGTTGGGGAAAAAAACTGGAGGCAGAAATTTCTCATTTCTAGGAAGGTGTGGCTAGCCCTGCCCACTCTGGGTAAACACTAGTGCTTTTGGGTAGCTTCCACAAGCACAAAATGCTTCATGCCACTTACCAAGGACAGCTTTAATTCCGGGCTATGTGTCGAAGGCTGCTGAATCTGTGATTTAATGTGGCAAGATTGAGGTATCAGCGACACTGTTGTACAGTTGCTCAGTCCTTCTCATCGACACTTAACACTGATGCAATTGTCCTGAGTCTGCAGCTAGAGACTGCAGTAGAAAAAAGATGAGTGAGTCACTGCCTTGGGTCACCTCAGACTTCTTGTCTTTAAAGTCTGAAGCTAGGACTGAATGTCTTTGCTTTGTTGTGATTCACGTGCTCACTGAGCTGCCCATGAATTCTGGAGCAGATTACCCTTGTACTGGCCAGAGGCTGACAACAGGGTCAACAGGGAGAAAGATGGAAGTGGCTACTTTCCGTCTGCCTCCTGGGATCTACAGCCCCATGAGAGGTACTAAGGATGTATCGGCTCTGTGCAACCTAGCAGCCTGGTATTTTCTGGAAGCTTTGCCATAATGCAAAAGGAAGTAGTGCATAAATGATGTGATGAAATTATTGCTGACCATGATTTCACTGCCTAATTAGTGCGGTGGTGCTATGTAGGAGATTCATCTAATTGGGACTTTCTTGAGCTGACCTGGGTTCATTTACCATTTTACAGTGATTTTTATCTCAGGAGACTAGAGGGTAATATGTTGAGTTCCTCAAAGTTCTTCCTTACTGACCTTTGATTCAGCATGCTTTGTGCTTTGAGCCTTTGTTACAGATCCTTTGCCATGAAAGAACTCCTGTGTTAGGGACTTTTAGCACCAAGTCTGTTTTCCCTCTGCATTCAAGTCAGAATAAATGCCCATAAATAGATGATTTTGAATCATTGGCCGGGAAACACCTTGGGCAGGGGCTCTCAACCTGTGGGTGGTAACCCCTTGGGCATCAAATGACACTTTCACAGGGGTTGCCTAGACCATCAGAAAACAGATATTTACATTACAATTTATAACAGTAGCAAAACTACAGTTATGAAGTAGCGATGAAAATAATTTTATGATTGGGGGTCACCCCAACATGAGGAACTGTATTAAAAGGTCACAACATTAGAAAGGTTGAAAATCACTGATCTTGGGGTTCAAGGTCCAGTTTGTGTTTCTTGACATCTTCCTCTACCATCTCCTAACATCTCTCTCTAGGTTGCTTTCCAAAAGGAGGTTCTCAACACCTCCCTTCCAGTTGTGGCTTACATAGAATCTCTGATTTTGATGAGATGTAGGTGATACCTGTAGAATAAAAGAGCTTTGGTGTTCCTAAGCAGAACCCACAGTAGTTCCTCTGATGTTTAGCAGCATAAGCTTTCAAAGAAAGTAGACAAAGAGCTGGGGAAAGGTGGAGATTGGCTTTGTTTAAGGTTAAGTCCCACAAGTTCTGAGGAGCCTCTTCAGGTCTTATTTCACTTCTTTCATGTTTGAGACCAAAGCCATGAATTTCAGACACTTCACTTTGCAGAGCAATTGCTCTGTCTCTCTGCAACTTTGGCTCTGGTCCACTCTCTGAAAATGTTCTCCATTGCTAGACAAAGAACCAAGTAGTAGAAATGGCTGTGAAATGCTTTTTCCATTATAGATATGATGAAAAAAATTAAAACCAAGAGAAACAGAGAAAACGTTCAAATTTAATGACCTCGGCCTCTGTGGATTAAATTTAATTAGATTTGTTTCTCACCATCCTAATACCAACCAAACATTAGCTTTTGGCCCACCTTATCCTCACTCTGGATCATGGTGGACAGACCATGTCATAGAATTGTGGCAAAGGGAAGAGAGCCTTGTGGCCCTTGTACCAAAAGCTGAATTCTTTGCCAAGCAGTAACATGTCCCTCTGTCTTAATCCACTAGCCAGTATTTGTTCCTGTGCCTCCACTTAATACAAGGAGTTTAGAAGGCGTCACAGATTGGAAGGTAGGCGAACAGCAGCAAGCACCGGACTACAGATCTGTTCCTTCCCTTGGCTTTGCTGTGCATACTGGGGGAGGAGGCCATGGGCTGCTCACTGCTCCCTGCGCACTGCTCCAGTGTTGTGCTGTGGTTCACATTAGCAAGGATGATTGGTACCCAGCCCATGTCTGGGATCCTCAAATAGCCCTTCAATTCATCCTCACTCAAGCTGCAGTGGCTAGAAGTGTATATGCTTCCCTTACACCATGCAGTAGGAGCCTGGGGATAGGGGGAACGTATTTCTAGGAACCACATCCCTGCTATGTTGACTCTTTACACATCCTTGATAATTACTCTCCTCTTGGCATCTATCATTCTTTTTTTTTTTTTTTTTTTTGGTTTTTCGAGACAGGGTTTCTCTGTGTAGTTTTGCGCCTTTCCTTGAATGGCATCTATCACTCTTGTTTGTCACTTTGATCCACAGATTACAGGTGTGGCCAGCCTTTGAGTTCCCTCCCACAAGCTCTTCAGTACAGGAAAACCTTGACAAAGTGGCTGCTTGTAAGAAGAGCACAGAAGACGCCCGGTGCCACTGTGTGCCCTTCACCCATTCCACCCTTTGTCCGTATGTGGCGTTTGTATAACTTACTTCCTTGCCTTTCCACATTGTGGAAAAAAAATGCTAGAATGAAAACTCCAAACCTTTACGATGATTGTATGAACGCCAAGTTCACATTCGGCTTTTTTGCCTTTGTAAATAGAAGATTAAATTCTATTACAGTAGTAATAACTCACACCAACTCTGTTCCAGTCAAGCTGTAGGGGTTTCTCTTTATCTTAAGTAGTCAAGTTGTTCTAGACGGAGCCTGGGTGTGGGTGTGGGGGGGTTGATGGTTTGATGGATTTCCCTAAGGTGATACAAGCTTAAGGGATATTGAAACCAAGGCAGAGAAATGTTTTCTGTGGCTAACCAAGCGAGGAGGCAGGGCATGAAATGAGCAATGACTTATTCATGATCCAGACAGGCTGCCACCCTGCTTTTGAGCTGCAGGGAGGCCAGGCTCAAAGGGCAAGGGCAGTGTGCAGGCAGCGCCACTGCGGCTACCTGGAGGCTGGGTCACCTGAGTCAGGACTGCCCATCTACGGTGACCAGTCTGCCAGGGTCACGAACGACCCCCTACAGCAGAAGAGCGCCCCCCGGCTTCTGACCCTATAGGGTTCCTCGCCTCTACACAGTTGCGGGGTTCCAGGAGCTCACCTGCCTCCCTCCGGCGCCCGGGGCGGGGCTTCCCGCGTCCCCTTTAAGAGGCCGCATCACCCGCCCTGACGTCAGGGTGTCTCTCCGCACAAGCCCGCGTCCCGCGCCGCGCCCCCGCGCCAGCAGCTCCGGCGGCTGCAGGACCAGCGGCGGCCCGGCGACCCCCGCCACATCTCCGCGTCCGTAGCCGCCCGCCGCGCGCCCTCCAGCATCCCATCATGTCGGTGGCAGGGCTGAAGAAGCAGTTCCATAAAGCCACTCAGGTAGGGCGCGTGCAGGTGTGCCGGGGGTGGCCCTGCGGCCGGACGGCCCCCTCCCCTGCGCCCTCCCTGGCCCGGTCCGGTCACCGCGGGGCACTGTGCCGCGGTCCCGCTCCGTGACCCCGCTCCCCGACCCTGCTCCCTGGCCGCCGCCGCATCCCTGCTTCCTCTTCCCGCTCCGAGTCCCCACCAGCTCTGCCGCCCTGGCTCTCAGTCCCCAGCTCCCTCTGTCCCTGGCATCCCCGCTCCCTGTCCCCGCCGTCTCGGCTCCCCACCCCGGTTCCCAGGCGGTCGGTCCCCGCACGGCAGCTCTCGGGCGCCGCACGCAGGGTGCCGCGCAGGTGCCTGGCGACGCGGCGGGAGATTATGTAAAGTCGCCTCGTTGCGGTGACCTTGCGGTGCGGTGCGCCCCACTGTCCTGGGATGTGAGGGCTGGAGCGGTGTTAGCGCTCGAGGCTGCGGAGGTGCCCGCGCTTTGCGCTCTGGGCTCTGCGCTCCCCGGCCATCTCCAAACCCCTCCTTCCCAGGCCGCCCCAGGCTCCCAGCATGGGAGGCTGTGGTTCCTTCCAGGCGTTTGCATGCATTAACTTTTCCCTGGAGAACTCCTTGGTGAAGCTTATTTGAGGCCATGGCTTGCTCAGTGGTCTGCTTCTGTCAAGTTTCCCCAAGGATTTTACTGCCAAGCCATAACTCCGTTGTTAAAAACTTGAAAAATCACCGTCTGTTTATTCTTAGCGAGTCGTTTGCTAGATGTACCAGATTTTCTGTGTGGGGTGAATAAGCTGTGATTAAATACATTTAATCCAGACTCTCACAATTTAAACCTCATTGGGACCATCTGAAGGATTTTAGAAAGAGAAAATATATGTAAATACTTGATGATGTGACCCATTTCTTACATAATATGTGGAATTACAATCCTTTTATTCATTTGGAACAGGTTCAATTTTAAGATATATTTAGCAACAAAAGACTTTATTGATAAACCGTTAAATACTTTTGCATAATCTAGCCTTTAAGGTCCTTACCATAAGCTAGCTTTAATAGTGCGGTTTCTGTACTTTCTCATTCTTGAGTACCACAGCAGGAGTACTGTGGGAAAAAGCATGAAGAAAAGGTGAAGACTGTATTCCTTAAGTTTGTGAAACAGATGCAAGGTGAAGCTCACCCATAAGTGTGCCGCCGTCACCACAGACTTCACCTTCATCAAACAAGTTCTGTCACTTTAGAAATGCAGGAAAATGCTGTTTTAGGAAAGTGCTTCTATGTATTTTTGGTTTTCTCATTAGAATTGTCTGTAATCTCCATACTAGAAATGTAAAACCAAGTACATTGTTGACTGACTTCTACGACTTTTCAGTTTTCAGAACCGACCTGTGCTAGGCACCAACCTTTTTTTTTTTTTTTTTAAATTTTGGTACTTGCCATATTTCTAAACTAGACCGAAGCACTGATTTTACCAATATCAGATGCTTTTTCAACTATAAGGTATTTAGGAGCCTTGGCTTTGGGGGAGGAAAAGCTAAGATTTGAATCCCCCTTCTGCCAGCTCTGAATTTAAGCAAGCTAGTTTTTGAATTTCCTCTTGCTAAAAATGAGACTCATATATTCATTTCTCAGGGATAAAGTATGGATAAGTGAATTTGTAGAGCATACATAGAAATTGCTTAAGAAGTGATAGCTATGAACATTAAGGGCCATTTCATTCGTGTCAGATACCGCCCCTTCCACTGGCAATAATGAGATGCCAGGAAACAGCTCGGTAGAAGTTACAGGTTTGGTAACAGGCACAGTGACCATCTGACTCATTTTAGTTAATCCTGAGGTTATGTGCGGCTCTGAAAGTGGGGAAAGCCTCTTTGCAGGCTCGGAGGAGCTCAGGGATGGACTTGCTGTTTACTACCCTGAACCCAGAGGCACAGTCGCTATCATTTTCTTCCTTGGCTGAAGAAACCCTTTCATTTGAAAGGTGAAGCAACACATAGCCTTATTCAGAGCTTAATGGACCTAATCTTTAAAAACTCAAGGCAGAGGTTACTGTCCTGTGCATGGATGTGTATTCTAGAGGGTGTGTAAAGTCGGGGTTGGTGTCTGCGTGCTCAGAGGTATGAGGGAAGTGGTCCTGTCCTGCTTTTGCTGCCGTTTTCCCACGCTGGTTTCTGACCTTAGCTACAGAGGAAGGGTCAGGCCTAGAGCTGCTCCTGTTGAGGACTGCCACGCTGGTCAGTGGAAGGCGACATTTCAGCTTTCTGTGGAACTGAGCTTCTGACTTATGTTATCCGACATGGGTGGGATTTTGTTAATAAAGGCAAATACCTTTAGTATCAGTACCGCTGCTTTGGGATTCCTGATTAGGGTGTGTCCTGATGGTTCTCATATTAGAGTTGATTATTTCTCCCTGTTGTGGATAGTTACTATGTAATTAAAATAAATAATTTTTATTGTAAAAATAGGACAAGTGAGCAATTATGACCCTGCCTTCAGTGAGTTTTATTTATACTGAGATTTCATTTTATCAGCAGTAATGCCAGTGTGTAAAACCTTGTTTGAATTTGCAGCAGTCTATGGGAAAATAACTTTGGTTCTGGTTAACACAACACAAACCCATTACATCTTTTCCTTCACCTCACGTTCATGTGTTTGATGTGGTGCATACATGGTGTCTGTGCGTATGTCATACTGTACGTCATCTGTGTCATCGAAATAGCCTTTTACAGGGTAAACTGGTTTAGACCGTTACATCATTAGTTTGCTAGATTTTATGTAACAAGGTACCGCAAACCAAGCAACTTAAACAACAGAAATGTACTGCATCCCTTAGCTTGAGGTGGAGATGCTTGAGGTCTGAGGTCACTGCACCACAAAGGCCATGCTCCCTCTGACAGCACCAGGCAAGAGCTGTCCTAGGCCTCATTTCCAACTTCTGGGGCTCTGTTGATAGTCTGGTTGATCTCAATTTGTATACGTTGCCTTGATCTTGTCTTTATGTTCACGTGGTGTTATTGTCTGTGTTTGTGCTCAAGTTTCTGTTTGACAAGGATACCAGTCATGTTGGGTTAGGAGCCCATTTATTCCAGTATGACCCTATTTTCGTGTTAGGTCACATTCTGAGGTAATGGAGCTAGACCTTCAACATAAACATTTTTGGAGGATACACTTCAAGTAAGAGCAGCCTGTTTTGCATAAAAGGACTTGTTATAGTACTCTTAATACTGCATTTGAGTCAACATTTAGAAGGACAGTTCTATCTCTTAAGTACTATGTAATTTTCTTTTGCATGGACCCAGATATACTTTCTTGTTTTTTTTTTAATCAGTTTGGTAGGCTATTGCTATAGTCTGATTTGTCCCCACTTCAAATTCATGTGTTGAAAATTAATTGCTAATAAGATTGTCTTAGGAGAGGGGATTTAGAAGATGATTACGTCTGAAGGTTCCACCCTCATGCATGGAATTACTGCTCCTCTAGGCTGGAGAGAGCACCCATTCCAATCTGCCAGAGTGAGGGTGTAGGAACAAGATGAATCTCCATTTGACACACATCTGCTGGTGTCCTGATCTTGGATTTGTTTATATTCACAAACTGTGAGAAATAAATACCTATTATGTGTAAGTTACTAGCCTGTGGTACTCTGCTGTAGTCATCTGCACTGAGACAAACATGTGCCTGTTACCTTATTCTGTTTTCTGTTGTAACAATACCAGATATCGAGTAATTTAAAAAGAGGCTGATTTTGACTCATGATTCTGAGATGCTGAGAAAGCCAGGATTATGTGACTACATCTGCTGAGGGCTTGTGATGCTTAACTCATGGTGGAAATCAGGAGGGCAGGTGGGTGTATTAAAAAGCAAAATAAAAGGACAGCCTCTCTTTTTAACGGCCATCTCTCCCGAGACACCTCCAGTTTCTCAAGAGGGAGAATGAATTCATGAGAGAAAAATTTTAAACCACTTCCGAGGACTGTGTCCCTGCAATCCACTGACCTGGGGCCCTGCAATCCGCTTCCTTCCCCTAAGTCCCACCTTTCAATGCTGCAGTATTGAGGTTCTAGCATGTGAACTTTTTGGGCATATGCTCAAGCCAGAGTGTTTACCTGTATCTTCTGATTTATCGTTTTTTTTTTTTTTTAAATGATAAAACTCATTTGCGTAGGGTGTGACTGTGACACAGTCTGATGGCTGCATATTGTCACCCTAGGATTTTTCACTTGAGAAAACATGATTCCATTGGTGCTCTGGGCCATTCTATTTTAATTCATTTATTTATGCTTTCATGTTATTTACCATGCAATATTTTCTGTAAGTCTTCTTATGCATTTGTTGATTTAGGAAACATTAAACTTATTAAGGTATTTAATTAAATACTCAGTTTTGACTTTATATATGAAAACTTTACTTTCTTAACTGCTTGCTTTCCACAGTAAACTCAGTGCTGCTTTGAAATCATGAATTTAGTTTATTTGCTTGGCCCAGGGCCCCTATGCCTCTGTCCTTTTGGTGAGTAGGTCAATAGGCTGTTGTGGCCCTGTGTATTTTGTAAAATTATATGCCAAGCATTAGGAGCAGATTTTCCTGATCGGGTGCTTAGCTGGTCACCAGCTTCTTAGAGGCATTCTTAATCTTTGCCTTCCTCCACAGAGTAAAAATGTAGGGTGAGAAATTGATCACATTTTAGAAGAGAATCCATCCATCTTCTATAACTGGACTTGACAGTACCTGACCCAAATGGAGCTTTCTCCGAACTAACTTTAGGGGTGGCCAAATATAAGAGAGCCTGCAAGAGATGCTAGGGTTGGATGAAATAGTGCTGGTGCTTGCATGGTAAGGGTGACTTGAACCATGGTTTTGTCTTTTTTTTCTTTCCTTCATTAAAAGATTGTTAATGAGGTCATACTCACCCACACACTTGACATTGGACATGAAACTAGTAACGAGATAATTTCCCTTGAGTCTGTGGCTCTCCCTGACTAAAATTTGATTCAGTTAATTTTTGGAAACTTTTTTCTTCATGGTGATTCATTAATGTTGTTTCTGTGTTTTGGTTTTAATCTAGTTAGGAAAGTTTTGAGTGCCTTTCAAATTAATTACAATATTATTGCAGGCAACAAGACTTGATCTAAAAATATTCTGTCCTGGAGACAGTTACTGTGTGAGGCATAGTGATTAGGGGAAGGGAAACCGGGTCTTCTAGAGCAGATTTTATTCTGCTCACCCGTTAGTGCTGCTCAGAGAGTCCAGGACTCCCAGGAACTCAGGGTTTTGTTTAGGATGTAGTTGCGGAAATGGAAAGAGATATGAACAATTATAACTAGGTGAGTAGGTAGAGGTTCAGAACTATTCTAATATTCAAAATGGGTACCTGGCTGGCTTAATTCTGAATTTAAGACCAGATCGTCAAGTGACTGACTATGTGGATAAGAAATGAGTGGATTGCCTTGACCTTCCCCCATCCTCCCTTTCTGTTCTTGTGACTATGCAGCCTTGTTCTGAACTCTTAGATGTTCAGCCAGGTGTGGCCATCGAGGGTCGGAGCATGGAGAACACTGTAACACTCCAGAAGAATGCCCTTTCTCCTAGGATATTTGCTTTAATTCTTAGGCTTCTAAACGACCTCTTACCATAGTTTTAGGTCTCTTTTAAATTTCATTATTCAAAACAGATAGAGATAGGTTTTTTGAAATGAAAACTGGACTGTCTCTAAGAATTGCATCAAGGCAATTCTATAGTGCCAAGAAATCACTGAATAACAGGCCCAATACTTTTGTGCATACAGAGCTCATTGTCTACCCATACATTTAAATATACAAGATGCCCCAGTGAACATGTCTATTGAGAAAGGACAGGATGGGGGTCACAGCAGTTCATTCCTGTTGTGTTACTGCTGTTGTCCTTCCAAGTCAACATTGTGAAGGCCCAGACTCTCCAGCAAGTGTCCTGCTAGCCACCGCTGTGAAGAGTCAGCCCCTCCAGTAACTGTCCTGTTAGCCACCGCTGTGAAGAGTCAGCCCCTCCAGCAATTGTCCTGCTAGCCACTGCTGTGAAGAGTCAGCCCCTCCAGCAATTGTCCTGCTAGCCACTGCTGTGAAGAGTCAGCCCCTCCAGCAATTGTCCTGCTAGCCACTGCTATGAAGAGTCAGCTCCTCCAGTAACTGTCCTGTTAGCCAATGCTGTGAAGAGTCAGCCCCTCCAGCAATTGTCTTGCTAGCCACTGCTGTGAAGAGTCAGCCCCTCCAGCAATTGTCCTGCTAGCCACTGCTGTGAAGAGTCAGCCCCTCCAGTAACTGTCCTGCTAGCCAATGCTGTGAAGAGTCAGCCCCTCCAGTAACTGTCCTGCTAGCCAATGCTGTGAAGAGTCAGCCCCTCCAGCAATTGTCCTGCTAGCCACTGCTGTGAAGAGTCAGCCCCTCCAGCAATTGTCCTGCTAGCCAATGCTGTGAAGAGTCAGCCCCTCCAGCAATTGTCCTGCTAGCCAATGCTGTGAAGAGTCAGCCCCTCCAGCAACTGTACTTCATCAACCCTGCATTTGGGAAGAAATTCTTTTCTTCTTTCTCATATTTGGTCTGTTCTAGTGTGAATAGCAGGAAGTCTGTGGGAGATTCCATTTACACCCCTGCTTATGTAAATGTAGGGATTGTTTTAACTGCTCATGGCTCTAGGATGATTGGTCTTGCTAAATAAAATGCCATGACCAAGGCAAGTTATATCAGAAGAAAATTTTGGTTCATGTTCTAGAAGGATAAGAATCTTATCGTGGTCAGGAGGCCGAGCAGCAAGGGGCAGGTGTGACAGTAGGGACAAGAAGCTGAGAGCTCCCATCTTCAAACCCAAGTGCAAAGCAGAGAGTGAATTAAAAGTGATATGAGGCTTTTACTATCAAAGCCTGCCCTCAATGACGTATTTCTTTCAGCAAGGCTACATCACCCAAACCAAGTGTTCAAACACCGGGCGGGGCTTGTGGGGAGCATTCACATTCATATCACCACAGGCAATAACATTTCTTTCAAAACTTGGTTAGGGGACTTGAGAAGTGGTTCAGTCAGTAAAGTGCTTGTGTGGTACAAGCATGGGAACCTGAGTTTGATTCCCAGCATGCATAGGGGGAAAAAAAGCCTTATAAAGCTGGTGCTGGGGATGCAGATACAAGCAGATCCCTGAGACTTGCTGGTTATTTTATAGTTAGCAAGAGCACCTGGTCCCAGTGAGAGGCCCTGTCTCAAATAACAAGGTGGTTGGTGCCTGAGGAATGACATTTGAGTATCCTCTGGCTCAACTTCCCCACCCTCTCAGCTTGATAGGTCTCTGATCTCTTTTCTTCTCCTCCGTTCTATGAGTTGTTTGTCACTGTAGGAAACTCTCTTCTAGGCCTGACTTTCAAATCAGTGTGTTGGTCCTATAATCCAAACTTTATCCAGTTTGAGTGTATTACTCTAGATGACTTGACTAAGCCAATGGGTCTTAGCTGATCAAATTCCTTTCCCCTACTTTCTATTATTTGCTTCAGGGACCTAGGGTGAATCTGGGTGGAGTCTGCTGTCATTATCACATGGTTTACAAGGTTGTCAAAGGGAAGAGTATATTGGGAAAACATGGAAACTGTATATGCCAGGGATTTATATGAGCCCTCTTCCCTTGAATAGACCTCTTCCCTTTACATATGGGTACAGCCTTCAATAAGAGAAGATGTCACTCCAAATATGGTTACTTTATGCAGGAAAAAGAGGATTATATGGGTCTATGAGCTTTTTTAAACACAGGGCATTGCCAGCTAGCTTCCTTAGTGCTGGAAGGTTCTATTCATTCTCCTGGGGGAGAAAGACATCAATGAAAATGAGACGTTAATGGTCTTACCTGGTGCTGAACTATACTTTCTATCTACCAGGCAAGAAGCACCACTGTTGCAATCGTGGTACAACTGTTATGATGTAACCAACTGCTTTCTGGTTAGATTGAAGGCCTGCTCCAACAGGAGCCAATTCGTGCCTGTCACTGTAATCCTGGTTAAAAGCCCATGGCTGCAAAAGTCCTAGGTCCTAGAATAGAACCTACTATTGCTTTACTTAGTGGTCATGTTATCAAATTGCCTTCTAAATGTTTATGTTTTTACCCATAGACTGGGGTTGCTTTCCACCTTGGTCAGATAAACTTCTTTTTGTAGTGGGCAGCAGTAGACTTATAACTAGTCAGAGTTCTGGGATGAGACTGAGTGTTCAGCTTTAAAAGGGACATCTTTATCCTATACCCTCCCACTCCCAGCTCCCAAGACTTAGGGAACACCACAGAGAAGGAAGCTGAAAGTCTATAAGATCTGGAGGAGGAAGCATGCTGCCTTCAGGACATGGCGTGGCCATGGCACTCAGAGACTTTCAGGAGCTGTGGTTACTTGCACAAGACCTAAATAAAATCAAGCCAGGCAGTGATCCTATCATAGATTGGGGAGATATCTTCAGGTGACACTCCTTTACCCAGAGCTATGGGTAGTTGATAGTTGCTGGGAGGTCTCTCTTCTTTGAGGGTGTGGTATGGTAGGTTTCCCTTTTTCCAATGGATGGGCACATCCACATCCACACATGGTTAACACTAATTGGATTTAGTGGATTATCAACAGGAAAAAGGAACCAACCATGAAGCCAGGAGGTTGGAAGTGTTGGGAAGATATTGGGGAAAAATAGAGGTGAGGAATGAGGAATGCAAGAGGCATGTAATTGTATCTCATTGTATACATGTATGAAATTCTCAAAGAATAAACAAAAGGCCAGGCATTGTTTTTTTTGATCGCAGAAGAGTAAGTGAGGAAAATTGGAAGTATAATCAGGACTGGCCTTTCATTAAAGGGTGAGGGGGAGTGAGATAGCATACAGACAGCCCAGAGTCGAGAGAACAGCAAAGAAAGTTGGGATCATATACAGCTTTAAAAAACAAAACAAAACAAAACGCAAAACCAACCAGCCAAACAAACAAATACCTGTATTCTACCAAGAGCCTGCATTGAAAGGGAGATTTCCACCAGAGCTTCCAAGCCGGGGCCCAGGCTTGGCAACATCCTGACTCCTGAACACAGAGCCTAGTTGAGCTGGCCTAGACTTCTGACTTGAGGTTGTAACCTAATAAATGAGCATTCTTTTAATCTGATACATTTATGGGAGTTTGTTGTATAACATCAGAAAACCAATGAAAGTAACTTTCATTTGTAGTCCATTAGCTGGAACTTACAGCATGAACACAGAATGATTCTAAGTACAAAGAAAAAGGCCAAGAGAACCTGGTGTGCCCAGAGTGGAGCAAGGTTTTGGTTAAAAAGCCGGGTGATACATATGGTATCACATATTTGTAATCCCAGCACTGTGGAGGCTGAGGCAGGAGCAGCTCTAGTTCCAGGCTAGACTGGGCAGCATTGTGAGAGACCCTGCCTCAAGACACTCAACACACACACACATACACACACACACACACACACCCACACCAAATACAAAGTCTAAGAATTTAAAATGTTGTTTGAGTTTCTACAAAAAGAAGAGCTAAAATTTTCCTCTCATTGTGTATAGCGTTAATTTACATGTGTAATTATAAGTGTATCTATACACATGCAGCATGTCCATATACACATATATGAAATTTAAGTATAGTTTGCAGAATCAATATTTTCTTATTATATGTATTTTTAAGAGATTTTGTTGTTTACCATTTTCCCCTTATAATTCTTAGGTGTTTTTGTTTTTAATTTTCATGGTTTTCTTTGGTGAAGCTCTACTTAATTCTGTGGTCCCTGGTTATTTGTAAGCAACAGCATTATTAAATGCTTCCCAAGTGGCTCTTAGTTGAGTTGGCTGATAGTACAGTGACAGCTTTATTAACTTTAGAATGAGGTACCTCTGACCAATAAAAGTGTAAGTTAGAATTTCTACCAGGGAGAACAGGGTGGTCAATCATTCACCCTATGTCTGCTTTTGTAGTTTTGGGAGACCGATGCAAGTAGACACAATGAAATGACTCTCTCTGCTTCCAGTATATCTATGGTTGCATGAGAGTTTAAGGTTGCTCATGGAATTCCTGTTGAAGACTAAAGTCATGTAACACACTTGGGCATAGACAGTTAGTGATGTAAGCAGCAGGGCTGACTGCAGGAGTGGACTCTGCTGGATGTGGGAGGTAGGCCTTTTGACAAAATGCTTGGATCTATGGTTCAACCTAGTTTTCCAGCACAGCTGGTGTATAATGTACTAGGCATAATTCTGAAAGGATGAGGTCCTGCATCCCGTGATGACCTGTGCTGCAAGGAGTTGCTACCACAAGTGGACTTGCTATTGATAGGGGATTCTAGGCAGGGAGAAAGTGAATTAAAGGGCCTCCTGCAGCCATCTCTTTTTTTGCACCCTGTGAGACACAGGGATACTAATACGTCTGTTTCTTCTGCAACAGATGGCAGGATCATTGGTCAGTAACACCCCGTAGACAGGGAATTAGAACCTTCACAAGGAGACAGATCTCAGGTATTATGGTGGAAACTCTCTCAGCCGTTTGATGCACTTTCCCAAGCACTTCATTCCATGGTTAGATTGGAGCGAACCAACCCTGGCCTTCTCGTAAGGGATACGAATCCACACACTGCTTGCAGGTAATTGCAAGGTTGAAGATGAAGCGATGGCTGAAGACCACCCAACTAAAAGTAAAGTAACAGCCATAAATCAGTTATTCCTTCCTGCCTCAGAGTTCAGGTCACCCTGAGCAGGTCTTACCTGCTAAACCAAATAATAGCAAGGGTAAATATTTCTTCTTAAGTTGGCTGAAAGGGATTGATGGTGAGTCACATTTGCAGCCAAGGGCCTGAGAGCAGAGCAATATTGCAGCTTCTCAACAAGAATTAAGAGTAACAAAGGCCCTGGGCACCTGTACTTCCTCATTTCCTGCTGTGACCTCCTTACTCTGCACGCTGTGGATTTCTTGTACTCTATCGGATGTGTAACTTTCGGCCACTTATACTTCTGTCTCTACCCTAATGTGTATTGCCTTATGTTGATGCTTAGGGCACTCCCCTGCTCTTCATCTCCAGTATTTAGTCCAGGAGTTACCTTCTGAGGCCATTTAACAATTCTTTTTAAGGAAACCAAGAACATTCAAAGGGTCTCCGTGCCTTATTCCCCCATGCCAGTGTCAAGTTGAGAAACTTGGCCATGAAGAAGAGATGGTTCAGTGTTTGAGTAAGTAACCTAAAGGCCAAGTGTCCTGTGAGGATTGACTGTAGACACTCAGCTTTCATCTTTTTGTTGGCCCAAAATACTCGCTGAGGTGGTCCTACTGTGCTCCTTTCTCTTGAGGGTAGTCCTGGGTACGGTGGCTCACTTGTCATTTTTTTTTTTTTTTTTGGTTTTTCGAGACAGGGTTTCTCTGTGTAGCTTTGCGCCTTTCCTGGAACTCACTTGGTAGCCCAGGCTGGCCTCGAACTCACAGAGATCCGCCTGCCTCTGCCTCCCGAGTGCTGGAATTAAAGGCGTGCGCCACCACCACCCGGCCGTCATTTTTTTTTTTTAATTTTTATTTTGCAATACAATTCAGTTCTACATATTAGCCACGGATTCCCTTGTTCTCTCCCCTCCCGCCCCCCATTCCCACCTCCTCCAGGGCAAAGCCTCCTCGGCGGACTGAGATCAACCTGGTAGACTCAGTCCAGGCAGGTCCAGTCCCCTCCTCCCAGGCCGAGCCAAGCGACCCTGCATAAGCCCCAGGTTTCAAACAGCCAACTCATGCAATGAGCACAGGACCCAGTCCCACTGCCTGGATGCCTCCCAAACAGATCAAGCCAATCAACTGTCTCACCCATTCAGAGGGCCTGATCCAGTTGGTGACCCCTCAGCCATTGGTTCATAGTTCATGTGTTTCCATTCGTTTGGCTATTTGTCATTTTTAAACTGTTAGCTATGTTGTTCACATGCTGTCTGTGAGTAAGGGAGACCTGAAGCCCCCCAACCTTTCACTAAGGACACCGTCCACCATTTGTACACTAGGGAAATGTTCTCTGGAGGTTGGATTGTCTGCACCAACATGAAGCGCTTACTCAGACAAGTTAATATCCTGGTATCTGGAGATCCATTCTCCTCTCATGCCTGCAAGAAACATTAAATACTAGTCTTTTCCACCAAACGTTGTAAAAACTTGTATGCATGACAAGGCAATAAAATCCTTGTATTCCCCCCACCTTGGAAAACTTTTATGCAAATGTTTTACTCACTCACCAACAACTGGTAAAAACCTTTGTTTACATGGAAGTACTGGGAATTGAGTGGATCCCCTTCTGTCTTCCCTTCGTTTCTTTATGCTGACTCTTGTAAAGCTAGCCAATCACAAGACTGTCAGGTCAGATCCCAGCCAAAGTGGAAGAGACAACCACCACCTGTGTTAGAATAAAAAGCAAGTGGCCCTGTGCTTGCTCTGCGGAGTACACCCTCCCGATGAAGAGTCATGCCTTGTTGAGACACTTCAGTTGGAGTGGTGGTCTCTTTCTTTGGGACCCCCCATCATATTTCTAGCATACCCAACCTTGTCCTTGAATTTTATCCCTTGGTCCACTTAAGTTGAACAAATTATTTTCCATTAAACTGTTGGATCATTTTTACCATGAACTGCCTTACATGAAAGGATATGTGCTAAACAGAAAACATTATAAAAATTTGTGTCAATTGTTTGCCAAAACGTGATGAATGTTATTTTACTTCTGCTTTTCAGAGGCACACTGAGTTATGTGGCTATCACGAGATGAGAGTTAGCCCTTTATACATCTCTATTCTTCTTGTCCAGTGGTACCATGTCTGCTGCTTGCCACTATGAATGATTTGAGTCAACTTAGAGTTGGTCTCTTGGATGCTGTAGCCTCTTCCTGTATGGTAGAATAATTTGTCTATTTCCCAAGTTTGCAGTTACTTTGATGGGTTTAGTTGTTGCTGTGAGCTATTAAGTGGATATTGTTTTAAGCTGGTACTTAGTTTTACAATGTTGACTATATTAGTGTTCTTCAGCCGGATTGTCTTAGATATAAGAAGGGCTTTATCATGGACAGTGGCTCCTGAAACTACAAAGGCCCAGAAATCCTACACTATGTGCTGGGTGATAATTGGAAAACCAGGGGAACTGATTTGTAGTTCAGTCTAAATAGAGACCCAAGAACCATGATAGCCCAGAGTGTGACTTAACCATCTAAGGTCTAAGGCAAAGGACTAGACCTGGGCTGTTTTTAAAGCTCTGGAATCAAGACTCCTGAGTCTGCCGTTCGGGTGTATGAGCAGAGGAAGATGTAAGTCAGTCCAGGCTCTAGAAGAGGGTAAATTCCACTTCTTCTGCCTTTTTCTTCTATCCAGGTCCTTAAGGGATTGGATGAATTTAGTTCAATCTGTTTAAAATGCTAATGTATTCCAGAAAACTCCCTCTGAGACACACCTAGAAGGATGTAATGTTTTATCAGCTGAGCTTCTGCTGATACGGCATATAAAATTGACCATAACTCTGACTTAATTTAAAAATGAATCATTTCGCCCGGCGGTGATGGTGCAAGCCTTTAATCCCAGCACTCGGGAGGCAGAGGCAGGTGGATTTCTGTGAGTTCGAGGCCAGCCTGGGCTACAGAGTGAGTTCCAGGAAAGGCGCAAAGCTACACAGTGAAACCCTGTCTTGAAAAAACAACAACAACAAAAATGAATCATTTCAGCATCTATCTATCTATCTATCTATCTATCTATCTATCTATCTATCTATCTATCTATCTACCTACCTACCTACCTACCTACCTACCTACCTACCTACCTATCTATCTATCTATCTACCTACCTACCTACCTACCTACCTACCTATCTATCTATCTATCTAACTATCTATCATCTAATTTGTGGAGGTGTGAAGAGATTTCTGAATGTTAACCAAGCTGCCCTGGAAATCATAATTCTCTTGTCTCCACCTACTTCCAAGTAGCTGGACCTACTGCAGCATATCACTGAACCCAGCCACAGTATCATTTTCATCAAAATGTCATTTACTAAACGCAATGCTCTATACTAATCTACTCTTACTTGAGGAAATATATGCACTTGAGGTTTATTCTGCCTTTGTTAAACTAGATTAGCAAAACAATATGCTAGCCATAGCCTGAGACTTTCTAGAAGTAAAAAAGCAGGAGAGAAACCTCAGTTGATGGCGCCCTTCCTAAGGGATGGAGTGTTATTGAGGTTGTGGTATTATGCAGTATGTATTTGGCTTTGGTCCCAGCTTCCTGGCAAAAGACTTCAAAACCCTTGGAATTTCCTGCAAAGTTAGGGTTTTTTATTATTATTTATTTTATTTTTTTCCCCACTAATGAAATGACTGGTGACTGGGTCCTTTTACAGCTTCAGGATGGGGCTGGTTCCAGGTATAGGGGTAATTTGAGGGTGGAGACCTTAAGCCCTGCCCTAACCTTCAGAGAGGGGAAAAGGGCTGAAGGTTAACTTGATAATCAGCGGCCAAGGATTTAGTCAGCCATGACTACATAAGGAAGCCTTCAGAAAGTGGAGCGTCACAGTGTATGGAAGGACTCCTGATGCTGGGCCAGTGGAGCTTGCTGGAGGATGGGTGCTGTGTGTGGAGAGCCCCCACAGCTCTGGCCTGCTCCCTCAGCTCACTCTGCACCTCTTCTGTCTGCCTGTTCACCTGTAGCCTGGGTGTATTCTTTGAAGTGAACAATTTAAGTATTTTTCTTTTTCAGGGTTCTGTGAGACATTCTACCAAATTCTTGGAACCTAGGCAAAGGGCAATGGCAACTGTGGTTTATTTATTTTATTTAATTACTTATTTGCCACTCATTGAAAGTAGTTTTTTTTTTCCTCACATAACATATCCAGAACATTACAGTTTCTCCTCTTTCTAGTCCTCCGGTTTCTCCCACTTCTCTGCCCATCCATCTCCGTTTTGTCTCTCATTAGAAAACAGCCTTCTAAAGGATGATAATAAGATAAAATACAAAATAACCATCAGAGCTGGACAGAACAAACAGAAGGAAAATAGCCCAGGAGAAGGCATAAGAAACAGAGGCCCACTCATTTGCACACTCAGGAATCCCATAAAAATACTAAATTGGAAGCCATAATATATATGCAAAGGACTTGTAGTGTGAAAAGAGAGAAGAAAAAAATTAAATAAAGTAAAATAAAAATAAAAAATAGCAAGATAAAATTTTTAAAAAGGCAAAACATTGACATGCCATCATGAGACAAGGAACCTCCATGAGTTCATTTTCTGTGGCTGTCTACTGCTGGGCATGCAGCCTACCCTCAAGAGTAGCTTGCTTCTTCAGTGAGACTCCCTTGGAGGAAATGAAGTTTTCATTTGCAAGTGGTTATCAATTGAAGATTGCTTCTGGGTCAGGGATGGGGGCATCCTTCTCTTTTTTAGCTCCAGGACTCCATCTGGTGTATATCCATGCAGGCACCATCCATGCTGCCTCAGTCTCTGTGGGTTCTTACGTGCATCAGTCATGTTGACTTAGAAGGCCTTGTTTTTTGGTGTCCTCCATCCCCTCTGTCTCTTGTGCTCGTTCCTCCTCCTCTTCTGCAGGATTCCCTAAACCCTGAGGGGAGGGATCTGATGAAGACATTCCATTTGGGGCTGAGTGTTCTAAGGTCTCTCACTCTGAAAAATGTCTGGCTGTGAGTTTCTGTATTTGTTCCCTTCTGCTGCAGGAGGAAGCTTCTTTGATAATGACTGAAGGAGACACTGGTCTATGAGTATAGCAGAATGCCATTTGATTGCTCCATTTTTGTTTGTTTTGGTTTTGGGTGGTTTTTGTTTTTTACAACAGTAGTATTTGGTTTTACCCTAGGTCCCTGGTCTCTCTAGTCTCAGGTTCTTGGTCACCCAAGCAGTGTTAGGTATGATTCCATCTCATGGAGTAGACCTCAAGTAAAGTCAGATACTGGTTGGTTACTTCAACAAACTTGGCGCCACCATTGCACTAACATCTCTTGCAGGCAGGTCACCATTGTAGTTGAAGGGTTTGTGGTAGGTTGGTGTTTGTGTTTTTCCTTTGGTAGCATGCAGTTCCAGTCCCAAGAACAACGTCTAGTAGGGGTGAAGGCTCTAGGTAGGGACCAGCTCAATTTCTCCATATTCTGTGAGTCGTATAGGGGTTGTCATCAGCAATGCAGCCTTGTCAGTTTGTGAAGAGCGACCTATAGTCCAGGCTACAGCCTCGGTTGTTTAGGGATTCCCATGGGCCCCTTTGGGCAACAACTCAACTAGATGTAACACAAATCCTGGTATTTGAAGGCTTATTTGGTGACAAGCAAGAGATGCCAGTCAGGGCTCTCTTCCCTATTACTTGGTGATTTCATTTAGATTGTATATATATATATATATATATATATATATATGTGTGTGTGTGTGTGTGTGTGTGTGTATATGTACATATATATGTATATGTATGTATATATAGGTACATGTATGCGTATATATATGTATATGTATATATGTATTAGGAAGCTTCTATTGTATTAGGTTTCCATACTACCTTCAAATGGCCCCCAATTTTAGCTGTCTCTCCCTCTATTCCTTCCCTTGTCCCCCTCTGCCTTCCCCCTCTACTTGATCTTTCAGTTCCAGCCTCTCCCATCCAAATAACTATCTTAGTTCTCTTTCTTATGGAGATCTAACTGTCCTTCCTAGTCTCTTACTCTATGCCTAACCTTTGGGGGTTCTATGGATTATGACTTGGTTATCACTGATTTTTTTTTTTTTTTTGGTTTTTCGAGACAGGGTTTCTCTGTGTAGCTTTGCGCCTTTCCTGGAACTCACTTGGTAGCCCAGGCTGGCCTCGAACTCACAGAGATCCGCCTAGCTCTGCCTCCCGAGTGCTGGGATTAAAGGCGTGCGCCACCACCGCCCGGCGGTTATCACTGATTTAACAGCTAATATCCACATATAAGCAAATACATATCTTATTTGTCTTTCTGGGTCTGGGTTAGCTCACTCAGAATGATTTTCTTCTCATTCCATTCATTATCTGTGAATTTCATTTTTTTTTTTATATGACGGAGTGCTATTCCATTGTGCAAATGTACTAAGTCTCTTCATCCATTCTTCTGTTGAAGGACATCTAATCTGTTTCCAATTTCTGGCTCTTAGGAATAGAGCAGCAATGAACATGGTTGAGCAAATGTCTGTGTGGTAGGATGAAGTGCCCTTTGGGTATATGCCCAAAAGCAGTACAGCTGAGTCTTGAGATAGATAGATTCCCATATTCCAGAGTTACCACCACACCAATTGCCATAATGGCTGGACAAGTTTGCACTCTCACAAGCAATGGATGACTGTTTTCCTTGCTCCACATCCTCTCCAGCATGAGCTGTCACTTGTGTTTTTGATCTTAGCCATTCTGACGGGTATAAGATGAAGTCTCAAAGTAGTTTTGATTTGCATTTCTCTGATGACTAAGGATTTTGAGTATTTCTTTGCGAGTTTCTCAGCCATTTGAGTTTCCTCTTTTGAGTTAATACTCTGTTTAGATCTGTACCTCATTTTATAATTGGGTTATTTGTTTTCTTGGTATCTATTTTCCTGAATTCTTTATATATTTTGAATATTAGTCTGCTATTAGATATGTAGTTGTTAATAATCTTCCCATTCTGTAGAATGCCACTTTGTCCAAATGATGGTGTCCTTTCCTGTACAGCTTATTCGTTTCATTGGGTCCCATTTATTAATTGTTGATCTTAATCCTTATGCTAATGGTGTTCTGTTCAGAAAATTTTTTTCTGTGTCAGTGAGTGTTAGCCTATTTTTCACTTATTTCTTTCCTGTCAGGTTTGGTGTATGAGGTTTTATGTTGAGGTCTTGATCCATTAGGAGTTGAGTTTTGTGCATGGTGATAAGTACGGATCTATTTGCATTCTTCTACATGAAGCCGTCAATTTTGAGCAGCACCATTTGCTGAAGATGGCTTTTTTTTCCAGTTTGTATTTCTGGCTTTGTTATTAAACAAACAAACAACCAAGCGTCCATAGTTGTGTTGATTTATGTCTGTTTTTTTTCAATTCTATTCTATCAATTGACATGTTTGTTTTTATGCCAATACCATGCTGTTTTTATTACTATATCTCTGTAGTACAGCTTGAAATCAGGCTTGGTCATACCTCCAGCGGCAGTTCTTTTATTGCTAAGGATTGTTTTAGCTATCCTGTTTTTTATTTTTGTGTATGTTTCCATATGTAATTGAAAATTGTCTTTTCAAGATCTGTGAAGAATTGTGTGGGAATTTTGATGGGCATTGCATTGAATCTGTGATTGCTTTTGGTAGGATGAATAATTTTGTTATATTAATACTACTAATCCATGAGCATGGGAGATCTTTCCATCTTCTGGTGTCTTCTTCAATTTCTTTCTTCAATGTCCTAAAGTTTTTTTTAATCACAAAAGTTTTCCACTTTCATTGTTAGAGTTACTCCAGATATTTTATATTCTTGAGGCTATTGTGAAAGGTGTTGTTTCCCTGATTTTTTTCCTCAGTGCATTTGTAATTTGTATATAGTAGGACTACTTATTTTGTATCCAGCTATTTTGCTTAAAGTGTTTATCAGCTGTAGGAGTTTCCTGGTGAAGTTTTTATGGTTCCTTATGAATGCTATCATAACATCTGCAGATAAGATTTTTTTACTTCTTTTCCAATTTGTATCTCCTTGATCTTCTTCAGCTGTCTTACCACTCTAGCTAAGACTTTAAATACTATATTGAATAGGTGTGGAGAGAGTGGACAGCCTTGTCTTGTTCCTGTGAATTTCTCTCCATTTAAAACAACTGTAATTTATAGCTGGTTGGTTAGAAGCACAGGATATAACGTGTGCAGGTGATTGGTATCCCTGGACAGTCTTGTGGATCTGATAGTCTTTCCAGATTGGGTCAGAGTGAGTTGAGTGAGAAGATTCAAGGTGTCTGCTGTAGAAACACCTGTCGAACTGGCTGCTTGTGCTAAGAAATCTCTACAGATTTCCCAAGATGCGGTCACACAAATTCTGTGTTGAGTGTAGTGAGAGTACAGGAAGAGAGAGTCCTTGCTTCTTCTCTGCCCTTAAAAGGGTACCAGCCTGCTTTGACTATGTCACTCACAACATGTCCCTCCTAAGCTTGAGGTTAGAAGTGGTTCACTGTCCTCTGATCATCCGGGAGTTATTTTTTATTTATATCAGTTATGAGATTTGATTATCACCAAAGGAAAGGCTATTTGTTTAGAGAAGCGTGTGTCGCTAGTTCAGAAGAGGAGTGAAAGGTGAGCATCAAAAGAAACTTGGACTCATTTATAACGAGGCCCCAGTCACTGGGCGGTACAGAGTGTGGTCGGTAGGAGCCCAGTGTAGAAGCTCAGGGCATGGGTCAAAGTTCCTCCTAGTGTTCTAGTTCTGAGCGCCTTCGCAGCCCCAGAGCAGTCACTAGGCACTGATTGTAAATGCTTCCCTCCCATACCCCCTTCCCCCATTCCTCAGTTCCATGGCTAGGGGCTTGATTTTAGGCTTGTGCCTTAGGCTTCCAATCTTAATTCTCTGTTATTTGAAATCTAGCTGTCATTTTTGGTTTGTTTGTTTGCTTGTTTCTCCTGTGGGGATCCACTCAAAGATCTTTGTCATCTGCGTGTTAGGCAGCTGTACTGAGCCACACCCCCGCCCTGTAGTGATCTAAAGAACAATTCTGCTTAAAGCTTTTTAGTGACTCTTTGTGGCTTTTGGCATTGAGGCCCTACAAACCCAGCTAAGGGGTTCGGGTCCACTATTGGCTGATTGTCTCATCTCTCTCAGCTCTTTACCTATGCTTGTCTATACTAATGTTCCCGAGCCTTTCACGTCTTTGCAAATGATGTTCATTCTGCAGAAAGGATTTTCTTACTTTGCAGCCTTTCTTCTGTGCTCGTCCCTCTGGACATTTCCTTCCTGGGTTCTATGTTATACTCAACTAATCACTTCTTCTCTTAAAAGTCTTAGCTTGACATCATCTTAGGGAAACTTATTCATCCCACATTTAGTGCGGGTCAAATGCCTGCCAATATTCAGTGGAAATTGCCCATAGTAGCTCTTCAAGGAGATCACTTGGCACACTATTCTGAAGTCACCATTTCCCTTGTTGGTATCCACCAGGGAACTCATCTCTTTATCTTCACTGTATACCAGGTGCTTGTCCTGTAGACTTCCAACTGATGTTTGCTGAGTGAATCTCTATTTCCTGTTTCTTTTCTATAATATTTATAATTTAACGTTGTGTCTAGGCATATATTTTTGTTTATTTTTACTTACATATTATATGACTATAACTTTGTACCTAGATGTTACAGCATACCTTCATAAAGTTGTAAATTTAAAATCAGCTTTCTTAACTGTAACAATAGCTAATTAGCTAGCAATGTTTAAGGTCCTTTACTACCCACAAAACCTCATGAGGTTACAGCATTATTAACCTCCTTTTTATAGCTGATGAAAATGAAGATTGGAGAGGCTAAGGTGTTCAAGATTACATAGCTTCAGTGGTAGAGTTAGGTTTTGAAACCATACCTGCTACATCTGTTATGAGTCCTGTTGTCGCTGTTTGTAAGCAGTAAGGAGAGGTGTACCCTTGGTATAAAAAGTAGACAAGCTTGAAAAGGCAGTAAAGGAGAGTACTACAGGTGACTGAGGTTAAAATGCAAAAGTCATGGTAATCACATGTCGTTTTTCACTGTTTAGATGGGCAGAGATGAAAAGGATGACAACATTGAACGTTAGGAAGACTATCTGGATGTGGCTTTCTCTCATTTTCCCGATTTTGGCGTGGGGAGTTGAGACAGGGTTATGCTTATGTAGCTCAAGCTGGCTTCAAACTTGTGGTCATCCTGCCTCTGCCTCTGGAGTGCTGTCATTCCCCTAGGAGCTGCAGGTTCCTGTTGATGGAAAGACCACTGTAATATGCCTGCACACCCGTGGTTCTCTTCTCATACTTCTGATTTTGAGCCTATCCACAGAAAACCAGTGTGTAAACATACAAGACTGGGAACAAGATTATTCACTTTAGTAGTTACCGTGAGACTTGAAACAACCCAAATACAAACACAGAGAAACTAAATCCTAGTGTGTCATTTATAAAAACTGTTCATAGCTCTTTTATTCACAGAGCAATATTTATTGGCATAGGACAGTATTCAAAATTATTGCACACTAGCCCTCCCCCAAATATGTGCTATAAATAAGCCTAATGTTACAATGACAGCCGCTGAAATACATGAATAATTTGTATGCAAGACTCTATTACTTCAATGATTTTTTTTTCATATGAACATTGAGCATTGATTATTCCTCGGCACTGGGATTTTGGATGAGCAGTTTGTGTTTCTGCTTTCCTTCCTATCTTTGGTAATTTGATATTAGACCTCTCACTGGATTTTCTTTTCACTCCATCTTCATTTACTCATTCCTACCCCTACTTTCCCATGTTGAGTTGAAGACAAGGACTAGAAGAATTTTAGGAGCCAGGATAGGAACTAAGAGCAAACACAGTTTTGAGAAACCATTTCTCCTTTGGATTTAGCTTAAGAGCGCTGACTTGCCTTGCCCTCTGTGGAGTCCAGGATTGAATTGTTACTGGAGCTTCTTCTGAATACATAGCCTCTTTTCCTGCTTCTCCAGGAAGTGGTTGTATACCATAAACAGGCAGCTGCCAGTGGCTTTTGTAGTGCTTCTTAAATGAAAATTTTTGTGTTGAGACCCCTCTTCTTGTCTTTGTGTCAAGAACTGACTGCTTTGTGTGAAGGGGGCAGCTGGGACATGTAGTACAGAAGGGTGTGCCTGGGGCCAGATGGGAGCTGCCTACAACTTAACCTCCTGCCATTTGAGCAGGAACTTCTGGACATCCCTTGCTTTTAGCTATGCCACAGAAGACTGACTTGAAAACAATAGTATTCTACCAAAGAATGAAGTAGAGTGCAGACATGCCATAAGCAGGTAGGGGGTGTTCCTTGTGATGCCCTTTGAAGTAAGAGAACAGTGTTGGGAGTTAGGGGTGGGGGGTTCCTTATGGACAGATGAGTGCAGAGTATAGGAAGCCATAATGGAAAAGTCATATGCCATTGCTGTATCTCAAACAAAGTGGGACAGGGTAGAAAAGCCCCTGTCGTGATGCAACCTCGGAAATGAGGATTCTGTCTAGAGGGCACACGTCTAACAAAGTCACCTGTCACACCAAAGGTGCCCCATGCTGGGATAAGTGTGTCTCCAGGGACTGCTCACCTGTTGGTGGACCCTGGCACTCATGTCAATCTCTGAAAAACATAATTTGTGAGATTATTTCTGTGGTAGAGCTTACTTTTCCAACCTCTGCAGAATCTCATTAAACTTGAAATTGAATGAGATTCTTGACCAATAGTATTTGCTTCTGCTAAACTGATGCTTTTATTGGATGCATACTTCTTCTTATATTGGTTTATTTGACACATTTAAAAAACAACCCAGTGTGGAGGAAGACCTCACAATCTCCCACTCCTAGCTCAGGAACTATTATTAGTAGCTAGAGAGGGAGAGTCAGTGTCTTTAAGAGTGTAATTTCTGGTAGATTGACCACGTGACGTGTGTGCATGCACACATGTATGATGTATCTATGTGGATGTACTTGTGCCATTGTCCACACATGGAGGTCGTTTCTCACCCTCCACCTTTATATGGGTTCTGGGGATTTAACCCGGGTCTTCATGTTTTTGATGTTGACATGGAGCAATCGTAGCAGCGCATGAGAGTGGTTTTTGAAGGAAGGCAGAAGTAGCAGAGGAGAGCGCTGACATCTGTCGATTCTGCATGTGTGCTCCTTAGGTGGCTCCTGAAAAGCAGGATGCTGTGCAGCATTCCCCACTCACAAGTGACATTGCTGATACAGGAGAAGTTACAGCCTGACCTCTGGGTTTTTCTGGAAAGCTCTTAAGGTGTGTATGTTAATAAGCTGCTGTATAAGCGAATTTGATTTTAAGACTCCTTAAGAAAGATGGATTCCTGACTGCTTTACTATTTTAGCCTCCTTTGCTCTGAGTGGATTGCTGGGTTCATGGTCCCTCTTGATCTGTGGTGGACATATCGACCAGAAAAATCCTGGAGCAGCTCCGACCCTGTGAGTGGCGCCCCGTCACTTGCTCTCTGCTGTGATGTCAACAGGGTCTTTCCTTTGCTTCCTGCATCGCTTGATGGGCGCTTATATCCCAGCCCCGCGCCTTTACTGAGAGCTGCTGCAATGGCTTCCCAGGCCAGCTGTGATCACATCTGGTTGCTGCCACTCATAAGGCTGTGGAGAGAGCATTGGCATTAAACAATCCCCTCCTCAGCGCCTCTGCTTGGTTTCTAGAGTCTTCTGTGAATAGGTAGAATATAGGGTAATATTCGCACAGAGGCCAGTTTAGGAAATATTGGAGCAGGCAAGATTAATGACGTTTCTGTGTGACAGGACTTCTAGAGTCTAAATATGATTAAAAAGTTTCCACAATTCTTGAAGCAGGGTGTAGTTAGTTTCTCGTACTTGGTTAGTAAATCCTCTGTGCCCATCTGTTTTCTTCTGATCTCTCTTCATTTTCCCTCCTTTATTCTTCCTTTAAAACTTATTTTAAAAGGTTTGTTACAGATTGCCTGTGTATCAGATAACGGTGTTTTTCTTCTAAAAGTCCTTAAAGCTCGGAGGGCTGCACACACACACACACACACACACACACACACACTTGCACATACAAATACAGAATTACTGTATATGTGGTACTGGGGATGGAATCCACCCCTGTACATGTTAGGCAAATGCTATGCTACTGAGCTATATCCCTAGTCATGTATGTGTTCCTTTAAGTGAGAATATTACATATATTTTGAAAATAGGTTTGGGAACTTTTGCAAATGTTACTGCTTTCTTTTCCCCTTCTTCCTTTTTCTTGGTGTGTGTAGGAGGATTTGGAGGGTGGCAGTGCTGGGGATTAAACGCAGGTCCTTGTGTGTGCTCAGCACACGTTGTACCTCTGAGATAAAATAGCAGCTTCAGTACTGAGGCTTTTTGAAAAATCTTCCTTGCTCAATAAAAGTTTCATATTTAATATGTCAAATAATTAGACCATCATGATTTTACTCTTTAAGTAGTAAGAACTATAACATGCCCATCTTGATTTCTTTATTATTTATCATAAATCGAGAGTCAGATTAACTTTATTGAGGAACATTGAATTATATCATAGCATTTTTATGGCATGCAAATGGTTAATTTACTGTTGAAACACCTGTCCACAGAGAAGGCATATTGGTACCAAACCATTTAGCTTAGAAAACAGAGGCTGAGTGACTTGTCCACCTTCCATGAAAAGTGATGTAATTGTGAGTGATTGGAGACATCTTGTGCACTCCTTGTGCAGATGCACAGGCTTCCCTTGACCCATGCTCACATGGCTGGGAGGGGAGGGAAGGGAGAGAAGCAGCTGATAGCACAGTGGATGTTGATGCTATTCTCCAAATACCCAACATGGCAAGGGCTGGAGGTTGTCTCTCTTTGCCCCAAAAGCCATTCACAGACATAGAAACTCATACCTGCATCATTTGGAAGGATTGTACAGACAGCAGTAGATTTTCTTCAGGAATGTTATGAATTTTGAGGACTAAGAATTCAGGGAAATTTCCCTTCATAGCATTGTGAGAGAGAAGCTTTACAATATATTTTTGCTTGATAATTTCTAGGGAGCAATAAATTGAGGGGAAATTGATTTACCCACATGGCGGTGCAAAGATCTTTAGCCTTTGTGTTTGTGGTTTTGACAGAATCGTGTTGTACATTCAGTATACCTAGCACACACAGGAACTGTCTTTTAAAATAGGTTTGGTAATTAATGTCCCTTGGATGAGTAATATATCTGAGACCCAGAACCCCCTCTGGGGTGTGGCCTCATTCTTCCTTTCTGACTGTAGTTTTAATGGCTTATTTCCATGTGGTTCAGGCTCACCTTTTATACCAGACTACTAGTCCTATAGAATTTCCTTTTCTAATGCCAAATCTGTCCTTGTGAAACAAATGTCAGCTTCCGAAACACTGTCAGTGCTCATTATTTTCACCAGCCCTGATGTAGTACATCCTGTGGTCATCTCTCAAGGTGGACAACCTCAGCCCCTGCTGTCCTTCATGGTTCACATGTGACTGACACCTACCTCTGCCCTTGTCACTTCTGTGCTTAAAGACCTTTAAGGCATTCCTCTTCAAAGATCAAAATCCCAAACAGAGAGCTACTGGGGCCTTTTTGACATGTCCCCCATCTTTTGGCATTCTCTCTCAACCTAGGGCAAGTTTCTCCATGTCTGTGTTCTAGATGTCTATCTTGCAGGTGGTTGGTAGGAAATCGTTACTTGCCAGGCTGTGTGCTATGTTCTGGATGTGGAGATGTGAATGAAGTGTTCATCCCCTGCCATCGTGGACCTGGAGGTGCAGTGATTGACAAAGTCTAGCAATCATTGCAAGTGTGGAAGGGAAATTGGTCACAAGTGCAACAAAGGCCAGTGCTGAGGCCTCTCCATGGAGGCCATCCCTAACGCTGCCGTGGAGAAATTCTCATTTTTCAGTATGTGGAAAAGCTAAAGGTTAAAATATTAAGTGTATCTGGGAAATTCTCACCAGCTAAAAGCATCACAGATATTGGCATGGTACTTCTGTTTGGTTATCTAAGAGTAGAAGGCAGTTTGACAGGCAGTTGCATATTTTTGATTGGAGAGGGTGGTCTTGTGGGTAAAAACAACTTTGTGTCCTAGGATGCTGAGGTCTGAGGAATCCCCAGCTCTGAGAGCTCCTGTGAATGCATAGAATTTATGTGATTTCTTACCATAGGCACTCAGCAGTGGGTGATTGTGGAGTATTTGTGTCCATGAGAATGTGACTTTAAACTGAGAAGATAAGAGTGTGCAGAAACCAGCCCTTGGTGAATTAGGGAGACATATGTGGACAAGCATCCCAGAGCAAGTGACTTGGGGTTGTCGGGCCAATGAGGT
Organism: Peromyscus californicus insignis; assembly: GCF_007827085.1. Taxonomy (NCBI): domain Eukaryota; kingdom Metazoa; phylum Chordata; class Mammalia; order Rodentia; family Cricetidae; genus Peromyscus; species Peromyscus californicus. The sequence continues at coordinate 66,037,386 of NW_026294573.1, read as the reverse complement.
GGGCCTGAGCCTAGTCTACTGCCTGCCTATGTCCTGTCAGCTTGGGGGCTGGTTCACTCCCACTCATCCTTTAGGGCTGGTTCATGCCCACTCATCCTTTAGGGCTGGTCCATGTCCACTCATCCTTTAGGGCTGGTCCATGCCCACTCATCCTTTAGGGCTGGTCCATGCCCACTCATCCTTTAGGGATGGTCCATGCCCACATATCCTTTAGGGATGGTCCATGCCCACTCATCCTTTAGGGCTGGTCCATGCCCACTCATTCTTTGACTGGGTCCAGATGTTACTTCTTGAAGACCTCTTCTTTATGCCATAGGATTCCTTTAGTTTCTCTGACACACTTATCATGGCTGTGAATGTATTTGAAATTTGTAGCCATTGAGTAATTGTCTCTCTCCTTTGCTTTCTAAATCCTGATGGCAGGGGTCAAGTTGATGCTTTTATTTGAACGCGATGATGGTGATCAGCATAAGTAACACCATCTAGTGTTCACTGTCTAAATGGACCCTCACAATAATCCGTGGAGTAGGCACCACTGTACCCATTGTACTGATAAGGAAACAATGGCACAGAGAAGTTAAGAGTTCATCTAAAGCAACATAGTTACCCATTGATGGTGGAGGCAGAACTGGCAGAGGACACTTTAAATGAATCATTTAGTAAATCACTTCCCCGTCAATGGAACGCAACTGCAGATGTAGTAGTAAGTGGTCCAAACACACTTGTGAGCTGGTAAATGGAAAAGCAGAATTTCAAGTCACTGCCCAGAGGGATGGATTGTTTAGTAAATGACATGTGGATAGTTAGCTATCCATTCATGTGTAAAAACTAGATCTTCCTACTAATCCCTTACCTTAAAGCAAATTTTAGTGTTTTAAATTGCTGCAAATATGAAGTAAAAGATTATAAATTAGCAAAAGGAAAAAGTGGGTCCTCTTGAGCTGGAGAGTGGCTTTCTGGACATGAGTTAAGGTACAGATGTTGTAGGTAGGTAGTTTTATCCTACATAGAAATGAAGAACTACCACATACAAAAATTAAAATGAATAAGGGGATTTAGGATTCACCACACACAATTAAAAAAGAGAATTTGGAGTTCCAGGGTGTCCTTTTACTGTAGGTACCTTTCTTCCTGTGGCCAGTCAGGCACCATGTACAATGTGCAGGTTCCCTTTAAGGAAGACACGTTTTGGACCTGGTGGAATAACTGAACATATGTGAAAAAGATACATGTTCAGAATCCACTGCAGTGTTATTGTTTGTGTGTAAATACTGGCTCAGTCACATAATGGAATTCTCCGAGGCTATTAAAGCAAAACAATCCATACTTACAAGGAAGCCTTTTCAGGATATATTTTCGGTGGAAGATAGAGTTCATGAATAAAGATGTTGTATGTAGGCACCACCCTTGTCTGTCCACATGGGTGGATGGCAGTTTGGAACAAAGTATATAATAGCAATAAATATCTTTGAGTTTTGGAAGCTTGCTTTTACTTAATTTTCATTGCTCAGTGAGACAAGATCTCAGGATGTATCTGTGACTGGTCTGGAACTCACATGTTAACCAGGCTGGCCTTGAACTTGCCATGGTCCTCCTGCCTCTGCCTCTGAAGTGCTGGGCTTACAGGCATGTACTACCAAGCCAGGCCTTAATTAAAAGAAAAAAAATGTCTTTACTCACTCTTCCTCTCCATGTTCCACCCCCTGCTTCACTTCCTCCTCCTCTTCATCATCTTCCTCTTCCTCCTCCTCATTATCATCACCTCCCTTTTTGTGGTGTTGGGGACCAAATAATATGCTAGGTAAGTACTGTGCCACAGAGCTGTATCCCCAGGCCCAGTATTTACACTCTTAGAGCACTTATTTTTGATTCCTGTATACATTGTTCTCACTTTGGCTTTTTTTTACCACTGTCTTTGGGTTGTTGGAAATGTTCAGGGAGCTGAGCAGTGGTTTTTAAACTCAAGGAAATGTAGTGATGGGACACATTGATTAGAATTGTGAGAAGGCTGGAATTTATTCCACAGCACAAAATCTTCCTCCAGAACTGGATCAGTGTTTAACAGAAATGCAGCCTTTTAAGCATCACTGTTTATAATTGGGTTTTTGTTAAACACCCTGTGTTCTTCAGCCTAAAAGCTGGAGTAACAAGACAGAAGAGAAGACAGCAGCGACCTGAAGGCATCAGTGACAGTGTGATGTTGAGGACATTCAGATAAGCCATCTCTACACATTCTCCCTCAGAGCACTAACAAGCACAGCTGCTTCCAATTCTGATCTTTCCTCAGACAGGTCTTCAGGGAACAGCTCAATAGAGCATTAATTGTGGAGCACCTCCTCCCCGGAGACCCTCCCCACCTAGAGGGATGATCTAGCAGCGTAATTTTGCTAATGATACGTCTGTGGAGTATGATTTAGGTCCTGTGAAAAGGTATCCATTTGCTTCTTATGGCTAGGACCGTGCGGATTTCAGAACTGCCAACAGCATTTAGTAGACAGCACCGTCTGTGGCTTGGAGCATGGGTACTACTGCTTTAGACTTGGTGGATTTTGAGTACTGGTTTTATGGTGATTCACAGTGGGAGGATACATTTGGGATTAAAGAGAAACCTCCATGTCCTCTGACATACTTGAAAGCAGAGCAGAAGGCAGAGGGACACATTGTAGAGATAAAAATATTACATGGATTTAGAACTAAGGTTTAGGATATGATAACCATAAAAACCTTGAAGCAGTAATATGCAGTACATCTTTTAAAAAATTCTGAGATGCTCCCCCTTTTAGTTCTGTGACCGGCTTTGTGATTTTCTTCCCTCAAGGTGCTTCTCAGCATCTGCAGCCAAAGCTCTGGTCCTGTTAGGGGGTGGGGGTGCCTGCCATGGGCAGGCTCATTTCTTTTGCTTGTTGAAGCTCACATTATCTTGAAAGATCCTATTCATTAATTGGTATTATTCAGTTGCAAATGGATTTGCAACAAAATGGGGGAGGTAGAAAAATAAGCACCAGGCTTGATGTTCAGGGGATATTTTTAGACTTAGAAGCAGCCTGCTGCTTTCCATGAAATCACTGAGTGTAATTAATGACTCACATTTCTCTTTCTGGTAGCTTTTCTTTTAAGGGTAAAAGACTGGTTTCAATCCTGTGTGTGTGTGTGTGTGTGTGTGTGTGTGTGTGTGTCTGTGTGTGTTTGTCTGTGTGTGTGTGTCTGTGTGTGTGTGTCTGTGAGTGTGTGTGTGTGTGTGTGTGTGTGTGTGTGTGTGTGTGTGTGTGTGTGTGTACATGTGTCTCAAGATTTATGACAGTGTGTTTATTTTGTTAAGAGGCTACCTGGACAGTGTTTCCATTCATCTCATGCATCCTCTTTAGTCATTATAGAAATCAAATACTCTTCCCCAGTGAGCTTCAAAACATGGTGCAGTTATTTACTAAAACAAAGCACATCAGTAATTTGGTTTTTCTATTTTGGGGGACTGGAGGGGGAAGCCAGTGAATAGAGAGATGGCACAGTAACATTTCAAGTCCTGTGGAGTGCTTAAGTGGCGTCAGAAGTCACGTTTTAGTCATTCTGAGTGTGCAGCTGCTGAGAAGACTTGATGAATCCATCTTCCTCTCCAGCCTGGAAGGTGGTCCTTGTGAACCCCGAGTGGCAGACCTTTTCGCCTGACTTCCTCGGTGTGGATTCAGTAAAAACCACCGCAGTCCTCCTAGTTATAGGAGAGAAGTAGTCACCCATGAGGGCCAGGAGTCTCATTGTCAGGCAGAAATCGATGGGTCATGGACCATTCGCATTGCTAACCTAGCCTTACTGTTTTCAGAATTGGAAAAAAGCCTTCCAGTTTAGCCTGAGGCACTTTTCCTCCTTGACCGCCTCTCCCACGACTTAAAAAGCACATGGTCAGTCTTCGTATAAATGTCAACCGGAGCAGCTGTCTGTATTGGATGGTGTGGTATAACAGGAAAAAGGCTCACACTCACCCTTGGTGGCCTCTTTGGGCTCCAGTCAGGATGTTGCTGGTGTCCAGGTACCTGACGGATGACTATAAACATGAGACCATGACTTGCAGTGGGACCACGTGGCTTTCACCTCTTTGTCTTGGCTTTCACGTCTTTGGAGTAGGCCCAGTGTAGTGTCTAATCAGGTAGGGCCTGTCTGGCTCCCAGCTGCCCTGCCAGTCTGTGTATTTTTTTTTACACAGGCTGCCTTGGTCCACTTCAGAGGTAGTACTGCATCTGGCTTTTCCTTTGTCTTTCAAGAATCATGTATCTCATGTATGGGTGTTTTTTTTTGTTGTTGTTGCTGTTTGTTTTGTTGTTGTTGTTTATTATTTCAAAAAAAAATTGAGAATCAATTTAGGTGTCATTCCCTAACTCTGGTTTTACCTGGGAAATCATTGTCAGATCATAACTGTAATGAGTCTTTTTCTATGCTACCAGCTAGCTCCCAAATAATGACACAGAGACTTCTTATTAATTATGAAAGCTTGGCCTTTAGCTTAGGCTTGTTCCTAACTAGTTCTTATAATAAATTAACCCATATTTTTATTAATCTATGTTCTATCACATGGTGCTATCTATCTTCCATTTTGCACTTCCTGTTTCCTCTCTGTTTCTTCCGGTGTCTCCTGTGCACCTAGCTTCCTCCTCCTCTTCCTTTCTCTCCCTGCAAGTCCCACCTATACCTCCTACCTAGTTATTGGCCATTCAGTTTTTTGTTACACCAATCACAGCAAATACTTCTTCATACAGTGTTCAAATATCCCACAGCACATAGCTGAAACCAGAACATTATATTTTTGTGCTATCTTGAAACTTTCACAGCTATTTCTTACTTGGTACATTTTGGCTAGAACATTTTTATAAGACCTTTTTGTCTCTCTTTCCAAGTGGTTAGTAACATATTGCAATATAGAGGCTGCCAACCACCTTACTCCTTTTGTTCATTTCCAGGAGACCATCAGGATTCACACCTCCCAGGTCAGATTTGACCTCCAGGTAGAGGAATAGTTGGTCCCCTTTTGCTATCAACATACAAATTGTTTCAATATTTTTGATTTGGGAAAGGATTTCAAGCAGATATTATCAAGATAGTTGATTGTTATTTTTTTTCCAGAAGGAGGGTATATTCATGAGGTAACAGTGGACTTTCATTATCAAAGAATTTTTAAAGCTTGAACTAACTTTTGGGTGGTTAAAAGAAACCTTACAATTATTGTAGATATAGATGCGCTGTCAAGAAAAATCCACCTTTAATCCTCTAAAAAGTGTATCCATGCCTTCTCTCTGTGTGGATCTTTTCAAAGACACCCTCTTTTAGGTAGTGTGTTATTTTATTCTTCAACCACAGGCAGAGAAATACACTTATGCCAGGAGCTGGGACCTGTCATCAGAGCTCATGGAATGTAATGCTGTGTGTGACTCACTCCAAGGACATGCTGCAGTATCAGGCCTGGGTTTAGGCAGCTCAGCTTCATTCAGGAAGGATAGTGAATTTTAATTTGTTTATGAGCAATCTCATATTTTCTAACAACCATTTTTAACATGAGTAGAATTGATTTTGATGAGTAGAATTGATCTTTGCCAGAGGTATTTGTCATTGGATGCTATAGCTAAAAGACAGTGGAGTGTGTAAAAAGTCTGGTTGTACATAGTGAAGGATTGGGATCTTGTCACATGCTACAGTGTGGGTGAACTACAGGGAGATTACACTCAGTTAAATCAACTAGTGGTAAAATGGCAAATGCTCTATGATCCCACTTTTGAGATACTGGAAGAATCCCATTGCTAAAGGCAGAAAGCGGAATGTGGTGGCTGCAGAGAGAGAGGGATCAGAGATTGCTTCATGGGTACAGAATTTGAATTGGGATTGGCAGAGTTCTAGAGGCAGATAGTGGCACAAAATATGAACATACATTTTGGCTACAGACTGTATACACTTACATATAGTCAAGGTGGTGAATTTTATGTTATATATAGCTCACTTAAAGTAACTATGATAAGATTAAACCAAACAGCATGAGTCTTTCTGTTTTTAAGCTTTTTGCCACATGGGCAATGGCTCTCCTTGTCCTGTGCTTGACTCACAACTATTGGTTGGAAGGGATCATTTGCTCCAACAGTTTCATTTAGAGGTGAGGAAATTTGTCTCAGAAGTGAGGTGATTTATCCCTTGATGGTGCAAACAGTCTTCAGATTTTGGCCCCCCACCTATTCAAAGAGGCGGTATAGACTGCAGCAAGAGGGCTAGCTGTCTTGGTTGTACCAGCTCTAACACCTGTTCACCAAGTTTGCATGCATGGCCATCTTCCCCAGACCTTTCGCATCTATAAAATGATGATAACACCAGCAATCCAAGAGCTTGTTCTGAGGGTGAGCTGAGCTCATCCACAAGCTGTTCCATTGTTAGCTGTTCATTATTACTGCCTTTGCTATTGTTGTTGTTACTGGCATGTGCTACAAGGAGGATTTGGGGACAGCAACTTGAGAATTGCAGATTGTAGCAGTCCCTCTCCCTCTATCCTTAGCCCCATGCTCCACTGGTCCTTGTTAACCAGTGTGTGACCATCAGAATGGGCCAGGGCTTGCTTTGATATGACTGTGAAGGAAGGGAGGGGATGCCTGATGCACTGGCTTAGTTGTCAGTGGATAAAGGGACGCTACTGCATGGGGAGGACTCTAATAATGGAGTCCACATGAGCAGTGCTGAGGACAGGCTGAACTCTAGCCTCCAGGAGTAGATGGACATGTGTTCTCATGGGTCACCTTTCCTTGGGTTTCCTGAGGGAGGGGTTACCTACCTCCTTTAGGTCACTTATAGAAGTTGGGCAGAGGGTGGTGTAGGTGGAGATTGGCTTCATTTGAGGCAGGGATGGGGCATTAGTGTTATTCTGCAAGGACATTTGCTTCTGACTCCAGCTGATAAACACCACCCTCTCTGATGACTCATTTTCTTGCTGTCCCTGTTATACCCACTCAGCCTCATCAGCCTCTGGAAGAAACTCTATCCTATAGTGATATCATCAGGGAGGTCATCTGTGTCCATCTACGAGGCATGCATCAAGCAGTGTACAAGCAGGGCTAGTGATACAAAGAGGGGCGAAATGATCATGTAGGGGGGCAAAGAAATAATTGAGGCCTACAGAGATTGAGCACTATACAGTGTGCCAGTGCTTGGGAACTGGAAAGAACCAGGAAATGGTGCTCTGGACACAGCTCCTCCATGAGGAGGACTGGTGCCCACATTGCAATCATACTGCAATCATACTACGGATTAGTTAAATGCATGTGTATGTGTCATGTTCATGTAAATGTTTGTATGTAATGGAATAATAAAGATTGCCTATCATGAAACTCATTGTGTGAAATTTGACGTCATCTATGCCATTTCGAGTTAAGGAAGCCTTCAGCATTGCAGCTCCCTACCGTGGTTTGGTTATGGTGTGAGTGTGCCCTCTGAGGGTTTGTGTGCTGGAAGCTTTTTCGCCAGGGTGGAGACACTGAGAGAGTGTGAGATCTTTGAGAAGTGGAGCCTCGTCGATGGCTACTGGAGATGGGAAGGAACTGATAAAGTCTCCTGGCTGGCTTTCCTTAGAGAGTTGATAGGAGACCCCATGTGTCTGGCTTCATGTTTGGGCATGTGATCCCTCTTGAATATGCTGTGGGTTTGACGTCCATGGATCCCAAGGTCTCTCCTTGCAGGAAAGCAACTGTGTGAAGCTATGAGGGGAATCTCGCACATACAATACATGTTATGCTAACTTTTAGCCTCCAAAATGGTGAGTTAAACCTCTTTTCTTTGTTACTCAGCCTCAGGTATCCTGGTATACCAACGCAGATAGATGGACAAATATAACATTCACCAAACCAGAATCCAGAGAAGGTTCAAAACTCTAGTGCCAGAAGAGGGAGTTCTGTGTCTTCCTATCTGACATATGTTCCTTTCCCTCTCAGACATAGGCAGGAACTGGACTCAATTCTAATGGAGTCAGTATATTTTTATCTCTGAAATTCTATGCTTAAGTCCCATTAGAGAGCTATTGGTCACTGCCTAGATGTGCCCGCCATTACTGCACACTTTGGTTTATGGTGTCATGCTGGTCATTGCTGTGGGTCGTAGGTTCCACAGTTGGGTAAGACTTTGGGTTGCTTTCCTCCTTTGGAGGCTTGCATGGTGCCTTCTGGTACCTTGAAAGCTAGTTCTCAGGGAGGAGTGTAGTTGGAGTTTTCTCCAGCCCTGCTCAGACCCACAGCCACGCAGACCCAAATAAATACTTACGTTATTTAAACTGTTTGGCCTAATGGCTCAGGCTTCTTGCTAGCTAGTTCTTGTATCTTAAATTAACCCATTTCTATTAGTCCATAAGTTGCCACGTGGCTTACTGGTACCTTACATCTTGCTTCTCATGGCGGCAGCGGCTGGCAGCCTCTCCTGACTCACACTTCCACCTCCCAGGATTCTCCTCTCTCCTTATCCCACCTACACTGTACTTCCTACCTGGCCACTGGCCAGTCAGCATTTTATTTATCAATCAATCAGAACAAACACATTCACGGCATCCCCAGCAGAGGAGGCTTTAACACTAAGATTGTGTAAAAATGTAAGGAATCAAACTATTAACTATCTTCCTAAAAACTCTATAATGCATGTAAGTCTGTGTGTGAGTATACATATGTAGTTTAAATGAACTGTTCCTATCTGGAATAACAATGTTCCCTCCAAGAGCCAAAGACCATCTAATAAAACACTCAATACCAGCTATGAGAAGTCCCCTTTTGAGGTTGTTGGTTGGGGTTGTCTGAGAGAGGCCTAAATATACAGCCTATTGCCATTGCCTTGATTGCCCCCAGGAGGTGGAGGGTGAGTCCCTATTGCTGTAGACACCATGCATTTCAGACACAGATTCCAAAGGCCCCTGAGCAGGAGTGGGCATTTGCTTCCTTATACAGGCTCCCTGTTCACACTGCACATGTGTACTTAGGACACACTGTCGAAATTTACCTCATTTTTTTACTTATTGCAGTTTTGAATGACGAGGACTTCAACAAGGCTCCCATAGCTTGTCTTTTAAGCTTGTGTTTGTTTCATCCTTACAGAATTGCCTCATGTGAAATTAAATGAAAATAACTTGTTGAAGCCATCACAAATGGCTCATTCAAATTCATGGATTAAATGCAGTTCACACCATGGTTTAATTGAATCTTTTCTTTCCCAAATACTTGGGCATGCAATGATGGACAGTGTTTATTATCTTGAAGGGCATTACGATGTTTCTTTTTCTTTAGCACTTCTGCTGAAATTAAAATGGAGTTGTGTTTGGGAGACTACTAATATATAAACAATGAGAAAGATGTTTACAAAGGACTGTTTTGCTCTTTAATATTAGCATCTTTAAGGGACCCTTATCATGCTCACATTTTATTGTAGAAGTCTATCCATGGAAACTTAATGAACGGAATTAACAGATTGGGTTCTTCCTCACCTAGCTTGGAAGTAACAAGTGTTTTGCTTTTGACTCATGCTTCTCACGTGAAGTGACAACTGGGGAGGGATGTGACATGTTATTTTAAGCTGCTTTGACATTCTCTCAGCAGAGGATCATCAGAAGATCGTGAGAAACGGAGACCTGCAATCTGGGAGGGTTGCAGGCACTCTTGGAGTCTTCACTCTCCCCTGCACAGATGTTTCCAAAGCAAATAAAATTATTCCTCAAGGCACAAAGCAAACGGGCTGTCAGCTGGAGTGGAAGTTAGATTTCTACAATAAAATGTGAGCATGATGAGGGTCCCTTTAAAGGGGAGAGGGATTGTTTCAGTAACCATGGGAAGCATAATTTCATCAATGGTTCTGATGTTCAAATTGAAGAGCTCCCTATCCCCCGTGTGTGTAGGGGTGTGTGTGTGTGTGTGAGTGTGTGTGTAGGCCCGAGGACAACTTTATGGATGTTTCTTTTATCTTAATGAGGGCTTGGGGGGTAAAATTCAGGCTACCAGGCCGGTGTGGCATGTACCTTTACTTGCTGAGCCCCCTTCGGATCTTAATGTTCCTTAGTTTTAGTGAGTGTGCACATAATACTCCATGGAGATGGTAGCATATTTAATATAGGCTATCATTATGTATATAATATAGATACATTATATATAATATAGATTTATAGACAATATAATTTATTGTCTATAAATCTATGTTATAGATAGTATAAAATACACTACTCACATATTCATCTACATACACAATTCACATGTAAGTTATTACATATGGTTTATTTAGATGTAATATATTATAACATGAAATATTTACATATTAAATAAGCTACATATATAATATTTATTTAGTAATGCAGAGCTGTTTTCCTAGGTGAAGAGCTGAGGTCTCCTTATGTAGTAGCAGATTCATTCCTTCATTATCCTTCTACGTAGTGGGTAAACTGATTACAGTCCGCTAGTACAAGTGCAGTGTCACACTTTGGGGAGGAGCTGTGCTGATTAAAATGCAATCCTGGCTTTCAGGCGTCACTGGTTTTATTTTTTATTATTATTATTATTATTATTATTATTACCATTACTATTATCAGTATCATTGTGTGTGTACATACATGATGTGTGTGTGTGTGTATGCATGCACATGCACCCATGTGGTGGCCACAGGATAACCTTAATGAATTGATTCCGTCCATCCACTTTTACATGGGTTCTGAGGATCAGACTCCAGGCTTGGGTGGCAAGCACCTTAATCTGCTGAGCTATCTCAGCAGCACTCTCAATCTTGGGCATTTAGTGAACAGTAATTTGCATGATGGAATGAAGTGGTTGTTTAAAGCATCCCCATTTATGGGTAAAAATGGAAAGATGTAATAACATCCTTGAGATCATAGTTTATAAGGAAGAGTTATTTTGAACCCAGGTTCAGGATCACATGCCCTGAGCACCCTAAGTAAACAAAGGTAAAGGTTCTCCTGGGGATTTTGCAGAGGGCATTTAGGGCTGAAGGAAAAAGCAGAGACGCCCAGTTTGCTTAAACAGACCCAATGAGGGCTTTTAGCTTATGATCTTTGTTCCCAGAAAACTCTTGACAAATACAAGAAATTCAAATGCTTAGAGTTTGCCGGAAGGGCCGTGTTAAGCTGGAAGGTCTGTCTGTGGGGCAGCCTTAGTCATCTTGAGTGGGAAGGGCTTAAAAATACCTAGGGTGGCTGATCTTTAGGAAGGGCTTAAAAACACCATGAGTCAAGAATGATACGGGGGCCATATCAAGTGCGTGAATCCCTAATGTACCTCTGGAAAGTACTTGATACAAGGAGAATAACTGAGAACATGGGCTCTGAAAGTTGAAGATCTTGTTAAGGAGCGACAACTGGAAACTAGGTGGCCTTGAGAGGAGGAGGCTTTCCAAGGGAGGTAAGGGGATCCTCTTGGAAGCCTTGACATGACCTATCACGGTTGTGCTCTCAAAGAATCACTTTTTAGCCCCTGAAAGCTCCAGATACAAGATTGGTATCACAGTTCAGTTAACCAATCCTGTGATAAAACCCCATGACCAGAACAACTTGTGGAGGAAATGGTTTATTTGGCTTACACTTCCATATTGCTGTTCATCATCAAAGGAAATTGGGACAGAAACTCAAGCAGGGCAGGAACCTGGAGGCAGGAGCTGATGCAGAGCCATGGAGGGGTACTGCTTACTAGCTTGTTCCCCATGGCTTACTCAGTCTGCTTTGTTATGGAACCCAGGACCACCAGCCCAGGGATGGCATTACCCACAGTAAGCTGAGTCCTCCCCCATAAATCACCAATTAAGAAAATGCCCTACAGGCATGTCTACAGCCTGATCAAAAGCTCTCTTGCTGTCCACCTTATTTTTTGAGACAGGGTCTCTCACTGAACCTGGAGCCTTCTGTATTGGCTAGAGTGACTGGTCAGTGGGTACCTGAGATTTACATGTCCCATGTAGACATGTGCTACAATACCCAGCTCTTACATAGATCCTTGGCTATGAACCCAGGTCATCATGCTTGTGCAAGAAGGACTTCACTTATTGAGCCATCTTAAAAGGAAAATGTCTGTTATCAGTCTTTTATTTCATAAAATTTAACTATCATTTTGGTATAGGGAAATAGACCAACAGGATATCTGATTTTAAGACAACTTTGTGATACTAAGTAGACCATTAGCTTTCTAAAACCCTTTAACGTTGTTTTTAGGACTTTTTAAAAAAGAGAAATATATCCTAAATTCCATATTTCTTGAATAATTTTATGATTGTAGGAGTAGCCTCCTTTCATGGATAAACATGTGTATACAACAGACAATTGGTGTGTTTTTATTCTTTTTCTCATTTTTGCCCTTGGTTGAAATCATCCCTGGGAACTGAAATGTACTTTGCATTGAACTATGTTTGCTCCCATTCTCAGGTCACTACAAGTGAATGGAAAAGGAATATCATTCAGAAATTTATTGGCTGCTCTTCTTTCTGGCTTCAGCATGCTTAGACACCTTGGATTCTCCTGAACCTGGTGTGGTGTGCTTGTGATGGGTGTGTATGAGGTGCTTTTGGGAAGTCAGTGCTGTTGGCAAGGCTCCTCCTTATTAAACTCACCATCTCACAGGCACATTGACACTCAAGCTGGTTGATCCCTGAGTCAGGGAATACGAAAGTCTCTCACTGCCTCACAAAATGAGTTTGGTTAACTTTGGTCCCTGAAGTCTTCCATCTTGGGGGACTGGCCTTGCTCTCTCTCACTGCCATCAGGAAGAGCGTGAGGTGGTTATGGCCTTTGCCTGGATATTCAACACCATACAAGGGGCCATTAGGGATTCTTGGCCTTTGGAATTACTGCCCAGTTGCTCTGTGTCTGTTTAGGTACTGCCCCTCTCTCTGTGTCTGTTTAGGTATTATAATGACAACTTGACTCTCTCACCCCTCACCCAATAATTATTTGTGGTTCTTAAAGCTCTCCCCATTCACTGTTCTTTCTATACCAGAAACAGCCATGTGAAGAGATCAGTGTTTAACCGTACTTACGTTAGCTCTATAGCTCTCTCTCCAGGGTGTCTGATGGTAGGGCCCTCAGCTGCAGAGCCAGTATAGAAGGTCGGCCTGTGACCCATCAGTGTAGGAACTTGGGCTCCTCAGTGGGAGCATTGTCTCTGTTTTTTTCCCCTCAGAATAAGAAGGAAGAAGTCTTTCCAGGAGTCCCCGAGTGTGGACTGTGGCTGGATTGGTAGTGGTTAATGCTTAGTGCCTAGGCTAGGTTATGAATCCATGTGTGTTGGTCAGCCTTTTGCTGCTGGACCATCTTACCTTGCCACTCCTGGGGCTTATAGACCTGTACATTCCAGGTTTTCCTTCAGATGTCAGGAATCATCACTGATGCTTTACTTAGTTCCACGGGTATTCCTATGTACGTTAAGTTTGCAAAATGCAGCTCTGAATGTAGAGGACAAGAGATCTTATGGTTGAATTATGGGGGGAGAGGAAAGGGAACTGGGTGCATCTAAGAGTAATGAAGAGAATGCCTTTCATTTGTGGCTATGTTAGGTATGTTAAGTAAAATGAGTATTTACAGATATCTCAGTCTTAAGATACAGTTAGTATACAGTACAATCTACCCACTTAAAGCACATTGTCTGAAATGAACAATTCAAGGTCTTTAAGTATATACACAGACCTGCAAACATCACTGCTGCCAGCTGCAGAACAGTTCCACTGCTTGAGTAGAAACAATTGATCAGTTAGTAGTCACACTATTTGGCCTTAATGCCCACTGGATTCTAGAAGCCCCAGACAATCAACCACTGACATTGACGGATTGCCTTTTTGTGAATTGGACTTAATTAGATGTATTTTTAGTTACATGTATGAGTGCACCTGTGTGTGGGTATGAGCAAGAGTGTAGGTACCTGTGGAGGCCAGAAAAAGTCATCGGATGCCCTTGAGTTAGAGTCACAGGTGGTTGTAAGCCACCCACCTTGGGTTTTGGGAATTGAACTCAGATCGTCTGGAAGAACATTATGTGCTCTAACCACTGAGCCAACTCTCCTGTTTCTATTCCGGCTGTTTTGTATGTGAAGGTACTCATATAATGCATGGTCCTTCGTGGGTAGAGTTTTTCACTTGTTCAAGGTTCACCTGTGTTGAGTATGGTCCGAGTGGTTATATAATTGAGACTGCTTTATCATTCTAATCATGTTCAACAGGAGTAGTTTAAATATGTGAATACTTTCATAGATTGGAGGACACGCTCAGGCTCTGAGAACTGCACAAGGTAGTAAGGACAATGTTAAGTGCATTCAGCTGCAGAAATGAAATAATAATTTCCATTTTTTATTCTTTATGAAGTTTAGATTACCTACTTTTCATTTACTCTCCCCATAACAGTAGAGGCAGGAAATCAGGAGAGGGGAAGGACCTGGTTTCCTGCTGCAAACTGTGCTGGTTATTTCAAAATTCCCAGCTGATGTTGCTGGAAATGAAAAGAGGAAATATTGTGTTCAGATAAATAACAGCAATGGCTGGAGTTTTGACCAGGGACCACACAGCTGTCTTTCTCCCAAGCAGTCTACTCCCTGTAGTTGCCAATATTTAGTAATTTCTAGAGCCGCAGAGGGAAGCAGCAACCATTCCCATGCTGTCTGCACTTACCTCTAAGGTCCTCATTAGTCAAATAAAGATCAAGTTTTAGTTCTCCCCGGTATTTAAAGACTTGTTAAGAGGACTGGACCACAAAATACCTTGGGGTCTGTGCACTGTGCTTAGCGATAGTCTGTTCACAATGCACATAATATGAAGTGACCAGGAAAATTCCATGATCATTTTGAAGTGCTAACTTTTCTTTTAGCCACGTGAGAGGCCCCTCCCCACCACCCCACCAATTCTAGGCTCATCTTAATTGCCTGTGCCTTATTTGGAGAGCTGCCTGGTAAATCGGATGAATTGCGACAATGCCAGGGATCTTGTGTGGCCACTTCCTAAAGGGTTTTGTGCTCGCTTTATGCCCAGCTCTCCCTTTCCCGATTTGCTGGTTAGTTTCAATTATTTGGCTCTTTTTGAGAAGGCTCTGGGCAAAATGCCATCCATCTAGCTTTTCAACTTTAGGGGACATGCTTTTTTAACGGATTTCTTTGTGAAGTAAGGTCCTTTAACCTGGTTACTTTTCTTTTTCTTTTCTTTCTTTCTTTTTTTTTTTCAGATGATGTGAAGTGTGTTGGTCATTCTTAGCAATTCTTAATTATTTTGCTTTTGTTTTTCAAAGTCTAGACAAAATTTCCGGTGTATGCGTGTTGCTGAAAATGCATAATTTCTGACAGGAGAAAGCTGTGGAAAACCCTTGCTCTCTTAGTTTTGGGGATTTCACTGGTCTAGCCAGATCCCTCTGTGGGAGGAAATGAGAAATCTTGACTGAGCCCTAATGTCAAGGAAATTGGCTTGGCTGGGCTTCAGGGAGTAGGAGGGGCTGGCCCACTAAAGATCTGTGTCAGAGTCTTTGATGGCCCTGGAATTGGGACAGGGTAGTTATTTTCTTTAGTAGGACAAACCCCGGGGAAAAGGGCAGACCACCAGCCTCCAGCAGGATGCTCTCATGTGTCAGACTTTTACACTCTTGTGAGCTGTGTTGTAGTGTTACTTTTGCTGTTACCATCACTGCTTTGGAAGGCTCAGAGTTTCTTCATCTTGAAAGGGGACTATGGAGGCCACTGTGCGCAGTAATAGTGTTCTTTTTCAGCAATGGAGCTTGCGTTCATTTGGTCCTTGCCCATTCTCTAAAGGAGGCACTAGTTACAATGGTGATGTAGTTGATGGAAACACAGAGAGGTGTAGATGAGATTACGAGGCCTCTCAAGAGACACACCTTCACCCACACTCAGAAGATGCTAGTACAGCATTTCTGCCTAGCAACAAACTTTCTGAACTCCACAGACATCAGGGTTCTGAACAGCCAGTCATCCTGAGAAAGATGAGTATCTCCCACTCTCCAGGTCTCTTGAATGTGCTACCCTCCTGCTCTTCGCTTTCTCTGTCCTTGGCCCTTTCCAGTTACTGTGGACGCTTTGCCATGTGTTGCCTGCTCAGATGCCAAGTGAGTAGAGCAAGCCAGCCACTGCTGAGTGTTTACCAGGTGAGCGCACTCAGCAGGACGGGTCTGTGCACCTGCTCTAAATCTGTTTGCAGGAAGTGCTACTGAGAGCTTCTAGCAGTTCTTAAACATAAGAGTAGCTGTCTGTTTGGCCCATATTTTTATGAATAAAGTGAGTTTTTAAAATGTAGTATTTATTTGTCAGCTTTCCCCCCATATTTTATATTTTCTCTAATTAAAACATGTTCATTGTGGAAAATTTAATAATTAAATAGAAAACCAAGCAAACACTTTGCCATGATAAAGAGATCTTCATTCACATAATTCTACATTTCTTTTCTCTGGAAAATGTAATGTTTATCCTGTAGAACTCAGACAGCAACATAAATATGTAGATAACTTTCACTAGTAACTTAACTTTTTGCACCCACTATTTTCCTTATCATTTGGAAGATTATAGTTCTGTAAATAAGAAAGGTAAAATTGGGACTTGGTGGCTGGATCCCAGAGAGTGTAGCTGGGAGTCATGACCTGGAGGCTGGCCTTTGGCTTTCTCCAGGACTTGCTATCAGGTTCTTGATCAGTAGGAGTTAGCTATCATTATATTATATTTATATATATCTATATATCTAGATAGATATATCTATATCTATATCTATCTATCTATCTATCTATCTATCTATCTATCTATCTATCTATCTATCTACCTATCTATCTATCTATCTATCTTGAGGTTTTCTGAAAGGATAGGACAGATGGTTGAAAATTTAGTATGGTTTTATTTTAGTTTTAGTTGGTCAGGAAACCAAAGTTTAAAAACCTAGGTAAAGAGAGTCTTGCTGGATGGGATGATGATTGGATGATGAAGAGGACACTGTCAAGGGTGGAGGATCACACTTGATGACTGGATGATGAAGAGGAAACTGTCAAAGATGAAGGATCATGCTTGATGATTGGATGATGAAGAGGACACTGATCAGTGCATGGCCCAAACAACCACTCAGCAGTATTTCTGGGGTGAGTGTTCTGTGTCACCCTTGTGCTTTGTGTTGCGGTCCAGCAGACTGTCTCTCGGGTACTGGGCACTATTCTAGTTATGTGTTGTTCATTTAAGCTTCGCCCCAGTCCTGGAGCAGGTTCTGGCATTTGTTGTCTCCATTTAGCTGATGGGACTGACACACAGAAGAGGTAAGTGATGGGCTCACCGGCAAACAGATGATTCCGTGGCGGAACCAGGAACTGAATTGAGGTGAAGGTGCACTGATAAACACTCAAGGGCTTGAGGGATAAACACTCAAGGGCTTGATGTAGAAGTCTGGATGTGGGAAAGAAGTGGTGAATTTAGCTATCAAGCTAGCAGTGGGGCTGGAAAAAAATGGAATGGCGAGAAAGACTTCTCAAGAAAGAAGCCATCACACTTGGTGATTGGATGATGAAGAGGAAACTGTCAAAGGTGAAGGATCATGCTTGATGATTGGATGATGAAGAGGACACTGAAAGGGAGAAGGATCACACCTGGTGATTGGATGATGAAGAGGAAACTGTCAAGGGAGAAGGATCCCACCTGGTGATTGGATGATGAAGAGGAAACTGTCAAGGGTAAAGGATCACACTTGGTGATTGGATCATGAAGAGGAAACTGTCAAGGGAGAAGGATCACACCTGGTGATTGGATGATGAAGAGGAAACTGTCAAGGGTGAAGGATCACACTTGGTGATTGGATGATGAAGAGGAAACTGTCAAGGGAGAAGGCTCACACCTGGTGATTGGATGATGAAGAGGAAACTGTCAAGGGTAAAGGATCACACCTGGAGATTGGATGATGAAGAGGAAACTGTCAAGGGTGAAGGATCACACCTGGTGATTGTATGATGAAGAGAAAACTGTCAAGGGTGAAGGATCACACCTGGAGATTGGATGATGAAGAGGAAACTGTCAAGGGAGAAGGATCATGCTTGATGATTGGATGATGAAGAGGACACTGAAAGGGTGAAGATCACACCTGGTGATTGGATGATAAAGAGGAAACTGTCAAGGGTGAAGGATCACACTTGGTGATTGGATCATGAAGAGGACACTGTCAAGGGAGAAGGATCAAACTTGGTGATTGGATGATGAAGAGGAAACTGTCAAGGGTAAAGGATCACACCTGGTGATAGGATGATGAAGAGGACACTGTCAAGGGTGAAGGATCACACCTGGTGATTGGGTGATGAAGAGGACACTCTCAAGGGTGAAGGATCACACCTGGAGATTGGATGATGAAGAGGAAACTGTCAAAGATGAAGGATCATGCTTGATGATTGGATGATGAAGAGGACACTGAAAGGGTGAAGATCACACCTGGTGATTGGATGATAAAGAGGAAACTGTCAAGGGTGAAGGATCACACTTGGTGATTGGATCATGAAGAGGACACTGTCAAGGGAGAAGGATCAAACTTGGTGATTGGATGATGAAGAGGAAACTGTCAAGGGTAAAGGATCACACCTGGTGATAGGATGATGAAGAGGACACTGTCAAGGGTGAAGGATCACACCTGGTGATTGGGTGATGAAGAGGACACTCTCAAGGGTGAAGGATCACACCTGGAGATTGGATGATAAAGAGGAAACTGTCAAGGGTGAAGGATCACACTTGGTGATTGGATCATGAAGAGGACACTGTCAAGGGAGAAGGATCACACTTGGTGATTGGATGATGAAGAGGAAACTGTCAAGGGTAAAGGATCACACCTGGTGATAGGATGATGAAGAGGAAACTGTCAAAGGTGAAAGTTAGGGCTGTCTCCAAAATACTTGCGACATAGTAACCTGAAACTCACAGATTTGTGTTCCCATAGTCTTCTTACCACAAAATGATTATTGTAAAATATTTACACTGTAAATTATGGAAAAGTTATACAATTTTAAAGATGTCAGCAAAGTTTCAAGTGATTAACAGGACCTGTGTATACATTTAACTGTATTGTTTTAATGCCTCTTTAAAATTAATGTATGGAACAACAATAATCAGAGAAAAAGAGACTATCAACTTGAAAGTGTGGAGGGGGAGGAATAGAAGGAGGATACTTGGAAGGGGCTGGAGGAAGAAAAGGAACAGGGAAATGATGCAATTTTATTTCAATTGAGAACATTTATAAAAGATTTAATGATGGGCCTGGAAAGACAGTTTAGGGGTTAAGAGCATGTGCCTCTCAGGTTGGGTGCCCAGCACTCATATCAGAGAGCTCACAACTGCCTGTAACTCCAGCTTCGGGGACCCAGCACCCTTTTCTGTTCTCTGCAGGCATTGCACTTAAGTGCACCATCCCACACAATCAATAAACACATTTAAAATAGAAACATCGCCACCCATCTTCAGAAAGTAATGACTTTTAACATTTTAATATCTATAGATAATTTTATAATGTATTTGCATGCTTGTTTACAGAATTAACAATCTGTGAGAAGGTAACTATAACCGTTTTTTTTTTCTTCTAAAGATAATTTTACAGTGAATATCTTTATTGGTAGAACATTTTTTTTGTAATTTAGGACTAGAATAACTGATCATACTACATATTATAAAATTACTCTGAGAGATTCTGGGAATTCGTGTCTTTGAAATGTGTGCAACACTTGGCTCCCACCCTGCCAGTAGCTCGAATGCTGTCCTACTGATCTTTGTACTACCCTCATTCACTTCCTACTTTTTGTAACACCCCATAGCTGCAACTGCATGATTCCTTTGTATACTGTGTTTTTATTTCATTGCACTCAGTGCCTGATTCACACAGAATATTGCCAAGAAGTCTCAAGGCTATAATAAGGTAGGAAAGGGAAGAACATGGTTATTGTTCCTTAACTCTGCCTGAAGTTTTCCTGCCAGGGATATTTTTAGCTATTTCAGGTTCTCTACCTATGACTGGACAGAGTATAGAGACCAACAGATGCCTGTTTCTCAAACCTGCTTATGTGTGATCCATTGTAGAGAATTAAAGCCATAATTTGGGTAATTCAGGATGAAAACAATTTTCTTAAGATTCTGTGGCAAACCACCTGGGGTAAATGAGGTCATGGATCTTAGAGGAGAACCCACTCCTTCCACTTTATTAAACCTAGCATGATCCCTAACTGGATTCTCAATATCTCTCCTTGTAGCCATAGATAAGTGAGGTTTTCACACCTCATCAGGAGACTTCCCTTTGCAATAAGAGACCATTACAGAAAAGCACAACCGATCAAAATACAGACAACAAGTGATCCTGGGTACCCAGACTCAACTGGTACACCTACAACACAGCTCTTGCATCTGAGGCTCAGGGAACATTGAGGAAGAGGTGACAAAAACATTTCAAGAGCCAGAGGACCAGGAAAGCACCTGTGAAATGACAAGGAAGCTTCACCCATGCTACCTTAACAATATGGCTCCCTAGACAAGACTTGAAGAAGAGAACACCAATAGACATGCTAACCTGGAAGGGGAAAATCTCACAGGGTCCCACTCATAGACACATAGACAAGGAACTACAGGCAACTGAGGAATGTTGAAGATGGGAGAGGCAGTCCTCCCCAGGGATGAGCCCCCCCCCCCTCCCGCATTGGTTATTCAATACCAAGTAGTCAGCCCTGAAATCACACCCTCCCACACCTCCATACACACCTCCACACACACACACCTCCACACACACACACACACACACACACACTTCCACACACACCTCCACACACACACACACACACACACACACACACACACTTCCACACACACCTCCACACACACACACACACACACACACCTCCACACACCTACACACACACACACACACACACACACACACACACACACACTTCCACACACACACACCACTAAATGGAATGGTCAGGTGGTATTTATATATTTAGGCATGTGTGTGTGCATGTGTGTGCATATGTGTGTGTGTGTGTGTGTGTGTGTGTGTGTGTGTGTGTGTGTGTGAGAGAGAGAGAGAGAGAGAAACAATAACAACTAAAAAAAGGCAATGAATTGGAGAGGGAGCAAGGGAGGGTTTGGAAAGGTAAGGAAGGTAAGTAAGGAAAGAGAAGGGGAAAAATAATACAATTATATTTAAAAAATGTTTTGGTCATTTGGAACACAATTGGGATGACTTTGGCCTGGAGTTACGCTAATAACACCCTCAGGTTTTTACTTTGTTTTCTACATTGTTAAGTAAGACTTTTGCTCCCTAGCCCTTAACTTTTATAATAACTCCACTTTGGTTTTTGATAACCAGTGGCCTATTTTATGTAAATTATTGATGTTGTTAATTTCTTCTATCTTTTGATCTCAAATGTAAAGATTGAATATAAAAATGTACAGTTGGACCAACAACCGCTAGGGTATTTCTGAATTTGTCATTTTGGCATTATCTATATTCGTGTTCAGTTCCTGGTAACCTTTTAATGAATATACTTTATGAATTGTGTTGAAAGTGTATTGTTTGAGATTCATTATTAGCCTGGTTACTTGCCAGAGTGACACATTAACACAGAGTTTGTCCATCCATCTGCTTCTTCCTATAATCCCCCCAAACAGTCATCAAGTAGGAGAACCGAAATATGCTAATAAGCCATCTGCAGTCTCCGAAGAGAGGGATAGCTTCCAGTTTTAGGCAGAAATATGTCATGGCCTGGTAGTAATTTCAGCAGCCTTCCTAAAAGGGGAGGAACTCTTTAGAAGCAGTGTGATTGACAATATCCCCATAGCAAAAGGGATACTCTAATTGGGTGCCCAGGCCACTGGTCAGTAACAAATCCATTTCCACATACCACTCCTCCCATGTTCCATCCGAGATGTCTCACTTGATTCTTTTAATTGCTCCACAAAGTAACAAACAAACAAACAAAAAATAGTGATGCCAATTGGGGATTTAGTATACTTGTGGTTTTCTGATGTAGCCTGGGGTCAATCTTATTCTCGCAGACTGAGCTGGCAGGTACTCTGGGTGTCCTGGATTTTGAAACAGGAAGGTGAGGGGCACTTTTGATAAAGTGGTGGGTGGGTGATGAATCTAAGCCTGGCCTCCTGATCTCTAGTTGGCAGGGGAGGTTCAAGTGGAATGAAACAAAGACATCATTGTAGTGTTTGAAAACAATGGCTGTGCTTGCCATCCTATAGTGGAGTGAAATTAAACTTGATCTTCCTTAGTTCTTCCCTTTCTCTCACTTTTTCAAGAAATCACTCATTTCAGCTTGCTACTTAAACAGTGGGTCTGCTTACCCCTTAGCTCCATCTGTGTGAGCTTCTCAGCAGTAAGGGATGTGCTGCTGGCCTCTGGTGGTGTTTCTTTGTCAGCTCCCCCGCTCCCCAGCTGTGTCTGCATCACCCCAGATCTATAAGCTGTGGTCTCTCATGGCAACCTTGAATGTGAGTGAGATTCTGTACTGAGCAGACTGTGGACTGAGAGAGAGCAAGAGAGCCTCTAACTATGGGAGATAAACTGAGGAAAGAGGTAGAGTAGGAGAGAATTCAGGAGAGAATGATGGTCTGGAAGCTAAGACAGGACTCACTCATTCCAGCAGCGATGCAATCAGAGGATGAGAAGAAAAAGTGGCTTTTTAAAAACACAACAACAACAGAACCCCTTCATTTGTAAACAGTTTCAAACTTGCAGAAAAATGCACACAGAATACCTTTCGGTATACTTAACCCACATTTATCTGTTGTTAAATTTAACCTATTTTTCTTTGCATTTCCTAACGTGCTCACGCATACAGCTTCTGAAGCATTTTGAGGCCCTTTATCTCTAAATACCTAAACATCTCCTAAGAATTGATACATTCTTTCATATAACCACAGCTTTGTTAGGAGCCCAAGTAATTACATTGATAAAACCTAACATTCATCTTTCAAATTGGGCAGATAACCCAATGAATGATTAATACATTATCCTTGGTCAGGTATTTCATTCTATTTCATTGATTAGTTTCTTTTCTTTTTTTTTTTTTAGACAAAACAATTCTCAGATTTGCTTTATCTTTTATGATATTTGAAAATTTTTAAGGTTGTGTTTTCCCAGTTAGATGTGAGCTGTGCAATCCCTGTTGGCATATTGTGTGGGTGGTTTGTATCCTTTTCAGAATGTCACCTTGGCAGGACAGATTTTTATAATCATTTGTTCCTCTCTTGTAAAAATCTATGGAGAGACACTTTAAAATAAGGTAGAGACTCTGTGTTGTATCAAACTCAGAGCAAGAGTTAGCCTGTACTGGCCGTTCTTGTGGGAGGCCGTTTTCAATCTCGGCACCCTCCACGTTCACCAGTCGGCCTTCTGTGCGCTCTGTAAGCAGCCTCCCTCCACCCCTGTGTTTGGTTTATTGCTAATATGGATTCCTGAGCTCCCAATTTCTGCTGCCTTATATTTCACTGCTTAGCTCACCTGTGTCAGGGTGGCACATCTCCATTTTTTTTTTCTGTCTTTGATTTTTTTTTTTTTTTTTTTTTTTGGTCACTTTCTGGTAAAACAAGGTATCCCAGATTCTTCTTGTATATACTCTACCACGGTCCTGGGGGCCAGTCATTTCTTTGGGCAGCCTCGATTCCTTTTCATGGAGACCTGAGGCTGCTGACCATGTTTTCAGGGAGCCTCTGTATTCTAGGAAGTTTAGGGTATGCTGGGGAAACTGGCTACTTCCTGGTTGAAAGTAGAAACTGAGGTAATGAGGAGGGGCATTCAGCAGTGTGTTGAGGCTTAAAATGGACAATATGTATTCAGAGTGGGACAGGTGAAGTTATTCCTGCATTAATTTATTTGTAAGTCTTGGTTGGGGGTGGCTGACAGGTTGGGTCCCTTCCTGCCTGGCGGCTCTCTTTGGGAGGGGGTTGGCCTGTGCCCTAATTAACCTGCGCATTGTGCTGCTACTGTATCCTGCTTCCAGCTTCCACTGGCCGCCTGTTCTCCCAGCTCTGTGGGCTCTCCTGTAACACGGGGTGCTCCTGGGGGAATGAGAAGGAGGATGTGTTGGTTTTCGATGAAGGAGCTGCCGGAAGGGCCACTCAGTCTGTGACTGGGGTTTGGTGGCTTCTAGTCCAGGCCCAGCTTGACCTGCTTTGTAGCTGAGCAGAACCACTGTGGAAGGGCTCCGGCAAGCATGTGCCTTTTCTTTTTAAAATAATTTATTTTCATTTTGTATTCATTGGTGTTTTGCCTGCATGTATGTCTGTGAGGGTGTCAGATCCCCTAGAACTAGAGTTACAGACAGTTGTGAGCTGCCAAGTGGGTGCTGGGAGTTGAACCCTGGTCCTCTGGAAGAGCAGCCGGGCATTTTTAACTGCCGAGGCCTCTCTCCAGCCCCTGCCACACTCCTTTTAAAATAACCCACCTCTACCTCCTGGCAGAGACTCCCCATCCTCAGTTTACCTGCTAGTTCCTGGCACTTGCTCACCAGTGCTGCTCTGCTTTAAAGGAGATGGGGAGAGAGGAATTCCACTTCCTAGGAGAGGAAGCAAGGCAAAGAGAGTAACTTTGCCATAATGCAGCCACTAGTAAGTGGTGAGTCAGCCCCTCTCTCAGCTTGGTGCTCCTCCACTGTGCTCCAGGACTGGAGGACTGAGGAATGTAAGTGAGGCTGTGGAAATACCTTGAGTTTGAGAAATGGGCCGGGGTGGGAAGGGAGGGAGACTTCTGACTCAGCTTCCTATTTGTGGTTTCACAGATCATATCAAGGGGCAGTTCTTTCAAAGTGAAAGAGAAGTTGAGGTCGCTCTGGGAAGCTTGTCACAGGAAGTCTGTCTTAAACCCTGGGATCACCCCCAGGCAAAGAGGGAAGACTGTAAGGAGCATCTGTGTGGTTGCCTGTGGTCACAGAGGCAGTGCCGAGATGCTCCTGCTCCTGCCCTTTGTTCTAGGCATCTTCACTTCAGCCCCTCAGCTTGAGCTACTGGGCTGTCTGCTGGGAATGGGGGCGTGTCCTCCTGTGGGTTGTGCTTCCCACAGGGGGCCTCTGGTCAGGGAGAATGCAGCAGATGGCTCCTGCAGGACCCTGTTTGTGTGCTCAGCGGGTGCAGGTCTGGGCTGGGTTCTGATCCCTACCTGACGCCTGTTCCTTTTCTGCCTCCATATGTCAAGGGACTCTCCCTCCATGACGGTGGTCCCAGGTCATGTTGAGGAATGGCTAGAGTGAGGTGAGAGGATGTGGGGCTTTATGGGCAGTGAAGATGGCCTAAAATTAGAGAGCCACACTTACCTCTGTGGAAGCCTGACTGGGCCTGAGGTCTGGCTTCAGACAAGTCCTAGTGGTTGTGTTCTCCTTTTGTGTATTGCCTGCGTTGTGTTTGGTTTTTGTTACATTATTAAAGGCTTATGCTCATGGCCGTTTCTCATGGCAGTAATGATTGATCTTCTCTCTCCTTTCATCCTTCCCCTTTCCTATTTTTCCTTTCTCTTCTCCTTACTCCCCCTCCCTGGCAGAGGGTGTAGCTTAGCAATAGAGTACTTGCCTAGCCCTAGGTCAGTGGTTCTCAACATGTGGGTCACGACCCCGTGTGTGTGTGTGTGTGTGTGTGTGTGTGTGTGTTCACATATCAGCTATCCTTCGTATCAGATATTTACACTACGATTCATAACAGTAGAAAAACCACAGTTATGAAGTAGCAATGAAATAATTTTATGGTTGGGGGTCACCACAGCATGAGAAACTGTATTAAAGGGTCACAGCATCAGGGAGGTTGAGGACCACTGCCCTAGGTTGAACCTCAGTACCTAGGAGCAGGTGTGGGAGGAGGAGGTGTGGGAGGAGGAGGAAGCTGTAGTAGAGCTGTGACAATCTTGTGTAGCTAAGGCATGACACATCCCAGCTTATCTCTGCCAGTAACCCAAGCATGGCTCAGGACTTACTCAGGAGTTCTCAAGAAGCTCCTGGATACCTTGGACCAAAGCACCGTGTTAGATTCTGCAGGGGTGCGTTCTTGGGGGAGGGCATCCCTGGACTTCTGCATATCCTTCCCTAGATGGTAGGCCGTGTTTTTTCAAGTCATGGCCTCCATTACCTTCCTCACCTTCCTTTGGAGGGCTGTCTTTGTCTCCTGGGGCCTCCATAGATTTCTGTGCCCTTTAATCTGTGGAAGGGGCAAGGGAGAAGAATGGCCTCTTTTTGTTGTCAAATTTTGGGATCCCCTTTTCCCCTGCACCTGCAGAATGCAGGAGGGCTGCTCTTTGTGTCAGGCCTTGATTTATGCACCTCACGTACTTTACCTCAGTCAATTCCCCAGACTAACCTGCAATTTAGGTACTAATGACTAAATAACATGTTTCTGCTATAAAACAGAAAGGCAGGGCCTCTCAGTAATGTCTGCCAGATTCCATAGCCAGCAATCTTTCCATGTGCTCAACTAACAAAATATCAGTCCTCAGTCTTTTTCCTGTTCTTTCTGTTCCTTTTTCTTGTATGATGCCCTGCTACCTGTGTGTTTGTGTGCATGTCTCTCTCTCTCTCTCTCTCTCTCTCTCTCTCTCTCTCTCTCTCTCTCTCTCTCTCTCTCTCTCTGTGTGTGTGTGTGTGTGTGTTTAGGAATAGCCTTCTCTGTTATTGGGTGTAGGGTCTCTTTGCTGTTGGTATTACTTCTGCTGGGCTAGCTGTCTTGCCAGCTTTTCAGCATTTGTGTATCTGCCATGCATTTCCCTGTAAGAAGACTGGCATTTCATACTGTTTCCACATTATGCTTTACGTGGTTTCTGAGATTTGAACCAAAGTTTTCATGCTTATGCAGCAATTCCTTTTACCCCCTGAGCCATCTCTCCAGCCCTCAATTTTCTTAAGACTCACCAAGATAGGAGACTGGGAGAAGAGAACTAGTTTGAGCTTTGGGGAGTAGTGGCAGAGCCAGCCACATCTGCGAGTTCTTTATTCCTGGTCCAGCTCAGAGCTCCTCTTGACTGAGGGCCTGCCACTGTGACTTTGTTAACAATAGTCACTCAGTGGGAGAATGGAGAGTAGCGGAAGTAAAGTGTTAGCAGGCCCAGTCAGTCTGCTTTACAAATGAGAAATAATTAGAGTCATCGTAATTATAGGGTGTTTTAGATGTAGTCACTTTGGCATGAAACATTTTATTTTTAATTTTGAGGGTATAATTTGTATGTCATAGTATGAATGTCATCAATTAAAAAGTAAATCGGTGTGCTATGCTGTGATGGCGTTTTGAAAAGGTGTTTATTTTCCTCCTATGCCCCTTCCTCCCTCTGTGGTAAGTATGTAAACAAAGGAACCCAGGTAGACTTGCTGAGATGGAGGTTCCAGATGGCCTAAGCAGAAGACACCTGCTATCCACAGTGGCTCTGTGACTTGTGTGAGGAGAGGAATTGTGCATTAGGGATGTGATGCTCTAGGGACCTAGCAATATACCCAGAGTCTGGGAAGAGTTGGCAGGAGCCTCTCACCCTGTTTAAGCCTCTTTACGTCTTGAGTTTCATGCATCTCTCCTGCTGCTGCTCAGGCTGGTTATAAAGAGGAAAGTACAAGAACTGAAGAGCATCAGAGTTCTGCTAGAGGAGTGATGTCCCTGCAAGGTAGCATTTGCCCAAGTCTCTGAATATCTGAGACATACATAACCAGTTGATCATGGTGGCATTCCCCTCCTCAGGAACTCAGCCCCTATATTAAACCTGATCCATAATTGGCTGTATTTAAAGTGATACCAAGTGGACCAAGTGCTTGGCATTGTTACCAGCACATGGGCATTTTGGAAATATTTGTAATTGTGCTCCTGACTCTATCACTTCCTTAAATGCCCCAATCTAAATAGAACTTTATGAGTGGCTGGGAATAGGAAGATTAAGGTGTTCCTTGAATGTAGTGCCACTTACAAGTGATTGCCCTTGTAAAGCTAGCCAGATCACTTTAGTATGGGCTAGGCTCACACTCACCTGCTTTTGTGTGTGTGTGTGTGTGTGTGTGTGTGTGTGTGTGTGTGTGTGTGTGTCTGTTTTATAACTCTGGGTCCCCCCTTCCCCCCCTCCCCCCATACGTGCTACAGCTTGCTGTGGTGACTTCATATGTTTTGGCGGCTGTAATGATGTTAAGATGAGCTAGGTTATAGTGTAGCCTGGTTCTGCTTGAGGCCTTAGCAGCAGGTGTGGGGGCTTTACTCTCTGGGCTGCTGCCTTATTTAGTTTTCTCCTCTTGTTTTAGTGGCTAGCTTTAGTTTGAAGTGAAAAATTCTGGGTAGATTTGCCCTGTTCAGATTGCATACTGGGCACTACCCATTAGTGGGCACAGCCTGCCAGCTGCCCTTTTATGTATCTCTGGAGGGAAGCAAGGCTGTGTGTAGGTTGCCAGCTAGAAATTGATCTCAGATCCAATTCCATCAGAGAAGCTTTCGTATTTTTAGAAGTAACACTCATCCTAACACAGCATATGGCAATATGTAATACTGTGTAAAAAAATCCATATTTTAATTAACTTCCAGAAAATTAAATTGCTTTTTTTCCCCCTGTCCATCAAGCTGCGTGAAGCCACATCAGAGTTCAGGATGTGGCCTTCATGGAAGATGCAGAGACAAGCTGGGCTGTTGGCTTTTAGAAGTATATGGCATTCCAGTAGCTGGGAGCTAGGAGACCTGGGTTGACATGCCATATCTGATCTAAGCCTATTCATAAAGTGCTCTGGCCCTCAATTGGGAACTACTAAGCGATGGTGCTGCACGATCTTGCCATCATATTGAGTTTTAATTCTGGTAGTGTTACAGCTTCATGATGGAAGTGAAGTATGTATCTGTGGGTTTCTCTCCCAAACTTTAACATTAGATCTCTGTAGTGTGGGCAGTTCTGCAGGGTGGCTGGAGAAAAACGAGATCGAGAGGACCACTGTACTGGCTTTGGCAGGCTCACACTGCATCCTTGCCAGCTTCTGTGGCTTCTCTTGCTTTATATTCAGAGAGTGTTTGGCTTGCCTGAAGCCTGTTTCTGTGGTGATCACTCTTTTATTGGTGGTCATCTCTCAGTCTCACTTGCGTCATTCACTTGCTTTCCAGGTGTCTCAGTCTAGGAGAATCTTGTGTATGTGAAATCTGGCTTTCAGGTGCTTTCTCAAATACTTCTTTCTGCTTATACCCTGCCTTCTCTTATACTACTGTTTAAAGTGTGACTCAACCCATCTACTATGGAGTCTCATGGAGACAAGAAAAGAACACATTTCTTGTTAAATTCCACTCTTACTGTAGCCAGGACTCTTGAGCGAGACATAAGAATCCTCATTTTATTTTGGGGGATGGGGTGGGGGTAGGTGGGATGGGGTTGAGGTGGTGGGGGTAGGAGGATTTCCAAATGATTTTTTGTTGTTGAATTTTTGTTGTTGTTGTTTATTTTTTGAGACAGGGTCTCTCTGTAGCTTTGGAGCCTGTCCTAGAACTCGCTCTGTAGACATGTGCCACTACCACCCGGTGAACTTTTTTTTTTTTTAATTTAGCTTTTTTTGAGTCTAGATCTCACTATGCTGCCCAGGCTAGCATCAGACTTGCATTCTGCCTGCCTGTGCTTCCCAAGCGCTGAGATGAAGGTCTCAGGACCGATGTCTTTGGGAGTTGGGGCTGTAGCTTTGTTCATATTCCAAAGGTCTAATGTGTAACTGAGATTTAATGAGTATTTCTGAGCAAACGAATTAACAAGTAAGTGGATGAATTTGTGGCAGAAACTGGAAAGCCATGAAATAACCTTTCCAGCCTAATTACAGTAAAGGCTCTGAATATTTAATTAATGGGTGAATAGCTCTTGTAACAGTGCTAGATTTCCTACCCTTCAGTGTCTCTCTGTTAGATGTTTAGTAGGAGCAGGACTTGAACCTGTGAGGCCATGCTCCCTCCGAAAGCTGACCTCACCCTGTGTTAGACTTACTGACTTTGTACTGAGCATTTCTGAATGTGGCACTCATTGTTCATCGGTGTTTTGACTTTGTGTCCAAATACTCTCCTCTCTGTGAGAAGCTCAGCCGAGCATACATAATGTCAGTGCCCACAGGGCCATCATATGATCTGGTTAGAAAAGGCAGAATATGGTAAGAAGGGAGAAAGCAAAAGGCACTTCTTTGGCTCCTTTTCCTTCCTGTTTTAAGACCATTACAGTTGTGGTATAACCCATAGAAAAGGCCAATAATCCCCTGTGGAATAATGATGCAGCCCTAGGAGATCTGAATCCCATTAGTCATGTGGGGGTTTTGAGGCCCAGTCTCTGCATGGTGGTGTCCAGCCAGGGAGGATTTCTTTGTTAATGGCTGTTTCATTTCTTCTATATTGACTAAAGGATTAGGACACTTTAATTGTTTAGGGACTTGACTGTTCAGCATGCAGATCCAGGCAGAGAGATGAGGAGGAAAGATAAGTAGTGAATGACTTCACCTGTGACCTTTGAGAGTGGAAGAAAGTGAGTCTGTGCTTGCTGTTGAGTGCTTCAGTTTTAGTTGGAGCTCTGACTTAGAAGTGGTGCTTATGTGGTAGGTGAAGAGTGGAGCTGTCTCTGGCCTTCACCTTTGGAAACTGACCAGCTAATAAAGCGAGCCTCAAACTTTGAGGCCGCGCACGTGGTCAGCTGTGTGATGTGCATGTAGCAGATTCCCCTCTGTTCTGTGTCTCTTCTAAGGAAGTCAGTTTTTGTCACTGCTTCGTTTTCAAAAGGAAGAAAAGAAACATAACGTGATAATTAGTAATTCATTCTTCAGAGATGAGGATGGATATGCTCTAGCTCAGTCATCCCTAGAATTCACTACACTCCCCCTTTACACAGTCAAGATTTATGGAGTTCCTAAACTGACTTGTCTCGTCTGTTGTCTCTGATGGACTTTCATACTGTAAGTTGATCTTGGAAGCTTCTTCCAGCTCTAATAGAATCAGATGACAGGCTTTGTTTTCTGTATAGATATTCAATTCATTTAAAAATCACACTTTATTCTTACTGCTTAGATTTCATCGTGTCCACAGAAGGCTCCTAGTTTCATATTTTGAAGTTTTTTTCCTATCTCCATCTTCTCTCCTTTTATATATATGTATTGGAGATGCATTTTGCCTTTTGAAATGCTATAGGAAGGTTCTGCACATGAGTGGTACAGCTTGGATCTTAGGTAAGCTATTTGTATTTGAAGGTTGGGCTAACTCTAGTTTCATAACTGCCCTGAGAATGACCTATGGTGTTTTCTGTGTTGAGCTGGTTTCTGAACTTTGGTTTGTTCCTCTGAGGTTTCAGTGCAGTAGTGACGGCCACACTGTTATGGTTTGGCTATGAAATGTCTGATAAAAAGGCCTCTGTGTTGAAGGCTTGTGTCCCATTTAGTGGGGTGATTAGATCATGGGGATGCTAACTTCACTGATATATTGATTACTTATTGGATACGTTTATAGATCAAGGGACTATTAGGAATTGGGGCCTAGCTGGAGGAAGTAGATCCCTTCCATATGGCCTTTTCAAACACCCTCAGTGTTAGTTATCCCTCCCAACGCTCTCCCTCCCCCTCCCCCACACTCCCCTCCCATCTCTCTAGCCACTTAAATCTCCCTCCCCATAATTCTCCTTTTCCCCTATGAAGGGAAATAGACCTTCTCTTTTTAAACTTTATTGACATAGCTATTTTGTCGCACACAGAGAAAAAAGTGAATAATATCCGTAATAAGAACCTGTGCCTGTTCAGGAGAATGGAGGGGAGCTAGAGTCCATGACTCACATGGCCTCTGGGACTGAAACCATAGTATATTACAGGTTTTCTCGTGGGTAATGACGTGACCAGGTGGGTGTGAGGGAAATCCCAGACTGTCTCTTGAAATTCTTTGGCTCATCAGTGAGAATGTTACAGTAGGGAAACATTAATATAGAAGTACTGTGGGTCATTAAAGTCAACAAAGGAATTATAATTACTGTAGTTGAGGGTAATACAACCTCTATTCTTTTTTTGTTGTTGTTGTTGTTTTAAGACAGGGTTTTTCTGTGTAGTTTTGGTGCCTGTCCTGGAGCTCGCTCTGTAGACCAGGCTGGCCTCGAACTCACAGAGATCCACCTGGCTCTGCCTCCTGAGTGCTGGAATTAAAGGTGTGCACCACCACTGCCCAGCGCAACCTCTATTCTAATTAAGTATGAATTGCTTGTCCATTTGTGGAATGGAGTAAATCAATAGTTCCACACTGAGTATGCAAGACTAGATATTTGGAAATAAGAAAAATGTTAGAACGTTGTATTTATTTTGTTACACTTAAAAAATGTTTTAATGTTGAATTCATATAACAAGACATATAAATTCATAAATAAAAATATAGTACAGGCCTACATGCTAGTTTTTTTTTCTGATTGAGTTGTTATTCAGAGTTAGGGTACTAGAGTAATAAATTATTTTTCTCCAAAAATAATTATTTTGATAATGATCTTCTAGTTTTCTATTGCTAAGAAGCAGGAGCCCCTCCTTTCCTTGGGAAGGATGATGATGCACAGTAACTGCTTGGGTTTGTCCAATTCAGCAGACCTTTCTTTGTCCCTAGGGGGTGTGAGGGAGGAGTGGATATCAAGAAAGTGTCCCTAGCTGTAGTGGTATATAGTTAATGTTCTCATTTTGTCTTGTTCATTTTGGCATGGGATTATTTGGTGAACAAAGGCCATCCTAACTGCCCTTGCCACTGACTTTCTTGGGTTTTATTGTGATGTAAATTACCAAACAAAACTTTTTATAGACAGGCTTGTAGATGGAAAATACAGACTTAGTAATTTCTGTCTTGAAGAAAGTGAAGCCTGGCCACTCTGGATGGTCACATCAGTTCTTAAGTTTTTGTAGGGATTTTTGGTTGCTTGCTTACAGTATTATGGGGGTCAGGAGTGGCCACATAAAGTGGCAATCTTGATTCAAAGCAAAGCAATAATATAGAGCAGATACGATGCTACCGAATTGTGCTGTCCTTAACTTAGAGGCCCAAGGACACTGGTTATTGTTTGGGGACTCCTTTGGGGTCCAAGAAGATGAGAAATTTGGTTGCTAGAGGTAGGGTGTGACAATTTTCTGTTTTGATTGACAGGTAGAGTTATATGTCTTTCCTTATTGTCCATGCCCTTTCCTATAACATGTCTGATTTCAATCATCTGCCTGCCCAGGTAGGCAGAAGATGGTAAATAGATGTTCACCAAGAGGACAGTTTGCCTTTCTGTGTTTGCATTCAGAACTAGTTTAGATTGTATCAGACTTTTTCCTCCATTTCTTGAATACGTTCTGAGACATGTTTGAATGGAAACTGACTACAAGTGAACTCACCAAAGTGCTTCTGGAGGAGGAGAGGGTTATTGCCTTGTTTGAAGAGGGGTGTATATGTATACGCCAATTAAATGGTGGTCTAGGTAGCTAGGTACATTGTTAAGGGAGTGGTATTGCATAGTGGAGTTTTAGGTTGCTAAGATACCTGTGCTTGTCTTAATACCTCCAGGTAGGGACTATTACTGAATGGTTTGGAAGGGTGAAAGCCGCACGGTAACAATTGCTGTTTTCTATAGTTGCCATTTTTCAGCCAAGTAACGGAAGTGAGAGATTATGAATGTAGTGTCAAGACTCTGTATGGCCAAGATCTGCCAGAGTAGGCAAAGCCAACGGATGCTTTGTTTCTTTGGCAGAAGGTTTGGTTATGGTCTCTCATTTCCTTGCTATGCTTTTCATAGGATATTAATTGGGGTTGAATGTGGGTTTGTATATGTACACGCATGTGCAAATTTTATGTATGGTGTTTAAAAAATAATGATATCCTAAAAAGAAGCCTTTAGCACGAGCCACCCTTGGATTGGGAGGCCTAGACTATTTCTAGATCTGTGTGGAGCACTTGTCGCTGTGGGCAGCATGGGGGTGGTCAATACCAGATGGGCGCTCTGCACGATGAACAGTTTGCCTGATCTCTCTGAGATCCCTAGCATTTTATTCCAGGACATATCCCTACCTTACAAGTTTAGCTGCTTTTGAGCTAAACTCGGTGTAAAGAAACCTTTTGGCACAGCATCCAGCCGTAGCAGTGTGATGGAACCTGAATCATCACTCTGTTCACTGTGCTGATTTTAGCTCTGAACAGTGACCCTCTTCATACTAATGACACCACACTATAACTGCCCATAGTTGAGCCGTTTGGATAATAGTAAAGGAAATTAGATACCATTATCTTTTGGTTCAGGGAGATTTTTTTTCCCGTTTTGCATGTTTATTAGCCATAGAATTAATAACCCTTATCCTAGATCAAACCAAATATTTAGTTTATACTGGGAGGGAATTGGCATTTAATTCAAATTGCTTTTCTGAAGTCTACGGAATTGGCACAACTTACCTTGTTCTTACCATAGTCCTTGGAGCCAAATCAGCATGAGGGCCACCTGTCTTTTTCCTGCTTGACTGTTCCTATACTGCTTTTCTTGGGCGATTTTATTTATGATTTTAATTTCATAATACTTGCTGTGCCCTATCAGACATTAGGACAGAATGGAAATTTTCAATTTTTTCATGTGTGTATATGTACTATTGTTTAATATTATTCCCGCTTGGCTTGTAGCAGAATACCTGCTGTAACAGTCATCACCTGGAAGGGAACAGAGCTATCAGTGTGAACTTAGTGAATGGAGTCTTTGTTGCTGTAATGATTACCCTCCATAGGGTAATCATTCCCTATCTGAGAACTGAAGATGGGTGGAGCTTGGAGGAAATTGTATGCTTTAGTTTGAGAATGTTTCCCTTTGAAAGCAAGCATTCCAAGGCTAATGCCAAGTCAGCTCATGATGTAGCCCAGCTCTGCAATTGAGATCGAATCACATTCATACTTTGTAAATGATGATTACTACCTGGGCAAGTGTAGCTGGTAGGTGGACATTGGCTGGTGAGTGGACACTGGCTGGGTTGTGGCCCATGCTGGTGGGTGAACACTGGCTGGGTTGTGACCCATGCTGGTGAGTGGATACTGGCTGGGTTATGGTCCAAGATTCAGGTCCAAGAAGATTGACCTCAAGTTCTCAGTTGTCTTAGTTTGGTTTCTTTTGCATGACAAACACCATGGACAAAAGCAACTTGGAAAGGAGAGGGTTTATTTCATCTTACAGCCTATCATGACAGGAAGTGAGGGCAGGAACTCAAGGCAGAAACTTGGAGGCAGGAATGAAGTAGAGGCCACAGAGGAATGCTGCTTGCTGGCTTTCTCCATATGTTTTCTTCAGCATGATTTCTTATACAGCTGAGGACCACCTGATCAGGGGTAGTAATGTTCCCAGTAGGCTGGTCCTTCCCATGTCAATCATTAATCAAGAAAATCTACCACAGATTTGCCTACAGGCCAACCTGATGGAAGTGTTTTCTCAGTTGAAGTTCTGCTTTCCCGCCCAACACAGCAGTCTTAGTTGACAGTAGCTTTGGAATTCTAGAGGCCTCTTCTGAGTACCCATAAACCTCTACTCATAGCTCTCCTGGGACGCTTGTTCTGTTTACTCTCTGTGGATGTGTCTGTTTTCATTCAATAAAGAGCTGCTCAAGCCCGAAATTACTGCAACATCTCTGAATGAATAAATTCATAGAGAAGCATCCAGGGACAGGAAACAATGTCAACAACATCCCTCAGAGCACACAAGTGTGTTTTAAGTCACATACACTTGCTTCCTGGAAGTGATAATGATTAAAGAGTAAGCTTCTATGATTTGAGGAGGATTCAGGAGGACATTAGAAAGAAAAAAAAAAAGGAAGTTATAATTTTTTTATTTTACCTGATTGGGCTAATTAAACAATATTGTGAGCTTTATAAAGAATCCCTTTTTGTAGGGTAGTTTTCTGATCTCATAAAATCTGTGCTTGAGTCAAATGTTGCATTACAGCCTTCTGACTCCACATTTCCAAGTGCATAGCTTTTCTCGGCTCCTTCCAGGCCCCTAGAAATTAAACTCACTCACCATTCCATCTTCAGCTCCTGTGAGTGTTGGCTTGTCATAGTGGGCAAGGGGCAATCTGTGTTACGTGGATCTGTTCATGTCTGCATTTAGTTCTTGTGTTCTCATAAAAATATTATATTCTTTTTTTTTTTTTTTTTTTTTTTTTTGGTTTTTCGAGACAGGGTTTCTCTGTGTAGCTTTGCACCTTTTCCTGGAACTCACTTGGTAGCCCAGGCTGGCCTCGAACTCACAGAGATCCACCTGGCTCTGCCTCCCAAGTGCTGGGATTAAAGTCGTGCGCCACCACCGCCCGGCTTATATTCTTATTTGATTACAATATCTCCATTTTCAGTATGATTTAAATGAAAAATCAGTTGTATGATAAAGATAAACCTGTAAGTCTCCAAATATCTGACATTTAAAAGGGCAGTGGGAGATGCCCAAAGCTTATCTTTTCTATCTGGAATGAAGAATTAAATTAGT
The DNA here is from genome assembly GCF_007827085.1 of Peromyscus californicus insignis. Taxonomy (NCBI): domain Eukaryota; kingdom Metazoa; phylum Chordata; class Mammalia; order Rodentia; family Cricetidae; genus Peromyscus; species Peromyscus californicus. The sequence continues at coordinate 66,000,981 of NW_026294573.1, read as the reverse complement.
TTATGATTTAATATTTAACTCACACAAGGGAGTTTGTTAGCCTGAAACAAGGCAACATAATTAAAAAAAATTAAGGCATATTCTTGGTACAAGAAAAATAACATGTTCAGTATTTTTAGTAAAAACATTACAATATTCTTTCACTCAGAGAAATCTCAAACTTGCTATGCTTGAATTTTTGACAAATATAAACACTTTAGACTAATTTGTTATACATCTGGTATAACAGAGAGAAATGAGTAAGAAAACCCACAGTTAATAGTTTTCACAGGTTTTGTACTGGAATGGTATTTAGTATGTCCAGATGTTCTATCTAGAAAAAAAATATGGGATGACTCATGCCAAGTTATTTTAAAAGAAAACCCTTTGAGTCCACTAGTATTTCTCTCTCTCTCTCTCTCTCTCTCTCTCTCTCTCTCTCTCTCTCTCTCTCTCTCTCTCTCTCTGTGTGTGTGTGTGTGTGTGTGTGTGTACCACATCTCTAGTATACCGATAAGGACATTTCTCCAGAGATGATGGAGTTGTCACTGTTTCAGTACTGATTAAGTCTTTAAAAATCACAGTTGAGAGGTGGATGAGATGCTCAGCAGTGGTTAAAGGCACTTGTCTCTCTCTGAATCTGATGACCTGGACTTGATTCCCAGGACCCACATGGTGGAAGGAGAGAACTGACTCTGAAAATTGTCCTGAGTCATATGAATAGCTATGGCATGTGAATGCATGTGTGGGTATATGTGTACACATGCACAAATTAATAAATACAGTAAACAATTGTGAAGGTGTTATTTTCATTCATATCCTCAACTTAGTTATGGAATAAAATATTGCCTATATTATATAAAATGAGTAAAATTGGTTACTGTTAGGATTTTACTTAAACTGAAAATAAATGACATTCATGTAACAATTTGAAGTACACAAATCATGATGTTCTGCATTCCTCAAACTTAATAATCATGTCATTCTTAGAATTTGGGTTTTGAGTATAGGAAATGATTCCATGTTATGTTTTCACGGCCAGTACACTGAAGAAAGTTTTTGTAAAACTGTACGTAAGTAGTGAGGTGAAAGATGGAGCAGACGGGGATACACTGTAGACTGTCATATTTGGGATGTGTATATATGAAAGGTTCCCCAGGGCTCGCTGACTTAGAGCAGTTTGAGGTTTTTGTCTTCTATGATTCTATGTACTACCTGTTTCTCTCCCCTTCCCTGCTTGCACCAATGTCTTAATTATAGAACCCTAAGAATTTTCCTAGGCTGAAATTCTGGCACCCATCACCGCCTTCACTCTGGAATCTTCCCTTTCCTCCTTTTGTCTGTGTGCACACACAAGTGTGTGTGAGAGAAAATGGTAGAATAACCAATTTCTTTTGACTTTTTCTTCTTGATTCTGTTTTCATTATTTTTTTATGTTATTTAATTAGTGACTAATTATAGTATATGGAAGGAGAAACCCCTTCTGGTTTTTGCTTTATTTTCTCCAAATAATGTGCAAGTCTCTAAGCTATTAATTTACTTTTATACCATCATGCATATGTTTACATGTAATCTTTGAACTCTGGCAAATTTCTGATCGATTGTAAAGGACACGCTTTGAAGTTATGAATTAATTATAGGTAACCTTGACAACACTAAACTGCGAACTCATCCTTCTGATAACCATCTTTCCTTTCCACTTATTCAGCTATTTCAGAACATCCTTTTAATATTTCAGCATTTTCTCTCCAATAATTTTTGTCAGGTTCGTTTATGGATAAATTGTTTCTGTTGCGCTTATAATTAAGTGCTGCACTTCCTTTCTCCGGACTGATCTTTGTGGTACAGGAAAACTGTTGCCAGACTCTCATTAGTCCCCACTTCTCTCTAGCTACATTTCTGCAAAATATGGTACAGAAAGGTTTTGTTGTAGATATGAGAGAAAGAATAGCCAGAGGCATCTGAAAGAGTCCAGAGCAGAGCGAGAAAGACCATGATCAGCAGACAGAACATGGCCAGGGCTGTCTGCAAGAGAAGTGAGAAGAGCAGGGGACAGAGAATAGAGAGGGCATAGAGAGGCTAGCAGGAGCAGAACATAGTGAAAACAGCAGGGTCATAAGAAGGATGAGAAGCTTTGGGGAGGGAAGCCCAGGAGCTGGAGGGAGTTTAGGGGAGGGGAGGGGAGAAGGGCTAGGGTGCCAGCATGGACTTTGAAATGTGTAACAGGTACTTGTGATATGGAGGGAGCTTGGAGGCCAGCACATGCTTTGATATGCTGATAGGTGCCAGGGTAACCATATGTCCATCCTCTCTGCCAAAGGTAAGGGACTTCTTTTGGTAGATGGGAACTGGTTTCACAGGTTCCTGAGGAATGCTGGCTTTTATCTAATCATCAGAAATCCTCCTATAGTTCAGGTTGAGCTCATTTCTGGATATTTGGACTGCCTTTTGGAGTTTGGGGAATCGAGTTTGCTTTGGACCTGACACTAGTAAAGGGAGTTCTCATGGTAAAGTTTCTCATTGTGTGGTACTGAGACTCAGTCCTTGCTCTGAGAAAGACTCATGGAACTGCAGAAGTTGTTTGAAGTTAGGTACTACTAGCAGGAACTGGAGGAAGTAATGGGTTCTCAATGACTCAGTCCTTCTTGCCCTCTGTGCCAGGCACTGGTTCAGTTTCCTTTCTGACTTCTGGCAGACAAGGCTGAGCTCTAAGTAGCTTATTCTGCCCTGTTTCATGCAAGCCTCTAGAGAGTCAATAAGCGAATGTGTTGAGAGCCAGTGAGCAGCAGCTTTTCTAGCCCCAGGAGGTCATGGGGCCACAGTGGTGAGAGTCCCACTGACCAAGGCTGTCACTGACCCTGTAAGGATATGTGGAAACAGGACAGGAAAAGCCAGTGCTGATATGACACATTGCTCCGAGGAACTTAATTTTAGGACAGTCTGGAAGATGAAAGCAGTTAAATTCGAGTGGTTTGACTGTGCCATTCTTATACAAGGGGATAGCTTCCTTGGTGAATATTCATGGGAATGATGACAGGAAGCTGACATGGGGGTTTGTGATAACCTGGCTTTGAATAGGTGGAAAATACCCAGTGTATGGTAAAAGAAAATGGCTGAAAGATGTTTTTGAACCAGAGAACAGTAGCTGGACAATACTCTTTACGTAACAGGCCTCCTGCCTCTGTTCATTCTGCCCTTCAGGTTTGGATTTTACCCCTGATGTACTTAGCAGCTTCTAGGTGTCATGCCAAGGAGAGGGCAACATGCCATGGAAGGGCAAGGGGGTGCAAAGTCAAATGAAAACCATCCCGGTCAGAAGAGGACTGGGTTGGAAGTGTTAATACTTCTGGGGATGGATGCCCCTTCTGCTCGTGAATCTTTTATACTGTTTCCACTGTGGTGGTGACTGCACAGAGGAGTTTCTGTGTTGTTTCCCTTGAATCGTCGCGTGCACAGAGGGAAGGGGCAGCAGTATTTTTCACCTGTGTTCAGCAAAGCTTTGTTTATAAAATGAATGGATGAGAGCCTGAAAATGCAGCACTAGAGCGTCTCTGTGCAGCTGAGGTTTTGCCTTCTTGCTAGGGCCTTGTTCCTGACAGCAGCGTGGCTGTTGGTAAGACTCATGCAAAAACATAGGTTAGAGCCCAGCATGGTCAGAGTGTCTAAGAACCTCCTAAGAGGGAATTTGAGAAAGAAATTGTGAAAATAAAGTTGTAGGTAAAAGTTAATCTCACTGCGTTAGCTATGAAGAAGACCTGGTGAGCCAAAGGAAGTAAGAACGCATTATCAAGTGACAGAGTGTAATGTCCTGGAGCCGGACTACAAGATGTGGAGGGACCAAAGTAACAGCAGAAAGACAGAGGACTGACTTCCGGTAGCGTGTGGGCATCTTCCGTGACCCTGTGCTTGTCAGGCTGTTTGGGGGGGTGGACAGGAGCTCTGCAGTGACAGTAGCAAGGTCTCAAAACGTGTGGTTCCATTCTGCAGATGTTCATAGAACCAATGGCTCTCTGTGTTGTGTGAACCGTCTTCGGTAGAGGGAGGTGATGAGGGCGTGTTGGAGACACATGGATTTTCATCCCCCCTGAAGACTCTATGGATGTCTGAGGGGTTCTCAGTCACGGTCTCTGAAGAGAAAGTAGTAAAGGAAAATTGAAGTGTAATAAGCCAACAAGTCAGATAATGATGAATAATAATAATCAGTAAATACAGCGCTTCTGTAGCTAGAGACAGCAGTGAGGAGTGAGCCTGTGTGAGCTGTCACCTGCTCTCCCTCCTCCTAAGCCTGTGGTGGGGAAGTGGGGTACTCTTCATGCAATGTGTTTACTGCTTGTTTTGGTTTTCCCTCCTGGAGATACAGCATGGGAAGTGGTGTTAGCAATGAACAGTGTCCCTTCCCATAAGACAGCACAAAAAGGCTTATATTTCATTTTATGGCTTAGGCACCTTGTAAGCTGATTCCGAGTTGTCAGAATTATCAAAGTAGGTTAAAAGGGTGGAGAGAGAGGTAAGTTGATAAAGGGCTTGCCACACAAGCATGAAGACTCACGTTCAGTCTTTAGCACCCACGTAAAAAGCGGGATGTGGTAGCACATTTGCAATCTCAGAGCTGGGACAGCGGCCACAGAAGGATCACCGGGCTTCCTAGCCAACCAGTCTGACCCACTTGACAAGCTCCACAGAGATTCCTATCTCAACAGACAAGGCAGAAGGCTCACGAGGAGCAAGACCTGGGTTGTCCTCTGGCCTCCACACACACCCACAGAGATAGGAACACAAATCCATATATGTACACGTGTGCACACACCCCCAGTGAATTAAGGATAATTTTTTTTTTTTACATTGCAGCTTAATAATCTGAAATGATTAAGAAAATCCCCAGAGTATATAGCATTTTGTTGGTGGTCATGAAAGTTCACAGCAACTTTATTTCTGGTAGCCAAACATTGAATTTATTTTATATACCTCCAAAAGTAAAGATTTCAAATGGTGGTTGTGGCGCATTTACTTTATGAGTTGGCTGGTGCCTTTGGTCTCTTTCTGTGGCTTCTCCTCTGCTGGTTAAGCCTGTTCCCAGCATGGAGGCACACTGCGCCTAATTGCGCCATGTCGTGGCCCTGGATGTTCTTCATGAGTCACCATACCCAGCCCTGCAGGCCTGGTCCAGCCTGCTGTGTCCAGTGAGAGACTGGAGGTGGGCTCAGGCTACTTTGTGAGGAATCCTCATTTCTTGACCCTAGATGGGTCTTGTAATCCTAGCCTGGCATATTGTCCGTCAAGATCAGAGCTTCATGGGTTGGTGCATCTCTTAAATTCTCTGGATGCCTTAAAATTGACAGAAGTGTTTATATAAACACGGCCCCTCCTCCCTCCATCTCTTGGTGCTGGTTTATAGTGATAATGTTTTTTATTTCTAAAACAGTTTCAGTTTAGATGCCACATTAAAAAAAAAAAAAAAGAAAAGAAAAACTTACATGCCCTGACCAGAGCTGAAAGTGTATTTAACATATAAAACTTTAAACTTCTTTGGGATTGTGAACTGAACACCTCCCCCACCCATGAACCAGGCATATGTTAAAGGTTCTGCAAGGCTGATTGACAGAACTATGGCTATGGAGGGTTGGAATGCTAGAAGTCCACAGACACGTTATCTTGGACTGTCTTTTGCTTCTTGAATAGCCATTTATTCCCACTTCTGTATTTTACCTAATACCCCTGTGCTTAGGTAAAATTCTTTTTGGAATATACAAAGAGGGCACCTAGGTTCCACAAACAGAAGACCAAGGGTGTCATCGGAACATTTGAGGCTTACAGCAGAGATGTGCTTGCTTAGCTGTCTATCCACCTGGTTGATATCCTCACACATGTATTTTTAAAACCCCTGGGGCTCTCTTTGTACAGTTACTATAAAAACTTCAAATAACTGTGTGGTCTGATATCTTGTTTGTGTTCTGACAAATAAAGCTTGCCTGGAGATCAGAGGGAAGAGCTAGCCACTAGTTAACCATAGAGGCCAGGCAGTGGTGGCACACACCTTTAATCCCAGCACATGGGAGACTCACTTTAATCCCAGCACTTGAGGTCTCATGCCTTTGATCCCAGCACTTGGGAGATGGAGACAGGAATAAGGTGGGTGGAGACAGGATCTCTCCCCCATCCAGTCTGAGATTTCGTAGAGACAGGAGGCCGCCCATGTGGTCTGAGATGTCGTGGAGGTAAGAAGTCTCTAGTGGCTGCTGCTCTGCTTCTCTGATCTTTCAGTTTTCACCCTCCATATCTGACTCCTGGTTTTTAGTTAAGACTAACTAGGATTGCACTTCGTAACTGTTATCATTTTGAAGCATAGTGTTTGGGGTAACCTCAACTCTGTGTCCCTTGGCCATGGACACTTGTATTTGGCTTCAGAATGAACTGTCTCTTACTCTATTAGAAGTGAGAGCAGAGGTTTTGCATCACAGGGTGTTTTAAAGACATTGCTTTGGTTCAAAGCTCAGCTTAATTACGGAAGCAATAAAAAATTATAGCGATATTTTACAGCACAACGGTGGCTTTAAGGTAAGTTGACCTTAATTTCATGGGCAAATGAACTGGTCAGCACTAAGGAATTCGATTCTAGTAAAGTCAGGGTTTTTTTTTGTTGTTGTTGTTCGCATACTGACATGCCCATACTGTAGCTTCATGGGAGAAAATGTATTAAGAAAATATGTAACCAAATCTAGCTTCTGATTTGCTTAGTCTTAAAGTAATATTAAGTTTCTGGTCTTTGAATAAACAGTTGCATCCTACCCCAAAGCCTGAACATAGTGTAACTTTCATGGTCATTAATCTTATTTTTCCATAAGAAATGTTAGTGCCTGTGGTGATAAAATGAGATTGAGCCCAGAATCACTGGGATTACTCTTGACTCAAAAATAGGTTGATGAAAAGGGTCACTCAAGTGATAATTACAGGAAGAGCTAATGGTCCATTTCCTTCTGTTCTTGAGCAAAATGGTGAAGGGCTGCTTTACTGGGAAGCAGGGCTTTTATTTGTTTGTTTATTTATTTATTTGTATAGTTTTTATGAGGCAGGGTCTCACTGTGTAGCTTTGGCTATCCTGTTGCATGTTACATAGACCAGGCTAGTCTCGAACTCGAAGAGATCTACCTGAGTGTTCCAATTAAAGGCAAACACCACCTGGCATAGGGCTTCACATTTCTTTTGGGAAAAGAACTACAAGATGTTAAAACTTGCTGTCTTGTGTTGACTTTCTAAAAATTATCTGTTAATTAGACAGTATTTGAATTCCTTGATTTCTACATGAAATGTGTTTATGTTCTCTGTATGCAACATTATCTCATTAAGTCATTTTTATTAGAAAATGTTTTGTTGTAATTATTTGATGAATGGTTTGCTCTGGTGATTACCTGTGGGTAGCTAGATTAGAATGTCTTTCCAGGTTTTTGATGGGTGATATTCCTCAGAAAATGAGCAAATGGACTGATTGTGTTACTTTTCTTATTGCTGTGACAGAATACTAAGGAAAAGTAACCTAAGAAAAGAAGAGTGTGTTTTGGCTCACAGTCTGAGGGGATACATTCTGTCAAGGTGGGGAAGCAGGAGCATGAGACAACTGGTCACTGTGAGTCTGCTCAGAAAGGAGAGAGAGATAAGTGTCAGCCCTGGGCTCACTCTTTCCTTAGTATTCAATTTGTGAGCCAAGCCCATGGGATGATGCCACCCACATTCAAGGTGTATTTTTCATGCTCAATTAGAGCAGTATTCTCACAGACGTGCACAGAGGTACCCCAGGGATTTGAAATCCAGTCAAATTGATAAGGTGAGCCATTATACCAATATAGCATAAAACCTGGAGAGTATCTGATTGGCCTTTTGTAAAAGCCAGTTTATTGAAAGCTAATAGTTTTCACTGAGTATAGATGAGAATTCTATAAATTAAAATATATGTCATTGATATGTAGATTGCAAGTGATGTGAATGACTTTGCTTGTGCACATTAGTGAAAAATGTCTATTATATTTGCAATGTCATTTTCATAAGCAATCAGGAACAATAATAAATTGCTGAAGTCTTTATGCCAATGACTGGTGTCTTTCTAGTATCCATTCATGCACTTAGAGTAGTAACTGTTGATGGTATTCAGATCTCTTGAATGTACCAGAACATTTATGCATATCAGAAAAGACCTTTTACTGAGTATTCTCTTATTTTCTTAAAGAATGCATATAATTACTTCATAAGTTAAACTGTACATAATTTAGTTTGTAGATATAATTTTTATGAAAATTGTCCTTTTTTTCTAACTTTCTTATGATGAAGATTGAAACAGTAAGCTTCTAGAAAATAATGTACTAGGCAGCACATAACTCTTTGAGGTTCAGTATATCAAAGACACATCCTGGATTTGACAAATACAAGGATTCGTAAAGTGTAAATAAAATGTGACTTCCTAAGGAATGCTCATGAAATACTGGAATGTGATCTGATAAACAGTCCCATTGACTTAGTATTTCAATTCCAATTTCTTTAGGGCCTGCTAGCCGCCAAACACTTTGCATTTAATGATGAATAAGACATATTTCTGCATACCAGAAATTGTTTTTCTAGCCGAATTGTAGAAAGGACTGTTTAACAACTGTGGACGGACAAGAGCTGTGGTCTTGGTGAGAGCATGACTGTGCAGATAGCATTTGTAGTGTACTGGAAAGGACTTGTATTCTGATGGCAGTCCCTGTAATCACGTGTCCTTTGTAGGTCAGTTACCTCTGCATGTCTGTTTTCTTATCTATAAATTGGGGACAGTAGTGAAAACATCTACCTTCCAAGGCAGTTATGAGGACCAGTTGGGATATCGTGCCTGACTGAGCTTTGTAAAGAGAGAGAAACAGTATGCATAGTCTAGTTGCTTAACATTATGTAACTTTTGGTTCTTAATCTTGCAATGCTTTGGATTCATCATCTGTACACATAAATGATAATAGTTGCCTTTACCTTGAGTAATTGTGAGGACTAAGCTGAGATATTTTAAGCCCTTTGTTTTTTTTAAATTATTTCTTTTAATTTTGGGATTATAATTTAATGACATCATTTCCCCTTTTCCTCCCTCCAGTGCCTCCCATGTACTTCTCCCTGTTGTCTTTCAAATTCATGGCCTCTGCTTTCTTTAATTGTAATATATATATATATATATATATATATATATATATATATATATATTTCTAAACATAACCATCTCAGTCTGTATCACATTACTTGTATTATGCTTTCAGAGCGACCATTTGGTAGTGGATAGACAATTGTTGTGCCATTCCCTGGAGAAGACTGGCTTCCCATTTTCAGCATTCCTCAGTTGCCTGTAGTTCTTTGTGTAGTATTGAGTCCTTGTGCGCTTTCCCTGTCCACTGGCATGTGTGTTGTTGTTCTTGTTCAGCTCATGTTTGGCAGTCATGTTGGTGAGCCTTTGTGTATGGGTGAACTTCTGACATTCCGAGGAGTCAAAGTCTCACAGCAAACTCCTGATCCCCTTACAATCTTTCCACCTCCTCGTCAATGTTCCTTGAGACTTAGATGCAGGGGCTGGGTTCCACAATTCTGCATTTTGATTGATTGAAGCTTTCTGTAGTGGTCAATGTCTATTGCAAAGAAAAGTTTCCTTGGTGAGGAGTGAGGACTACTCATATTTTTGGGTATAAAGACAGATGTTTAGAATATAGTTCGGGATTATGCTGGTTTAGTAAAGTGGTAGTTGTAGGTTCTTCAAGACCCATGACTTTGCTGGTACTGGATAGTACATGACTATTCAGGCATGGTTTCCTTCTTGATGAGTCAATCTTTAGTCCAATTAGAGAGCAGTTAGTTACCACCAAGGAATGTGTGCCACTACAGCACCCTCAGGGTCATCGTGCTGTGCTGATCATTAGTGGTTCATGGGCATCATACTTGGGTAGGACTGTTGGTTGCTTCTTGCCTTGGGAAGCTTGCATTGTGCTTTCTGTTGTCATGACAGCTAGTCCTCAGGGAGGAGACATTCAGGCCAGTTCCAGATCAGGGGCCTCTGGGCCCTGATTCCATAGGGAATAGCATAGCACCTTCCATCATAGGGACTTACCTTTCACATCTTGTGGGTAACCAAGGACAATGGCAGTAACTTGTAATGTTTTGGGAATCTCTTGGACAACCTTGACTAGCAACTTAAAATAATGCTTCTCATGCCTGGTGTTGGATTTTTTTGTGAGATAGTCTTTGGCACTTGGAGGGAGCATTGCCAGTACAGATGAGAAAATTTCACTTAAACTATATATGTATACTTATGCACAGGCTTATGTGTGTTACAGTATTTTCCCCTTAGGTAGATAGTTAATAGTATAATTCCTTCTGACTTTTTCAGACACCCTAACTGTTAGTTTACCCTCCTCCCTTCTTCCGTATTCTCCTTCTCCTAACTGGAGCTTCCCCCCTTTTTCTCCCTTGTCATCTATACCCTGCTATTTCCCTTCCCCACCCACTACCTGGCAATGATTTCTTTTTATTTTCCTGGTTTCTGCAGTTACTACAGGATATGTGCTCACATCTGAAGATTTGGAGCTAAGAATCTCTGATGAGAAAGAGCCTGCAACATTTGTCTTTCTGCATCTGGGCTGCCTGCTTCATATGTTCTTTTTCAGTTCCATCTACTTAGCTGAAAAGTTCATGATTTATTCTTCCTTGCAGCTGAATACTAATCCATAAAGTATATGTCCCCATTTTTATTATCCACCTGTCGGTTAAAGGATATTTAAGTTACTTCTATTCCTAGCTGTTGTGAATAGAGCATCAGTGAACAGGGATGAGCAAGTATCTGTGCAGGAGGATGTTGGGCCCTTTGGGCATATGGGAAGAAGTGATGTAGCTGGATCATAGGGTAGATTTAGTTTTAGCTTTTTGAGAATTTTCCACAATGATTTCCATGGGGGATGCACGAGTTTTCCATCCCACCAACAGTGAATGAGGGCTCCCTTTTCCCTGTGTGTTTCCTCCAGCATTTGCTGGTGGTGGTTTTATTGATCTTTGCCCTTCTCGCTGGCTTACGATGAAATATCAAATGGTTTTGATTTGTATTTCCCTAATTACTAGGGAAGATGAATTTTTTTGGAGATATTTCCAAGCCATTTTTTGAGAATTCTCTATTCAGCCCATTTTTTTTTTTGAGTGGGTCTTATTTTTTTTTCTATTTTTTTTTTGTTTGGTTGTGAGATCTTTATATATTCTTCATGTTGATCCTCTGTCAGATGTATAGCTGGCAAGGATTCTCTCCCATGCTGTGGGCTTCTTCTTCACTTGATTCTTCTTCTTCACTCAATTGTTTCTTTAGCTGTGCTGAAGCTTTTTAGTTTCATGGAGTCCCACTTGTCAATTGTTGGCCTTCATTCTTGGACCAGTAGAGTTCAGGAAGTTCTTTCTTACACCTGTATCCTGTAGGGCACTGCCTATGCTTTCATCTAGCAGTTTCAGTGTTTCCATTTGGGGTTAATTTTTTTTTTTTTTTTTTTTTTTTTTTTTGTTTTTCGAGACAGGGTTTCTCTGTGTAGCTTTGCGCCTCTCCTGGAACTCACTTGGTAGCCCAGGCTGGCCTCGAACTCACAGAGATCCGCCTGGCTCTGCCTCCCGAGTGCTGGGATTAAAGGCGTGCGCCACCACCGCCCGGCTTTGGGGTTAATTTTTGTAGAAGTTGATTGATAATGGTATAATTTCATTCTTCTGCATGCGGACATCTATTTTTCCTAGCACCATTTGTTGGAGATACTTCCTTTTTTTTTTTTTTTTTTGCAACTTTCCTGTTTGTAAGCCCTTTATTTTAATCATTATTCTTACAGCAGAAACTCTCAACCCTACTTATCTATTATCTTAGTGGGAGGTTTTCCTGGACTCCATTTTGGAGTGCTATGAACATTAAGATTCCATGTAATTTTGCTGGCTTGATAAAAATCAACTGCTTCCGATGGCTGCTGGAGATAAGCATCCCCAGTGAGATTAAGAAAGTACAGAGTCAGTGATGCTCCATCAGCTCGTATTTGAGGCACGATTGTTGACAAACACTTCCCCCTGGTATATAAATCAGAGTCTCTTCTCAGCTTGCAGAGTCAGTTTAAGGAACAGTGAGTAAAACGCTGTAATTTTGAAAGTCACAAAATTGTTAATTAAACTTCAATCTGCCTCTGCCACTGTCTCCTCGAATGGGGAATGGGAAGCTGCTTTTTTTGGGGTGGGGAGGGGGTTCGAGGCAGGGTTTCTCTGTGTAATAGCCCTGACTGTTGTGGAACTTGCTTTGTAGACCAGGCTGGTCTTGAACTCAGAGATCCACCTGCCTCTGCCTCCTGAGTGGCAGAATTAAGGGTGTGTGTCACAACTGCCCAGCTGGACGCTGCTAAGAGAAACCTTGCCAGCTTCCTCCAAGTAGCTAGTCTTTTGTAGGAAAGAACAAAGGAAGACCTGTTTTTGCATAGATAGCTACAGTGAACTGAGTGGCCTTTTCTAATTGTGATTGAACAGTGAGATCTTTTCATGGTATTTTATTTCCCCTTCTATTTGGAATACCTAGCCAAAAACTTTGTTTCATCTGAGTTTACTACATCATTGCATTGAGTGTGAAAAATAGTATTGTGATAGCAATTCATGAGTTAGAATAAATAATGTTGCTTGTTAAGTGCCTGATGCATATGCCAGCCACATTACTATGTGTTTAATAGACAATCCGATTTAAATGATATGAGCATTGTGGATTAGCCCCACAGTAATCTTTTACTTGACTTGAATGCTTATGTAAAGACTGTTCAAAGTGACATTTGTTAGTGAGTTTCTAAAGTGTATTTATTTATTGATTCAAGCAGTTGTGTGAAATGATGGGGTGAGTGCATATGTTGAAGTCCTCCAGACTGTCCCTAGAAATACCACCACTTATCCTGACAACATTATAGAATTCAAAAGGATTTCCGTTTTCCTAGTGCCATATTCTTCTGAGGATTAACGTCAGGACCTACTGGTGTCCCAGACTTACCTACACTTTTTTTGTATAATGGAAGGTGTGGTCAACTCAACAGTGGAAGTATCAAGCAGACACAGTTGCAAGTGATGTAGACTACTGTAGTTCATCTTTCTGAAGGGCAGTCTCCTCATCTCTTACAGTGCTAGCTGTGACAAGAATGTATCGAGACAATATGCAAAGTGACTGGCAAGGAAGTGGGCTCTCTAGTTGTGGTCTGTCTAATCAGGACTGTGTTAGAGTTGAAACGGTTGCTGCTGGGTAAGCATCAGGAGATTTTACCATAGTCTCTTGCACTTCAGCAGTGAAGAGCTGTGGCTGCTTCACACTTGCACTTCTGGCTAACTGTGTGCCTCAGTCTGTGCATCTGGCAGCCTTTCTGGGTGGGCTGTGTCCCTCACTCACCCACAGACTACCACTTTCTGCTGTGCGATATCCTGCACACTCGGCCTGCAAGCTCATCAGTGTTGCTCTGCCAGTAAGCACAGATGTTTGACAGAGTATGTAGTGATGGCTGTGATATTGGCATAACTGATGAGGCAGTAAAGCGAAAGCTTAAATGCAGGTGGTGACTTCAGACCCAAACCAGATGATTTGTTCTTTGTTTTTCATAGGCACGGTTTTTTTACATTATTTTTTATTAATTCTCTGAGAATTTTACATACATATGCAATGTATTCTGATTACATTCATCCTCCACTCCTTTCTAAATCCTCAAAAATTTACCTTATCCCCTCCCACCATAATGTTATTTTTTAAAACTATGTAAATAATCCATGTAGTCCAGTGTGTGCTGCCCATAAACTTATGGGTGTGGAGCCATCCACTGGAAAATAGTCAACCTACTGGGGGCCATACCATGAAAGAAAACCGACTTTCTCTCCCCCAGAAGTCATCAACTGTTAGTAGCTCCTCAGCTGAGGGCAGGGTTTATGAACTCCTTCCATTCCCTACTGGAATATTGGCTGACTTGATGTCAGACAGGCTACCACAGCTGCCTTGAGTTCATGAGTGCATGGTCCTGTCATGTCCAGAAGGCACCATAGTCCTTCCCTACCTCTGGCTGTTACAGTCTCTCTGCCCCCTCTTCCAAGATTCCCCCTGAGACTTGAAAGGGAGGAGTTGTGATACAGGTGTCTCATTTATGCCTGAGCACCCCACTGACACCTCATCTATGCACTTTGACCAGTTAGTGACATCTACTGTGAAAAGAAACTTCCCCGATTAGGTCTGAGAGCTGAACTAATCTGTGGGTAGAAAGATACAAATTTAAAGGGATGTGATAGCATGTCTATTTAGCAAATAATAGCACCTGGCTTACTCTGGGAGCTTATGAGCTCCTTAACCATGGTTTCTTAGTAGATTTACAGTACCAGGCATGTGTTTCCTCTTGTGGAAAAGGCCTTACATCTAATCAAACTGTGCCAGGCCACCAAACAGAACGTGGTTGCTTACCGCTGTAACTCATATTCATGCCGCTCTTGCTCCCATGGGCATATCTTACCACACTGGATCTCATTGTAGCTCACAGGGTTCACAGCTGAGTAATATTGTGACACTGCATTATGATGAAAAATATTTCTTATATTTTAAGAGGTTGGAACTTTTGTTGGACCTCACAGCCAGAGTTAATGATGTACCTTGAGGTCATTTAAGATATAAGACTGCTACCCTACTGTGTACTTAACTGGTTTGTTTAACCAGCTTTGAAAAGAACACTCAAATTTCTTGACCTTGGATATCCTACATAATCGACTTTTAAAACCTAAGCTAATGCATACCTGTAATCTTATGTACTCTTTCGTGCTCTTGACCCAAGAGCAATGCATATGAGTTTGCATGTGAATTATGATAATCATTTGCTGAAAACAGGAAATATAGGTTGAAAGCATCTTATAAAATGAATATCTACCCTAAATATTGATGTTGCTTGATAAGCAATGGCATTTGAAATACTATTTGTTATTTGGGTCAGTTGGAGTCAGTGACTTAATCCCTTGTAAAACTCTGTTAAATTATCCTTCATTCCTTTACCATGTGATGCTTTCTATGCTGTTGAATAAATATAGAGCAAATCACTTTGTTGGGGATACACACACACACACACACACACACACACACACACACACACACACACACAAAATCACAAAACAGCATTAGGCAGGTATAAATTCAGAATCATATAAGAGATAGACAGGAGACAGAGGGATAGTTCAAATTTGGGCTCACTCTTATTCAAATGACACCAAGGGGGAATTGCTTTATTGATTTCTGTCCTTAATGTGATATGAATATATTATTACTGACTCTGAGTTTATTATTAATGTGTTCAGTGAGTTGATGATTTTTCTCCCTCAGGCAGGTGCCGTAGCACCTTCCAGTACTGTGAAAGCCAGTTAGCAGTGGAGAAGCTTCCTGGTCTGCACCAACTGAATTTCTACATGCCCTGTGACTGAAGCGTGTGTGTCTTCAGCAATAGAGTCTTACCACCAGCAATTTGTTTGTTTTGTTTTTTTTTTTTGAATCTCCAAGACAAACCTGATCAACAATTTGAAGGGAGCTATCCCACACCTAGCACTGGACTGGCCTTTTAGCTGACAACTGTGGCTTCTGAGGAGAGCATTATCGTGTTGGGCAATTCCAATTAAACTCTCTCTCTGTGTGTGTGTGTGTGTGTGTGTGTGTGTGTGTGTGTGTGTGTGTGGTGTGTGTGGTGTGTGTGTGTGTGTGGTGTGTGGTGTGTGTGTGTGTGTGTGTGTGTGTATGTGTGTGTGTGAACTCCCTCCCCGTTATCTCCTTTCACCTTAGAACATTTGTGTTCTTCCCTCTGCCTTCCCTTAAGATCTTTCTTCCCTACCAGTAGCTCCTTTCTAGTTTCCTGGATTCTACCGATACTTCAAATTAGACAAACAAGTCTAAAGATTTGGAGCTAGCAGCCACATATGTGTGGGAACATGCCATGTTTATCTTTCTAGGTCTGGGTTACCTCACTCAGTATAATGTTTTCCAATTTCATCCATTTATCTGCACAGTTCATAATTTTGTTTTCTTTACAGCTGAATAAAGCTCCATTGAATATAGGTACCATATTTCCATTATCTGCTCACCAGTTGATGGACATTTAGGAATTTTCCATGTCCTAGCTATTGTGAATAGAGCAGTGATGAACATGGATGTGCATGTGTCTCACTAATAGGACATGGAATCCTATGGTTACGTGCCCAGGAATGATAAAGTTAAGTTGTATGGTAGATCTCTTTCTAAGTTTTTTTTAGGACCCATCACTCTGATTTCCATAGTAGCTGTACCACTTTATATTCCCACCAACAGTGCATGAATGTTCCCACGTTTCCACATCCTTGACAGTCTTCCTTGTCATTTGGTTTCTTAATCTTAGCCGTTCTGACAGGGGAAAAATGAAGTCTTAGAATAGTTTTAATTTTCAGCTACCTGGTGGCTAAGGATAGTAAACACCTTTATAAAAATTTTCCTGGCCATATATATTTATTCTTCTGAGAACTCCCCCTTCAGCTCTATAGCCTGGTTTTTTTTTTTTAATTGTTTGCTTGTTTTCTTGGTGTTTAGACTTTTGAGTTCTTTGTGTATTCTAGACTCTAGTCCTCTGTCAGATATTTAGCTGGCGAAGATCCTTTTCACCATTTGTAGACTGTCTCAGACACCTGTGTTCTTTGTGGTACAGAGGCCTTTTAATTTTGTGACACCCTAGTTGTAAATTGTTCTATTTCCTAGAAGACTGGAGTCATAGCTATAAAGTCCTTACTTTTTGAGCATATGTCCTGAAGTGTACTCCCTACTCTGTCTTCTAGAAGTTTCAGCGTTTCAGGACAAGTATTGAGGTTTTTGATCCATTTGGAATTGATTTGTTTTTAGGGTGGGAGAGAAGGGTTAATCTACATTCTTGCACATGGAGATAACCATTTGTTAAAGAGGCTGTCTTTAACAATGTGAAAATATGTCACCTTTGTCAAAAAATAGACAGCTGTGGGTGTGTGGACCTACACCAGCATCTCAGTTCCCTTGGTCACTGTGGGTGTGTGGACCTACACCAGCATCTCAGGTCCCTTGGTCACTGTAGGTGTGTGGACCTACACCAGCATCTCAGGTCCCTTGGTCACTGTAGGTGTGTGGACCTACACCAGCATCTCAGTTCCCTTGGTCACTGTAGGTGTGTGGACCTACACCAGCATCTCAGGTCCCTTGGTCACCGTGTCTGGTTTTGTGCTAGTACCATGCTGTTCTTATGACTATGGTTCTGCTGTATAACTTGGAATCAGAAATGGAGATACCTCCATCATTCATAGTTCAGAATCATTATCCAGAGTCTTTTTGTGCTTCTATATAGGTTTTAAGCATAGGAATTTTAAGGCCTTTTTTTTCAATTTCTTTTAAGAATTGCTTGAAATTTATATGGGGATTGCTATGAATTTGTACATTGCTTTTGGTATGATGGCTGTTTTCATAATATTAACACTACCAATCTGTGTGCACTGACAGATCTCCATCCTCTGGAATGTTCTTCAGTTTCTTTCTTTAGTGTTTTAAGATTTTCACTGGATAGTTCTTTCACTCCTTGGTTATGTTTACTCCAGGGTATTTTATTTACTTTGAGGATATAATGAATATGATTGTTTCCTGATTTGTTTTTCAGTCTGTGTGTCTTGGCATATAGGAAGGCCATTTTGATATGTTAATTTTGTAACCTGCCTCTTTGCTGAAAGTGTTGGTCAGCTGGTGATATCTTTGGAGTCTCTAATGTGTAGAATTGTGCTGTCGTCTGCAAATAGGGACACTTTGACTTCTTTTCCTGTTTCATCTCTTTTATTTTATTTTTTTCTCTTGTCTCATTGCTGTAGCTGGGACTCAAAGCACTACGTGAATAGGAGTGGTGAAGGGGGAGGGCCTTGTCTTGTTCCTCATCTTAGTGGGAACAGAGCAGCCAGTCTTGGGTAACATGTTCTTTGTCTCTCATTTTTTGAACAACTCATCAACTTCTTTGGGCCTTTTTTCCCCTCTGGAGCAGCCACAACAGGTGGCAGAAACAGCAGTAAGTATCATCCTCTAATATTACGGCCCTTCATTTCAGACTGTGTAATCAGACCCTTCTTCCTTCAGTGTTAGAAGCCCTGTGCGGTGCTGTGCAGGTCCTTGGCATGGAGACCCTTAGCCCCTTGACATTGACTAGTGTTCCAACTCTCAGCCCAGAGTCTGACACCGTTGGCCTTGAAGACTTGGCAGCTCCCTTGAATGCCTCTGGTGGCCAGGGTCTGTGGTTCCTGTCCCCGGCTCCTTTTATCAGCTCTCTGCCCTCTTGAAATCTTCACTTCTACTGCCTTTCTTCATGACCTGACTCTTCTTTTCCAAATTCTTTCTCTTATGTGTACATGATGTGTATGTGTTCATGTGTGTGCGTGCAAGCATATGTGTACATGTGGATGTTGAGACTCAAGGTTGCTGTCAATCAGTATTCCTTGATCACTCCCCACCTTATTCACCGAGGCACAGCATCACAGTTGAGCCCTGAGCTCACTAGTGTCACTATTTTAGTAAACCAGCCAGTTGTCCATCGTTGCTGCTAGAACAACTCTAGGTACTTGTCTCCACTGAGACAGTGCTTAGAAGTGAACAAACAGAAGATCGTCTGTTCCCTGGGTGCAGGCATACCCTTCCATAGGGTTAGGATGTTCACTGGGCAGATGGAATCCCTGGATACCATCAATGGGCGGTCAGAGTGGCAGTTGTAGACTAAGATCTGTGGTCCAAGGCCTCAATGCCAGAGATTTTTCAGTTGTCAATCCATGGTGCTTTGCAGTGGACGTAGGGCTTGGGTACTAGATGCCACTAGCACACAAAACTAATTTTGAACTCAGAAGTGGGTATTGGAAACTGGGTGCCAACTCCTGACATTTCCTCCAAGATCACCTGACTGCCTCATATGTCAAGCAGTTGTGGATGCTCTTGTGCTCAGAAGAACAGGCTCAGGAAGATACACTGAGCTGCTTGAAAGCCCAGCAACGGGAATGGATTCCCAAGACACTGGATTCGTGTGGTGCCAGTGGGATCTTCAACTATCAAGCACTGGTTGGTGCACATGGGCAGAGTTTGTACACGGTACCCGCCAGAGACGATTCTCCCTATCGCTGCTGTCCTCGGTTGTGTTTGCTGCTTCTTTAGTGCTTCCGGTTCAGCCTGAATGACTAGGAAAGGCTACTCCACAGAGTCTGTATTGGACCTGATGGGGCAGCATTAGGGAAGAGTAGCACAGAGAGCACTGAGTGAGCCCGAGTCCCCTGCTTTATAACGCTGGAGAACTGATTGGACCAACCACAGCCTTTTGTTTGGCCAATCACAGCCTTGTCTCTAGTACCCGTCATGGCCATCAGGGCTTGTTCTTTGACCAACTCTGGTTATAGGAATCTCTTGTCAGAAAAAATAGTCTCGCTCTGGCTGAGCAGGAAATATGGTTTGCCAAGACCTGTCATTGCAAAAAGCTAAACAGCTCTGGCTGGAATGTGTCTTCAATAGTTAGGACAGTGGAGAGTTGTCTTTTGAAGAGTTGTTTCAAGATGTCCATGGATTATTAAAGAAGGCTTGTACAGGCCCGACAATGGCGCTGGCCATCTGTATGACTGAGACCTCTTTGGCCCCGAGCAATATAGATAACACTAGATAGTCCAATAGCTGCTTAATAGGGAGTCAGATTTCTCCATTTCCAGTTTCCTGACTTATTTCTAGGAAAAAGAACATCAGAAGAAATCTTTGAAAACAAACAACAAAATGAATCATTAATGTTAACAGTTTTAACACAATTTTAAGATGCTTTAATGATGGTTTATGCATGCCCAGTGCCAAGAGAGGTGGGCCTCTGGTCTCTCTTGATGTCTCTGTTTTAGAAGTCTGCTAAATAGCAGAATGCATGCATTAAAAATAACAAGGTAGGTCTTGGGCTGTAGCTCCGTAATAGGGGCCTTAGGTGTGTGCATAAAACCCCGGGTTTGGTCCCTTGCACAACTGCTCCCCTGCTTTCCTCCATTTGCTATTTTATAACTGTTTTCTTTTTACTGATTTAGATCTTATGCATTCTATTTCTTTATTGGATCAAAATTTTTAACACATATACTCTGATTAATTTTATAAAAGGCAAATCTAACCTCTAGGAATTTATTCTGGGATTTAAAGACATGACCACTCAGGTTTCTGAAAAATGGATTTGATGCTATTGTTTGTAATTTGGGTCTCATATTTCATGGCTCCTTGCTAATTACACTGTTATTAATGGTTCTGGGGAAGGCTCCATCATAGAGATGTCAAGGATGATGGAAACATACTGTTTAACATAACCCAGGTCTTGCAGACCAACTGCTATGGATCTGTGATTAAAGTGAAGCTTCTGCCTGGAGCTCAACATGAGATAGAAGCTAAAATAAACCACAGCTTAAAAAACCCAAAAGTAAGCTCTCTTGAAGTTAAATCAAGACTATTGGAATATCATGATCTGAAGTCTTGGCACCTCATTAGTGAAACTGTTGTTTTTATTGCATCTCGGGTATGGAGAGGGACATTTCTCTAGGCTCCAGTTCTTGGTTGTCACCACCAGTGGCTGTTTTAAATAAAAGAATACTGAGGGAGATAACACTGAAACAAAAAAGAATTTTTTTGTCCTTTGTAAATGGTCTTTATTTTTAGCCTTGCCATGTTTACATGCCAAGCTTTCATTGAGTGTGACCAAACAAAATTGCTAGACACTCAGGGACATGTCAGAAGTGTTATTAAGCCAAAGGTTCTAATTAACATATGGGAACTGTTTTCTTAATGTCCTTTGGGTAAAATGGATTACCAGGAACGTGCTGGTAAAGCGAGCTTGCTGTTGTTATTTCTCTGACTGTGCATATGTACACAAGGGTGTGATGTAAAATATACACAAGGAAAGCGATTGTAGGACAGGAACGGGATCAGGCTTCAGGTGCTTCCAGGCCTTGGCCTCCTTTGTACTGTTCACCTGAAGTGCACTTAGAGCCTTTATTTCTTTGTCTCTCTGTATCATCACTTTAAAAAGTGGAAGTGAGTCAAACTTGGGTTCACATCATCATAAGACAGTAGAGAATCTTGGAAAGGAGAAGCTTTACATTTATTTATATACATTATATGAAAATGGATTAATATTTGAAAAATAAAATAACATTGACTTTGATTGCTAAAAATAATATATTGTGTAGAAAATTTAGGAGTACTGTCTTAGATGGCATTAAAGTATTGTCCAATTATGAATACAAATAACATTTCTATCCAGTGCTCTTTTTCCCTTGATTTCTTCAACTTTCATAGAGAACAGTGATATTTCTGAGAGGGAATTTTTCAAAATATTTGGGAAACTTTATTTATTTATTGCTTGAAAGAAATGTTTAGTTTTAAAGTAACTTTTAATTTTCAGTGCATTCAGATAGAGATATTCCAAGGGTTAGAAAAATGCTGCATCCAGATTCCTCATTCTTTTACTGTTCTTTTAGTGACTTTGTTATTATCCCCTTTCCCTTTGCATACATGCTATCCTTTTCCTACCCACTTGAAAATTGGTGTTGACTGATTCACAAATATTTCAGTGAATACACCTAAAAACTAGAACACTCCTCTTTTTTTCTTTAGCTGAGGACTGAGCCTAGGGCTTTGCCTTTGCTAGACAAGTGCTCTACCACTGAGCTAATTCCCAACATTTTCTTATATAATGAATATAGTGATAACAAATTCCCACAAGTTCACAATCTAGATTTTGATTTCATCAGTTGTCTCAATAGTGACTTTTGTATAGAGTTTCCCCTCTGCTGAGTCCAGGAGTCATCTCTATGTGTTGCATTTAATTATCTCTTCTCTTTAGTTTATTTGAATCCAGTATCATCCCACTATGTAATCTTTGGGAATTGAGTTTTCCTTGCTTTTCTCAGCACACTTTCTGGGAAATTCATCCAAGTCGTGGCACAGTCTTGGCTTATTATTGAGTAATTGCAGAGGTATGAATACACCATAGCTTACTCCACTATTCCCTGGTAAAGGACAGCAGATGTGTTCTCAGGCACTGTATTTATTAGTAAAGCTGCCATGTATGTTCAGGTTTCTGTGTGAATGTAAGACATCATTTCTTTGGGATACTTGCCCATTCGGGCAATTGCTGGGTCATGTGATAATTACATGATTATTTTCATTAAAATCTACTACACTTTTCAATTATAGAAGCTTTGAGTATGCTTTCATATTTAGTGGAGATTAATATCACTTGGCACCTTTCCTTTTTATTGTGTTTTCCAGACTCAAAGAAAAACGCTGTATTACATCTCGTGTGTGTGTGTGTGTGTGTGTGTGTGTGTGTGTGTGTGTGTGTGTGTGTGAGATTTATCCTGCTTCTGGCATTACAGGCAGACCATCAAGTAGTATTTCCTTTGTTGTTTCAACAACCAAGGCAGGACATTGTCTCGTCTCGGTGCAACTGTCCGTACCTTCCTTGGATTTTACAGTCATCGCTGTGAGAAAGTGAGGTTGTGGAACCGAGTTTGTTCTTCCTCTTCCTCCTTGCTTCCCTGTGTGAAAAGGTGAGACGTACGTGTTCAGTGAATCTCAAGCTCCAGTTGATCACAGAACACATGGAATGCATGTTAAAACAAAGATCTCTAGGCTCCACTTCCAGACCATAATTCAGCATGTATATTGGGAAATTTTAGGATCTTGATTTAAAAAAAAAAATGTACTCAACTTAAGAGTCTTTGAATAACTTCTTCCATTCTGCTCCTTTGTTCCACATATAATTAACTGGAGGGAAACCGAGAGCCAAAGCTGCAAATTTTACAGACTTAATAATGGCATTGGAAGCACTTGCTAATGGTATCTTGGTGACCTTGACTTTGTAAGGCCTTTAGTTAGATCAGCATTTCTGTAGGTATTTAGCAGCTCTGTTTCCTCATTAAAGACACTGAGCATCCCTTGACTGAAATGAAATGCCATAGCTAATTAACCCCACTTCAGTAGGTAGACTCACTAGGAACTGCCAAGTGACTATTGTCAAAGCCCAGAAAGTCCCCTGAGGCTTAACTGGAAATTTACCTCTGCAATCTGATGTTTTGTTTTGACCCAAATATGCTCTAGTGTATGAGATACATGCATTTATTCATAGGTCTTGAAAATATAGGTGGTAAATTTCCTTATTTTGTGGTTAACTGGGTTGATACAGATACTGAAGTATGTGGTTTGGCAGTAGTTAAAATTGAGAGCAGAGAAGGAAAATGTAAAATGTCTTGGTTTCCAAGCAACCAAACATGCATTCCCAGATGTGTGTACATCTTGCTTTATTCTAAGACACCAAAAGTATAAATAATTGATTGATCGGAGACCCAAACAGCCATTGTAGTCAGCTGACTTCTAAGCTCTTTGACCTGGAGCTCATTTGGCAAGGTTATTGAATTAAGTAATAGGATCACCCAGAACAGGGGCCCAGATACATATAGTATGGCACATAGGCCTTGAGAATTACTTGGTCTTAAGTAGAAATTTAGTTAAGTGAAAGTAGGGATCTTGACCTTAACCCACCAGGTTGTATACTTCAAAGCAAGTTGAATTCTCTTTCTCTGAACAGTAATACCTGTCTCCTCCCTCCTAGTCTGGGAGATCCAAGTAGTGACTGGTTTTTAGATAGCACATGCATTACACAGCCTACATTAGGTGGTACAGTGTCATGCACTCACAGTTCTCTCTGGGGTAGGTATCAGCTTTCCATGGATCAGCTTAACTAATGGATTTAACTCTGATATAGATGACTTCTAACTCTGTACATCCAGCCTCATTCTTATTTTCAAAGACTTAGACTTAAATAGTCCAGCATAATAAATGCTGGACATTTTATTAATAGGTCAAATTGAAAAACGTCCTACAAGGAACTACTCTCTTGTCTGTGTGTCTGAAAAGATCAATGTGCCTCTTCTGCTCTGCCCTGGCTTGGTTGATGACACCTGAGCCTCTTCTGCTCTGCCCTGGCTTGGTTGACCCCTGAACCCTCACTGAGCCTTTACCCTTGCTGCCTTGTGACCCTCACACACAGCCATTTGCTTGGTCATGGCCCCCATTCTCCCTCAGTGGTTCTCTCCAACAAGTCTGTTTTTTGTTTCTTCTCTCACCTTGACCTTGACCCATTTTCCTGCCCCTGGTGCAGGTTCTCTGAGTCAACCTTTTAAACTTCAAGCATAAGGATTTTTTTAAGGAACACAATTCTGACCATATTTCACCTTTTTTGTGTGTGATACTTGGCTGAGGTAGTCTAATATCCTTTGGTTGACCTAGCATCTCACCATAATCTATATGTTCTTGGAGTGGAAGATGTCTGTGTTCTATTTCCTTTTGTATTCTTATTACCTAGTGTGGCATTAAGTCATTATGAGCTGACCTCCCATTTGCTTATGCAGTATTAACTGTGTAATGGCAGTAAGGAATGTCTTTGACTTCCACCACGTGGTGTCCATGAGAATTAGTGACATATCCTTTGTATTTATTTTGGGTATCTTCCACCTCAAAACATGGCTTAAAAAGTAAGCATTGTTGTTGGTTTCATTGGAAATTAATGATTAGGTTGGTTTCAGCTGAATGTATATTCTTTTGGTCTTTTCTTGAGTCACTCATGAGTTTTTGTGCAGCCTTGTGATTCATGTGACCTCACATACATAATCTGGAAGTTTACTGTTGGTCCAGCCCTGCTTCTGTCCCCTCACATGCTACCTTCTGTTTCTTTCTGTGATAGTCTAGGAGCAGCAAGGAAGTATGGATGGAGATGCTAGGTCTCCAGGCCCAGGCCCAGCAGGTTTCCTGTGGCACTTGTGTTGCGCTGATTGATCAGTGCACATCATGAGGACAGATTCTGTCTGGATAGGAAGAGCAGCTAGGTGACATGCAGAGGAGTGAACACTCATGGGTGGAGGCACCTATGACTGCTTTTCTTGCCACTAGCACTGAACTCCTTGTGAGAACTCTGTAAACCCAGGGCACCTTTTGTACATTGTCTTATCCCTGTGGTAGACTTTGCACACATTGTAAGTTTTGTATGTCTCCCTTCTTAAAAACAACCTATATTTTTATTAATTCTTGGAGAACTTCAGGCAATGTATTTTGATGATCTTCCCCATTTCTCCCCAGAAGCTCCCTCCCAGGTCCTCGCCCCCACCGTCCCACCTTGCAGCTTCATGTCCTCTTTGTTTTTCTCCTTTGAAAATAACCTACCAAGTCCAATTTCTGCTGCCCATGGACTCATGGGTGTGGAGTTATCCACAAAGACCCCTGAGCCTTGAGGGAGGAGTGTGATATAGACATCCACGTTAGGATTGATCCCTTCACAGCCTCTTAGTCTCTGCACACTGACTACTAGAGGGTCTCTGTGTTAATTGCCGTCTCCTGTAAGAAGCTTCTCTAATGAGGGCTGAGAGATGCTCTGATGTATGGGCACAGCAGTAAGTCAGTAGGAGTCACTTTAATATTGCATCCTTCCAGCAGAACTTTGGTAGTGGTTTCTCCCCTTGCACCTATCACCTATGTAGCCACAAGTTCTTGGACTCTTTCATGATGCCAAGGATGGCTTGTTTCTTGTGGAGCAGGCCGTAAATCCACACAGAAAGTGGTGGGTTACTCCCATAACATTTCTACCACTGTTACATCAGTGGGTATCTAGTGCTAAATAGGCTATTGCTGTAGCTCACAGGCTTCACGGCCGGGTGAGATTGACAGTTACTTTTTCCCTCTAGTAACATGTATAGCACTCAAAAGGAGGTAGTCTGTTCCTCACATTGGGGTTTTTATTTGTTAGTACGGGTGTCTAGTTGAGGTATTGTCCCCCATTATAGAGTAAGTCCATTATACTACTCTATTATGGATGTGTATATGTATATATTAGGAAGCTCCACAGTTCTTTCAAAAGGACTTTACTGTTATTTACCTCTCTCCATATTCCCCTCTCTACCTTCCCATTCCCATTGCATTTAACCCTTCCCCATTCTCCTTTTGCTCCTTTCTATCACTATAGTGTAGCTTTCTTTCCTGAAGAATCCCTCCTTCCCTATTGCCCCTTACTAGTTATCTAACCTCCGTAGGTATTTGAACTGAGACAAACCTATCAAAGCTAACATCCACACATGAAAGAAAATCTATGATGTCTGTCTTTTGGGGTCTGGGTTACCTCATTTTCATTGTCCATATATCCATTGATGGATGTTTCCATTTCCTGGCTATTCTGAATACAGAGCACAATGAACCTAGATGAGCAAATATCTCATCCGTAGTAAGATATAGAGTCCTTTGTGTGTATATGTATCCTGTATACATATATGCCTAGGATTGGTATCGCTGGATTTTTGTGGTAGCTCTCTTTCTAGCCTTCTGCGGAATCTCCACACTGAGTCCATATTGGCAGCATCAGTTACATGAGTACTCCCACCAGCAGTGAATGAGTGCTCTCCCTTCCCTACAGCTTCTGCATTACATTCTGTCATTTGCTCTTTTAAAACTAGGCCATTCTGACTAGGCTAAGATGGAATCTCAAGGTAGTTTTAATTTGTGTTTCCCTGGTGGCTAAGGCCACTGAGATTTAAAAAAAAAAGTTTCTAAGCCATTTGTATTTCATCTTTTCAGAATATCTGTTTTGTTCCACCCCAAATTTTTAATTGGAGTGTTTGTTTTCTTGATGTTTAGGTTTTTTTCTCTTTTTTTTTGTATATTCTAGATGTTAATCGTCTGTTATATATATAACTGGTAAAGATTTTTTTCCCATTCCATAGGCTTCCTCTTTAACTGAATCATGGTATCCTTTGTTGTAAGGAGACTTTTAGTCTCCTGTGGTCCCATTTGTCAGTTGTTGGTGTTTATACCTGTGCTACTGAGGTTCTGTTCAGAGAGGTATTACCTGTGCCTGTAAGTTCAAGAATGCTTCCTAATACCTCTATTAGATTCAGGGTATTAGGTCTTATATAAGGGACGTGATCCATTTGGAATTGAAGTTTTAATAGGAGAAAAGGTAAGTATCTAGTTTCATTCTTCTCCCTGAATCAGTTCAATTTGACTGGCACTATTTGTTGAAGATGCTATCTTTTCTCCAGTGTGTATTTTGGCTTCTTTGTAAAAAACCAGATGGGTGTAGGTGTATGGACTTACATCCAGATCCCTAGCTTTCTTCTCTTGATCAGTGTGTTGGTATTTATGCTAGTACCATGTTTTTGTTTGTTTTTAATTACCATAACTCTGTAGTATAACTGGAAATTCATAATGATCATATCTCAAGCATTTTTTTAAAACTGTTTAGAATTTTTTGGCTATCTTTTTTAAAATTTTTCCATATGAAATTAAATATTACTTTTAAATTCTCATGGAAGATGGAGATTGCATTGAATAATAAATTGGTTGTGCAGAATGGAGCTCTCCCTGCCTTGAGAGGTCATGCTCCTTCTGTAGAAGAGTGTGCATTTCTTGAATTTAGGTACAGCACAATAAACATCAGAGCCCCCTTGGTATACAACAGATTTTGTCATCTTTCCAGTGGGACCTTGTGGGGTGAATCATCTTGTTTTAAATTAAGAGGAAGCACCTTCCAGCACAGAGAATAGAAAATAATATCCTCATTTAACTACCCTTATGGGCATCTTTTCTGAAATAGAAATAGTGTGAGCTGATAGCCAATGTAATTTATATTCAGTTACTTTGTATTAGTGAGCTATTGTTGGCTGACCTGAGTGTTTATGACCTTGTTTCAATGGGAGAATGGACTCTACATCTCAGGCAGCTTTTGGGAACTGCCTTTAAATGCTTAAGGAAATTTCCTTACATGTGACTATTATAAGCATCTGGTTAATGTCACTATCCATCAGAAACAAAACAAAGCCAAAGACCTCATATTTACTGCAAGGCATTCAAGTTCCCTAGAAGCCTCCCTCCGCCCAGAACTACAAAATTCTTTGCCTATTAAAGAGGGAGGAAAAAACAACAGTGCTTTAAGAATGCAGGCATGCTGTGTCTAGTACAGTTATCTGTCCTCAGGAATGCTTTTAGGAAAATTCTAATGGTTTCACTTGTATATTAGATTTGTTTCATGGAGGGTTTTTGTTCAGTGCTTAGAAGCTTTGTGTCTACTTCAGGGGGCTGGGAAGTGAAAAAAGGTAAAAGGTCAGGATGGAAAGAAATGCATCCAAGTTTAGTAGCTGTGCGTAACTCCTCCGTCTTTGCCATATACTGTACAGCTATTGTTAACCTTCATTACTAATCTTAATAATTCTACTTTCTTATTTCTTTCCTTACTTTTCTAACTTTACAGATATTTGAGTATCTAGAATGGAAAAGCTATGTTTATAATACTTTAAGTAGTGTCTTTCAAATGCTGCTCCATATTCTGTCTTACTGTATGATTATGTGTCTTTACGAATGACACTTTGCTACATAGCCTCACTGCAATTTGCACAGATTAGTTTTGTCTTCTTAAAAAAAATGTGTCTATTACATTCATGACCTGTGCCCCTTTGTGTGTGCATTGCAGCCTGCTCAACTCTTTTGTCCTTTTCCATGTCCATGTTCACTCTATTATCTTGTTTATGTACCTTTGATTTTTATAATCACATGTGGATTGTATGTTTTTTCTCGACCTATAGTCCTTGGCATTATGAGGGCTATAGTTCAATGTTAGTTTTAAAGTGAATATCTTGAACTATTATCACTTAGAAGCTTTTTAGCATCTTCTTGGTTCCTTTTGTTTGTTTGTCTGTTTTGAGACACAGTTTTTCTAGGTATCCCTGGCTGTCCTGGCACTCACCATGTAGACCAGGCTAGCCTCAAACTCACAGAGATTTACCTGCCTCTGCCTCTTGAGTTCTGAGATTAAAGGTGTTTACCCCCACATCCAGATGCTTTTAGCATTTTAAAACTTCTACTAAGTGCTTATTTTGGGTTCCACATTTCCCTTAATGTGATAAGTGAACAACAATTCATACCAACTTTTTGTCCATTTATGTGTCTACACATTTCCAAAGACTCTTAAGATTGATTACTTTGAAAATATAGGATAGAAACAGAAAGACGGTATTATCAATCAGTGTTAGCCTTAAGCCTAGAGTTAAGAAGTGTGTGGCAAACAAATGCATTTGTAAGATCAGCATGTGTTAGGGAACTTGGACTATAATGAGTGGTAGTATTTAATAATGCCAGTGTTTCTGTTTTTCTTTGTTTTCATCATGTTTTCCAACATGATTTTAAATGTGTGACCAACATTTAAAAATAAAAACAAATTATTAAATGTGATTTAGGGCTTCTATGGAGCAGCACTGTGTGACCAGTAACTCTGCTGACTCAGCAAAGAAAACATGAGATCAAACTGGACAGAAGGGCTGGGAACAGTGACATACACCTGTCATGAGACCAGCCAGGAGGAAAGTAGGAAGCTTATGAGTTCAGGGTCAGCTTACACTACATAGTAAGACTATGAAAAACAAATTTTATAAAAACCACCATGGAACACAAAGAATATCAGTTTGCATTACTTCTTGTTTAGAAGTAGCATTTTAGGGGCTGGGGAGATGATTCAGCTGGCCAAGTACCTGCTGGACAGACAGGAAGATAGTAGTCTGCTCTCTAGCACCCATGTTAAAAAATAGCCAGATATGGTGACTCACTCTTGTCATGCTAGCTCAAGGGACACAGGAACAAGCAGGTCCCTGGGGCTGGCTGGCCAGCCTAGCCTAGGTCAGTGACTTTCTTCCTGTCACAGGGGTGTGGCTCCTTCTGGTTTGAAGTCTACTTTGTCAGGGGTCAGAGCAGTGACATTTTCTTGTTTCCCTATTCTGTTTGCTTGGAACATCCTTTTCTTAAGAGATTGGAAGGGCTGGCCACCTTCATCTCAGGGTATGTGGGGGAAACAAAATCCTTATCTGTCTAGAGCCAGGGGTTTTAGAAGTTGTCCACATGCAGTCGCTTTGGCCTGAGAAACTTTTACACAGTTCTGGGTGTATCGTTATATAAAATAGATAGGCAGACTAAATAGTGACTGATAAATATAAAATTAATTTTTTAAAGTATTTTTTACTGTTGGCTGAGAAGAAATCAAATATCTTCGTTATTAGGTGGATTTCTGGTTTATTTTTACGTAAACAACTGAAGTTGGTTGTTTATTTGATGCTGCAGGATATGGCATCATCTTTGTTTTTCAGAGTTGACTGACAGTTTGACTCTGTAATCATTGGGCTGAGAACATTGCCTCACGTAAAAACATACCACAAAAATTGCAGAAGCATATTCATGGTCACTCTAGAATTCTTGGAAAATCTGTTCTAATCTCAGGCCAAAAGTCATTAAATAATTTTATTGTGAAACTCAGAAACAGCAGTTTTTAAAAATTTTTTTTAAATCAAGCACTCCAATACAGTTCAGAGATGTACTAATTTAGCAATTAAATGCTGAGCAATGATGGTAGGAAAATAAAACTTCTTGTTTTCCACCCTTAAACCGTAATGTTTCTGTAAGAAGAGAAGACTTTGTACGTTCAGTAAAAACATTGAAACTCAGAGCATGGAATAAGCTTGAATTTGAGTTCATGTATTTCATGAGGTAGTCATAGGAATTACATGGATGCAAGCATGTTGTATGTTCAGAACCAAGGCATGGTGTGACATAGGCGAGTGCTGCTAGAAATACTTGAAATTTCTATATGTTTGATTCTGAATTAGTCTTTTAATGTTGCATATTCAGAGACCTTTTAGTATTGCAGTGCCCTCCACACTCTGTTTGAAACTCTGTGGGGCTGCAGCCCACAGTTTAAGAAGCTGTGATCTCGAGGAAGAGAGGAAGGGTTTCCCCTTTGACTGCCAGAGATCCTACCCCTGGGAGAGGAGAAGAGCCAGTGGGAAGGCCGCACCCCAAATCCTGCCTAGGACTGCTGTTGACTAAGAGAGCACCTCCTCTCTTGTACACACACCAGGCACTGCACAGGGGGTGCCACGAAGGTCCTTCTGCTGCTGTACAAGTGCAAGGAGCATGGAGAGACACTCTGAGGAGCTCACACAGAAGGATGGCCTGATGCAGAGGATAGAGCTGACACCGTGGAAAGCAGTCTGAAACCAGTCCTGCCCTGAGTCACGTGGAACATGTCTGAGGGGAGGGTAACCATAGCAACAGTAAAACCAAAAGTTAGCCGTTACCTTCTGACTGAATTGAACCAATTCTGCTCTTAAGATTAACAGAAGAGAAGTCACGCTCATTTCCAGGCACAAAACCCTGTTTACTTCTTCCTCTACAATTCTACCCAAGATATCTTCCAGTTCAAGATTACTAAGAAGTCCTAAGAAGTTGGGAAAAAGCATACACACATATGAGGCCAAAGAAACCTGGAGAATCACACTCAGATAGTACCTAGTTATTACGAGTATAAGACAGTTATTTAGAATTACTTTTTTTCCCTCTTTTCCTCTTCCTTTTCTCTTTTTTTTTTTTTTTTTTTTTTGCTTGGCACTGGTGGCACACACTTTTAATCCCAGCACTTGGGAGGCAGTGGCAGGTGGATCTCTGTGAGTTCGAGGCCAGCCTGGTCTACAGAACTAGTTCCAGAACAGCCAGGGTTACACACACAAAAACACCCTGTCTTGAAAAACAAAAAGAAAACAAAAAAGCAAAAACAAAAAAACAAAAAAAAAGAAAAGAAAAGAAAGAATTAGATTTTCTATTTTTGATAGGTTAATGCAGTGCTTCTCAGAATTCAGGTCATGAACCCTTTGGGGTTATATATCCTGCATATTAGATATTTACATTGTGAATAATAACAGTGGCCAAATTATAATTATATATATATAATTATAATTATGAAGTAGCAACAAATTAATTTTTTGGTGAGGGGTTACCACAGCATGAGGAACTATATTAAATGGTAGCAGCATTCGGAAGGTTGAGAACCACTGGGTTAAAGACTCTAAAGGAAAAGGTATACAATATGTATGAGCAGAAAAGGAATTTTAGTGGAGACATAATTATAAAGAATAAAATGAAAATGCTGGAAAGGAAAACATTGTAACAGAAATAAAAGAATCAGATGCTTGAAGATAGGTTAACAGTTAGACACTATCAGGTGTTTCAGTGCATAGGCAGTTCAAATCCCAGAATGAAAACAGGACAGAAAATACTTAGAGATGACAGGCACCGAATAACAGACCCATGATACTCAATAATAAAAATTAGGTTGAATACATTATATGTGCCCCCCCAATCCATACCCAAACTATAAGATAACAAATAACAACTTCAAAGGCAGTAAGGAATTATATATAAACTGAAGATAATGGAAGAAAATTCTTCTCAAAATTAGGCAGTACAGAAACAAAAGACATAAACCTAGAATCTTAAAGTAGATGGGGAGGCATGCCAGAATGAAGGAAATAGAGCGAATCTGTGCAACACCTTATCACTTTCCATGTCCCTGCTCACATTTACATGGGTGTGGAAATGAGGATGTGGGCCATGTTGAACTGAACTGGCCACAGTGATGAATGAACCATGAGTCTTACTGCCTAAGTTTGCCATAACTTCCAATGTTTGTTTGATCCTAGTTCATCATAGTAGCTCTGGTAGCTTATAATGTATGGCGATATTTTATTTGTACTGAAATGTGATTTTATTTGTATGTTAATAAATAAAGTTGCCTGGGGGTCAGAGCTAATAGCAAGCCATAGCAAGAGCCGGGCTGTGGTGGTGCACACCTTTAATCCCGATCACATGACAGGCAGATCTCTGTGTGTTCAAGGATACAGCCAGCATGGAGACACACAGCTTTAATCTCAATACCAACCATAGAAGACCTGGAGGTCTGTATAAACAGGCAGTGACAAGGAGGTCATGTGGTTGGGTTTACAACCAATGAGAAGGCAGAACAGAAAGCCAATAAAAAGACAGATAACACAGGAAGTAGGTCTCTTGCTGAGGGGAAGGACAGCAGCGGCAGGAAGGGTAAGAAGGAGGTTTTAAGTCTCAGCTCTTAGCTACTGCTCTGACCTCTTGGGCTTTTAACTATGCATTTGGCTCTGTGTTTCTTATTTAATAAAACTGTTACATCTACAATAAGGTAGAAATATGCTTGATAATAAGGGTTGTTCAGAGAAACCGTGTGTGTGTGTGTGTGTGTGTGTGTGTGTGTGTGTGTGTGTGTGTATGTGTATGTGCATGCACATGTGCATATGCATTTTAACTGATTTACTTCAGGAATTGGCTTATGTTAAGTTCTTATAAACTCCAAATTCATAGGACAATGACAAAGCTATCAAGTAGGACGTAGTGCTGCAGTCTTGTGATCGAATTTCTTCTTTAGGAAAACATAAGTGTTGTCTTTTGAAACCTTTTAACTGATTGTATGAAACACATCCATGTTACTGAAATGATCTTGACTTAAATCAACTGCATGTACATTCTAGCTATGTATACATGATCTCGTGATTGATAACAATGCATCCATCAACATCTAGGTGCATAATTGAGTACTAGCCAAGTTGACACATTAGCCATCATATATAACCGATATATGGAAAGATTGATAATGGAATCATTACAAATGATGGAATGCAGCAGGGAACTACATCATGATTGTTTCTATCTGAAAGTAGCTGTAAGAAGGATCCCATAATGAAGGAGCATATTAAATAAACTGATAATATAATTGGAGATGGAAACTAGTAATATTTTTGTGTCCTCATTTTCATATCAAGTGATTTTATAATAATTATTTAACATAAGCACTTGGCGGGTGATGGTGACGCATGCCTTTAATCCCAGCACTCAGGAGGCAGAGCCAGGTGGATCTCTGTGAGTTTGAGACCAGCCTGGTCTACAAAGTGAGATCCAGGACAGGCACCAAAACTACGCAGAGAAATCCTGTCTCAAAAAACCAAGAAAAAAAAGAACATAAGCACTTATATAATCTCTGTGTTCCTTCAGTCCAAGTGTGTTGCATGGTCTTATTAACCTAGTCAGTACAACAGTACAAGGCATTGAAAGCACACAGTTCACTATGACTCCATTTGTAAGGGAAGAAGTTTTACTGTGAGATTTCATGACAGTTCTGGAAGGCATAGCACTACAGTCTTTGTGTGGTGATGGAGGGAAATTGAGATCAATGGTGGGTTGTGACATTGTTTGAATGTGCACTATAATAGCATATTTATTTTAGAAAATAAGCTTTAAGGAATATGAATTTAAATTGTAAACAGAATTATAGTCATAGAAAGTTATTATAAGAGTACGTTCTTCATAAAAGATCAGATGTTGCAATAATAGTGTTAAGAGCACTCTGTAACATGTATATAATTAAATAGGAAGTAATGTTCCCTATGGAAAATGGTGATATTTTTCTGTCCTGGTGATACATTAAGACTAAGATACATATTTATATGTCTCCTGATAACTATTATTATGTTGATTATCTATTATAATTATGCTTATTGAGAGCAAAATAATGATGTGAATTTTAAGGATTTATGTAAAAAGGATCTCAAAGGCCACTTATTATCTAGGGCCTATGATTTAAAATGTGGTTTCTTATTTGTAACGATGGTGAAGATCTTTCCCTAAAGACAAGTATATTCTGTAGCAAAACTCATTTGAAATATGGCGGATAGTATATGTGTATAATTCTACAACATTGAAGATACACAAAGGGTGTTCAACATGGCAGTAGCAGCTTTTGCATAGTATTAGAGTTTTTTTTTCTTCCTCTACTTGAAATTTCAAATACCTCTGAACCTGTTTTGAACTTGTGCTAATTTGGAGATGTGTGCCCGATGTAGAGTCAAGATTATCTGCATGATTTACACTCACCTAATGTAAAGGCATATGTATTAACTTGCATTACTATAATTAACTGCCTAAGATGATTGACTTACAAAGAGAAAAGGATTATTTTGATTAGTGGTTCTGGAGGATACAGTTCTATATTTGGTTGGCCCAATGGCCTTGGGACTCTGGTAAGAGAGGTACTTGGTGATGGGAGACAATTGGCAGAGAAAACACTCACTTCATGAGCCAAGAAAACACACACACACACACACACACACACACACACACACACACACACACACACACACACCACTCTCAAACACATTCACACACTTTCACATATACACTCATACACACACACCTCCTTTAAAGACATGTGTAAAGACCCTTTAAGAACATTCTCATGGACCCCACCTGGAAAAGTTTCACCACCTCTCCATACCCCTACTCTGGGGAGCAAGCCTTTAACACAGGTCTCTGGGGAGCAGTCACCACCCAACCAATCACAGAGACCAAAGTTATTCATTTCTACCTATCAAGTAAGTTTTACAGAATTTTCAAAAATAGAAAAGAGAAACATTTTGACTGATACTTTTTAACAAATTGAATTTTGCCTTTTAGATAGTCATTTTCTGTTTGTAATAATATTTGATATGTGCTGCTTTACTTAGCTGTTGAAGAACAGTGTATACTGTGATACGCACTGTGATAGAAACTGAGTCAAAGGAGACCACTGGATCTAAAATGAGAAGTAACATGTTCTTCAATGGGAGAAACTTGAAATGAGTCACAAGCAGTAGAAGAAGGGGAGGTAAGGGCCAATGGCAGGAAGTAGCAGTGCTCATCAGCATACTCGGGCTCAGGTGGGATTTCTAATACTGTTCTCTGTGGAGAGAGCCAGAACACCTTGGTGAAATAACTGATCCCAGCTGATCATCAGCATACTCGGGCTCAGGTGGGATTTCTAATACTGTTCTCTGTGGACAGAGCCAGAACACCTTGGTGAAATAACTGATCCCAGGGCTGGGGAAGCACACAGGCAAGAGTCGGAAGCATTTTCTAGGGATATAAAGTAAGAAAATGCTAAACATAATACAGCATGTGATGGGAGTTTGCCAAAGGCACTGAGGACTCATCTCCAAGATCTCTCACAGGCCAGAGAGTGAATAATCTGAGCAATGAAAAATAAGCAAGACAGAATTGTTTCATAAGTTAATAGCCATGAGTCCATACTGATGTAAGCAGATTTTTTAATATATTCAGAAAGGGAGGAGGAACAACGTTCCTTTGCAGAAGTATAAATAATGCTTGCTGTCTGTCCTAAGGGGAGAGAATTTTCAGTGGCCTTTTCCTAAAGGTGAGCTGCTCAAGCAGACTTCCAGCTGAGAGCACAGTGTGGAAAGGGAAGGAGAGTGAGGGAGAGTAACTTTCCAGTCAAGGAATGCTACAGATACTCCACAGTCAAGGTCAGTATCAGCAGAGGAATTAATACTGACAGGATTTGATAAAAGTGGTTCTCTACATACTGCAGGGGGCTTCCTCACCCAAGCCTAAACCCTAATAAAACTATAAAGTCATATCAAAGTCCAGTAGACAGACAACCTATAATACAACTTACTACTATTCCTCAAATGAAGGCTACTACAAACCAGAGTCTGGAAACTGCCACATCGCAGAGGAGCCTAAAGGTATCATTCACACTAAATGTACCGTGCGTGGTACCTTGGATGGAATCTTGAAGCAGACAGGAAATCACTAAATAAAGAAGGGGGGGATGTAAATAGTCTATGCACTTCTTGTACCAATCTTGCTTAATGAATGATATGTGTCATATTAATAAAAGGGGTTTGTAATTGGTGGACACATGTTTAGAAGCCCAGTGCATGTGAGCTCTGTTTTAGACTGTCCTCAGTGGCCTATATGGTCTGTCTCATATGGCCCCTCTGCCTCCAGTTTTTTCTCAGCCACCTTCTCCTTAGCACTGTCCTGTCCACGCTGGCCTGACTGCTGTGCTTGAAGAGCTCAGCCTGGTGCTTTCCCTTCGTTTCCCATTTCTTCTGCTATCTCACACAGGTCCTGTTCATTTCAATTTATGTTTGTTTGTTTTACAAACAATGCTTTATTAGAAAGATCTATTCCAATGATTCTGTTCATTCTGACATCTCATAGTTTGTAACTATTACCCTGTGTAATTTTTCTTTATAACATTCAGTATGTCTTGAAATAATAATGATAATAATAATTTACTTTTATGTCTACCCTCATATAAACGAGTTCATATGAGAACAGGGACTTTGTCAGCTGTGTTTATTGTTACATCTGTAGCCCCTAGACAGATGTGTGGCATGTGGGAGGTGAGTGCTAGGCAAATATCATAAGAATGCCTCAGTCCTTTTTCAAAAGGCCAACAGCACATTGCTTTTTGACACTGTTACAAATGGCTGTCTTTGCTTATGCTGCAGTGCTGTGCAGCTGACTTATCTCTGTCCCTTGCAGTACCCAGCTCAGAGCCTGGTAGGAAGTTACTGCTTAGTAGCATTTATGGGTCACACACTTGTAGCTGCTTACATCTGTCCTTCAAGTGCTTCCAGAATTCCCACTTAGAGGTCACAGGCACTGCGTAAGAACTAAGTGTGGCTGGCTTTGCTTGGGGACTCCTCCCGGGCTGCCTTCCCTGCCACGATCGGAACACCACCATGTTGCAGTTCTTTCCGAATTTGTCCTGTTTGGCTTTGACCTCGGTTTCCCTGTGTCATATGTCCTGTTGAGAACTAGTGACTTTCCTACTGTTGTTTTTTTTTTTTTTTTTAACCAAGTCTCTGAGGTTGAAAATGTAGAAACTTTGCTGATGCTGTTTTATCATGTCTGATAATTGTACTGCAGAGACACTAAGTTCCTGTGTGCAGTTAAGCCCAAGGCAGGTGCTAGTGCCTGTCAACAGCTCAGCTTAGCAATGTATATACTGTGGCTTGCCTGAACAGTCAGCTTCGTTGGAACCAACACCCTCCTACTCCCTTTCCAACCACTCACACTTACCAGGAATAACTGGCAAAATGCCAGGTATGCAATACAAAGATTTTGAAGAACTCATAATACAAAGAAATGGTCCTCATATAATGGGGATCCATTACTCATCAAGCATAACCCATGGTCCCCAGGTCACTGAGTAGAACTTTCCTGAGTGAATTGTAAATGTGGAGATCAACAAGAAGTAACAGAAGGCTACATCTTGGCCCCTGGCTTCCTAAGCCTTGCTCCCAAAGTCTTGGCAAACAGTTTTCTATAAGCTCATACTGTGGAAAAGGAAGCATGCTTTGCGCAGTGGAGTTCTTGGAGCCTTTTATAACCAACCAGAGTCCTGGGATGGTTACTTCAAGTTCATGATGTGTGTGTCCTGGCAAGTGCCCTGGACCAGCTTTTCTGTCCACTAACATTTATGTGTTTGTTTTCACTTTATTATGCCAAGGGGTTACTTGTTTTTTGAGGTTTTTTTTTGGGGGGGGGGTACTTTGAGTTTTTAAGGGAATAGTGACCAAGTAATTTAGATTCTTTTGCGCTTACTTTTCTACTTTTAAATGATTAGATAAGGACCAGAACTTCAGTAGCCTTAAAGCTGTGTCTTTTGTCTTTGATAATTGTAGGCCCTAGAAGCCTTAGAGAAAAGTTCTACAAGTGGCCATGTGAACCAAGGTCTCTGGATAAAGCTATTTCTGTGTTTTAAGACTACTTTTATGGCTGGGGTGTCACTATTAGGACACACACACACACACACTCTACAGACTTCATTTAGGGTTGCTCCTGTGTACATGTGTTTATGTCTGAGCACTTGGGATTAGATAATCAAACAGGGAGATCCTTCCTGGAGAACACAGATTCTTCCTCTCTCAGCATCGCGACTGCCTATAACTCTTCATCTGGGAGAGGACCTTGTGAAATTTCCCCATCCATGTTGAACTAGTTTGTCATTATGCAGGCCTTGTTTGGGCAACCATAGTGTTGAGATTTCGTGCATGCAGCTTCCCTGTTATATCTAGATCACACTGTCTTGCAGCAGGTGTCCTGGTTCTCTGGCTCTTCTAACCTTTCTGACCCATCTGAACTTTAGATGGAGGGCTTGTACTGGAGACCCGAGACTCATGCTGCTCTTTCTTCCTTAGAGTCACGATGCCTACGTAGCATACTCCGTTCAACAGATGCATAGACTGGGAAGATTTGGGACAACTTCATACATCTGGACACTGTATCTTGATTATACTCTCCCGCCAAATCATCACTCCCATTCCTCCCCAGACATTCTCCAACACACTTCCCATTTCTTGTAACCTCTTGAGTCTAGTCGATGCTTCCTGCTGGAGAGCTTGCTGCCTGGTTTCCTCTGCCGAGTGTAGGTAGCCATAGCGCCAATGAGCCCCTGGGGGCAATGTCCCGTCCAGAAGACAGTGTGTCACAGCACTCTGCTCCATCCTCTTGCTTGTACTTCCTTTCTGCCTCCTCTTCTAAGATGTCCCTCAGGCTTTAATTTCTCAGTTTGTCTCAGTGCCTGGCCCATTGTTACTTGGTAACTTTCTCCCCAAGTTTGGACTCCTTCCCCTTTAGATATAAACCACCCTCCTTTAAATTCCATCCACACCCTAAATTTGCTTGTATTTTGTTAATCAGAAAGCATTACTAGTTCTTCATAAATTTGGCAGGTCATGGAAAATTGGACATGCGCTTGTTGTTTAGACACCTGTACTTAGAACATTACTTGGTGGCCTTTATTTTGAGAAGCAGGATCTAAACTAGTCCACTTGTGATTAATTTTTGGCAGGATTTGTCATAATCTATATCCATCTTGCCTCTTGTTGGCTTTTGTCTCGAAAGCTGTGAAAT
Source organism: Peromyscus californicus insignis (assembly GCF_007827085.1). NCBI lineage: Eukaryota > Metazoa > Chordata > Mammalia > Rodentia > Cricetidae > Peromyscus > Peromyscus californicus. Next base: position 65,961,290 of record NW_026294573.1, on the reverse strand, counting down.
GATAAACAGTTTACTGGATCATATAGAACATGACTGATTTTTTTAAAAAATTAATTTAGTTTTCACTTTAATTTGTTGCCCTTGCTTATAACAAAAATTGGTAGAATTTGTGCTTAAGGCTTTTAAAATAACATGCTTTAGATTTTATTAACAACATAAACTTGTGGTATTCTAATAATAGTATGGAATATACGTATTATTTCATTTTTTTGCTGTCCAACTTTCTTTCTGGAATTTTGCTCTTTTATCTATTTAATCGGACCTTTGAAATTAAATATATGATATGCTTTTCACAGTTGTAATTATGAACCGAATACTACACACACTTATTTATTTGTTTATTTACATATATATGTATATGTATGTATACATATATATATATATATAGAGAGAGAGAGAGAGAGAGAGTGTGTGTGTGTGTGTGTGTGTGTGTGTGTGTGTGTGTGTGTGTGTATGTGTGCACATATGTGTGTTTGTGCATGTGTAAGCCAGTGGACAACCATGGGTGTTGCTACACAGGTGCAGTTAGGGTTTCTATTGCTGCAAAGAAACACTGTGACCAAAAGGCCAGTTGGGGAGGGAAGGGTTTATTCAACTTACACTTTCATATTGCTATTCATCACTGAAGGAAGTCAGGACAGGAACTCAAACAGGCCATGCACCTGGAGGCAGGAATTTATGCAGAGGCCATGGAGGGATACTTCTTACTGGCTTGCTTCCCCTGGCTTTCTTAGCCTGCTTTCTTATAGAACCCAAGACTACCAGTCCAGGGATTCACCACCCACAATGGGCTGGGCCCACCCCCATGGATCACTAATTGAGAAAATGCCTTGCAGCTGGATATTATGGAGGCATTTCTTCAACTGAGGCTCCTTCCTGTCTGATGACTCTAGCTTGTGTCAGTTTGAGACAAAACCAGCCAGTACAGGTACCCTCTTCCTTGTTTGCGAGACAGGGTCTCTCGGTGGCCTGACATTATCCACTGGTCTCTGCCTTCCCAGTGCTGGGATTACAAATGTGCATCAGCATGCCTGACTTTTCCCCATGGATTCTGGAGATTATTATTCAGGTAGCCTTGCTTGTACAGGAATTACTTTACAACTGAGCCGTCCCACCAGCCTTGGCCTTATGTTCTTCAGGAATACATCTGAAAAGCTGCCTGTTTTGGTGATCAGAACAATCAGAAGAGTAGAACCCAATTTGACGGTAACTATTATAATCCCAAATGCAGTCCGTTTCTAAGAAGTGTGTCTAAGGTAGATTGGGTGTGACATAATCTCCATGTTGAATTGTTAAGTACAGCATATTGATTGACATGGCAAACGTTTGGAGAAAGACCCACTATACGTACATTAATAGAGATTAGGTGGTGCCAAAAATACTGATGTGAACTTTTCTTTAAAAACAGGATAGTGTATGCTGGGGTGTGTGTTGGTGTGTGTGAGTGTAAGTGCATGTGTGCATGTGTGGGTACACACCTAAAGAAACCTTGGAAGTATAACCAAGAAATCCATATGTGAGATTGCTTATAAATGTTATATAGGGGGAGAAAAGGCACTGGCAAAGATGGATTAGAAATATTTTTCACTATAGACTTGTGAACACTGTTTTGCTTTTTTGAGCTATGGCATTGTATCACCCATTGAAATATTTAAAAAATGAAAAATGGTAGAAATTTGCTTGTCTGGTAATACCAAGAATGGGTTTGGGAATTTACACAGTATCTTTTTTTTCAGTAAAGTAAAGGTAATGTTTGTTTACATGGACTGGGATCTTACTTTTGAGGCTTGTGATGTTTTCTTCTTCAGCAAGCACCGATTTTCCTACTGGCACAGAAATCTGACGGGGAGGAACTCCACGAATGCTTTTCTGGATGCACTGGATAAAAGAGGAAATAAAGAGGAAGGAAATGGAGGGTTTTGCTTCCTAGGAGTTGCCAGTTCCTCTGTGTGAACTGAGATCCAGAAAATGCTTTCCTTTGTCTTCCCAGTGTGTATTGTGTAAAGGATGCTCAAACTTTGCCATCCCTATGCAGATGAAATGCAGGGGGCGCTGCTCATTCCACCATTCATTTATCTATCTATCTATCTATTTAGTTAGTTAGTTGTTTATTTATTTATCTGTTTATTTTTATAATAGTCTGTACAGGCAAATAAAAGGACAGTTCTATTGCTCTTTCTAGATGTTATTATTTTGCAAGAGCCCATTTGGAATAACTAAGAACTTCAGTTCTCTGTTGAGCTAATGTGACAAGCAGTGACTAGGATGCTTGATAAAGGCAGTGCTGGGGGAGGCTATCTGGATTTGCTTCCTGAATTGGCCATTGGGTATCAATATATATGGAATAATAATTGTGTGGTGGACACAATCACATGTTAGTAGTTGAACAACTGTAGGTGGAAAAGTGCACAACTATGTGTATATTGGAAATTGGGGAAGCTTGTGAGTGATCTGAATTCATGTGAAATACATGCTGGATTTTATTTTTTATCTTTTGCACCTAATAATATTATCAAGATTTTCATTAGTAGTATTTTTCTTTGCTGACTGGAAAAACTCATTCATTCATTGAGGATGAAAAATCCTTGTAAGGAAATTTGGAGCTAGAAGCAGAGCTTGGAATATTCCCAGGCTGGTGTTCACTTTTTATGTAGTGTACTTTTTATGCTAGGAAGAAAGCATTCTTTTCAACACCAAGATCACTAGGTCTGCCGTCCAGTAAGTATGGCCTGCCTGCAGCAGCTGCAAAGATTGCCTGCCATCCTGGCTCTTTCCTGTCAACTGAAATAGGAGAGCCCGGGCAAGGGAGGATAAAGCACATTTGAGAGTCTGAATGTTGCGAGTCTGTGACAGCTAGAAAAGAAATCATCCACCAATGCTAAAGGTTGCTGTGTGGCAATGAAGTGGGAAACGAGTTATTTTAAGGTATATCTCTGAAGCATTAAAATAACTGGGTTAAACAAAAAACTCACACTCACAGAGCCCAATAACCTCTCTGAGTGGTTCTGGTGGAGAGTGGTGGGGAGCAGCTATACCTCTTGGTATTTTCTGCTTTTACAGCAACCACAGCTTTGGATATTGAAGAAAGGGGGTTACTATTACAAAGTCCTGTGAGATGGGTATGGAAAGAAGAATAGAATGTATCAAGAGATAGTGACAGGGAAAAGAGGGGCTGGAATGATGACTGCAGGGACCACAGAGGAATGATTAGACAGAGAGCTGCAGGGATGTCTTCCCATCCTCTCTTCTGGTCCTCTGCTGGGTTTTGTCCGGTTGATGAGATTTCAGTTTTCGATAGTGTTTCTTCTCTCAATGTCCTACCAAGTTGGTTTTATTTTCTCAGCCTGAAATGCTGTCTTCTACTTCCTTCAGATGACAGGCCCATGGCAAAGGTGTGGAAGGAACTGGGGACCCCCAGGAGCTGGCCTCTGCTTGATTCAAAATGATTAGCTGCCTGAGGTATCAGCAAATATTGGAGATTTTTATTTCCAAGAGGCTAGAAACCTAATCGCTCTCCTCTGTGCACGCAAGGAGTGATTGGATTCTTTTCCCCAAGTCAGTAAGGTTTTTGGTGTCATTACAATCTCTGGGAAACAAAGCCATTGCTTAGATCTCAGTACACTCCTGCAGATGGCAACCATCAGCAGGCAACTGGGAGGTAGTGGACTCCCTGCATGCTTGCCCGGGGCCTTCTGACCTTCTCTATAAAAAGCTCTTTCTGTATTGATGCTCGAGGGGGGTGGTGGGTCGAATGACAGTTACATAATGGCAGTCTCTTTCTGTCAGGGTGGCCTTTAGGCAGAGTGCTAGGGGTGGGATTTCTTCTTGGCAGGAATAAGCAAAGAAAAATCTATTTCAATTTTTTTTAAATGAAAACAGGCAAAAAAAAGTTTTGATGTTTCTGAAATAGGAGAACAGCATTTTATCGGAAGGAATTGGTGGGGAACATCAGGGTTACTTCTTTGACCTGTCTTTCATATGACAGAGGCTTTTTTGAAGCCAATAGATGTTGTGTTTTCACAAATATTTGGTGGACTGATGGGATGGCTCAGCAGGTAATGGTACTTGCTGGCCAAACCTGAGGAACTGAGTTGGAGCCCTGAAATCCATGGTGGGAGGACAGGACACAGTCCTCAAAATTGGCCTCTGACCTCTACACAGACACTGGAACACATGCATACTCACCCTGTCCTATAGACCTACCTCCCTACCCACCCCCACATGCAGACAGATGGAGGGATATGGGGGTGGGAGAGAGAAGAAGAGAGAAGAGGAGAGGGAGGGGAAATAATAATAAATAGATTAAAAATAAAAGATACTTGATATGATGTGAGGCAAACAGGAAGCAGGAAGAGAGGAAGAGACAGGTCTGCCAGTTGTGGAGCAGGCTGTGAAAAGTCTGAGATTTTCTGAAGTCATATTCTAATTAGGTGGCTTCCTTGGATCCTTCCTTTCTTTTTCCCTTAAGTGAATGTCTTCTATCATTCCAAAGTCCCTTCAGTTGTGAAAATTAGGGGTAGTTTAAAAACCCAGGGCAAGCCCAAACTAATGACATCCCAAAGCTGTGGTGAAGAGACCTTTAAAGAAGACATTATAATTCTAAGAATATGTTTGGTATACATTAGCACTTTTAAATTTTGTAATTACGTTTTCAAATTTATATTTGTACCTTGAAGGAAATTTACTGTAATGAAAATAGTTGGATAAAACCAGGCAGAAAGCATACTTGCATGTTTTATTGTAAGAAAAATAAAACCTCTCTTTGCTCTTGAGTGCTGTCCTCCGCTCTGGAGCTTTTCTCAGCCTGCAGCATTGATGTGGATGCTTGGCTAGCATGCCTGGCACAGGCCTTTGCACAGCATCTATAGAACCAGCTCTTCTCAGCCTGCAGCATTGATGTGGATGCTTGGCTAGCATGCCTGGCACAGGCCTTTGCACAGCATCTATAGAACCAGCTCTTCTCAGCCTGCAGCATTGATGTGGATGCTTGGCTAGCATGCCTGGCACAGGCCTTTGCACAGCATCTATAGAACCAGCTCTTCTCAGCCTGCAGCATTGATGTGGATGCTTGGCTAGCATGCCTGGCACAGGCCTTTGCACAGCATCTATAGAACCAGCTTTTCTCAGCCTGCAGCATTGATGTGGTTGCTTGGCTAGCATGCCTGGCACAGGCCTTTGCACAGCATCTATAGAACCAGCCCTTTTACCTCCCTCTGCTGCTTCAGGCTTGTTCTTGCTAAAGAGGAATTTGGGGCAGACAGAATGCACAGAAGCTTCCTACCTCCTATAGATCGGAGAGTTCATGTAAGGCCAATGCTGTGACTTTGATGTCCCAAGGTGAAATTTCCTCTTCAGGAATCAGGTCTCTCGAATCACGGTTCCTACGAGGCCATGCGGGATGTAAAATTTGGGATCTCAGGTTGGTCAGAGTCACTGCTAACAGCTGTGTACACATCTGCTCTCTTCCATATTCACAGCTGGCTTTACAGTGTTTAATTTGGGCTTTTCTTCAAATGAATTTATGTTATCTATGTCAGAGTATGTTGATCATGACTCTTGTCTTGAGAACATCACCTGAGGAGTGTGAGGTAATATTTTTTTTTATCTGAATTTAGCATTACTGTTTCAAGAGCATTGTTATAAATCTTCCACTGCACAGTTTCTGATGAAGACTTAGTCAAGGAAACAACATCAAACATCCTTATGTTTCTGAGCTTAAGATAGGCCAAATGAGCATTTCACCTGCCCTACAGAGTTCTGCATGCAGCCCAGGCCCGGCTCCAGGACTGGATTTCTGGTGTGTGTGTGTGTGTGTGTGTGTGTGTGTGTGTATGTTCTTTTGCTGTATTGCCCTTACACTGTTACTAAAATTGGGTTAGTGTTGAAATTTCTGAGTCTGGAATGGGCCGTTTAGAACACATGCTCACTCTCTACTCATCCTCCTTAGTTCTTATTTACCCCAGTCTTGCCTCATGGTGACCTTCTTTGGTTTTGTCAACCATAAGTATACTGGAGTAGGTGCTTCCTTGGGGGATCTTATTAATTGTGGAAGAATTTAAAGACCAATATTGTGCACTAGGTAGAAAGAATCATGGGTGGGCACACTGCGCACTTGGATTGCAAGCTTCATACAGATGGTGGCATGGGACTTTGGTCAACATTTAAGTCCCCCACCCAGGCTTCAGTTGTTTTATCTGGACCGTGCTATCTCAATTTGATTTCTGACTCATGAAATAGCTCAGGCCATGTTGTCAATGATTGATGCTATCCTGTGTGTTTCTTTTCTCATTTTTTTTTTTGAGACAAGTTCTGTCGTATAGTACAAACCCATTCTTTAGCCTCTGCCTCAGCCTCCCAAATGCTAGAATCATAAAATGATTACTTCTTTTAATATCAGCTTTGGACTCTATTAAAATAGAAGAGTAGCTGGGTAGACATTTGGAATGTTTTAGTGAATGGGAGAGAAACAGATGAAAATCTGGAAAGTACTTGTCAATCTATATGGATATATTTAGTTAGATAATTTTAGTCTTTAGATAAACTAGGAAGATAGGAATTATCAAGAGATAAGGTTTCATCTGCTGAAGTTGATGAGTTATAAGCAAGTGTAAGAGTATACCATAAAGTATAAGATAAACATATAAACAGAATGTTTCTACAGAGGTCATATAACAAACTTCTTTCTTTGTTTTGGTAAAAGGGAGGATGTTGGACTATATTTATTTTATCTCTCATTCTATGTAGGTCACAAGACAATAGAAGATACTCCTGGCCTTGAGGGTCATTTAGCCACTTTTTAAATTATTATTCTTTAGTTATTAATTTTTTCTTTTTGTCTTTTTTCTTTTCCCAAGGGTATAGTATATGCAAATTCTTTTTTTGAAAAAAAAGGTCAAATGCAGAAAGATGTGGGAAGGAAAAGTCAAAACTTTTTCTGAACTATTTCCATAAATATGAAGCTATGATTGAATCACTGTCAGTCATTCGTAAAGATACTATTAGGTTTTTGTATAAGCAGCATGAACTGTTTCATAACATCCAAGGTGAAGGAAATAAGCAGTTCCATCTTATATTTCCTCCAACTAAATTAAACTCCAGTGAAATACATCCTTGCTAGATTGACAGGAACTTCAGTATTGCCCTCCAGGGACACCTTCTTCTGTAACCTTCTTCCCTGCTCCCCTCCCCAACCACAGCCACCCAGTCTACATAGCCAAAAAATGAATTTCACCACGATCTGCTTTCAAGCAGAGAAGAGCCTCATATCTGCTGTGTCCTGATGCTCTCTGCCCTTTAGTATGTTCTGTGGGGTTCCATTGTTGAACACTGATGGCCTTGCTGTCTAGCAGTATGCATCCCACACTCAAAGGACTGTGATTTCTCATGAACCTGACATCCCAACATAAAGCATGTGGCTGTTTGAATATGGGCAGCTGAGTTAGATCAATGCCTCATAGGTTTTCTGTGTCATGTAATGTGCCCCTGATGACCTGTGCCATTACTTATTTAGCCAGCCATCAAATGGTAAACATTTAGATCATTCCCAGTGTTTATCGTGGTGTCTTTGTACCTGTTCTCTGGATTTCTGTTCTCTAGAGACCCAGGAGTCATATTGATATATATGAAAATCTAGACCTGTTAAATTTCAACTGCAAATTATATTTCAGAATAAAATATACCAGTTTATAGTGATGAAGTACCCTTCATGTCTCCTGTGTTGGTGATTTCTCTGTACAAAAACAGCTTTGGCTATGATGCTCTTCAGACAGGATCTCATGACTACACACTTGATGCTGTTATCTCTAGAGAAATTGTGCTCTTCATTTTTGAGGATCCCTCTACTAGGGGTTTATTATTTTTCTTGCTTTGTCCCCCGAACCTCGGTGTTGAGTTAGTCTTGTTGACTCATTTGGATTCAGAGAAAAGCTAGTTAGCTCATGTTCTCCCGTGATCCTTGAAGGAATTGCCAGATTTTTCTTAGCCTTCCAACCATTTCTAATCATTTAGTTGTGTTTTCCATGTACATTTGATTCACTCTGTAGCATAAGTGTAAATTCAGCAAGATAAAAGTCACTAAAGTAAATTTTTAAAACCCATTTGTGAGCTGAAAACACACCAGAATTTCTTCACATTAAAATTAACATTTTTTTTGAGACAGGGTCTTTTGTAGTCTGAGGGTGGGAGAGACTCTCTGTCCCTTGACCCTCCTTGTATTTGCCACATTCCTTATGGCCATAGATTAGACAGTACCAATTTCTGATATGTGTAACCATCTTTTGTTTTTTTTTTTTTTTTTTTTTTTTTTTTGGTTTTTCGAGACAGGGTTTCTCTGTGTAGCTTTGCGCCTTTCCTGGAACTCGCTTTGGAGACCAGGCTGGCCTCGAACTCACAGAGATCCGCCTGCCTCTGCCTCCCGAGTGCTGGGATTAAAGGCGTGCGCCACCACCGCCCGGCCTTTTGTTGTTTTTTAAAAAAAAATATTCATTTAAAATTTTGTATTTATGTGTATGCGTTTATGTCTGTGTGAGGATATATGCCTGTGGACACAGGTACTTAAAATAAGTAGAGGTGTCTGATCCTTTGGAGCTGGGATTACAGGCAGTCGTGTACACTCAACGTGGGTTCTAGGAACTGAACTCAGGTTCTGTGGGAAGAGCAGTGTGTACTCTCAAATGCAGAGCCATCTCTCCTGCCTCTTATCTTTTGTTCTTTGGCAAGATTCTTTTGTCATTCCGAGTTTTTCATGGTTTTCCAGTATTTAACCTTACTCTTTAGAAGTATTCCCCGTGTTCCATGCTTATGATTGATTTGAAGAATCTCTTAGAATTTGCAAGGATCTGAGCTAACGTTCTGTTGGCAGCAAGGCCATGTGGCTTCTGATATTTTCAATTAGAGTTTAAGTACTTCAACATGTGGTATAAAGAATGATAGCTTTGCATAAACAAACCACATGAAGCAGGTGAATGCACTGTCAAGGTCCATATTAAAGAGGTGGATGGAATGTTTGACTGACATTCATCAAGCTATGAGTTTTTTATCTACCCTTCAGCAAGTTATTTCATATTGGGCCTTAGCCTCAAATGCTAAAAACCTGGATTCAGATTATAACCTTCCATTGTTCTGTAAGTGGGCTCACAGATGAAGCGAGGGAGGCAATGAAAATACAGTCACATAATTCATCAGAGAATACCAGTATCTGAAGGAATAATTAGCACATGGTAGGCGGATGCATACTCTGAGTCTTCCCAGGGGTTAAGACCAGGGACCTTGAAAAGCTCTTACTACACAAAATCTAGAAATCTTGGGCAAAAGATAACGGATATGTGTTCTCATGAATTGCAGAACTGGAAAGCAATATCAAGACCCTAAAGTAGACCGAAACCTAAATCCCTGTTATTCAGTGAGTGGTGAGGGAGAGACAAAAATGGGGATGGGATGTAAGAGAATGGGGTGAATTTACCATATAGGATTTTGGTTCTCTCTGATGGGAGAATTCGAAAGGAATCATCCTCTCATGGAGTTAGGATATTTGAATAGTAACTGTGTGTGCAGGTGTATGTGTGGGCCGGCTCATGTCGAGGGCAGAGGTTGACATCTGGTACCTTTCTCAATCACTCTCCATGTTATTTTCGGAGATGGAGTCTCTCACTGTACCTGGAGCTTGTTGGCTCTGGTAGACTAGCTGCCAGCAAGCCCGAGTGATCTTCTGTCTCCGCTTCCCCATCCCCAGGATTGTAGGCATACCCTCTGTACCTGGGCTCTCCTCCTCCTCCTCCTCCTCCTGCTCCTCCTCCTCCTCCTCCTCCTTCCCCTTTTAAAATTGTTATCATTAATTTTTTGAGAATTTTATACATGCTTACAATGTTTTATAATCATATTCACCCATACTTCTCCCCCTAGCTCATCCCAGATCCACCCCTCACAACTTCATGTTATGTGTTTATTTTATAAGCTGCTGAATCAAATGTATGTTGCTCATACACTCCTGGATATGAAGCATCTGCTGGAATGTGGTCAACCTACCAGGGGCCATACCCTTAAAGAAAACTGGCTGTCCCTCTCCAAGGAGCCATCAGCTCCTCAACTAAGGGTGTGGGACGCATGAGCCTCTCACCCCATCCATGCTGGAGTGTTGTCTGGCTTGATTGTGTACAGGTCTTGTGCAGACAAACACAGCGGCTGTGAGCTCATGAGTGCAGCGGCCCTGTCACATCTTAAGATACTTTTTTCACTGCAGTCCTATCTGACCTCTGATTCTCGCTCTTTTCTGCTGTTTTTGGTGGTGTCTGAGCCCTGGGAAAGTGGGGTGTGATATCCCGATGTCCCATTTGCATCTAAGCACTCCATAGACACTTTTCTTTGCATTTTATCAGTTGTGAGTTTCTGTGATAACCACTATACAAAGAAATTTCTCTGATGAGATCTGAGAGCTGCACTAATCTGTGGGTAGAGAGATACAGATATAGAGGGCAGTTTGAGACTATGTGTATTTAGCAAAATAATCGTAGGCTCACTTCTGGGGCCTACAGGCTCCCTAGCCATGGGGTCTTGGCCTGATTTAATGTTGCCAGACATGCATTTCTTCTTGTGGAGTGGGTCTTAAATCCAATTAGAACATGTCTTTTTTAAACTCATAACATTTGTACAACTATTGCACCCATGGGCATTTCTTGCCATGCTGTGCCTTATGGTAGATCGCAGTGTTGACATCTAGCTGGGTCAGAGTGCCTGTGGTATTTCCCTCCCATAGCTTACATAGCACCTTCTGGACCGATGAAAGCTACTTGCTTTTCCAAAACACTCTACGGACTGAATCATTTCTACAGCCCTAATAAAACTATTAATATATTTGTACATGTCTAGATTATGTAAATTAAAATGGACAGTAGTAATCATTTTCAACTGAAAAATAAACCATTACCTAAAATACAATAGAATTAAGACCAGAATAAATGGGGACTGTAACACTGTAACAAAGTTTTATAAACTGGGAGCCTTAAAGAAATGAACAATGACAACACCAGTTGACAAGCCAGTGTAGATGAGAGAAGTCTCATAAGGCCCATTCCTAGATAAAGAGCCACTGCAGCAAATGACTGTAAAAAGAAGACACATCATTCTCCCACATGGTGAACCCCCCCTAACTGGTTATCCAATCCAAGTGGTCAGCTCTAAACACACATACAAATGTGCAACATTAGGTGAAATTAACAGGTTGAATTTATATATTCATTCATTACATGCATGCGTGTGTGTATGTGTGTGTGTGTGTGTGTGTGTGTGTGTGTGTGTGTGTGTGTGTGTGCATTTGTATAACAGTAATAAAAGAAAAAGAGGTAATGAATGTGAGGGAGCAGGGTAGGGAAGGATGCAAATACAGTCCATATATGAAATGTAAAGAATTAAATTATATTCTCTCACAGTTCCACAGGCCAGAAGGATGGAGTTGTGGTGCCAGTGACTTCCTCTTGAAATTTTGTGTCCTTGGCCTCTAGGGGCATCACCCTGGCCCTTGCATTTTTGTCACATGTCATTTTTTGTCCTCATATCTGTTGTCCTCTTTAAATATTTTCTTTTAGATTTATTTATGTTAGGTGTATGAGTGCTTCGCATGTATGCATGTCTGTGCACCACATGTGTGCCTGGTGCCCATTGAGGTCATAGTAAGAAGGGGGCATCAGATCCCCTGGAACTGAAGCTGCAGACAGTTAGGAACTGCTCGTGGGTGCTGGGGATAATCCTGGTTCCCTTGTAAGAACAAGTTCTCATCACTGCCGAGCCATCTTCTAGCCCCGTTTTCCTCTTTTTGTTAGTACACCAGTCGTATTCATTAAAGGAGTCACCGTGTAGAATATTATGCCATCTTGATTACATCTGTACAGGTTTCCAAATGTGACTGTATCTCCAAATAAGGTCACATCTACAGTGTCAAAAGTTATTACTTCAACTTGGGGTTTTGGAGATAACAAACTCATAACACTATATAACCAATAAAATTACTGGGTTAAATTGGCTCCTAAGAAGGATTTTGCTTTGGATCAGAAGGCAAGAAGCAATCCAGTCCTATACATGTACAAGAGACACATGTAACAATAGAGAGATTCAGAAGGGTTGAAAATAAAGGATTGTTAATTGTGTTCTGGGTAAAAAAAAAGACTTTGAATTAACTATTACACAAGGTTAAGTTGAGGGATGGAAAGCATTAAATGAATATTTATCTTTCTGCTTTCTTTCTAAAACAAAGGAATGACTTGTTTCAGGTATGTGTGTGTTCTGTTTCTCTCTGTCTCTGTCTCTCTGTGTATTCTGTGTCTGTCTGTCTCTGTCTCTGTGTCTGTGTGTGTGTGTGTGTGTGTGTGTGTGTGTGTGTGTGTCCATGCTCTGCCATGCAAGCCAGGAGACAACCTTGAATATAAGTCTTGACCTTTATCTTGTTTGAGACAGAGTCACTTTTTTGTTGTCATGTTTACCAGGCTAGGTGACCATGAGCTTCTGAGAACTCACCTGTCTCTACTAGCCATCTTGCTATAGGAGTACTGGAGCTAGAGACATGTGCAGACATATCCAGCTGTGCATGGTTTCTAGACTCTCCCAGAGGCTATCACATTTGCACAGCAAATGCTTTACCCTCTGAGCTGTCCCCTACTCATGCCTCTGTCTACTTTTCTTTCTTTCCTTTCTTTCTTCCTATAACATTATGATTTATTTATTGAAAATAGTTGTTTCATGCAATATATTCTAATTTTGGTTTCCTCTCCTCCAACTCCTCACAGATCCTTCTGACTTACCCACCCACCCAAAATCACACCCTTTCTTGCTCTCTCTCCTTAAAATATAAGCAGGCATTTAAAATAATAGTAATAGTAATAGTAATATAATCATAATAAGAAACAATAAAATAAAATAAACACACCAGAGTAGGACAAAACAAAGAAACAAAAAATAAGAGCTAAAGAAAAACCACAAGAAACACATAGAGATACTGAGACACACATGTTCATGCATACAGAAAACCCATTAAAAATAAAGTTAGAAATCATAATATATAAGCAAAAGATTGTGTAAGACTTTAAAAAAAAGGCAAAGCTCAAAGCATTGTGAGACAAAAAGCACCTCCAAAAATACCATTGAGTTATCCAGCTATTGATATATATAAGAAATGACAAAGATAGAAAAACCATCCTCAAATCAGCAACAAGTTAATGCTAGTAAAGGCACATGTTAAAAAAAGCTAAACATATTAACATATTTCCATAGTGTCAAAATCTCACTCCACAAAATTACTACTAAATGAAAGGTCAAATACTCTTTTATAACAGAGTACATTAGTGGTCAGAACGTCAGTCAAACGATCAAACTGAGACTAAAATCAAGACTAGTGGGACAGTGCGGTGGTATTGTGTTCCCCAAAATATTGTGCACCCTAAAAACTTATCTGGGGTGAGAGACAGAACAGCCACTAGATACAAAGGCTAGAAATGGTGGCACTCACACCTTTAATCCTAGCATTTCAGAGGTAGAAATCCCTCTGGATCTCTGTGCGTTCAAGGCCACATTGGAAACAGCCAGGCATGGTGACACACGCCTTTAATCCCAGAAAGTAAGCCTTTAATCCCAGGGAGTGATGGTAGAAAGGAAAGATATATAAGGCGTGAAGACCAGAAACAAGAAGCATTTGGCTGGTTAAGCTTTCAGGCTTTGGAGCAGCACAGTTCAGCTGAGATTCATTCTGGATGAGGGCTCAGAGGCTTCCAGTCTGAGGAAACAAGACCAGTTGAGGAATTGGCAAGGTGAGGTAGCTGTGGCTTGTTCTGCTTCTCTGATCTTCCAGCATTCACCCCAATAACTGGCCTAGGTTTGATTTTATTAATAAGAACTTTTAAGATTCCTGCTACAGGGCAGAACCATACTTTGTGCCTCCTAGTGTGACAGAATCAGTTGTGTATAAACTTTTATTGGATTCTGGTTAAAAAAAAATGTGTGTGTGTGTATATATATATATATATATATATATATATATATATATATATATGTATAACAATTTTCTAAAAACAACTAAAATTACTGTAAATCTTTTATATCAGAAGTTACAGAGATAAAAGATAAGATGGTGGCATACCACCAGGAAACATTTAGATTGCCTGAGGTTTAGAATATTCTCTTATCACATTGAAGAGTTCTCTCCAAGACTATTGGCCTGGTCCTTCAAAAAGTCAATGACAAGTTGTATGGCCATGTGTACTCCTAGCATTTGTGAGTCTGAGGCAGGAGGATCACAAGTTCCAGGTTAACTTGGGCTATAGAAGCAAAATATACAGCTGGGGGCGGGGGTCAGTCTTGTGAGAAAAAACTAAAGTAAGAGTACACATGTCAGGATTAAAGGATTTAAAGATGAGCACCCAGTGTTGTGTCTAAACTATTATTGGATTCTTCTTGAAAATTAATGTCATAAAGATGAGACAATTAGACAAATTTCTATATGGATCAAATATTACATGATAGTAGGAAGTTATTGACTTTAGGTGGGATATTGAGTAGGTGCCGGCAGTAGATGGTTGAGGCGGTGTACTTATTCTTAAGAGATATTTAGTTAATTGTCTGGGCATAAAGTATTACAAAGTAATAATTTGCTTTCAAATGATTAAAGATATGTATGTGTAACTCTACATATATAAAAACAATGTGGAAATCAAGGTGATAGGTCTACGAGTGAAAATCCTTACACGGTTCTTTCTCACAACAAATATTAATGATATCTGAAGTTGGATTTGTCACAAACCTGTAATGATGACTTACTATCAAGGAAACTGTTCCCACAGTGTGTGGACTTAGGTATATGGTAACTATACCATTATCTCCATAATTTCTAATGGAGCCTTGTCTTAATTAGGGTTAGTATTATTGTGATGAAACACCATGGCCAAAAACAACCTAGGGAGGGAAGGGTTTGTTTGGCTTGCACTTCCTCATCACTTGTCATCATCAAAGGAAGCCCAGACAGAAACTCAAACAGGGCAGGAACTGGAGGCAGGAGCTGATGCAGAGGCCATAGTGGGATGCTGCTTACTGGCTTGACCTTCCTGAATTGCTCAGCCTGCTTTCTTATAGAACTCAGGACCACCAGGCCAGGGATAGCACCATCCACAATGGCCTGGTCCCTCTCCCATCAATCACTAATTAAGAAAATGCCCTGTAAGCTTGTCTATAGCCCAGTCTTATGGAGGTATTCTTTAAATTGAGGTTCCCTACTCTCTGATGAGTTTAGATTGTGTCAAGTTGACATAAAACTATCCAGAACAGAACTGGAATGTAGTTCAGTGGCAGAGGATTTACCTAGCATTCATGAAGCTCTAGAATCAATCCTAATACCACTAAACAGAAAGAATATCATTGCTGATGGTTGACCAAATCGTGTTCATTCCTTAAAATAAGTCCTGTTATCAGTAAATCAATGCTTCCTTAACCCCTTTCAAGCTCACAAACAGATCATAACTTAACAGTGAAATATTCATGAGGTCAAGTGTGCATGACTCGGTGTTATTCCTTAAGTCTCTTTTGAGGTATTTTGTTACCAACACAATCCAACATAAAAAAAGGTAGGTTTATGGAAACTAGAAAAGAGATTATAAAATAAATCACGGCTATTACATGCTGTGATTGTAGAATTTTACAGACTCAAGTGAAAATCTATGATAAGCACATTTATACTTAGCACACAGGTATATTAACATCCAGAAATAACTTGGTTATATGTAGACAGCAATCAGATGGAATAGTGGGAGGAAAGATCTCAGATGCAGTATCATTTTAAAAATTAAAATTAGGAATGATTTAGGATGCCTTTCCTTGTTTTAAATATAAAAATACTATGTATAGAAGTCCTCAAAAACATTAGAAATATATAAGGATATCATGATTTTGTGGCTACAAAGACAGCATGACAAAGGGGTGATGTATTTCAGGCTGGCAATGGAATGTAATACTTTTTTGTTTTTAAATCAAGATTGTGCACATATAAGGCAAGCACTGTATCGCCAAGTTATAAGTTACATCCTTAAGTCTAAAAGTTACTCTTTGTAATATGATAAGCTTATCATAAATTATATGAAATATAGTTAAATATAGCCATGGAAATATGTGAAAGGCTAATAGGGAAAAGAAGCTTTAATATACTTCAAACACATTTTAATATCTTTTATATTTAAAACAGTAGTATTTCATGAAGAAAGAGATCATTGAACAGTGATAAGGACTCCATAGACCTAAACGCATCTGGGAATTTAATATAAGATATGAGTGGGTTTCAGTTCAGTCAAGACAAGTCCAATAACTCAACAAGTGGCATTGAGACGATTGGGAAAGATTGGATCAATGGTTCACAGTTTATACTTATCTTTTTATAAGTTCCACATGGAGTAAGTCACAGTTTAAACATGGCTTCAAGTTTGACTTGTTTGAGATCAGAAAACACCAGAGGAAACTGTGGAAGAAGTTAAATAACTTTGGTTTAGCGAAGGCTTTTCTAATTATGGCCCTAGAATTAGGAAGTAAGGAAGAAAGAACTTATGTATGTGTTTTTAAAGGAAACCACACTGCAATGCAGAAAACAAAACCCCCAATCCAGCAACAACAAACTGGACCTGGAAAAGTTGAAAGATGGAAAAGCAAGTAGAGAAACCTCGTGTGCCCCCGTTTCTACCTCAGGACTGGGTTTGTTTACGGGGAAGGCTGGCCTTGCTGCCATTCATGCCATCTTATCTCTAAGGCAGTCTCGGTGTGCATGTGAATAGAGAGGGTTGTCTTTGCTTTAACGTTAAGATCCCATTATCACATCTCTAAAACAGTGCTACCCCAATATCCATGCTCATTTTTGAAATATATGCAAATGAATCTTCTGGTATATAATATGTATGTTAAAACATAGACGAGCATTCTGTAACTTTAGAATTTTTTAAAACTGGAAGGCTATGCTGTAGAAATTTCCCGTTCAACTAAATTTAGAAGTGCTTGCCTTACAGAGCTCCCCATGCTCTGAATCTGTCAATGCCTCTGTCAGCTGGGCTCGTTGCTTGATTATCCCTTCGTTAATCCTGGATCTTGCTCTGACCTGAATGAAGCCCATTGCTTTGTCCTGTCTATAGGACTGTGGCAGATGACATAGCGACCCCCACTAAATCCTTCAAGGTGTGCCTGCATCAGCCACTGCCTAGGACACTTCAGGTTTAAAGGAGACTGAACACAAATGAGATTGGATGTTACAGGCTGATGTCTCCAGCATTATCTGAGGGATTTCTATTGCTCAGAGGGGGAAAAAAACACATAAAAAAACTACAACCACATTTTAATAATTGCCTAAGTAAACCAATTTTTATAAGGAAACTTGGGATGTTTCTGAGATCAATTAATTGAGAGATTAATGCCCAGACTTTTATGTTACACTCTTTAATTAAATTTTTAAATGAGTATGACCAGACATTTAGATTAACATGTGGTAGGTAGTTTACCAAGATTCTTTTGAAAAATAATCTAATAAAAATATTCTAGAGATCTAGAGCTAAAGCCTGATCAGAGCACACTGAGCAACATCAAAGTAGTTCTATTGACTATAAATAATAAGATTTCAAATGATATTTTAACAAAAGCTTAGGATTGAAACATATGAGAGTTTGCCCCCTTTGTTCTGGAGTGACAGTAATGAAGACCATCCCTTGGCCCCTAAGGTTTCCAGGTGTCTGGACCCCCGTGTCTGTGTCCTTGCTGTGGACCCATGCCTTAGAAGGCTATCTTCATTCTCTTAGAATGTGTGTTTTCATTAGCTGTGATGAGCATTTGCATAGTGTGTGTGTGTGTGTGTGTGTGTGTGTGTGTGTGTGTGTGTGTGTAATTTCAACCCTTTACCCACCTTGTCTGTTATCCTAGCTCCCATCATGAGCTTTCCAATCATCCACATTGCACCAGACTGTTGACCTGCCAGACCCAGCAGGAATAATTTGTATTTCCAACAACGATTTATAAATCGCTTTATTTTCCTCATCCTGGTAAAGGCTTCTTATGATGATTTTTCCATCATAAATTGAATACATTGAATCATTTTGTGTTAATAAGTATATGATAGACATTATCTTCATGATAATGTCTTTTGTATCAATGGGCACTTCTATTTATGAAGGTTTTCCCGCCTTCCAGCTTTGGCTGTGTGATGCCGCGTACTTAGATCTTCCTTATGTGTGCTTGTCGTCTTGATGTCTAAGACGAATCTTTCGTTAAAATGAATAAAAACATCTAAGAAACACTCCTCACGTAGAGCCTCGATAGGAGTTAGGGAAGTCTACAGTAAGTTTGCTGTGTGGTTTTGCCTCCATAAAATAGTGACAAAAGGAAATTTAAGCGCAGGATATTCTAAGAGAATTATAAGATGCAGAGAAGGTTTAAGTGTACCTCTTCATTAAGCTCTTTATCTATAAGGTATGGTCCTGACAATGGTACACAACCAACCACTGCTTGACACATGTTGAGGACTAGAAACTTAGGAGAACAGCCTGATACCTCCAGGGAGATACGATGGTGTTACATGAATCTTAAAAGTTCTTATTAATAAAATCAAACCTGAGGCCAGTTATTGGGGTGAACGCTGGAAGGTCAGAGAGACAGAACAAGCCACAGCTAACCTCACCTGGCCAACTTCTCAGCTGATCTTGTTTCCTCAGACTGGAAGCTTCTGTGTCCTCATATCCAAATGGCTCTCAGCTGAACTGTGCTGCTCAAAACCTAAAAGCTTAACGAGCCAAATGCTTCTAGTTTCTGGTCCTCATGCCTTATATACCTTTCTGCTTTCTGCCACCACTCCCTGGGATTAAAGGCTCGCTTTCTGGGATTAAAGGCGTGAGTCACCATGCCTGGCTGTATCCTTGAACATATGGATTTCTGCCTCTGGAATGCTAGGATTAAAGGTGTGTGCTACCACTGCCTATCCTCTATGTTTAATATTGTGGCTGTTCTGTCTCTGACCCCAGATAAGTTTATTAGCATGCACAATATTTCAGGGGACACAATGCCACATGATGCCATATGTCCAGTGCTCTGTTATCTTGACCAAGACCTTTGATTCTCTGGCACTTGTGAATACAATCTTTAATGTCTCATTTTGGTCTCCAGCTAACTTGTGAAAATATAGTTAGGTTTCAGCAAATCTCAGAATGACACTTATTGATAGCATTGAACAGGGACACCAGCCATTTACTTACCTCTGAGAGTCTATTAGTCTGTCCACTTGCTACTGATAATCAAAATTCTGTCTTCATACAAACAGGTCTTTTTTTTTTTTTTTGGTTTTTCGAGACAGGGTTTCTCTGTGTAGCTTTGTGCCTTTCCTGGATCTCGCTCTGTAAACCAGGCTGGCCTCGAACTCACAAAGATCCGCCTGCCTCTGCCTCCCGAGTGCTGGGATTAAAGGTGTGCGCCACCACTGCCCAGCAATACAAACAGGTCTTAAGGTGATTTCCTAAGTGTGTATCACCTCACATACCCCCATCATTTGTACTTACTTACTTGTATTCCATCCAAATACAATTGTGAAAAAAGACACATTTTCATACTTCACCTCTTGGAAGCATGCAGAGTTTGCATATGATGTTCCCAGCACATTATGCAGAGTGTGCGAAGTTAGTTGAGAAAACCCTCCTCTCTCTGATTTCTGTTAAGATTGGTCTGAGGGTCAGTGCTACCCTTGGAGTCCTGGGATGGAATGGGGTGGTTTATCTAGGTTGGAGCCACCCTCGTTCACCGGGATTCTTTCTGTCATGACCCTTGTGCTCTTCCTGGCCTCTGTGCCTGCTTCTTAGCACTCCTCTGGCTCTCTCTGATCCTTTTCTTTTACCCATCTTTCACTTTGGCTTTTGGGTTGAGTCCTGCTGAGTGTTTCCACATCCTAACTCATCATCATGGTCTATGCTTTATATTTATGGTGTTAAAATATGCTTGGCCCTCTTTTCATGTCAAGGGATTCTTTCTTAGAGAAACTGTACTTAAAATAATTCCCTTTAAGTAGAACAATTCCAGTTGAACATATTCTAACTTGGGCTTTTAAAGCATATGAAGATTGAGGATTGACTCAAGAGACTTGATTTTCCAAGTCCAGTAAACACATAGGAACCTCCTATGCATACTTGCATACGCTTTTTGACTCCTGATCTTGATGTGTTTCCACCATGAGGTGGTGGCCAGGGCTCTGGCAGCTGTGCAGCCTGATGACCCCTGTGTGGCTGAGATAGCACCCTTTAGTTTGCCTTAAACTTGCTAGAAGAAGGAGTGCTGCTTCTGAGATGCTTAAAGTGTGCTATTCAAAGACTGCATGGCGCCACTGAAGAAATTAGACTATGCTAATCCAACCCGATTACAAAATTCAGTTTTAAAGAAAATTGGAGTGTATTTGAGGTTCTTTCTTACCACAAATCTTAATTCTTACTGGAACTAAAAACAAAACTTGAATTTTAGGTGTTTCCTGTTTACATAAAAAGAATTTCATTCTCTGTACTGTTATATTTTCTTTCACTTTGATTCCTTTGTGGTAGACTGTTATTTTTCTCTGTGTATAGAAGTTTGTTTTCTTGCCTTCATACACTTTTGTTTATGAGTTTATTTCTTACTGTTATAACTCATGTGTATATGTATACATTTGTGGATGTTTGTGTGTTTCTATGTATGTGTGTGTGTGTGTATGTGTGTGTGTGTGTGTGTGTGTATGAGAGACATGCATGTGCATATGTCCTGATAACCAAACCCAATGCCTTGCATATATTGGGCGTGTATTCCACCACTAACCTATACTCCAGACCCATGATTCTTACCTATACAAAACATATTATTTATTTCTAATATAGATAAAATGTTTCTCCAGTATTTCTTTTTCTTGCTAATTAAAAAGAAAAATGAAAAATCTTGTGGTGTGTGTTGAAATGTTTTCCAGAGCTTGCTTATTTGAGGCCCAAGAAGGATGTGTGGGGGCCTGGAAGAAGCTGTTTTATTCGCTTGAGTTTCACAAGGAGAAAGCACAATCTGCCATGGTACAAATGAACTAAATTGGTGACTAGAAAGCCAATAATGTCATCTGTGAATAGTGTTTGGGTAGCAGCAACACTCTCTGAAAAGCTAAACCACTTTGGACGTTTTGACATTTTCCTTTTCCAGGGATACCAATGAACTTGGAAAGAATCATTTGTCAACTATCTCATACACACAGTTAGAAACCAATATTTAAAAAACATTTTACCAGCTTCCTAGTCCTAGCCATAAGAACCTGTTTCTCATGTAGCACTTTCATGAAACCAAAGATGTGTGATCTGTGCAAAGACAAGAACACAAGCATGTGATACTCCTCAACAGAGAGCAAGGCCTTGGGTAATAGCCTGTTTCTGGTACTGTGTTCAGCGTTCTATCAGGATTGGACCATTAGTGTATTTATCTCCACTGTGTTTAAAGGACCACCAGACAGCATCATTAAGAGCTTTTGATTTAACTTTGGTATGTGGTACCTATCCAGAAAATTGTCCATTTCTTTCAGATTTTCCAATTTTTAGAGTACAGGTTTTTGAAGTATGGCCTGATGATTCTCTGGATTCCTCATTGTCTGTTGTTATGTCTCCCTTTTCATTTCTGATTTTGTTAATTTGGATTCTCTCTCTCTGCCTTTTGGTTAGTTTGGATAAGGGCTTGTCTATCTTGTTGATTTTCTCAAAGAACCAACTCTTTGTTTCTTTGATTCTTTGTAGTGTTCTCTTTGTTTCTATTTTATTGATTTCGGTTCTTAATTTGATTATTTCCTGGCATCTATTCCTCCTGGGTGACTTTGCTTCTTCTTGTTCTAGAGCTTTCAGGTGTGCTGTTAAGTCACTAGTGTGAGATTTCTCCAACTTCTTTATGTGGGCAATTTGTGCCATGAATTTTCCTCTTAGCACTGCTTTCATAGTGTCCCAGAAGTTTGGGTATGTAGTACATTCATTTTCATTGAATTCAAGGAAGTCTTTAATTTCTTTCTTTATTTCTTCCTTGACCCATTGGTGATTCAATTAAGCATTATTCAGTTTCCATGAGATTGTAGGCTTTCTGAAATTTTTGTTGTTGTTGAAATCTAACTTTAAGCCATTGTGGTCCAATAGGATACAGGAGGTTATTATAATTTTTTTGTATCTGTTGAGATTTGCTTTGTGGCTGAGTATGTGGTCAATTTTAGAGAAGGTTCCATGGGGTGCTGAGAAGAAGGAACATTCTTTTGTGTTAGGGTAGAATGTTCTGTAGATATCGATTAAGTCCATTTGAGTCATAACATCTGTTAGGTCCCTTATTTTCTGTTAAGTTTCGAGCTGGCAGATCTGTCCAGTGGTGAGAGTGGGGTGTTGAAGTCTCCCACTATTAATGTGTGGGGTTTGATGTGTGATTTAAGCTTTAGTAATGTTTCTTTTACATATGTGGGTGCCCTTGTATTTGGGCATAAATGTTCAGAATTGAAACTTCATCTTGGTGGATCTTCCCTGTGATGAGTATGTATGTAATGTCCTTCTTGGTCTCTTTTGATTGATTTTCACTTGAAGTCTATTTTGTTAGATATTAGGATAGCTACCCTACTAGAAATAGTGGGGATGGTACCTGAACTGAACTGGCTTGCCACAGTGATTAGATCAGTGAATATCCTAACTGTCATCACAGAGCTTTACTCCAATGACTGATGGAGGCAGATGCAGAGATCCACAGTCAAACACCAGGCTGAGCTCCAAAAGTCCAGTTGGAAAGAGAGAGGAGGGGTTCTATGAGCAAGTGCATCAGGATCATGATGGGGAAACCTGCAGAGATGACCAAACCAGTCTAGTGGGAACTCATGAAAGTTGAATCAATGGCTGTGGAGCCTACATGGGACTGGACTAGGCCCTCTGCATGGCAAGACAATTGTGTAGCTTGATTTGCTTGGGGGCCCCCTTGCGGTAGAATCAGAATCCATCCCTGGTACATAAGGGGGCTTTTTGGAGCCCACTACCTATGATGGTACGTACACTTGTGCAGCCTTGAGGCAGGGGGAAGGGCTTGGACTTGCCTCTACTGGATGTGCCTCCTCATGGAGGCCTTGCCTTCTTGTGGGGAGGAGTGGGGGATGGGTTGGCAGAGAGGCTGAGGGCAGGAGGGAAGAGGGGGATCTTTGATTGTTGTGTAAACTGAATAAAAAATTTCTTAATAAAAAAAACAGAGAAAAAGAGCTTTTGAGTGAACATAGAGACTAACATGAATGTAAAGAATGCATCTGAGGAAAAGGGATTTAATATGACTATAAATCTGAGTCTGTGTATAGTGACCTGACCTGGGTGTTGGTCAGAGTATTGTTGTTGTTAAAACAGTACTGTGGAGAAAGGATTCACTGAGGCTCCTGGTTTCAGTCCATGCTCAGCTGGCTCATTTACTTTGGATCTTATCAAAGCAGAGGACATGATGGGGCAGAACTGCTCACCTTATGGCAACTGAGAAGCAGAGAGAGGCCCAGAGAAGCCAAGGGCATGATGTACCCTTCAAAGGCACAACCCTCTGTGACCTACTTCTTTCAAATAGGCTTCACTTCAAACAGTGTCCATGATCTTCCAATAATGTCATCAAATTATGAATCTACCAACAGATTAATTAATTGATTAAGTCAGAGTCCTCAGGATAAACTTGCAATGATTGGATCCATGAATTGGAGAGCAGGGCTTCAATGTAGCCTTTTGAAGGGTCACTTATAAATTGTACACACACACACACACACACACACACACACACACACACACACACGTACCATTATGATAATTTTTAAATTTTTTAAACAGTTTAACTGGCATTCATTAATTTAACAAATATTAATTTGACAAATATTTGAGCTTCTAGTATATTCTAGGCACTGTGGAAGGGCACTTGAGAAAAAAGAGGAATAAGACTATGTGTTTTGTTTTCAAATAGCTGACTGATGCATGAGGCAGACTGAAGTAAAAGCATTGGCAGTAGAGTGAAGGCTTTGCTGAGGGTATTGTGTGGGCAGAGTACTTTGGCACCTCAGAGGAAGAGTAAAGTTCCAGCACTTTAAAAGGTGGAGGCAGGAGGCTCAGAATTTCACAAGAAGAAACCATACAGGTTATGTGGCTGAGTCTCCATCTCTACCCAAAACTCTTCCAGCATACACCTCCCTTTCAAAGAATATATTTCCTGTTTTAGGTACTTTGGGGTGTAGTTACAACTATAGTGTGTTTATGATGGCTGAGCTACTAATGTAGATATCCCCTACTAATCACTATCCACATTTCTCTAGTGCAGCTGTGAGCTGAGTCTAATTCCTACCCCACAGTAGTCCCACTTCAGTTTTAAGATCATGTTGCTCCTTCCTTCCTACCTCAGCTTTCCAGATCTCTGTGAGGCTCAGTTTGTCTCATCGCTGGTTTATGGTACATAGTAGAAGAATTCTACCTGCCTTCTTTAGGAGCCAGATGCACACCATATGCTAAGGAATCAGAAGAATCTGCTCTATCTCTTCTGGAAACTCCCAGGATGAAGTATGGTGATTGTAACACTGAGAGAAGCATGCAGGGATTGCTGGGTACTACCTAGTTCTGAGGAGGTGAAATTAAAAAACTCAATATGTGACAATGCACTGTAGATGTGCTGGTGTGATTAGAGGTGCTAGTCAAAGATGTATCCACGGTTGGTCCTTTCCTTTATTCTGAAGGATGTTATGTCTTAAATCATCTCAATTTACAATTCCTGTTCAAAACCTCTGGGTCCCACATATTTAATGAGTTTCAGTGCATGGTGGTGACCACAGGTGTGGAAATACATATTAAGTTCACTTTTCATGTGTTTTCTCTACCACTATTTAGACTCAGCTCTTGTAAAAGACAACTAAATTTCTACGTGAACTCAAGTCTTGTAAGCAGAGCATTCTACATCTCTACTGATATTTTCATTGCTGAATACTTTGCAACTCCAGATGGCAGTGGTAAGACTTTAGCATTTGCCATATGGAGCATGCAGTAAACACGTTCAGCAGAAAGCAGAGGCAAAATCCAGAGCCATCCTTTTGCAGCACCCGATTAGGCTGCTCTCCACTTACAGGATGTTAGAGCATCTTACTGTGGTTTGGAAGCATCCCATTGATTTGCCAGCAGTAGAAGAAATGAAGAGGATATGCTGTTTATTGATCTAACATGCTACTGAGGTCAGGCCTGGAAGGATGTACTGCATGGCAGTATTTATTGCACTTACACAGGAGTTCCTAAGCCCCACTTTCAAGTATTCTCACCTAATAGTCCAGGATAATGAGGTTTTAATTAGTTTCTGGAATTGGCTCAGGTGGTTCTGCTTTGAGAAACACTAGTGTGGGGAATGAGCAGCATCCTTTCTGCCCATGACCTATATATTAATTCCTTCTATCCTTCCATCCTTCCTTCCACTAGCTTTGATGGGTCAAATTTATATCAAGAATTTAAATGGAGGTGTCAGAAGAATGAGACATACTGTTCTTATCCTAAAGAGTCTTTATTCTTGCTGTCTTATTTAGTAAGCACAGAGACACAGATGCACAAATAATACTTGAGGATTACATTTAAGTTCATTGAGTATACCGGGAACAGTCTAATCAACCTACTCTTTAGAGTTGTGAAAATGAAGTGCCTTCTGCCACAGTCAGCAAATGTTGCTTTATCATCTCCCCACAGCCCCAATATTTCTTCTTTCTAACTTGGTTTAAATAAGTGAGACTGTAACTTCTAAAACATAAATCCCTGTATGCATGAGTCACCTATTTCTGGATTGTTCCTAGAAACAATTTCCAGGCCTAATTCTAACCATTGTTTTTGTGAGCTGCCAAGGTCAAGGCAGCTCATAAATATAAAGAAGAAAACAGCATCATAACGTTAGCTGTATATTTGGAAGTTTCAATGCCCTTGTGCTTGGTTATTCATATTTCAAGTACAGTGCCTTGTGAAGGTGAAGAGTCCTTCCCACATTTGATTATTTATTCTGCTTTTAACTGGCAAGATTATGCATTTTTATGAGGCATGGAGAGATGTTTCACTCCGTTATAGGTTATATGCATCTTCTTTTGGTAAATAGAGTCCTTTACATTTCTATCTTGTTGTTACAGAGACTCTCATCTATCGTTGAGTATCTTGTTCATAGAGTTGGTAACAATAAGTACGCACAGCCATAGTGAGAAAACTGTATTTCATCAGTAGAAGGAGGTGGTTTTAATCTGCCTTCAATTTGAAGATTTAAATTGTTATACCATCTTCTGTCACATTCATACAAGAAGATTAACTTGGTACTAAGCCAATGCTGCAGAGATTGCCCTGGAAGTGAATTGACTGTGTGCTCTTCTTCCTCTTTGGGAGCATGATGGAGAAAGGAAGTGAGGCGTTTGTTCCTGGTTTGCATTGGACACATCAGCTACAGTGAGGTAGGGGGATGGGAAGTCCACCTGCTCTTTGCTGGCTCTTCCTGCTCCTTTGCAGGGGCTTGCAGTCTCTCTGCAGCCCTCTGCATTGGGGGTTTACTTGGCTTCTAATTTTGATGTTGACCTTTAGACACATGCACACTAACTCTCTTATCTGGTTCTGGTAACCAGCATTGACAAGGAAACATCTAGATTTTTTATGGAGCTTGACATTTCAGCTCTTCTTTTTGAATTATAAAAGTCATATGTACTCATTATGAAATGTACAAACTCAAGGAAATTCTCTCACTGGAGATCATTTTGATACATTTGGTTCTCATCTGTTTTCCTTTGCTTTACCTTTGTAGTTTATTTGAGACAAAGTCTTACTGTGCACCCCAATTCTATCTTTTTTACAGGTATTTTTATAACTAGACTCATACAATTTCGGCGGTAATTTACTTGTAATTTATGATACAATAATATCGTTTCCACCATTCCCTGGGCCCGGGTCCTAGACTGCATCAAAGCCGACGCTAGCTGAGCAGTACCCTTCACCTGCCTTTGCTTCCTGTGGTGAAACGTGACCAGGTGCCTCGAGTGCTGGTCATCATGACTCCCTTGCCATGATGGGATCTACCCTGGAATTGTGACTTAAAATAAACTCTTGCTTCCTGAAGTTGTTCTGGCTGGAAATTACTTTAGCAACGATACTACAGTTAACTAACACAATATATGAGGAATCTCAGGACATTGAGAAGGGGAAACCCTTGCCCAAGCTGATGTAACCAGGAAATCAAAGGATTGTTACCCAGAAAATGTGAATTTTAGCCTGCCTCTCTCCTAACTCCTCTTGTTTTAAAGGAAAGGTCTTATTATATAGTCCTGGCTAGTTTAGAACTCACTATGTAAATGAGTGTTGCTTCAAATTCAAATAGATCTGCTTGCCTCTGCTTCCCAAGTGCTGGGAATGAAGATGTGAGCCACCATAGCCAGGTCCTTGTTTATGTAACATAGACTTAGTCTGTGCCTGACAAGTAAAGACAAATGTAATTATTACTACTTCCCACTGAGTGAGCATTATTGCTCTTCATTTTTATAAAAATACTAGTTTTTTCTCATATGCGATGTCACTTTACCTCTTAAGGTTACCTGTCAATTTTCTCTGGTATAGACCAACGCTTAGACCAGTGTCCCATTAGCCAAAAGAAGACATTTCCTCACACGCTCAGGAGCATCCAGTTTATCTTGGAAGTGTTCATTACATACTTGTTACTATCTCTGGGTATGAAGTAAAACTGGTTTATAGATTTTCTGTTTAAAATGGCTCATTAGCATTCATCCACCCGGGGTCTCTTCTCTTCCCTGTCTGATACAGGCACCATTTATCATCACTGCTGTTCCTCATCAGTTAGCCCTTTTCTTTTGTCAGTACTTATGTTTCTATCTGACAGTAACAAGCGGGATTGATTCCAGGATGAGGTATCAAATGCAGGTGAGAAATGTGCGACCAGGATGCTCAAAATGGAACCAGCTGCTGCTTATTACCCCAGCTTTTCTGACACGTCATGCCAGCTTTCTTGGATATCTTAATGTGACTTACCGGTGCCACATAATGCATTTTTCTGGAATTACAAAGGAGAGCCTTTCAGCACTTCTTGTGTTCACTGCTTAAAACAACAGCAGCAGCAGCATCAACAACAACAAAAAACTTCATCTCCTATACATTCAGTAAAACATTTAAGTGAATGAATTCTCTGGTGACATGGCCTTGGCCTTCAACTTTACCCACATGGCATGTGTTTGTAAATTGATATTGAATAAATGCTTTTCTCCCTTTTCCATAAACCAGACTTTTTGTTTTTTGTTTTTTGAGACAGGGTTTCTCTGTGTAGCTTTGCGCCTTTCCTGGATCTCACTCTGTAGCCCAGGCTGGCCTTGAACTCACAGAGATCTGCGTGGCTCTGCCTCCCGAGTGCTGGGATTAAAGGCACGCCACCACTGCCCAGTCCATAAATCCGCTTTAAACACAAAGTTGTTAGCAGATCAGGTTAAGGAATGTCTCTTAGTAGCCTGCTGAGATGAAAGAGCCTTGAATTTCTCATAAATTTCCAAACCATGTAAACAGATGATTTTCTGTATTATCCCCTTCATAAAATAGCAGGTTTCCAGTACCATCTCGGAACAAGTGACATAATGACAACTTATGTATTTATTATTTTACTCTTCATCTTGCTCTTCATATTCTAGCTGTCACCTCCCCATTCACCCTGCATTTGTTTTGAGTTTCCTGTTACCCACCAAGTCTCTTCTCAGATACCTTTTTTTCTGGAATTTTGTCTCTCTCTGAATAGAAATGCACATCTTCCTGACTTAGCACCTTGAACATGTTACCCTGCTGCCTTTTGGCCTCGGGTGTTTTTGATGAGAGGCCAGCCATCAATCTTTCTGCACGTAAAAGTCAATAAGTTGTATTTTATGGATTTCAAGAACTGATTTTTGGCCTTTAGCTTTTCACCTGTCTGGTGTGGTTCTTAGCACTTCCAGACTTGTGTGCCTCAAACGTCTAGAAATGCTCTCTGCCACCTTGAAAGTTTTCTCCATTAGTTCTTTGCCTATTCTTTGTGTTCCTTTCTCTCCTCATTTCTTGAGTTTTCAGAATGAACATATTCATTCATTTAATAGTTTCATGTTTCCCAGGCTCTTTGGATTTTTCTCTAGTTTTTTTTTTCTCCTCTTTTTTGGACTACTTAATCATCTATCATCAGCTGCCCCAGTTCTTGTTTCTGCTCATGCTAATCATCACTTAGCCTTCTTTGAGGTTTTTTGTTTTGTTTTGTTTTTGTTATTGTACTTTTTTACTTAAGAATTTCCATTTGGTTTCCACAAGTTTTGTATATTTTTACTCATGGCCTCTGATCAGTAAAACATTATCATCATGCCTTATTTCCTTGAATTTATTTTGAATGGCAGCCTTTTAAGTCTTTATCCAACATTTGGGCCATGCAGAGGAACTGCCTGCTGTCTAGTGATTGTTCATTGTTTGGTTTTGTTTGATTGTATATGTTGGTTTTTTATGCAAGGTACATACAAGTTTTGGTTGGAAAAAAACCCTTTACACATGCACTTGTATGCTTGTATATACATGTAACAATAAAGATTAAAGAAGAGATCATTGATTAGGGGTGGATGAGAGGAATTGGAACAAGGGAAGGGCAGAATAGGAGTGAGGTAGTGTGGAGGCCCAAATTACTCAGGGTCAGAGAATCTGAGCTTGCTTTACCAGCAGGGCTGTATAAGAGGATGATTGGACCATGGACCTGGGTATCAGGTGTTTGGAAGGGTCTGCACTTGGCTGTATCTAGCAAGGGGGAGGTTTTTTCCCTCGCCCCTTGACATTGCTATAAAAAGCCCTTTTGATTAAAGTTTTGGGCCTTTGGGTATTGACCCAGGTCCTCCCAAAACTATCCTGTGTTTCTGTCTTTCTTCTTGTCAACTAGGCCTATCATTCTACCTGATATTTTCTTATCCCTCCCTCCTCAAGAGTACCCAGGGAAAGGTGGGGCAGGTCCCCTACAAGGTAGATATAGTGCTTTTATATGGAATTCTTAAAAGAAGAAAGAAACTATTATTAAGAAGAAAAGCAAGAAATCTCTTTAAAAACCCTTTGTATATAGATAATATTGTATCTCTAAGTACTGATTTCATTATCTGGAAGTTTATTGATATCATTTGTTTGATCATTTGTATGTATATTTAGCAATTGGCTAGATGAACTCTTTTTTTCCCTACAGCATGTAGCCTGTGGTGTTACTTTGTTCTGTCTTTTATCTGCTTGGTCTGATTTATTTACTTGGAGTCACCTCCAGGTCTGCCTAAAGTGTTTTGATAAAATTGGTTTTTAAGCTCTCCTGGGAAGTTGGGTGTGTGTGTGTGCTTCACAGTGCATGGATTTCAGTTTGTCCTGCGCTCAGCAAATCTTCAGTGGCTCAGAGATGCCCTGTCTAGCCTTTCTTGGTGAGATCCAGTACAGACACATCTGGGTCTTCCAGACTGAAAGAAATGTGATTTTACTTAATTCCTCTAGCAAGGACCTCTCTGTTAGGTGAGCTTAATGTTCAGCTAGTATTTGGTTAGAAGAAGTTGCAGAAAAAATGCCATTGGAATAACAAAGCTTCTCATTTTGCTGATGAGTCTCTATAGCTTGGGATTTCTTCATTTTCTCCATTTGCTACTGTTCTGTGTTTCCTGGTGAGATGTGAACAAAGTCCATTCAATCCAGATAGAGTTCTAATGACAGACAAAATAATCATTGTATCCAAGTTTACTCGGGTTACCTATAGGAGTGAGGAATTACTTAAAAGAGCACAGATGACTCAAAGGTAGCTACATCATAGGAAAGCCACCCCAGCATGAGTGACAAAGTACAAGAGCTGCATCACTGGCATTTCCTGAACAAATTGCCAGGAACTTGACCAGACGGAGAGTCATTTCTTCCCAACAGTTGTTACTGCTTATATAATATTGGAGATGGTCTTATGAATCCTGTTAGTTTCAGGAACTTCCTGAGACTTGTTAGTTGTTTAAATTCCTGAGCCTTGATGAACCTCCCTCAAGGATGGAATGCTTCAATTTCAAGAAGAAATGGCTATATCACTCTTCCACCCTATCTCTGGCTCTTATACTCTCTGCCTCTAGGATAGTCTCTGAGACTTGGAGGGTGTGATGTAGATGTCTAATTAGTTTTCTTCATCTTTGGCTAGGTATTGGGCTGCTATGCAACAGCAGAAGTAACTTATTCTCCAGAACTTAGTGGGTTGTGAGTCCCTGTAGCATGATGTCCCTTGTAAAAAGATTGTTTCCCTCCATGACCAGCTGAGGCTGACAATAACAGTGATCTATGGACATAAACCTCAATAAACATTTAGAAGGCAGTGTGATAGGAACATCACATTCACTGTCAAACAGTGACAGTAGCATAGTGACTGGGGCCGATGTCCTTTCCAGCTGTTGCCTTCTCCACTGTCATATAGTACCATATGTGAGTTCCCTCCTGTGGAATGAGGCTTAAATCTAATCAGAAGGTAGTTGGCTGTACCTGTTGCCATTATTGAACCAGTGGATACATTTTGCCTAGACTGTTGATATTGTCTTGTACAGGGTCCATAGATGAGTAGTGCTATTGGAAATAATTCTCCCTTAGTGGTTTATATTCTACCTTCTGGCTCTATGAAAGCCAGACATCAGTGAAGGAGCTTCTAGTTCTGCCCTAGCCTGATTTCTCCATGCCTTGCAGCCAAAACATCCAGTATTTTCATTAAGAGGATCTTATTATTTATTCTGACATGAAGCCAACAGCAGTGGCAGGAACCTCCCTGACCAACAAACTAAAAGAGTGGCAACATATCCATGACACTGAGATTTTCACCCTTGTGTCTCCTAGTAGTACTATTTCCTCCTCATGCTAGGTGTCTTCCTTTAAACTCTTTAGTTATTCTTTTCTGGATTTTCATTCTTTTAAAAAAAAAAACAAATCTATAAGACATTGAAAATTTAGCATTACATAAAGAAACTTTCTTATAGAGGGTAAGCAATATCTCAGAAGGCCCACCACCATCTACTCCACCTAAGTTCCAGTCGGTTTTATGTGGCTAGGAGGACACTAAAACTGAAATGTTAGCAAGGTATTCAAAGATCTTGTTACTTTTATTAAGTTTTTATGGAAAGAGATATATCGGGTATAGTGGCATGTGTGACCCATCTAGCCCTTTATAATATTCAAGCATTTTCCATGAGCTTTCTGGGCTCCCCATCCTAACATGCTGATATGGGACTGCTTTGCTGCAGCTCTATTGGCTGAGACTCAAGGACTGTATTCTAGCCTGCCATACCTCTTGCCTGGGCCAGCACATCAGTTCTGACAGGTTCTGGACCAGACTGTAGTGTCTACCATTCCAGTAGGTACACTTGGCTGCTGGTCAGTAGCTGGATGCAGTCTCCACTTTCTTATGGGTGAGAAACACACACTGCAGACTATGAGTCCATAACTGATTACATCCTGAGGGCTGAGATTAAAGGTGTGTCTAATTGTTGAACATCTTTCTCAACTCTATGTAAACAATCCTATCTGGCCTGGTGAACTGTGAATCAGATACCATCTCTCATATCCAGTTCTTGAAGTAATACCCAACCTTCCTAAATTGTCCCCCAGTCCCTGGTGTTTATGAGGACTTCAGCATGATGATATAAAATAAAGTGACAATTACTGTGTTTCTACCCATGTAGAATTCTGATAGAGCTAAGTATTAGAGAAAGTATGGAGACTCAAATTTCGTGAAGTTGACGTGTCACTATAAATGCTAGAACTACCCTGGATGGTAGTACAGCAATAACTAGGCAGATTGAAGATTATATGTTGTCTTGTTTTTATTTCTTGATTGCTGTGATAAAATGCTATGACAAAACAACTTCGCAGAGAAACCTTTATCTAGCTCACAGTTCCAGGTTACACCCCATCACTGGGAGGAAGTCACAGTTACAAGAGCACGGGACAACAGTCACAGTGTATCTGTAGCCAACAAGCAAACAATTATACATACTCCAGCTGAATAATAAATGCTCATGCTTATCTCTTTCTCTTCTTTTCCATTAGACCAAGACTTAGCCGTAAAACGGTGCACTCACATTTATGGTGGATCTTCCTACCTCAGTTAATCCAGTAAAGAAAATCCCTGGGCTCACAGGATGGTCCAGGAGGTCAAAGGCAGTTCATCCCGTGCTCACGTGGTGGATGGAGGAAACTACAAGTTGTTCTCTGATCTCCATACATGAACCACTGTGGTACATACCCTCCCAAACTAATAAGTAAATAGACAGATTAATTAACTGCTCAATTAATTGAAAATTTAAGAAGAGAATCAATTATAGGCAATTCCACAGGCCCACCTAGTTTAGATAGCCCATCATTGAGAGTCCTTTTCATACTATTCTACATCTTGCCAAGTTGACAACTGAAATTAGACATCATGCATGCACATAACTTACTACAGGAATTTTATTTCAGGTCCAGTATTCTAGAGAAAACTCACATGAAACAGGAACACAGAGGGATGTTTATTGCTGAGATTTTTTAATCGTGGAAAATATAAAACAACCTTGTATATGCTGGTGAGGATATGGAGAAGCACATTTTGTGTGGCAGGTAAAATGAATGATTGATCTCTGTGTAAATTAACACATGTAAGTTTGATGTATATAAGTTCAGGAAGATACAGGCTAAATGGTACTATTTGGATTAGTTAACAAACAGTAACTGAATGTTTGCTGTTGATAGTACAGGAATCAGAAGTCTATAGGGTGTGGGCCAAATCTAATTCATGGCTGTTTTTGAAAAGTCACAAGAAAATGATTGCATGGTTAAACTGCTGTCAAGAAAACAAAAACAGGACATATGACACAGAGTAAACCTGACCTTTAGTCCTAAAATATTTATATTTTCCCCTTTACTTAAAAACTCTGAGTCCTTGATGTGTAGATGGCCGGCATGTTGGTATACACACCTTATTCCTGGGTCTCACAAGCAGCTCCAGCATTCCAGCTGCAACCTCTGTGCGCCAGCTTATCTCATGTACTTCCTAGGTTCATTCTGAATTCTCAGGAGTTAGAAAACCTCAAGGTGACCTTCCAACAAAGGGAACATAGATCAGACAGATGGTTGCATAGTGTTTGGATCATCCAAGGGGCTATATTGAGTAATTCTCTACTTGGTTCCCCATAGGAACCTTATAAGACAGAGTCTCAGTGCCCAAGAACCCACCCCCGCAACGTGGTTTTGTCTTACCCCTGCTCCTCTCTTTCTGCTCCTCTCTGAGCTCACTAGTACCACCAACCATTAAGACGATGTACTCCATCCATATCTCAGGCTCTGGTTTGGAGAACTCCAGAACAAGATAAGGAACATACCCCACCCCCATACTACTACTCCATAGGACAGCAAGGAGGAGGGGATACTTGTCACATTTTATTCTTTTACTTAGAAACATCTACAGCAAGTGTGGCTAACTATTAATTTTTTCATAGCTAGGTGTACATTTTTGAGCTTGAAATAATGTGCTGGATTTCTGTGAGAAACTACCTTGCCTCTTCATTCTCTCTTGGAAACCTGATACTGGTGATGCAGAAAATCTGCTTTCTACGTGGGCATGCTCATCAGATCTCAACTAAAATTATTTGTTGTAAGAATAAAGGAACGTTTCTGGACTTAACTAGGAAGAGAAGGTGCCCACAGCAGTCATGCCTAAGGAGACCTTCCTTTTCCTTGTTTACCTGTAGTAGAGCTGTCTCCCCAACAGTGTCTGGGCATCTAAAACCTTTCACCGTACTAAAGAGATTTTCTTGAATTTGATGACAGGTTAAACATGCTATCTGAGTTAAAAAAATATCATTAAGAGTGAATTGGCTATCTTATTCAAAAGAAACACAATTTGAAGAAAACTTTAAAATAATTTATTAGGAAATTTTCTTCAGGTCTTGGAAAATTTAGTGCCACGGAGGACTTTATGTGCTTGCTATAAGAGAGGGAACAGAAGCAACAAAGAGAAAATAAAGGGAAAAAGAAAAAGCAGCTGAATATTTTTAAAGAATGTGTTCACCAACCTTACTGGGAGAACAGGATGTTTTTATTAACAATCTTGGGGCTTGAGGCATGTGGGACTGCTTCCAGGGAGAAGCCGTATGTTCTTTTCTACATGCCAGCCTTGTGACAGTCACGACTGTGGTCTCAACAAATTGAAGGAAAATGCCTTGTGTAGGCCTCAGAGCAGCAGTGGACCCTCTTCCTGATGCACAATCCCTCTGTGATGCAGGACCCTCATGTGGCCTGGTGGCTTTGCATTAAGAATATCTAGAGTGATACTTTCAGCATATAATTTCAATCATGTTTCTCCTTGCTGTAGACTGAGAACTCCACATTTAAATGTGGGAGTTCCAACGCAATGTGATCTTGCTTGGAGGTGTGATCTTCGGCTTGGAATTAGGGTTAGATGAGATCTTGAGGGTAGAGCCTATGCCACATGAGGATGCAATGGGAAGACAACTACCTTCAAGTCAGCTGACTAGCCCTCAAAAAGCATCACTGTACTACTACCTTAATCTTAGTCTTCTAGCCTTCAGAACTGGAGAGATAAATTTCTATTGTTTATATCATTTAGAGAATGATTTTTTTATTTTGAGTAATAACAAAGCTAATGTACTCTCTCATTGCTCATAGGAAAAAGGATTTTATTTGGACCACAGGAGTTTGCAGTTCTTGGGGATCTGACACCCTCACACCAGTGCACATAAAAATAAAGTTAAATTATTAAAATAAATAAATGAAGGGCAAGGCACCAACTGCCCTGACTAATGGCTGCTTTAAGTGGTTTTAAGTGGGCCAACTGTGGCTTTTATCCTGATTTCTTGCATTTCATTCCATCCTATACTTAGGAACACTCAAGCCTGTCTGCTACACTTTGTATTGATTAGGTTAGGATACAGAATAGTGAGTTTGTTATGGCAGTTTCAAACTGTTGTGCTGTTTTACCTTGTTTTCACCCAGGCCTGCTTCTCTCACCCCTTGTTGGTCCTACCTCCTTGCCCACCCTCAATCCTCTTGTAAGGTCATCCTGTTTAGTGCGGCCAGGGCAGCCACTGATTAGAGTTACCCTATTTTCTGTAACAACCTCTGGTGCTCAAGTTTTGTCACTGATAGAAGGGATTTAGTGGGAAAGAGAGGGCAGAAATTCCAGTGTTTATTTGTAGAGCATTGATATCAGGGTGAGATAAATAGAAAAAGGAAGATGAAGGAAGAAGCCTCAGACTAAATTCATGCCTTTTTATTTTTATTTTTATTTTATTTTTTTCATTTTATACATTGAAGACTACTTTCGTGCCTGGTCTACCTGGATCATGAGAACCCAGTGAGCAAGATCAAAATCAGTGCCTTTCAGAAACACCAAAGCAGCATTTGAACAAACCATCATGTTAAAAAAATATACAACCTAACAAGTACTGAACCAGGCTAGATGACCTAGTAACCATGCTATTCAGGTAGCCACAGGGAGGGACTTAGAGATTTGATATTGAAAGTCAGTACCATGGAAGTGTTATCAATCAATTCTTGTTGGTAACTAAGAAATGTTTACCAGTAAAATTTCAATATAAATAGATCTGGAAAACAAGTTAATATTTTTACATAATTTCACATACAATTTGCATATAGGTTAAGCAACCCAGATAGAATCTTTACTAGAAAGAGAAGTTTCATTGGGCATGAGGTCAGGGAACCTGGGATTCAGTGATAGCAAAATCTGTGGCACAAATATCTGTGGCATATTAATCTGACCCCTGTTGTAGTTTTTCCACTGGGTAGGTTAAACTAAAGGTGATTTTTTAAAAATTATTTATTTACTTATGATGCCTTGTCTGAAAGAAAGGGAAGGAATGGCACCATGTCATTTTCCCTTTAGACTCTGTGTGGTGTTTTCTCTTCCCTCTCATTCTCATCCATGGACTCTTGCTGTATTGTAAAAAGCACGGCAGTACGGAGAACCATGTCCCTTGCCTTTCTCTAGAGCAGTGGTTCTCAACCTTCCTAATGCTGCAATTCTTTACAGTTCCTCATGTTGTGGTGACCCCATCTGTTAAATGGTTTTTGTTGCCACTTCATAACTGTAATTTTTCTACTGTTATGAATCTTATTGTAAATAGTTGATATATAGGATATCTGATATGCAGCCCCTGTGAAAGGGTCATTTGAACCCCCAAAGGAGTTGTGACCTAGGGGTTGAGAAGCACTGCTTAAGAGAAACAGATCCAAGTGGATACACAGAGATGGTGGGGGAGGGAGTTCTATTTCAGTAAATTGGCTCATGCAGTGTGGGTACTGTCGGAGATGTGGGGCAGGCTGGGACTCTGGACGAAGCTATGACAACGGTCTTGAAGTTTTTTCTCCACCAGAATAACTTTGATTTTGTTCTAAAAGTTTTTCATATGATTGGATGAAACCTGACCACACTGTTAAGGATAATTTCCTTTACTCAGACTCTATAATGGTAGGTTCCTAGCATCCCTTCCTTAGTGATTGTTTAGTGTTTAGGTACTGTAACCCAGCTGATTAGCTCAGAGACAGGCATTGTAATTTTAGTTGTAAGTTGTCGTACAATTCTCTCTTTTTCAAGTCCACATACTCTGGCCCCATTTATAGATGAAGAAAAGGGTTCTGGAAAATTTGTATTTGAAAAACCTAATTCATAGAAAGGCAGGTGTTTCTTATTAACTAAAGCCCAGATGGATACCCTCCTTGCCTTGTGTATGGAGTCATCAGGCATCGTGTTCTAGGTCATTTGTTAAGCAGATCTAACACTTCATTATTAACACCATGCCTTTCTCCTTCTGAGTCCTGTTTCTTTAATTGAGTGAATTTTTGACACAGTTTTCAACAGAGTTTGAAAAAAAAACCCTACAGTTAATACTTTTAAGTCTTATGAGACTGGTTTTTGGTAGCACTATGATGCACAAAATAAAAAAATGGAAAACAATAAAATTCTTCTGCTGTCATGGAAATGGCACCTTCCTCTGGTAAACTGCCCTCTTGAATTTCTCTTTATCCAATGAAGAACATTGTGTGTGTGTGGGGGGGGGGGCTGGAAAAGGTGCTTCTTAAAATATTCTCGTATGGTGCCCACTTAACAGTTTTCATTACTTGCTAATGAAACTGTAGAAGTAATACTTATAAAGTTCCTTCCTAGTGAGGGTCATTCTACAGGAAACATAAGAGATAAGTTCACCGGCTTCCTTAGAAGGGTATCTGGAAGTAATTAGCCTGTCATCTAAGGGAGATTTCTGCTTTGAGGAAATGGGGATGAGAAGAACCAGAGCAGAAAGAGTGCATTATACTCAGTGGGTCTCGACCTCTTTGGGTCAAAAGACCTTCTAACAGAGTTTGCCTAAGACCATTAGAAAACACAGGTAGTTACATTATGATTCATAACAGCAGCAGAATTGCACTTATAAAGTAACAATGAAAATAATCTTATGGTTGAGGGTCACCACACCATGAGGAACTGTATTAAAGGGTCATAGCATTAGGAAGGTTGAGAACC
The DNA here is from genome assembly GCF_007827085.1 of Peromyscus californicus insignis. Taxonomy (NCBI): domain Eukaryota; kingdom Metazoa; phylum Chordata; class Mammalia; order Rodentia; family Cricetidae; genus Peromyscus; species Peromyscus californicus. The sequence goes on along the minus strand of NW_026294573.1, from coordinate 65,922,713 downwards.
CCTGCTACAGACTGATGTCTGCATTTTCTGCATAGTATTTGACAGGAAAGAAGATAGGACGGGCAGACCCCGGAGAAAGACCAAGTAGTTAGCCTTACCCAAGCTACTTTCAAGGGTTTCAGCTGTTGATACTCAAAAACAAACTAGTTTTTATCCTGTTGCATTTTTTAAGCAATCTTTATAAGAGAATTCCAGTGTTCTACTTAGTACTCAGAAACAGTCAGAATTTGCTCAACCTAGAAGATACATAAAACTACTTTTACTTATAAATAAGAAAAAATTTAAATGTCTGGATGGCAAAGATCAATGTATATTTTTTGAAATCCATTTTTTTGAAGCATCATGGCATTTAAGCATTCCAGTTTAAGGACTGAGAAAAGCTGGTGTGAGACTCATATTCCATAAAGGGAACCTACCCCGTCTTCCACCCATGGAGTGGCACCATCTGGAACAGTCCAGATCTGCACGGAGAAGTCCAGTGTCAGGAAGGAGCTGCTGTAAGGTTAACCTTTTGACACACGGTCAACGGTTACATTCAGAGCTTCTGTTTGTTGCAATGAGTGTCGTTAAAGACGTTCCTGAGGATTAGAGGATGCACTTCCTGTGTCTGGTCTGACACCACAGAACGGGAGAACAGAACAGCTTGCTATGAGATAACTACAACCGCTCCTTTTTGAAGAGCTTGAACCTTAATTTTATCAAAATGTGAATAAAATCTGAAAGTTCTACCTTCTGTGTGTGTAAGGATTTTTGGTAAGTCATAATAACCCTTAAACAGGGGTGTCATTCTCAGGCAGGGTGACTTCGCTAGCATGTGTTCAGCCAGGATTTGGTACAAGGCCTGCCTAGAGAAGATTCAGTATTTTAAGAATAATTTTTTAAAATTTGCAATGTTCTCTTCCACATATAATCTGGTTTAATTGTAAAGTGATCTAGCACTGAGTGATGTTGGTCCCACTTCTCAGGTGAAGAAACTGAGGCAGACATGCTATGCATTTGCCCCTCTTACAACCGAGAGGTCACTTTGTAAGTACTGAAATTTACGTCTCTTGGATAGTTTGAGAAATCTATGTCTCAAGTGATTGGAGAAGGAAAGAGAAGTGAAGAGTGATGTAATTCTATTTTAATTAAAAATATAAAATAAATACAACCTATATTCAACAAAAATTACTATATATACATACATAGTAGTTGTTTGAATTTTCTGATTTTTAAAATATTTTCCTTACAGAGACAAAATATATCTCTCCAACTCATAGAGGTTCAAAGCCAATGCTAATGCACATGTGTTTTCCATTAGTAATTCTCATTAGGGTAATCTTTCCCTTGTCTCTCATCATTATGTTTGTTACTGAAGTGTCAGACATTTTTTAAGTAAAACACATGCAATCTGAGTTCTCCATTTCTGCAATAGAGTTCAGCAGGGCAAAAGTCCTTTGCAATTTTGCTGGTGAAATAGTTCCAGGTACTCTGATGAGTCTCATTAAGAGTTCCAAAGAAGTCTGAAAACTTCCTGCTAGGTTAACAGTAAGTGATGATGGAGAAGTTAGGTGTGTAAGTGGACTTCTTAAACAATATATAGGATTTGAAGAGCAGAAAAGGGAATAGGTAGAGTTATAAAGGAGAAGAAATAAACACAGCATGTCTGGTATATGGAAAGGAACTTGGCTTTGTATGATAGTCAGTGGAATGTTGTTTTTGCCTAAATCTCAATTGTTCAGTTTTACCAATAAAGACTTAGGAGCCAGATGCTAGGGTGAAAGCCTGCTAGCTCAGAGAGGCAGAGAAAGCACCCAGCTGACCTTCCTTTTCTGCTAACATTCCAGAAAGTAAACTTTCTCCTACACTGTCTCAAACAAAACTCCTCAAACTGAATATCCCTCCCTCCTACTTCCTGTGCATCTCTCTATCCATCCTACTGACTCCATCTTACTCTCTATGGTTACTTCCTCTCAACTGGTTGCTTGGTCTGCCTTTTAACCTATGTTTGACTTTATTTAATCCTGTTTACAATACTCAAGTAGAAAACTCTTGGATTAAAGATGTGTGCTAGGGCTGAGCCACATCACAACTAGAAACAGGTTTTTCCAGTAAATAACACAATCTCGAGGTTCACAGTGTGATCAAATATTCTGCAACGCAGGGAGATAAAGTTGAGCAAAAACGGAAGTAAAGAGAGAAGTTAGGACCTAAATAAGAGGTCTAAGAGTCTGTCGACCGATGTGATTTTTGATGGGGATAGATAGCTGGCTCTTACATGTTTGGTAAATGAAGTATAGTGCTGGCCAGGATCAGAGCTGCATAAAGAGGATGGAGCCTGGAGGTGACAGATGGCTGGAGGGCTGATGAGTCATTGCTGCAAAGCAGGTCAGCATCCTTTGGACCAGGGACAGTAGTTATTTATTGAAGATGTCTCTTGTTGCTGATTCTCCTTTACTTTATACATATTTAGCAGACAGACAAGAGCTTGAGACTGTCAAGTCAGAATTAAGAATGAGATGTAAACTATACCTGATTGTTGTTATTGAAAAGCTGTACTTCCAGAAAGACTACCAAGAGTGATCAATCCTCTTTGCCTCTCTCATATTCACTGCAGAATTCACATTGCTGTTCATTTTGGCAAATCTTTACCCAGTTTTTCTTAGGGAATATGGTCGAGAGTATGAGAGAGGAGGGTACAGTAATTGGTTTGAATTTTTTTTTTTAATTTAAAAGATTACTAGTTGGATTGGAACACAGTGCGTAAGGGAAGTGTAGTGACAGAGACAACTAAAAGCATAAGCTCTCCAAATTAGCCTTCATCATTGACCATGTAGGCTCAAGAGATCCATTTCTCTTACCTTGAGTCTTATTTGTGAGATGTTAAGATTTAGTAGCACTTCTTCAAACAAAAGGATATATTTGCTACACTCCTACAGAGTCAATTGTTATTTAAGTAGCCCGATATTTACCTCTGTGTGTGTGTGTGTGTGTGTGTGTGTGTGTGTGTGTGTGTGTGTATCCTTTGTGACCTGGAAAAATATCAAAGCGAATAAGTGGAAGTTATTTTGAGTTCTACTTCCCTCTCAGGAATATAACTTGATAAGGAAGTTATATATCAACTAGGCAGTTAGTACTTCATCAGTATGAACATGCTAGCTTCATCCTCTCTATGTGGTAAACCATTTCAAAGAAGCTTAAATGTCAGATTTGGTAGAAAAACATAATTTTTTTTGCTCTGGTTTAGTTGTGTTTCCTTTCTTCTCCACCCACTCTTGGGCATGCTTTGTAAATAAAATACCTGAAGCCACTAGACTAGGGGTGCAGTCAGTATGGATTAGTTACTAATCACTAGTATGACTCCAGTGTCCCATTTGATATCTCGAGTCAGCTACTGTGATACTTAGTGATTGGTAGATACAGAAAGAAGGGAAATAAAAATAGTTCTGAGTTACACAATATGTTGTTGAAAGTGTGATGCGAATTCTTGTGATTTGCATGAAGACCATGTATTTTTTAAAGAGTTGATTAAAACTGGATTATCTCCTCAGTATCAGAATTCTCTCATTTAATACACGTGGAGGCATTTCTTAGCTACATGCTTTTGGTGTCCATTTTGCAAGCAAATGAGGACCTGTGACCTCAGTTACAGGTCACATGAGGGGGTCTAACTGTAATGATCCCCTGACAACATGAGACTTTAGACATGGTGATTTTTTTCTAACACTGGAGACAGTTGTGTAGAATGGAGATGGCAATTTATAGTTGTCCAACAACAAATATTTCTTTATTGTTTAGGTCTTAAAGCAGATTAGAGTTTGCTTGCCCCAAAATAGTGGTCAGCTATGTATTTTGAGCATAAGACAGAAGAAGAGCTGAAGTAGGAGCTAAATTACTGTCACTGAGCCAAAGTGACAGTGACACAAATTTATTGGTATTTTCATTAATCTTTCTGTTCCAAGCATTGACCCTGATCTAGCTATGATTGCATCAAAGAGGATTTTGGCTTCTCAAAGTGTGGACTGAAAGTTAAATAAACTGCTGTGAGAAACAAGAGTGCTAGGGGCAGATGTGCACTTCACCGGGGAGTAGAGTCTGTTGCATAAATTGTAGGTATAGATGTGGGTTCCTATTATACCGCATAATTTTCATGACACCTCCGTGTACCTCATCTGTGCATGTTCTATCCCACTCTGTGTTACGTCTGTTGCTGCTGGTGCAGTAAACAGCGGCATCTCACCTGTAGTAATGGTAGTCTCTTCTGGATGTTTTCCAGAACACTGAGAAAGGCAGAGAGAAAGAAAGGGTAAGAAATGCACCTCAAGGACCAGCAAGAGACTGAAGTACTTTTAGGTCCAGGAGTTGGAGCTAGGGCTCCAGAAGCCCCTTCAAGAAACGTGAGCCAAGCTCACTGAGAAGACCCACATTGCTTGTAAAAATTGCTACAGGCAGACCACAGTGGGAACCTCGGTAAACGCTCTCAGCCAAGGTGGTGCACGCCTTTAATCCCAGCACTTGGGTGGCAGAGCCAGGCAGATCTCTGTGGCTTCAAGGCCAGCATGGTCTACAGAGTGAGATCCAGGACAGGCACCAAAACTACACAGAGAAACTCTGTCTTGAAAAACTAAAACAAAAACAAAAACAAAAACAGAAAAACCACTTTCAGCCAAAAAACTCTTGAAGGAAGTTAGAATTCATGCTTCATTATCTGTGTGTGTGTGGACTTCATAAAATACAGTGATGTCTTGGGAAAAACATTTATCCATCTTTACAGTTAGGGTATTGGAAAAAAATTCTGTGATCCTGTCTTTGATGAAATCATTTTTTTCTGTGCTCTTGTCATACATTTTTATTGTCCTTAATTGTAATCATTATTTCAGAAAAGACTAGTATATCCATTTTTATTAACATGAATTTTTATGTGAACTATGATAATTTGCACATGTTAATTGATAAATATAAGATGTATAGTACTGGAAAATGATTGTTAATTGATAAATATAAGATGTATAGTACTGGAAAATGATTGAGTAGAAAGGAAATCCCTCAACATTGTTTGATAAGGCTCATCACCTGCTTGTGAGGATATAAACAGGGGGAGTAGAAAGCAAGTCCTTTTATCTGGAATCGTCTGGGCTCATTTCTTCTTAATAGTTAAATGGATGCTTGTGATTATTTGTTCAATAGCCCATTGAGGACCAGGTTAAACAAGTAGCAATTTTCTACCTAGGAGCATTTCAGATCCATTATCAGAGGAAAATGATTACGGTGTGATGCTGCTGTTCCTTAGGGTTTACAGAGGAAAATGTTAGCAATTAGGTAGTTGTGAAATGATTTGTAAGATAGAAGGAGCACTGGGGTTGAAATCAGAAGACGCAGGTTTGGATTTCTGCTCCAGTACCCACCAGCTGCATGACCTGTAAGATGTTGCCTAGCCACTCTAAGCTAATACTTTGCTGCTAGGGAAATGGAACTGCCTACCACAGTCAGAGAAGGGTTCCAAGGTTGTGTTAGGCGCTGTTTCTCAAAGTGCTTGGAATTTGTCACACCCTTTTGTGAAGGAACGAAACTATTTCTAATGATCCCCTCTGTCGTTTTCTTCTGCAGAAAGTGAGCGAGAAGGTTGGAGGAGCTGAAGGCACCAAGCTAGACGATGACTTCAAAGAGATGGAACGGGTGAGTCTTCACTTCTTAGCCTTCCCTTGGCATGAAGTTGTCCCCTGGAAGAGGGGGATGTGAAGCTGTTCTGTACTAGAGTCTCCAAATGTTCTGTTTCTGTTTCTTAAAAAAAAATATATATATATATATATGCTCCTTTCACTGCCTGTTTTGAACTAGAAACTGGGAAGCAGCCTGTCTCCCGCATATCCATCCAGAGAACAGGGCCACTGTGAAGAGGAACGGTGTGGTACTTTTCCTGAGAAGTTTCTCATCACTTTTCCTAACCAGGGTGGTGGATGTAGAGCTGTGGGGGAATGTGGGTGAGGTGGAAAGGAAAGGGGGGAAATGGTGAATGATGTCTCAAAGCTCAGAAGGGACTTTGAGTCTCTCTCTGACTCCAGTGGAATTCCTATGAGGATGGTTCCTGCCAGAGGCAGGTCAGAAGAGTGGGGAGAGAGGAGTTTGGGAGTCCAGTTGACCTGGCCTAAACTCTGCTTCCACCACTTATTATAAAAGTCCAGGTTTTTCTTGGAATTTCTATTTTTCATATGGCAGTAATACATGAGAATACTAATGCTCACTTAAGAATGTTTATTATTGACTAAAAAGATAAGTAAATCATTTAGCATTCTGTCTGAAACATTCTAGGTTCTCATCAAGTGAGTTTAGAGTTTGTGAATTAGTCTCTTTTTCTCCTGAGATATTAGATGTATTTTTTCTTTCACTTTGAGGTTGTTCATGTCAAGAGATGTTTAGACCTAAGAGGATGAGTGATTGTTGAAATGTACAAAGAATACTGTGGGTAGGTATTAAAGGGTTGTCCTTGTGCTTAAAGAGGATGTGCTAAGCCATGATACACAGAGTATTATTATATTATAAATGATAATTACATTAATACATTAGTTATAATTGTACATTATTAATATTTTACACTATTATAACTAAATATTTTTTCTTTATATTCTAGTTTGAGTCTCTAAGAAGATTTTCATGGGCCTAATATTTTTTAGTAGTCTATGTCATTTCCAGTAGGCTGTGTTGCTACATTTCTGATGAGTAAAACAGACTGTTCCTTAGTGCTTCCTATCTTTTCAATTTTCCTCCAAATGGGTTCATGGATAAACTAAAAATGACTCACTTCAGGCATCTGTGACATAGGATAAAGATAAGATTCCGGAGTGTGTGGTGTTCACAGTCTAGAGGGGAGGACAGAGGAGAGAGGTAATGATGCTGTACCCGGCTAACTGAGCTGGGAGCGGGAGACGTTGGTGACCTTCTGGTGGAATCGTGGAGACTGAACAAGCGTTGAGAACCTAGTGTGTTTCAAGTAAGGGAAGGAACACAGAAGCAAACAGGGGAGAACAGTGCAGCTTCTGCAAAGATGAGACCCAAATGCCCGGCTCTTGTCAAGTGCAACTGGCCAGCTTTGGCCTGGCCAGCCCCTCTGCCTCAGTTCCTAACCTTGGCTCTGCTAATGACTGCCCATTGTTGATGTCCTACACCAGTGTTCTGAGTCTTGTCCAAAAGCCTGAGAACTTGACCTCTCCTGCCCAGTACCTGGCTGCTACTTTCCCCAACTGAAGTCAAAGTCTGTACTTATTTCCCATCTCCTCTTGATCTTCAACCAAAGCTGATAAACACCGACTTTCATGGTGGTAGACAGAGCAGCCTACCCATCCCTTACCAACATCCATGTCTCTAGACAGACATACATGCTCAGGATGACAGCTTTGTTTTGTCCTGAGAAACCCACAGATGTGCTCATTTGCACCAGCCTCTGGGTACTTGCTCTGCCCTTCTTTGCCTCTCTCTCCCTTCACTCCTCCTGAGAGCACTTCAGTATGCCTCAGGGCTAACTACCACAGCCTTACAGAAGCTTGGGCAAGTAGTTAGGGATTTGAAATGTACAGGTGTCAGGAGTGAGTCCTACATTGCGCATCTGCCCTGACTAAAGCTGCTAAATGAGGGGGCTGACTGTAAAGCTAAGACAAGCCAGCTCTTTGTGTCTTAAATAAAACTAAAAAGCAAAGGGAATTTGGAGAATGGAGTTTAATCACTGAGCAACTAATTAGACCTTTGGAGACTTATTTTGCTACGAAATCCATGCCAGTCTTACAAACTAATTAAAATGAGAGCGTCTTGCCAAGCATTTTACTTTAGGCAAATATCCACAGACTACCCTCAGATTCTGAAGATGAAGTGTAAGATTTATGTTCCTTATTTCATCAAAAGTCTCTGGAGTGTTTGTTTCAAACCTAGATTCCCCTGTAATAAAGCAAACTTGTGATTGAAGAACCTACCCGTGTTCCCGCATTTGGGTTTTTCTCTAAGTAAATTCAGATATTTGGATTTCTGTACAGTGTAGAAACTGTTTTATTTAATTTTATTGTGCACATCTTGTGTTTTATCCGTGATTGTCCTACAGTTTGTACTTAGCTTGTGCTGGGTGTATTGGGAGGTAAACTATTTCTACAGTCATTGAAGAGCACTTGCGGGGGACTTCAAATCTTAACAAGTTAGCTACTCACAAAAATCTTTTAGCTCAGTATTTCCAAGCCCACCAAAGAATCAGCATCTAACCTTTCATGGTTGGGTTTCTGTTCAGCACATGTTTGAGGTGGATCCAGAAAGCTTTATTTAGATGGACTCTCAGAGGTGCAATTAGTCAACAATATGAAATAAATAGAGGTCTGCAGCAAGCAGCACTCCCGAGAGAGATGTGGCTGTTCCTAGAAGTTCTCTCTAATCTCAGCCTACTCTGCTCTGCCAACACGATGCAGTGCCACCCCAGCCTGGCTCGCTCGCCCGTCAGCCTCCTCTTCCCTAGCTGATGTTGGAGGCCTCTGGTGGTGTTTTCTCCACGGGAGCTTTGCCCTTAGTCATGGCTCTCTTTCTCTTAAGTACCTTGCGTGGCGTTGGATTTCATTTTAACGGTACATGTTTTCCTTACTTACCAGTTTCATTAAATATAGGCTGAATTCCTTTCTGCGATCCAGACATTTGGAAAATTTCTTCTTTATAAAGTTGCAGCTTTTTGTTGTTGATGGCTGTTAATAGAAGTTCTAGAATTTGCCAGGCGGTGGTGGTGCACACCTTTAATCCCAGCACTCGGGAGGCAGACCCAGGTGGATCTTTGTGAGTTCAAGGCCAGCCTGGTCTACAGAGCGAGATCCAGCAAAGGTGCAAAGCTACACAGAGAAACCCTGTCTCGAAAAAAAAAAAATCTAGAATTTGAGGAACTTCTGATTCCTTCTCAAATTTCTATCAGTTGCTATGGTTATACAGAATGGGGGAAGGTTTCAATGAGTTGGTATGTAGTTTTAGTCATTAATTCACTTAGAGAATATGTAAATACCTCCATGTGCCAGACATTGTGCTGGGAACTAGAAACATGGAGGTACATCAGGCCCAATCTCTCAAGGAGCTTTCAATTTGGGTGGGAAAAAAAGGGGAGTATAAATAGATACCAAATAAGACATAGTACTTAGTGTCCTGGAAAGATTTCCACAAAAGACACCAGAGAAACTCCAAACACAGGTTTCATAGAGCAACAGAAACTTCTAGAAGACAGACTACTGAGCTGAATCTTCAATTCTTCTCTTGTACTTAGTATGAGTACCATGAAAGACTCCCAGTCAATGGGCATAGAGTTTTTCTGTAGCCTAAAAAGCATCTTGGGAAATTCTTTGTTTAAATCACAAAAGGCTCTGGGGCTAGAAACATGAAAATAAACCCTTTAAATAAAAATACAGTTCCTGAAGCGAAGCCTCAAGTTTTAAGAAAGACAAGATCTTGGGAGAGAAAAGAAAAGCTGCCATCCACTTGAGTGTGAGAGGGTGAGGATTATTGGCCAAGTCCAATGTGGAGAATGCTGGTAGATGGTGTCCATGGTCATTACCCCATACTTTAGTTACTACAGGAAGAGATGTTTAGTCTCATCCATCCCTAGTGAGAGAACTAGGATTCATGAGCAGAAACCACCTGGCTCACTTTAAGAGAGAACCTCTGTTTACCAAAGCTGTTTTTGTAAAAGCCATAGAAATCATCAAATTCCCTACCTGCTCACGTTGAAACACAGGCTAAGCCTACAGTTCCCAGCTATCAGGGGAGGTATGCTAGTCATTGCTTGAGTTTTGTAGCAAGTAATTTGGATACCGCTGTTGGATACCAGTGATATGTCTCAAATGGGAGAGAAGAGAGGAGCAGCATTGCAGCCAGTATACTCAGAATACCTTCTCTGAGTAGACTTGGGGTTCACCATGATACTGGGGGTCTCCTTCACGGAATAGTAGTGAAGGAGACATGGGTCACTGGCCTAAGACATTCACTTGCTGGTGTAAGCTAGATGAAGGGCTTGAGTCACAAACAAGATGAGCTTCAAAGATGTCCTTCAGCTCTGCCTGAACTTCTTTGGAGACAGGCTTCCTCAGTTACGTGTGTGGAATGTATGTCAAAGTATACTCGGTATGGGGTAACGCCTACGAAGATTAACAAAATTAAAATTAATATATTAGAGTAACCAGAGCCTAAACCATCCTTCATTTTTAAAATGTTATCTGTCAGCCTTTCTGAATATATGGTTTCTGCTTTAAAGCAGGCAGTTCGGAGATGGCTGTTAATTCTCCCCGAGTCAGTAGGGAGCTAGTAAAAGTACCACTCTGGGATCAGCCTGTCTTGCTGCCAGACAGGCTTTTCCAGGATGCTGCTTTCATCATGTCCCTGTGACTTACTTATTTAGCTGTTCTCTTTCAGTGCTCCAAGTGAGAGTGTGTATATTCTTAACTATAATAAACTAGAACAACTTAATAATAAAATTAAAAACTTGAAAATATGTTGGTGTTTTACATGGCATTTTAAGTTCTTTGACATAACCACTGGGAATTTTTCCTTATTGAAGTGGGCCTTTAATTCATGTCATTATTATTGATTGCCAAACCCATAGACTACCTGTGCCACATATAATGAATGTGTTCTGCTTCTGGCATCTGACAATGTGAAATAATGTCTTTCATACTTCCATTGCTCTGTAAAAGATTCCATAGTTTCCATGTTTTTTAAGTTCAGAAAATACTGATTTATTTTCTACAGGGGGAGAATGTTATTATATATTCATACATCTGTATATGAAACAATAATCCCATTATGTCAATTCACTGTCTTTTAGTGTTCTGATATCTGATATTCCAAGACTGGAAATAAGAGCCTCATTCATAGATTAAGCATGACATGCTCCAAGCTCGCACCTTAGCTCAGGGATCAGCACATTCTCTTGGTACGTCTCTGAAACTTTTTGGGCTGCAGGTCTTTGCCCTCTGTCTTGTAAGTCCTCTCTAGGGCTATTGAAGCACAAAAAGGATCCATTGGCAATGCCTGTGTCAATGAGTAAGTATAGCTATGTTAAAAGAAATGAAACAAAATTTAGAGGAAACTGAAATTAGACATTTTTATGAATATGATGTACAATAAAATAGAAATATGAATTTCTTTTTTAATCCTTTAAGGTATGAAGGTATGTTTAGGGTATATTTCCAAACCTATACACAGGGAAGGGATACTTAAGAAGATTCGCAAAATTAGAATGGATTCATCAGTAATTAGAGCCTAATTCCTTCCTCATTTTTCAAATTATTAGACTTTCTGAATACATATGATATCTGCTTTAAAGCAAGGCAGTTTGGAGACAGGTTGTTAACTCTCAGGCCACACAGAAGGATATCTTTGAAGCTCACCCTCCCTGGTGGCTTGCTGACATAGTTTTGACCATTGGCCATCGTTTGGCCACCCCTTATTTAACTTGAAAATGCTGTTTCCTCTGTTTGTGGAGTATAGGAGCAGGCATTCCAAAGCCACAGTATACATGTCGGGTTCAAGGGACGAGCTCCAGTGTCTGGCCTCAGGTTCCACATTGTTTGAGACAGTGTCTCTACTTACAGCTGTGTGCCAGACTAGCTGGTCTGTGAATTCCCTGTCTTAACTTCCATCTGCCAGTAGGGCAAATGGGGATCAAAAAGCTTGTGCTACTGTATCTGGTGGGTTGTGGAGATCCACACTCAGGCTTTCAGGCTTATGTGCCAAAGACTTTACCCACTAAGCCATCTCCCTGTCCCAAGAGAGCCATTTCTTCATTTGGTTCTTTCCCTGGACTCAGTTATGCATTTCAAGACTGGTTAATGGAAAAAGAATCTAAAGTATTGGGAGTTGCTGAAACCTTGGCATTAAGAAGATAGAAGTAAACAGATCAGAATCTGTGAAGGATACATGCCTATGATTCTGGCTTAAAAAGAAAGCCATGTATTACACAAGGGTTTACAGTCCTTAAATGGGAGTCCATGTTGTATACATTCACAGTTCATTTCCTGTTAACAACCTTCCCCAGTGCTAGAAACAACAACAAAATTCAATACTTGAGAGCAACAAGTTAATTTTTTTGATTCTCAGTTTTTCTGAAGTTTCATGCCAAGGTTAGCTGGCTCATTGCTTTGGGCTTAAAGTGATGCAGAACATTATGACAACAGCAGCATGTGGCTTAAGGTGGCTGTTCAATCATGATGGTTCAGATGCAGAGATAAGAAATGGAGAGGCCAGGGACAAATACAACTGTCAAAGGCATACCTTTAGCAATTCTGTTTCTCAAAGCAGGCCCCACTTTCCAACTCTCAACAGTCAGTTTTGAACCCATCAGTGAATTAATCCATCAGTCATAGCAGAGTCCTCATGACTCAGTTCCCTTGCACTGAGCGGCTCCACTTGCTAGGGAACCAAGTCTTCAGTATATGAACATTCTGGGGAGATGCTTCATATCCAAAGCTATATACTGTACTTTCCCAATCAAAGCAAGATTAACTGAAAATGGAGCCTTGGGAGCTCCCCCAAATAGAAGATACCGTAATTAAGAATCCACCAAAAGTCATTTTCAGATTAGGAGATTTGAACAATGTAAAAACAAACAGGTATACATCATAAGCTCAAAGTTAAATTGTGCTGTTCTTCCATGGAATTAAGCTCTCGTTAGTTTTAATAAATGATAAATCTTTGTGCCTATGCTACCAGATTTAGTATTAAGAGATTATATGGCTGGACAGTGCCCATTGAGGTGTATGAAGGCTTTCCCAGCAGGAGCCTGACAGGATGTAGTAAGAATTGTCATCACTTTTGCTGTTGATTTGTCTGTGTCTGATACAATCAGTTTAACCAGAATCCTGAGGATGAGGGATAGAAGGTAGAAATTAGTCACCCTTTTCCTGGAAGATGTCTTTAGAACAGTGAGTAGTCACTAGACAATTCACTTCCAGTTCTCTTTCTTAGAAACCTCCATCTGTGGCCCCGGGGAAGGACTTTTCTTTCATTATCATGTCATTGGTTATGTGAGCTTGGGAAGTTCATTTTCCTACTCTGCATCTTTAAGTTGTACGTTTTAAAGGTCAGGGATTGGGCTACTGTACTACTGAGTTCTTGGTCTTGTGTCCATTACCTCTATCAGGTGGTAGCCCAGCAGAATCCAATAAAAAGTAAAGGGTCAGTAAAAGAATTTGCTAAAGGTTATTCCATGTTGTTCTTGTATCCTGAAAAGAAACCATAGAAATAACCATATTGGATAAAATTCTTTTCAAAAAATGATAAGTGCCTAAAATAAATTCTGTACTGAAAGTGTAAAGTTTAATGTGAATGTACACAGCTTCTGTTCCAAATGCCTGTTCTAACTGGATAGAAGTTCATGGAGTTGTATAGACTTGTGTCTTGTTAATTTTGGTGTGTGATGTGTTTATGCCAATTTTTATAATAAAGTTTATAAAATTAAAATGAATTTCAAGTGAAGATTATATTATGCTCCTATCAAATAGTTTAATGGAGCTTGTTTTGTATTGATAACAGAAGTACTGAAGGCGTCTACATTAGTGAGCATGGAGTCTGAAAAATCTGTGTTGTCAACTTCTTAGGAGACTTTGGTCAGACTATTTGGAACACCGATATATATATATATATCTATATATAGATATATGTCTCCATTCCGTTTTAATGTAGAATTCTACTCTGGGGACCAAACACAGTACTCTTAATATTTTTATCTCTAAGGTCTCTGGCGATCTGGGACTACTGGTTTGATCCCTATGAGCCTATGAATGGCTTCCCATGACTTCCTTGCTAACCCACCTATGGACAGTGTACAGCAGGCACTGTTGCTGCAGCTTCTGTTGAGAAGACAGAAGAGTTGGGTATAAGGGGCCTAGCAAGTCAATATGATAGTGTCACCTCTGCGGGGCCAGGTCCAGATATTTACTATAGATGAAAGTCCCATCGACATCTAAAGTGTTGAGGACTTTCATAACTAACCAGAGGATGGGGTGGCAGTTCTTTGTTCCTGATCCTGTTGGGTTGCTCTCTCAGGTCCCTAACCCCAATTAGGGATGGCACAAAGTCCCTTCCAGGCCTGCTGTGTCGTCTTCTGGAATTGGGGAGAAATAGCACTTCATGTCTTCTTGCGTCAACCTTTCATTTTCAGGGAAAAAGAGCAGCCTGGAGCAAGCTTCTGATTCCCCCTGTATCTGTTTTCTCCTTCATGTAACGATGCTTAAATCTCTTTGATTATTGAGAAAGAGATGGGGAAAGTTACAACCATGTCAGCCTCCTAGCAGAAGATGACGCCACAGTACCAGATGGACATTGGGTGGTTCAAGTCTCAAGTCTTCCCATGCTTTTTTTCTTAGAAACCTTGACCTTTGGACTCCACTTCTTCTGCCCTGGCCCCAGAGGACACCTGATACATTTGGCATCTAATTCCTCACTCCCAGTCTGTCTTAGAGTCAACAGAAGATCTGTGTTTGTCCTCTCAGGTTCTCCGACCTTTCACTGTGTTTGTGCAGTATATACAACCTTGAACTCTCTCCACTGCTCTCAAGCGTTCTGTGACTTGAGTCCAGAAGGGTGTCTGGCATTTGGATAAAACTGCCAGGTCCTCCTTTGGTAGTGCTCCACTCCAGGGAGCTGGCACTCCCTTAGCACTAATCATCCAAGCCTTAGGAGTCTTAAAATTTGGAGTCAGTCAAAAGGATAGTGGTTCAGGGTTCCCCAGCAGGCTCATGCCTCCAAAAGAGAGTACTTGTAAAAGTTATTTTACACCATTACCATTCCAGAGTCACAGGGAAAATCATGTGTTTTTCTCATCCTCATAATCACAACTGCATGCTGTATTATGACTTTGGTGGGATAAGAAGTTATTAAATATTGAAAAACCAAACAAGAGAAGGTATTTTAATAGCTATAATATAGAAGAGAAGGAGGTTTACTCTATACAAAGCAGGTTTCACCAAATACAGTTAGTGTGGAGATTCGTTATCAGGATCCCTTGCGGTCCTATAAAAAGTGACAAAACAAAATATTATCAATGGCAGGGGAATTGTTTTATTCCTGTTAGTCATCTGTGCTGTGCACCAATGCCCTTCACAGTCTAATAAGAAAAGTAAGAAGCTGTATCTTATGATGTTTCCCTAACCTGGCTGTGTGGAGAGGGTAGGGGTGGACTGCTGGGGGAAATGCTGACCATTCCCAGTGGTCTGAGCCAGGATTTTTAGTGTCAGAATTTGGTATTTATAACTAGCTAAATGTTCGGGACCAACTAGAGGTATTTACTGAGGACATTTATATTCTGAAAATGAGGCCAGAATGTACATAGACAGTATAAGCAGAATTCAAGACATACTCTTTTTAAATTATTATTATTGTTGTTGTTATTTTCTTTATTGTCCCCCCACCATGTGCACGATACATATGTGGGAGTGTATATGCCACAGTATGGGTATGGAGGTTAGAAGACAGCTTGTGGAGTTACTTCTCTCCTACTTTTACGCGGATTCCAGGCATTAAACTCAGATCTCCAGGCTGGCTAATCCACTCTATCGCTTGAGCCCCCTGAGTGTCCCAGCAATATTTGTTATGGACGAGAAACCAGTTGCCAAGTCTGGCCCATTTATGGCGTCTAGTAAAATCTTGAAGGCAAAATGTTACTGACAAACTCTGTATTAGTTTTGCTGAAAGGGAAGGAAGTATACTTTGAAGAAAATTTTGGGAAAATACCAGTTTCCTTCTTGGGTGGATAGGCTTTTTAACAGACAGTGCTCAACAGGAAGTCATCCTCGTCTCTAGCTGCTCCTCACAGTGTCTCACCTGCTCCTGCAGGACTTGTCACTGCGTGCTTGCCCCACTGGGGTCCTGTGTGAGCTTCAGAAAACTCTGGGCTCTAAAGCAAATGATGGTGCCATTTATCATATTTATATTTCTATTTCAGAAAGTGGATGTCACCAGCAGGGCTGTGATGGAAATAATGACTAAAACGATTGAATACCTTCAACCCAACCCAGGTAAGTGTTGTCTTGTATAGTTGGAGTTCCCTCAGGTTAGCCTCTCACTGATTGGCAAGTTAGATTTGGTAGGTTTCTCCTTCCTGTGAGGGAGGGGCTATTTTAAAGCTCACGTTGAAATGTCTGCAAGATCATGTGGTATTTTATCCAACTGTGGCATCTTTAACAGTGAGTATATGCAGCTTGGGTGACAGACACATCATGTCAGAGTAGCTACACGGTCTTTTCAGCTAATCTTTAATTTTTCAAGAAATGGTAAGAAAATGAACATGAGATGGGTTGTGATGACTTCCAAAAGATAAAGGGGGAAGCCAGGTATTTTTGTGAAGTACAGATGGTTTATGCTCATACAGAATGGAGGGCTGCACCTTCCCCTCTTCTCCAGGCACATCACAGGCCATCATTAGTTCCCGAGAACCTCTTGCACTAGATCTGAGACAGGAATTGTTGTAGAGATAACGGAGTGTCCCTAGAAGAGAGAACCAGGCATGGCTGCTGCTGTCTCTGTTGGTCCTAGGTAGAGCAGAGCACACCGGCCTCCATCACAGGCCTTCTGACATTGTGCAGGCTTCAGGTCCTGACCCCAGCTACAACTTGAAGCAAGGCTGAATGTGCTACCTGAGGGAAATATGAGGACTTGCAAAGCTCGTGGCTCTTGAGTCTAGTTCTTTGGGAATTTCACTTACGATGCTAGCTCTCTGGGCGTCCTTGAGATCCAGGCAACTGTTTCAGTCCCAGTGGGTTCCGATGCAGGGTCTCAGTGACAGAGGGTAACGAGAGCGTGGCAGGAGGAAACAGACAAGTGCTGGGCTGCTGATGCTGCAGACTCTGTCCTCACGCCTGGCTGCTGGCTGCAGCCGGCTTTCCATCTCTCCTTACTATGGCAGCTCAGTGGCTGTTTCAAAAGTGAATCAGTGATGTTGAAATATATTCTCTCTGTTTTTCCTTAGGCCATATTAGAGATGAGATGATGTGGTAGGGAAAAATATAAAAATATGATAGAGTACAGAAATGAGTTTAACTGCTGGTAGACTAGGTAAATTTTCAAGCTGACTTGTAAGCCATGTAATGACTAGCAAGAAACCAAGTTTCATGTCGTTTCTAGTGTTTCTATTCCACAGAGATATAAAGATCTCATAGACACACACACATTTATTCAAACAACTGTACTAGGTCAAGTCTCGAAAAGAGAACAGCTCACCTTACCATGCTTTACCACAGCAATGGCTTTATAGAAGCAAGAAATGTTCCTGTTACCTTTGAGAAGACCCTGAAAGCACCCCATGCTTCCTTCATAGTCATGTGTGAATTGTGTTGGTAACTAACTGTTGTGGGGCCTCGTGTCAGGAACGAGAGGAGAAATACGGTCTTTGTTAAGTCCTACTGCAGCTTCGGTACAGTACCAGTAACATGCAGTCTCCTCTTTAAACGTAGCTCATTTGATTTTCTGACCATGTCATCTATTCATATATTATATTTTGATCATATTCAGCCAGTTCCTCTCTCATTTTTCCCTCCTCACACTGGTACTTCCTACTTTCCAACCAGTCCCTCTCCTACTTCCGAGTCTTTTTGTGTGTGATCCAGTGAGTGTCATTCGAATTGCTTACAAACATGGGTGAGGGTTATTTGCAGCAGCATGGGCAATTTATGAGTGGCCCACACCATGGACGATGACTCCTTCCTGCCCCAAAGTCATTAACTGCCTGTGAATCCTCAGGGAGGGGTGGGGCCTGATGAGTTCCTCCCCATCCATGATGGAATGTGCACAGGCCTAATCTTGTTTAGAGAATCACACCTCCTGCGAATTGAGCCACATCATGCAATACTCCTCTCTTCCTCTAATTCTTATATTCTTTCTATTTTCTCTACCACAGTGTTCCCTAAGTATTAGAGGATATGAGTAGATGTCTCATTTTGTGCTGAGAACTCCATATCTTATTCTCTCAAACTCTACCATTTATGAGTATCTGCAGTAGCTACTATCTACTACAGAAGAAACTTCTCTGACCAAAGCTGATGGTAGCAGAAATGAAATATTTAGAAAAAACTTGGAGGGACCACATGTCCATTTAGCAAAGTAACTGCTTTGGGCTAGGCCCTAAGGCCCGTGTCCTCCCCATTGTGGGCTTTTTGGACTAAATTGGAAGTAGGCATGTATTTTCTCCCATGAATTGAGCCTCAAATTTAATCAGGAAGGGGTTGGGTACCCACATAAGAGACATGCCACCATTGCACCAAGAAACACATCTTGCTTGGCTGTTGCTAATATAGCATGCAGGGTCCACAACTGAGTAAGACAGTTGGCAGTTTTCCTCTAGCAGCCTGAAAAGAACCTTCTGGTAATATGAGGACTAGCTGGCAGGGAGGAAGCTTCCCGCTCAGTTCAGCTCCATTTCTCTAGGTCCTCCTATCTGAGAGTATGGTATCCTCAACAAATGGTCTTACAGTCTAGATTAGGTGGGCAACCAAGAGCAGTGGCAATCGCTTGTATTATTGAGGGGTGCATCAATAGCCTCCATGACCGAATATGAGTTCATAGGGAGATATCGGACCTCTGGCACTAGGATTATTTTTTAATAAACTGTAGCTTCTGGGAACAGCTTTATCCACCAACACAGGGCACTGCTTTCACACTTTTTTGTTTTCTTTTTTCTTTTTTTAATTATAGTTTTAATTAGCTTACATAGGAGCAAGTTGCCTTATGGCTTTTTAATACATCCTTACTTTCTACCCTCCCACCCCCTCCTCTCACATCTCCCTGCCCCCATCTCTGCTTGTGTTTCTTACCCTTACTGTTTCCTCCTTTACTTTCAGATTACCTCAGTTTACTAACTGGCCTCTGCGAAAGCCTCATTTTCACCCCTCTCATGGTCCATTTCCAGCTTCTTGGCCTGTGCAGAACCTCACTCCCTCATAAGCATACATACAAAGTTCAAAGCTAAGATACACATATGAGAGAGAACATGCACTGTTTGTCTTTCTGAACCTGGGTTGCCATACTTAATCTGTTTTGTTTTACAGTTCTAACCATTTTCCTATAAATCACGTAATTCCATTGTTTCACAGCTTAGTAAACTTCATTGTGCATCACATTTTTATTTGAAGCATGGCTCTGTTTATCCTGTTTCCTTGCTATTGTGAGTAGAGCAACAGTGAACAGGAAGGCAGGCATGTCCACGGTAGGATGTGGAGTCCTTTGCCTTTATGCTCAGGAGTGGTACTGCTGGGTGGTATGGAGGTTCTATTTTCAGGTTTTCGAGAACTCTCTGCCCTTATTTTCATAGTATTTGCACTAGTTCACACTCCTACTGGGAATGAACAGGGCTCCCATCCCAATCCCCACATTCTGGCCAGCACGTGCGGTCATTTGTTTTATCATGATAATGGCTGTTCTGACTGGAGTGAGATGGACTCTCAAAGGAGTTTTATTTTTCATTTCTCTGATGACTAACACTTTTTATGTAGATTTTGAACACTTTCAAAAATATTTATTTGTCATTTGTAACTTCTTCAGAGAGCGCTCCTTTCAATGCCATAGCTGTATTTTCAATTGGAGTGTTTGTTTTCTTGCTGTGTGATTTTTCAGTTCTTTGTAATCTGGACATTAATCCTCTATTAAATGTAGAGCTGTCGAAGAGTGCGTCCCATCCTGTAGGCAGACTCTTTCTAACCGTTTCCTAACTTCATGAGGTCCTGTTTAATCAGCTGTTGGCCTTATTTCCTTAGCATTTAGGTCCTATCTGAGACCTTACTTATCCCAGTATGATGACATGTTTTTCCTGTTTTTACCTCTAGCAGTTTCAGGCATTTCAATATTACCTTAAGGTCTTCCTTCTATTTTGGGTTGATTTTTGGAGAGGTGAAAGATAAGATCTAGATAATTTTTCTACATGGAGATACCCAGGTTCCCAGCACCATTTGTTAAAGAGGCCGCCTTTTCTCCAGTGAGAATTCTTGGTGTCTTTGTGAAAACTCGAGTAGCTGTAATTGTTGGGGTTCATAGCTAAGTGTTCTATTGTATTCTGTTTATGTCTTTTGCACCACTCTTTTCTATCCATGGCTCTGTAATATAATTTGCTGTGAGGTACAGTGAAACCACTAGCCTTACTGGTTTTTTTCTTAGGATTACTTTGGATGTCTGTGCTTCCACATGAATTTTAATGATTTTTTTCTTTCTATTTCTGTGAGGAATGGCATTAGAATTTTGATGGGGATTATGTTGAATATATAGATTGTGTTTGGTAAGATAGCCATTTTTGTAATGTTGATTCTTCCAATATGAGCATGGGGCATATTTGCATATTCAAGTGTCTCCTTCAATTTCTTTCCAGTGTTTTAATGTTTGAGAAGTCTTTCACTGTTTTGGTTAGGGTCATTCTATTTTTTGTGTATATGGCATTTGTCAATCATGGTTTCCCCAATTTCTTCCTCAGCATCTTTAATATTGTTATATGGAGAAGCTACTGATATTTTAATATTAATTTTTTATCTTGCCAGTATGCTGAAAGTGTTGGTCAATTTTAAGCATTTCCTAGTGGAGTCTTTAGAGTATGATGTATTGGCTTACATCATCTACAAACATGGATACTTTTCTTCTTCCTTCCCTGTATGCTTTCTTTTCAGTTGCTTCTCTTGTCTTTCTGCTCTTGCTAACCTCCCAGTACTATACCGAATGAGTGTAGAAAAAGTGGACAGCCGTGTTTTGTTCCTGATTTTAGTGGAACTGTTTTGAGTTTTTCCCCATGTAATATAACGTTGGCTATAGTTTTGTCATATATTGCCTTTATTGTATACAGATATGTCTCCTCTGTTCCCAGTTTCTTTGTAACTTTATCATGAAGGAATATTGGATCTTGTCAAAAGCCTTTTGAGATGATCCTGTGATTTCTATCCTTAAGACTGTTTATATAATTTATTACATTTATTGATTTTTTATATGTTGAATTGATGACAGTGAATGATATTTTTGTGTGTTCTTGAATTCCGTTATTAGTTTTCAAATATTGCATTTATTCCTCCCATCCCACCCCGTGTGTGTGTGTGTGTGTGTGTGTGTGTGTGTGTGTGTGTGTGTGTATGTATGTATGTATGTTTATCTGGTTAAAGTATCAGGATAAGATTGACTTTATAAAAAATAAATAAATATAGATAGATAGATAGTGTTGCTTCTTTTTCTGTCTTATGGAATAATTTGAAAAGCGTTGTGGTAGTTTTCCTTTGAAAGTCTGGTTAAATTCACCATTGTATCCATCTAGGCCTAGACCTTTTTTAGCTGGATATTTTTTCATTCCTACTTCTCTCTTGTTTGTTACACTACTAGATATGTTGAAATTATTTAGCTCATCTTGATTTAACTTTGGAAGGTCATGTGTGTCCAAAATACATGTCCAAAATTCATGTATTTTGTTTAGCTTCTAATCTCATGAAATACATGTTATAGGGTCTGTTCTAATAACTTTATGAATTTCATTGGTATCTGTAATAATTTTTTCTTTTACAGCGATTTTCCTAATATAAAAATAAAATGCAGTCAATTCATAGTGTAAATGTATTAAAAACACATTGTGGGGCTGGTGAGATGGCTCAGTGATTAAGTAATCGCCATGCAAGCCTGATAACCTGGTTTAGAATTGCCCGAACATACATAAGTCCAGATGCAGTATCATACTCCTAGAACTGTGGCATGCCCTTATCAGGCATTGGGGAGCAGAGGCAGAGAAATCCCAAGAAACTGGAGGGCTACCTTGCCTGGTATATGAAGAAGTAAGTAAGAGAAATGCTGTCTTAAATCTCAAACAAGATGAAAAACATAAACTGACACCTACCTAAGGTTGTCCTCTGCCCTTCACATATATGCTGTAGAACACCTGTGCCTGTACTCATACACTCACAAAGAACATACAAATCTTACACATTGTGATGGTTTGAAATAAAATGGACCCCAAAGGGAGTGGCACTGTTAGGAGGTGTGACTTTGTTGGAGAAGGTATGGCCTTGTTGGAGGAAGTATGTCACTGGGGAGGTGGGCTTTGAGGTCTCATATATGCTCAAGATACTGTCCAGTATGGTGATATTTTATTTGTATTAAAATGTTATTTGTATGTTAATAAATAAAGTTGCCCGGGGGTCAGAGCTATTAGCAAGCCATAGGAAAGCAGGGCAGTGGATGCTTGTAAGTATGCTTGTAATCCCAGCACTTGGTAGGCAGAGCTGGGTAAGTCTCTGTGTGTTCAGGGATACAACCATTACTGGATACACATGCCTTTAATCTCAATACTAATCATGGAAAACCTGGAGGCCTATACAGACAGGCCGTGAGGAGGCGGTCATGTGGTTGGGTTTACAACCAATGAGAAGGCAGAACAGGAACTCTATATAAAGACTTTAACACAGGGGTAGCTCTGGTTCAGAGAGGTAGGACCACCGAAGGAGGAAGGGTAAGGTTTTAGCTCTTAGCTCTGACCTCTTGGCTTTCTTCTTTGCATTGGTTCTGTGTTTCTTATTTAATAAGAAGGTTGTTTACATCTACAAATGGCGCCCAACGTTGGGCAAGAGTTTCCACCTAAAAACTGAGAAAAAAGATTCTAAAACGGAGCTAAAAACAGTTCCTAATTGTCTCTCTCAAATGAGCAGCAGCTGCCGGTTTGAGCTACTGGCAGGTTCCTAGTGTGCACGCTCGACCTGCAGTATGGCGGGAATGAGGCCTCTGCAAGTGGCACATTAAGCTGCATGATGGATTTAGACTTTGCTAGTACAAAACAAAAAACAAAAAAGAGGTTTCTGGGCTACATGCTGCTTGGATAAAAGCATAGACCCATGATAGCTCCCAGAGCTGGCGGTAAAGTACCACGGCCATGTTGGGAAGCTGAGGTGGGCGGAGCCAGCAGCCACAGCTGCTGCAGTTTAAAGCAATAGATTCACAATAAGACAGATTCAGATGTAATAGCTTACAATGTGTGTAAAAGATACGTAGGCTTGAAAGAGACAAAAAAGGTGATATATACAGTTATAGAAACAAATATATAGTTTTAAAAAATAAAGTCTTTAAAGAGACAGTAAAGTTAATATAAAAAATAAGCCACGTGAAGATGAATATTACACAGAGAATCTGGATTGTGTTGTCTTTGGGATTTTTAACTGCAGAAAAACATTTGATTGTAAAAGCTGTTGAGTTATGCCAAAATGTATATTTTAAAGGTACCTTGACTTCAAAATTTGAATATAAGGATATGTTGCTTTGGAAAGGAGGCTCTGCTTTTGTTTCCACAGAAAGCCAGAGGCTATGGATTTGTTCCAGATTAAGATACATCAGGTTTGACCAGCCAAGACCCCCTGAAAGGTCTCTGATGACACCATGGCCCAGATGATCCAACATTCAGACTGGTTTGAAGGCAACTGGCTCAGACAATACAGTCTCATGGACTATTCCATAATCCTAAAATTTTCTTTGTGTCCCCATAAGATACAGCGCCTCCCTCCAGCAGGAAGTAGTAAGAGAAGCTACGCCCAAATTCCCAAATTATATGTAATTTTACTTTGTTAAGGTTAAAACCTTCCTTTTTGGGAAAAAAAAAAAAAGAAAAGAAAAGGGGAAGTGCTGTGGGATGGTCTGTATGTCAAATGTGTTGCTGATTGGTCAATAAATAAAACACTAATTGGCTAGTGGCCAGGAAGGAAGTATAGGCGGGACAAGGAGGAGAATAAAGCTGGGAAGAGAAAGGCTGAGTCAGAGAGACACTGCCAGCTGCCACAATGACAAACAGCATGTGAAGATGCCGGTAAGCCACGAGCTATGTGGCAAGGTATAGATTTATAGAAATGGATTAATTTAAGCTGTAAAAACAGTTAGTAAGAAGCCTGCCATGGCCATACAGTTTGTAAGCAATATAAGTCTCTGTGTTTACTTGGTCAGGTCTGAGCGGCTGTGGGACTGGCAGGTGAGAGAGATTTGTCCTGACTGTAGGCCGGGCAGGAAAACTCTAGCTACAGTCCAGTATCTCAGTTCACTTCCTGTTGCCTTTAGATCAAGATGTAAGGACTCTCAGCTCCAGCACCACGTCTGCCTGCATGCTGCCTTGCTTCCTACCATGACTATAATGGACTAAATCTCTGAACTGTAAGCAAAAGCCACCCCAATTAAATGTTTTCTTATAAAAAAGAGTTGCCATGGTCATGGTGTCTCTTCACAATAGAAACCCTACCAACGATACACAAATATATTACAGATACACACACACACACACACACACACACACACACACACACACACACACACACACACCATCATGCAGATTCTCAGTAAAGACCCATCACTAATTATTTTTACTAATTTTAATGAAAATATGCTATGTCGAAGGTAGATATGTTGAGTTGAACATTATCTCTGCAGAAATTCATGTCTTCCAAGAGTTCATAATGTGAACTGATTTGAAAACACTGTTTTTGGAGGCATTTTCAAGTGAATTCACCCTAAATTTAGGAGTGGACCCTGAACCAAGTACTAGTTTCCTTAACAGAAAAGAAGAAGACATTGGGAAACACAGGAACATGACCAAGTGAAGAATAAACAGACATTGGAATTGTGCTGTCCCAAGCCAGAGAGTACAGGAGCCACACCATGCAGAAGGGGCAAGGGTCTCCCATAAAGCTTCCTCAGGGAGCCTACCCT
This sequence comes from Peromyscus californicus insignis, assembly GCF_007827085.1. Lineage (NCBI taxonomy): Eukaryota > Metazoa > Chordata > Mammalia > Rodentia > Cricetidae > Peromyscus > Peromyscus californicus. Next base: position 65,898,047 of record NW_026294573.1, on the reverse strand, counting down.
CTCAACAGTTTGAGTTCAGATCTCTGGCATCCTGCTGTGAGAGAATAAATCCCACTGTTAGAAGCCAGTCAATTTTGTGGCAAATTGAAATAGTAGTGCTAGAAAGTGATATTGCTAGGTAGACTTGCTTTCCCCCAGGAAAACAAAATGAAGACTAAGCCAAGGTGTTTAAGAAATGACCAGGTATCTTAGTTACTGTTCTATTGCTCTGAAGATACAAGTCTGAAGTTGACCAAAGTAACTCCTATAAAAGATAGCATTTAATTGGGAGCTTGCTTATAGTTTTAGAGGGTTAGTCCATGATCATAATGGCAGGAGGCAGACAGGCATGGCATTAGAGCAGTAGCTGAGTGCTTTATGTCTTGATCTGAGACAGAGAGAGAGAGAGAGAGAGAGAGAGAGAGAGAGAGAGAGAGAGAGACTGGGTTTGGCTTGGACTTTTGAAACCTCAAAGCTCACCTCTAATGACCCACTTCCTCCAATAAGACAACACCTACTCCACCAAATCTGCATCTCCTAATCCTTCTAGTCTTTCTCAAGCAGTTATACTTCCTGGTAATGGAGAACAGCCAAATATATGAGCCTGTAGGGTCCATTCTTATTCAAACCACCACACCAGGTTACATACTTAGGGTACATAAATCTAGAATGGAAACCCAGGTCTAATTGGCTCCCAAGCCCATGGCCATTTATGTATGATGTTCCCTCTGAGAAGGATGCTGTACTTCATTTGGGTATAGGAGGTCCTTTGCTTTCAGTGTATGTACCATGGAAATTCAGAAAAGAAATAGATTGTAGGATTGAGACTTTTTGTTGTTTTGATGATAGATCAAAAGAGGTAATCGAAGCAAAAGAAATTTTTAGAAATAACACATCTTAATAGAGTACTAAATGTGTTGATTACTTATCATTGTAGTTATTTTATGACTCTGAGAATTGAATGGACAAATGCCAACTAGAAAAAAAACTTAAGGCCATCATCAGGCATATTCAAATTTTCTCCAGAAAAGCAGTTATTTATGGGTAGGTCACATAAAAATGCAAATAAATGTCACACTAAAGAATTTAGAACCAAACATAATAATCCTATATAATTTAAACAATTCATATTGATTATTTATGACAGATAGGGTTTGCTTTCTTTCTGAATTTCTTATCCTGGAACCAGGCATCACATGGAGTTCCTAGAAGGTGGTTGGTTATCATTATGCTGGTTATTCAAAACCATCTGGTTGTCCTTGGGAAAGAGACACAGGAGTTCAGCCAATACCCAGAGGTACTTAGTGCTTTGGCATAGCAGAACAGGGCGAATCCCCAAAGTTGTCTACATCTGTTTCCTACTCTGCCTCATGGGAACTAAAGCTGGATTAACTAGTAAAGCTGGATTAACTAGTAGGGCTGGATTAACCAGTGAGGAGACTGAATATTGGTACTGAATTATGAGACCTGGCTTGAGTTAGGCAAGGATCCTAATTGGGGCCAAGGAACAGATTCTTATAGATAAGACAATGGAATTGTGGGAAGTTACACTTTGAGGATATTTAAAGAGTACCCCTGTTAGAGTGCCAGCTTAGGTGCTGGTTTTACATCTTACAGTTCGAGACTCTCAAAACATTTATATTCTTTAGACTCAATTCTTATCAAAAAGGTTATAAAGGAGATTTTATTTGATTTCAGGAATTTGTGTGTGTGCCTTATGAAGGTCCTTCTTCATCCCTGACCTCCTCCAGAGTGGCATTTTAAAATGGCAAATCTGATCATATTATGTTACATAAAACCTTGAATTGTTTTCCATGCTTTTAGGATTAAACTGGTTTATAAGGCCTCCCTGCCTGACTGCACTGCCCAGTCCCCTCCATCCTGCCCAGCTGATAGCTCTTTCAGATCCTGTACCCGTATTACTCCTGCTGCATTCTCTGGGCTCATCCCTGGCACAGGCAGCCAGTCGGCTTTTGGCAACAGCGACATGAGTTATGAAGCATGGCTGGCTGATGTATTACAGCTTCTCCACAAAGGACAGAAGGAAGAAGTCTTCATTTTCCTTGGATTATCAGCCCCTCAGATGCACACGGCCTGTCTTACATGCATATTCTCCTAATGTAAATATCAATTCTAGAATGTGTGTGGCCAAAACAAGTTTGATAAAAAATTTGATATATAGCTCCTTGGTTTGTGTATTGCAGGGTTTTCTTTACTTTCAATAAAGAAATGAACAATTAGATTCCCATCAAGGCAGCTTTAATTATCTTAATCTCCTGAAAACTCACGTCTTAACGATACATTGGAGGTTTCCTGTCTTCTATCTAGTGAACAGCTGTGGCCAGATTACAGCATGAGGTCTTTCTAGGCTTGCCATATTATCTGTGCCAGAGACTTGTTCAGTTTTCATGGAGCAATTGCTCTGACCCGAATGTTATAATACAATATAAATTTCCAAGCTACTCAGGGGAGGAACCAGTTCACACACGGGAATTATTATGCATAGCAGGCACTCGCTGTTCCTCAGAGGAGCGTTCCCTGAAGCATGTGTGGTGTTTATGCAGCAGGCTTGAAATCCGAGGTATGAAATTGGGGGTATTGGATTTCTGTTGAGAGTTTGAATAATTTCATTTCTCACTTATGGAATATTACCTGTGGAAGTAAAAGCATGCTGCATTAATTTTTAAATATTTCATTAGTCCCTGGGATAATTTTATATTAAAATTGTATTTCTTCCCACGGGCTGTTAGTTTTGTATCTCCTTCCAAAGATGAATACATACCATGATAATCAGGTATTTGTTGGTATTGGAATGTTAATTATCTGCCATTTGTCATCCATTTAACCAAATGCTTGGTTGGATACCACATTTATTTCCTGTTGGGCAGGAGGACCTGGTTCTTTGTCATCATGTATCTTTCAGGGCCCTTAGAATCAATCCCAGGGCATCTTTGTCCTCTGTATCTCCACATATACGTACGAAAGAATGTGTAACATCGAGCCTTCACTTAATGAATAAGGGATGTGTATTTACTCATAGACAGAGATTTTACTTTTCTAAATCTTGACACTGAGAAGTGATTCACAACTTATAATGGATAGATTCCCCTATACAATTACGAGGAAATGTTGAATTTCAGAGGGAGAGGTCTTTTGAGAATAAATCCAATAAAGAAAGAAACATGTCTGGAGATGGACAGTATATTATATTTATTGAAAAGACTAGAGGGCTTTCCTAATTTTAAAAATCATTGGGGAAAATATTGAGAGTTAATAGGTTTCTAATTGTCTAGTCATCCTTTCTGCTAACTAATGGACCCCAACTGACCTAGATAACCAACTTCATTAATGTAGACAAGTTTGGGAATTCTCTCTGTTACAAGAATGTTGATGTCCTGCATGGAGTTTGCCAACCATCACTTGTGGGTTGTTGGACCATTCGCTACTATTGATTGCACAGCAAAGGTAGATTGGGAGCACCTGTTACTGTTTTTTTTTTTAGCTTATGATGAAGCATCCTTAACACTGACAAGATAAAAGACCACCCATCCTGTGCTGAGGCTGCAGATTTTTCTGTGTTTGGAAACATGGTTGTGAAAGATACTTAGCAGCATGCCTATCACTTCTCAGGTGTTCAGGACCTGTTGCTCAGCTTCCCTCCCCAGGACCCTGCAGTTCATCCAGAGAACATCTCAGGTGCATAACCCCACCTGTCCTGAGGCAGGGTCTGAGGAAAGTCCGTCTCAGACCTTCCCCCACCAGTGTCATAGAACCAACTGCTACTCTTTCCTCTAAAAATCCACAGAAGAAGCAAAGACTCCTAATGTTAGTCAAGTGATGGTTGTGTAATTTTCAAATTGTACAAACTATTTTATGCTCTTGGGGTGCAATTGCTTGCTTTCCCGGGGCATGCTGTGAGATCTTTATTGGCTCCTTGCAGCATCCCATCCTGAGGTGGGAAATATTTGCTGTCCGTGTCACGAGTTCTTACAGCTGCTGAGTGTACCATGGCACAGTGTCTTAAAATACCGCCCTGCTGCTTCCCACTCAGGGCCTAGAAGAGCACTGTCACCTCAGAGAGTGGTGTTACATAAATACAGTTATTTGGGTTGAAAGTAGCATGTTCCAGTACTTTAGTCGCCTGCTTATACAAGAAGCAAGCGGACCGTCTTCTCTTTTCCTCAGTTCTTCACAGTATTTGACCACTAAAGGAACTGCCTACAGCCCAGGGGCTTTGCCTAAGCCTTAGTTGTTGTCTGTGTCTTTGTGGTTATGCAGTCATCATCAGTGTGAAAACTGAGAGGGGCACCTCAGTGTTCCGGGAGCATCAGAGGGTGAAAGTTCAGAGTCATAGGTGTGCTGCAGTTCTGCCATATAGTTGATGTATACTGCCATCACGAAATATGTCCAAACCTCCTATTCATTACATATATTTGATCAAAAGTATGAAACCCAGATGTAATTGTGTGATTTGCAGATTTATACTCAGGTTTCCATGGTAATCCTTGTACTAGACTTTACAAATTTAATTAAAATAATTCAAAATTAAGGGGCTGGAGAGATGGCTCAGTGGTTAAGAGTGCATACTGCTCTTACAGAAGACGTAAGTCCAGCTTTCAACAACCGAGTGGTGGCTCACAAGGGTAACTCCAGTTCAGGAGATCCAATGCCCTCTTCTGGCAGCCAAGGGTACCAAGCACACATGTGGTGCATAGACTTAGTACATGTGAAATGCTCATACACATGACAATGAAAATGAATAAAGCTCTAAATAATATCAATTCAAAAGTAAAGATTTTGTGGTGGTAGAATGCAGATGACTTAAAATTCATCATCTTAACTAAATTTAAGCATACATTTCAAATATATTTCAGTGCAGTCATCACTGTAGTCTACCCCCATCACCCCTATAATCCTTTCCATGTATGAAAATGAAAATATTCCCATTGAATAATAACTCCCCCTTCTCTGACAACTGTCTTTCTATATTCTGGTGCTGTATCTTTATGTACTCTTAATATCCCATGTGACTGGACTCATGTAGCTTCTTCTTGTTTGTTACTAGCTCTTTTTGCTTATGATAGCTTCCAGGCTTATTCATGGTATAGCATATGTAAGATTCTCTGCCTTTTTGAAGATGGATATTCCACAGGAGACAGAAAAGGTTTGTGCTCTAGGAGTAGATTCCATTTGGTCCTGGTGTATAATCCTTTGGATAGCTGCTGGGCTAGGCCTACAAGAATTTTGTTGATAATTTTTACATTAGATTTCATGAGGAATAGTGATCTGTAGCATTCTGGTGTTTATCTGGATTTTGGATTCTCACAGCATGAATTGTGTAGCACTTCTTGAATTTTGTAGAAATACTCCTGATGGACTGCTGCCATCCCTTAAAGGTGACATCTTCATAAGACCATCATGTTTCTCTGCTTCTCTGTGAGATTAAAAAAAAAACCTGTCTGACGGGCTATTGCAAGAATTAAAAAGATGCTATATGTGAACTGTGTATAGTAGCTACTTCTAAATGATAGCCACAGGATGAAATGTGTTTCTGATAGTCAGCTTTTAAAACATACTTTAAAGATCGTTCTGTGTGTGTAGTCCAGACCGTAGCATTGATGAATAACCCTACAGTCTGTCAGCACTGTCTTGCTAAAGATCTCTCCCCTCTTGGGCAATAATACCTGGCTTTTCTGAGGTAGAGCTGGAGAAGAAACAAGTCCCTACAAGCTATGGAAACTTCTAGAAAACTTGTTCCACATCCTTCTTCTTCCCTAATAGATGGCTAAGTCTATCATGTTTCTCTTAACAATCAATACATGAAGATGTGTCTCAGGAAATGATGGCCACCTGCTCTGCCCTAGAGTATCTCTTATATTCTTAAACATGAGCCAAGAGCAAGGGTTCTTTGTCCTTGCAGAGGCAGATGCCTTGTCAATATATTTTTAGTTGGTATCACAGTGGATGAAAGGAAATCAGTCTTGAGAACAAGCACAAACCTGGCCATAACTTCTAAATATTTTATTTTTTTTATTTTAAAAAGTGTGTTTATTCCCGGTATGCTGCTCTTTGAGAGTCAAGGACAATATATCCTTATTGCAAAGTATTCTCAGAGTTTTCACAATTATGGTATTTCAAACGTACTACTAATAATCTTCATATTCTATAAATTAATAGCTATTTTAAGAATAAAATGAACTAAGTTTAGTAGTTCTTATAACAAACTACATCCTACAGGAATATGCAATGGAAAAATTTTAAATTGGGTCTCCTGGTAGGGAACAGGCCCTCATGGAATCACAGGTGGACACTTAACCACTTTTGCATTGAGAACGAGTTGTCCATTGAGGGAGCGTTCAGAAGGCCTAGACAGAGTACACTATATATGTGAACTCACTTGTAGACATTTTTCCCTTCTTAATAACCCTTCTTAGCTCCTTCCTAAATGTTCTACTATATCCCCACATACATATCTTTAGTTATATACATGTATACATTATAGGCTAGGATCCACATATCAGGGACAACATGCTTCCCACCCACCCACCCCTAAGATTGGGTGACCTCAGTTTGTATTATACATTCTAAGTACATCCATTTTCCTAAAAAGTTTTGTGATTGCATTTTTCTTTAGAGCTAAATTGTATTCTATTTTGTATCTGTACTGGGTTTTCATTTTCCATTCATCTGTTGATGGACAGCTAGGTTGTTTCCATTTCCTAGCTATAGTGAATAGAACAGCAAAAAGCATGGAGTGCATGTATCTCTGCAGTGGGATGTGGAGTTCTTTGAGTATATATTCAGGAGTGAAATGGCTGGGTTGTATAGAAGTCCCACTTTAAATTTTTTGGAGAAAACTCCAAATTGTTTTCTGCATTGGCTCTTCAGCAAAACTGACTAGTTTATCTGTGTACATCTGTGTTGTCCACTGACACATGTCTGGGGGAAATATACAAAGAAGTGGAGTTCTAGAACTGTGTTCAGATGTAGCAAATATTGCCATATTCGTATGCAAATCTGCCCTCCCCCAGGACAGTCCCTGAGAGTTTGGCCTGCTCACCCTGAATTCCTGGGTCATCTGTTTCATGGGCTTAGCTCATTGCTGCAGGTCCTCGGAGTGGATTGTCTCACTCTGCCTTTTAAGTTCATTTCTCAGAAACCCAGCTCAGGTACCATTTCACAAGCCTCCCAGCCTTGCTGTTCTTGGGCGTGTGTGCTCTTCCCTGGGGTATAAATGCCCTACAGTGTGGACCGCTTCCTGCCTCATGTCAGTGAGGGGGCTGTCTGACTGTGCAGATGATAAGCTTCTTAAGAAAAGACCTCACTAGCACAGTTGCCTTCACAGAGTAGGTGCTTAACAAATACTGCGTCATTTGTCATTTCAAGGGAATCCTTTAAGGTATTTTATTTTTGATAAATAACCAATCTAGCAGTGAAATTCCAAACGTTACTGTGCAGGAGATACATAAATCTTTCCAGTGTGAACTCTGTCATGACTGATTGATTAATTTTGTATGTGAGAGATAGGGTGTTGCTCTGTGCCCAGGCTGCCCTAGATCTCTGTGTAGTCAGCTGGCCTCCAACTCACCCAGCCTGCAGGCTTCAGCCTCTAGAGTGATTCTCAACCTTCCTAATGATGAGACCCTTTGATACAGTTCCTCATTTCAGGGAGACCTTCAACCATAAAATTATTTTTGTTCTCACTTCATAACTGTAATTTTGCTACTGTTTATGAATCATAATGTAAATATTTTTGGAGCTAGAAGTTTGTCATGGGATCACAGGTTAAGAACAACTGCCCTTGTATGTCCAACTACTGAGCTACCACTTTAAATTCATTTGTGTTCTGTTTATCTAGGACTCATAATTCAACTTCAGGACTCACTTCTTTGTTGGGGGAAATGAGAGTTTGTTTCTGGATTCACAGAGCTTGCCCAGTTTTTGTCATTAAGCATGGCTCAAAAATGGTGCTTCCTAGGGAAGATTGTCTTGTGGACTGAGCAGGAAGAGGGTGGGATTCTACCCTACTGTGTTTAGGAAGGAAGTCCTAAGGACTGTGAGGTCTGGCAACTGTAGACCCTAATGTGCGTGAGGGAAATGCCAGCCAGGCCACCCACAGCGCTCCTGATCTCCAGCCAGCTGCCCATCAGACCAAGCCCTGCAGGGAGTGGAGTCTCTCTTCCCCCTGCTCCATTTCAGAGCACAGAGGGAAGCTAGGGTGCACTTGAAAAGGAAAGCCTTCTCTGAATGGAGCAGTCCCAGGAACTTTGAGAACTTTTCAGTGAAATGGTTTAACCCACAGTGGGAAGAAGATGCCTCTGTCCCTGCCTCTCACCCCTCCATCCAATGACTGCTTTCCTGGTGTCCCAGGGTCACTCTGTCTTCGCCTCTCAAATCTTGCAAACCCTTGCTTTGGACCAGTCCTCACTTGGCACGTGGAGATGTTCAGGGAAAAGGACTCTATGAAGTAATAGTTCCCTGCAAGACCGTGGTGTGTCCTGAGAGCATGGCAGCACTCCCATGTCAGAAGAGCCTGGACAGGGAGGAGAGGAGGAAGAGCCCTGTTATCTAAGGCAGGCTTATGTATGACCTGTGCTTGACCGATCGTTTGCTGTTTATCACTGAATGTTGACAACAGCTTTCTGAAAGAGATCCTCTTTAGGATACATTGCTAGAAAGATATACAACCTGGCTTTGACCTTTGTCTGAAAGAGCTCAAAGCTGATACACTACTTCCCATGAAAGAAGGCAACACCTGCTAATGATTTGACTTCCTATTGCCTTATTTGGATTAAGAAATAAAAAATTTAAGACTATGGAAGTGTGACTGTCGAGCATTCCCTGCTCGTTTCTGCTTCGGTAGACAGGCAGCATTAGGATGGCTGAGCAATGACTCGAAGGGACACTGCTTTTCACCAGAGAACTGTGGGCAGAGCCAGCCTGGTGCTGCATTGCTCACTCAGAGCCAAGCCTGGGTTTCCCTTCAGCTGTGCCCAGAATTAGAAAGCTCAGCAGGAGGCTAGAGGCTGTGGAGAGCTCACCCTGGGAGTTGGTAACAATCCAGACTCCCCCTTTGTATTCTTTAAAAGGTAGAGAGATCATGAGTTAGGAAAGTTGTCCCCTGTGCTGGGGGGGGGGGGGGGCGTTTTGGGGGTTGAGTCAACCTTTTGTGGTCATCCTAATTTTTTGTTCTGATCTTGCAGTTTACCCAGATAATCGCCTCACACAGATCCACCAAGTCTTTTCCTTTGATGCTGTTTTCTGATCCCATTTTACATGTCAATCTTCCTTAACTTTTCTCTCCATGGCCAATTGCCTTTTAAGCCAGTGAACACAGTTTTGTTTTGTTTTGTTTTAATGTTTAATCTGTTACTCCTTCTTCGCTGACGATGTCATCAGTTTTATGGCAACACATATGATGGTTCAGTTCATGGTTGCTCCTGTTAGTTATTTGCAGCGCTGTGCTCTTACCCTGCAAGAAAATGTCACGAAACATGACAGAATCCGCTAATAAGAGTTTTATTAAAGATAAAAGGGACAGAGAGTGCTCAGGCCTGTAGGAAACACGTGTGTGGAGAAGAAGGAAAAGCCGGGAACATGGTGCCAGCTTTTAAAGACTGGGTGGCGTACATGCCTACACAGGTCAACGTAACCGTCCACGCCTGCGCAGATCACATGGCTACGCTGCACGCTCTTACGTAATCATGCAACGTCACGGATCCTGGTCACGCGAGACACCTTGACCCGGAAATGGCTATCTTGACCTGGAACTGGCTAGGTGGAAGTGTCCAGGTCCGCCGGGCATCCTGGTCATGCGAGACACCCTGACCCGGAAATGGCTATCCTGACCTGGAACTGGCTAGGTGGAAGTGTTCCCCTGGGCATATGCAAACACACCTGACTGTGGGGTCGTGTTGTGAACCCTTCAGCTCCAACAGTTCTTTTTTTTTTGGTTTTTTGAGACAGGGTTTCTCTGTGTAGCTTTGCACCTTTCCTGGAACTCACTCTGTTGCCCAGGCTGGCCTCAAACTCACAGAGATCCACCTGCCTCTGCCTCCCAAGTGCTGGGATTAAAAGCGTGCACCACCACCACCCAGTGCTCCAACAGTTCTTAAATGCTCTCTCTATATATTTAAACAAATGTATTGGCTCAAACTGATATTTAAGGCCCAGGATGCCTCTGGGCGATCCTTCCCACCTCCCTCACTGGCAAGTCAGTTAACTTGTCTGGTTTTTTATTATTAAATTTTTCTTCATTTATTTTACATACCAACCACAGTTTCCCCTCTATCCTCTCATCCAGTTTCTTCCCCCCACCTCCTATCAATCCTCCCCATCCACTCCCCCTCCATTCAGAAAGGGGCAGGCCTCCCATGGGAGTCAACAAAGCATGTCATATCACATTGAGGCAGGTCCAAGCTCCATCCCCACCCCCACGCCCCTGCATCAAGGCTGGACAAAGCATCCACGCATAAGGAATAGGTTCCAAAAAGCCAGCTCGTTCTCCAGGGACAGGTCCTGATCCCACCGTTAGGGGCCTTACAAACAGACTAAGTTACCCTGATACCCAAACCACATAAGATCCAACAAAGAAAGAGAATTATTGACCAATTTCCCTCATGAACATTGATGCAAAAATACTCAATAAAATACCGGCAAACGGAATCCAAGAACAGATCAAAAAAGTCATCCATCATGATCAAGTAGGCTTCATCCCAAAGATGCAGGGATGGATGGTTCAGCATATGAAAATCTGTTAATGTAATCCATCATGTAAACAAACTGAAAAAAAAAAAAACACATGATGATCTCATTAGATGCTGAAAAAGTCTTTGACAAAAATTCAACACCCCTTCATGATAAAGGTCCTGGAGAGATCAGGAATACAAGGAAAATACCTAAACATAATAAAGGCAATTTACATCAAGCCAACAGCCAACATCAAATTAAATGGAAACTCAAAGTGATTCCACTAAAAATCAGGAACAAGACAAGGCTGTCCACTCTCTTCATATCTATTCAATTTAGTTCTCAAAGTTTTAGCTAGAGCTTGACAACAAAAGGAGATCAAGGGATACACATTGGAAAGGAAGAAGTCAAACTTTCACTATTTGCAGATGATATGACAGTATATATAAGTGACCCCAAAAATTCTTCCAGGGAACTCCTAAAGCTGATAAACACCTTCAGTATCCCTCCTATACACAAATGATAAATGGGCTGAGAAAGAAATCAGAGAAACAACACCCTTTATAATAGTCACAAATAATATAAAATATCTTGGGGTAACTCTAACCAAACAAGTGAAAGACCTGTATGACAAGAACTTTAAGTCTTTGAAGAAAGAAATTGAAGAAGATATAAGAAGATGGAAAGATCTTCCATGCTCATGGATTGGTAGAATTAACGTAGTTTTTTTTTTTTTTTTTTTTTTTTAAAGTGAACACATTATAGTCACACTTTTCAGTTGGAAGGCCCTTAAGATTAGACATGGCTAGTCTTGTTAGATCTCTATTTATCCACCACAACTACTAGATAATGGCTAAACTATTCTCTTGGGGAATGAGGTTGGAGGTTGGGAATTAGTTTTAATTAATTTCTTTTTTCATAAGAGTAATAATTTATGAAGATGTTATTTAAAATTACATACAAAGTACTGTATTAAAAAAAATTCCAGCTGCCCCTAGGGTTGAAATCCCTTCCCCTCATTTCTGCTCCTGAAAAGCAACATTTTAAAGACTCTTGACTGGTTGGTTGGTTGGTTTTTACTGCCAGTCATGAATTAATAGTCCTGCACTGAGCCCGCTTCCTTTTTCCAGTTTTAGCTGTCTTCTTGCCGACTCCCAATTAAGATGAAAATGATCTGCTCCTTCCCTGCCCTCTCATTATTGTGTCTGTCCATATGACTTTCTCAGTGTGTTTGTGTCATATTGTTTGTTAGATCCCACGGGGGAATGTGGGGAGCAGTACCCCCTTCAGCATTAACCTGTGCTGTGCTGGAGCTGCATATGCTGTGCTGGAGCTGCATATGCTGTGCTGGAGCTGCATCCATGGTGCAGCTGTAGTGGCTCCTGACACAGGACTTCTTGAGATCTTTTGCTGTCATGTTTTGTTTGTTTCCTTGCATTGCATTCCTGTTTTCTAGATTTCATTCCTATCCCCATTCTTGATTTAGACTTTCCTTTAGTGGAATACCTCTTTAGTTAGCTTGGGGAAGAAAAAGAATTGCAACCTTGACGGTGTCATTTGAAAATGTCACCATTGGACCTTTTTATTTCATTGATAACCCTTATAGGTTATTTTCTGTAATAAATTTCAATTAATTGCTCCATTTTTTCTAATGTCTCTTTTCTCCTATGGTGTGTAGCCCATCTTTTCCTGTCTGAAGTCGGGGTCCTACAGTTCCCTGTTAGCATGGTAGTTTAGCAGTCTGGTGATAGTTTTCAAGGACACAGCCGTTTTATCAATTCCAGATTCTTAAGAATGCAATGAGTCCACAAATGAATTTAAAAGACAGTCTCTTCAAAGATGTGGATGTATAAGTTTTCAGAGTATTTGAAGAAATAAAATCTTACAGCTTTCTTCCTTTTCCTGGAGATGCAGAATGTATCAAGATGTTCTTAAGTACTTAGTAAAATACTAAAGGCTCTATCTAATTTCACAGCATTCAAAAAAGTTTTGAAAGTCAACCACAATATATCAAACTGTTTAACATTATTTATGAAAGCAGATCTTAATAAACCCAAATCATAGTCATAAATCAATAACCAATGTTCACAAAAGGTGTTCATTATGGACAAGGCGTGATTGAAGGGGTGTGGCAGCCTCTTGGGATGTTACTACTGTGGTTCTCTGGTGTCTACCTCCCTTCTCTCCTTCCGTTCCCCTGTCCTTATTTCCTGGGGTCTGCTCTTTCCCTCTTGGGTATGCTGTTGCTGCTACTTCTCTGTGCCCTGCAGTCTGGTGTCTGGTCCCAGCACTGACATAGCACTCACCAGTGGCCACTGTCTGACTGACTCTACTGTACCATGAGTGCTGTGCAGCAGGAGCTCTCCCCTGGATCTCAGCCTTGGCTGCCGGTGGAAAAGGCCAATGAATGGCTGATTATGAAGCACACCAGCTTCCTCAGATTTAACATGTACTATATACTTTTCTACACAAGCTCGGGGTGAATAAAAGGAAAATTTCGTGGGTTTTGTGGTCACCACCAGCTTTGCATGTGGTATTAGTGCCACTTGCTGCTGCATATTGTATGGCTCAAAGCTCAATGTTGCTTTCTTCCTATGGACATTTTCCTTTGCACTGCCCCACCCTGTGGGCCTTGTTTCTGTGGCTCACTGTAGACTTCCATCCTAGCATTTAATATAAGCACTTCACTCTAATTGCTCTTATAACAGACTTTGCCTTCTGTTCACTATAAACTTTGAGACTATGGCTAACCTTTCTCATTTCCACTCTGTGCCTTGGAAGCCTGAAGTTTAAATAAAAGCCCTGTTTCAGCTGTATGTTTAAGATCAAATGTTAGTCCCCAAATGCTAGAAGTACTTTTACTTTCAACTGTGATTTCCTTGGGGGTTTTCATGCAGCTATTATTATGGACTCAGCCCTAGGTTAATGTATAATCAACTCTGATAATGAGTGAGACACTTAGTCAGTCAAATCATAGACTTCAATACTATGTTACTAAAATGACTCCCTCCACTAAAACTGGGACTACTTTCTAGACACCGTCCTGTAAAAACAAAAATAGAAGAGGAATGGAGATGTAATCTTTGAGAAACAAAACCAATCTTCAGCTGAAATGTTTAAGAGAAGTAATTGGATATTTTAATGAATATAGTATTTTATTCTTAGTTGAGAAATGACTTCGAAAATAGTTTTAATTTTGTACATGTTGTAAGGGAAACAGCCGAGGTCCACACTTCTGAAGTTCACCATCATTCCTTATCTTAATCCACAGACTCCTAGAGCTGAGATATGAAACAGGAATAAAACTTGGGGATGAGCATATAGCCCAGGTATCAGAATGCTGTCTTATCGTCTGCCAAGTTCCCAGAGTCACTGCATTGAGAAGGATGGGAAGATGTGGGGACAGCATCTGAGCCCGTGGAGCTGCCTCGAGACCTGTGTTTTGCCTTGCTGTGCAATTCTACTTGGATTTTAAGGGAAAGATTAGAATTGATGCATCTTTGGTTGCCCACATAGTATATGCGAAGACTGTGAGCCCAGGGAAGGTGCAGCTTTAGGAGCTGAGTGGGTGTGTGGGCTGATTGGAGACTTGGTTCTCCAATCAGCCCTGTTCCTATTATGTAGTATTGTTTGCTTCTAAAGGCTGTTCTCTCTTTGTCTTTAGCTTCCAGAGCTAAGCTCAGCATGATCAACACCATGTCAAAAATCCGCGGCCAGGAGAAGGGGCCAGGCTATCCTCAGGCGGAAGCACTGTTGGCAGAGGCCATGCTCAAGTTCGGCAGGGAGCTGGGCGATGACTGCAACTTTGGTAAAAAGCCTTTGTCACACTGTAGCTCTCCACGGAGGTTACAGTTCTGGGAAAAAGTAACGCTAGAGATCATAGGTCAGCTATTTTATATTTTAATTCTCAGTTGTAGCTAGTATACATGGGGGCTAAAATGTAAACTTAGGATTGCTAATATCTGAAGTTATTTGTCTAAGGGCTTTGTCCTTTTTCTCTAATGGGACCCCAGCCTTGACAACTGTTTTGGCAGACACCCCCAGATGCCTTGGCACTTTACTGGGTGTATCTGGCACGAGCTGGATATAGAGACAGAGTGAGCAGTCACAGTCAGCATGATTTGCCACCCTGCCACCTGGACTTTCTCTGATTAATCCGCTGCTCGTTTGTATGTGGTCCCTGATTCTACTGCCCCAGGGAAAATATCCTTTATTCCATCTCCCGTCTCCTCTGGCTCTCAGGACTCTAAACACCTTCTGCCTCAACTCCCTATTGATATGGGACCTTTCTGAACCCTAGCTCTACATTCTTGGTATCTGTTTCTGCTAAAAAGCACTGAGCTGCAACTGATCTCATATTGCTGAGAACTAGTACTTATTACAGAGGACAGAGAGCCTTACAAAATACTTCTCAGAGTAAAGTGTTACATCCTTGCTGAGGAGGGATATTCTTCCTTATGAAGGGCTGTGGAACCTAGTTTTCAGAATGGTCTGTGGTAGATAGAAAAGCTACTATTGTCTTGAGAGCACCAGGGGCTCCCTCTCTGTCTCTGCATTCTTCATAGGACAGAGAAAATCCCTACGTGGTCACCTTGAAGGCTGCTATTGCAAAGCCACTTCCTCTTTGTTCTTCATGGTGTAATACCTTCATTTTCCCCTCTCAGGTCCAGCTCTTGGTGAGGTAGGGGAAGCCATGAGGGAGCTCTCGGAGGTGAAGGACTCTTTGGACATGGAAGTGAAGCAGAACTTCATCGACCCCCTTCAGAATCTCCATGACAAAGATCTAAGGGAGATTCAGGTCTGTGCAGTTATTCTTCCCATAGACATGCAAATTGTCGTTTGTTCAGTCAGCCCTTACTGGGTCACACAGCAGTGGGCACATGAATTCCCAAGAGCCCCACAAGACAAAAGGAACCAGAAACCAGAGGCCCTCCCATCCCCTGTCACAACCGCGGCTCTGCAAAACTTCCTTGTTAAATAGTCTTTTTTTTGTTTTGTTTTGTTTTGAGACAGGGTTTCTCTGTGTAGCTTTGCGCCTTTTCTAGAACTCGCTTTGTAGACCAGACTGGCCTCGAACTCACAGAGATCCACCTGGCTTTGCCTCCCAAGTGCTGGGATTAAAGGCGTGCACCACCACTGCCCAGTTTAAATAGTCTTGACACCATTTTTTTCTACAGAAAGATGTCCTTTATCTGGGAATTTGTACATTTGTTTATATGAATGATGGGCTAGGCTGATGTGACCTCAAAATATTAATTGCACTTTGTGTTAAGTAAGTAGCTACTATATCACCCTTATACACACTTTTATATTTTCATGGTTGTTGTTGGAATCAAGAAGAACTAACCACTCTTTCTAAAACATACAGAACAGTTGAGCTATTTCTGATAAATTCAACTGGCTTTGCCTCTGACTGGCTGTGAGTTCAAATGCTTTTTAGGAATACTCCTGCCTGAAGAAAACACATGTAGTCAGGATAAGAGCATGAGCTGAGGGTAGGAGATGTGGCCAGAGGGAAGGCTATAGAGCCTTTACCTGTCCCCCATCTTCCCAGTCCTTTATTACTGTGTTATCATCTTCTTCCTCCACTAAGGAACAAGGGAAAAATCATTCTTTTCTCTTCCCTATTCATCATGGAATACTATGGCTATTAAGGAAAAAAAATACTATTGATCTTTAAGAAACAAACAAACAAACAAACCCTCCTTAACCTAGTCCCTAGAGAGGCTGGGAACCTTATTGCAGATAATGTGGGGAGGGATTGAAATAGGTTTCGGGGAGGGCATTTGATGAAATCTCTTCCAGGGTCCCTTGCAGTTTGTATTTGTGACTGAGTTGTGTCACCTGTCCATGGAAAATTTAGCCTAGTTTAAAGCTAAGTCATCTGTCCCCTAAAAGCTGCCTCTGTGAAATGGGGCGCCTGCTGAGATGTGGATTACTAGACTCAGCCCTGGATATTCTGACTCAGGTAGTCAGGGATCTGTATTCTTAATAGACACATTAGGTGATTCTAGTAAACTAGATTAGTCTAAAAAGAAGAATTGAATTTCTCCGACCTTTACCTCAGAGAAAGGGGCTTTCCTCTGCTTCTCCTGAGCTTCCATTTCTCTCGAGGAAGGTGACTTGGGGCTTCTTGTGCATACCTTTTCCTGAGGAGGAGTGTGGGGGATGCATACTCACATTCCCTGCTTGTCATTTGGAGGGAGAGGTGTAGTTTAACTTGGCTTTAGCTTGGAAATGCCAAATCAAATCTTGCCATGATTGATTTCTCATTCTGAATTGTCAAGGTGGCACTGCACAGTGAGCCCTTTGAAACATTAGCTTTGCTGATGCATGTGTCTTTATCTGTCTGGTGACATGCAGTTTCAAATACAGCCAGGCTTAGTTTGGAAGCGACTAGGAATGTAAGAGAAATGAAGTGCAAGCAGGCCTTTTCCATAATATGCACCTTTGAAACATATTCTTGCCCTTGACTTTTTCAGCATCACCTGAAAAAGCTGGAAGGCCGGCGCTTGGACTTTGATTATAAGAAGAAACGACAAGGCAAGATTCCAGACGAAGAACTTCGCCAAGCGCTGGAGAAATTCGATGAATCTAAAGAAATCGCTGAGTCGAGCATGTTCAATCTGTTGGAGATGGATGTAAGCTGCTCTCCTCTAGTTTTCATTTGACTTTATCATGTAGGCACAGTACTGGTAGGTTGAAAGATACATAGTGTAACATGCTACTCTCTGGTTATACTACATGATCAAAACACATAGATGACTGCTTCTTTTGAATGATTGGTCATAAAGTAGACATAGAAAAGCTAAGTTCCTTCTTTATCCTTATAGTTTGATTTAACCAGAACTTTGTGTATTAGTGGATTTTAAAGTATTACCAATGGTACAGAGATACAGAATGCCTGTGATAACCAATGTATAAATCCAGCATCTTACAAACTGCAGTATAAATATAGAGCATATTGACTTGCAACTAAGAATGATAACTAAAGTATATTCAGAATTTTGTATCCAAAATTATAAGATGGCTAATGTGTGGAAGTGAGGTTGACATATTCATTGAAAAAGACAGACAAAATGAAATTGATGATTAGCATAGGCGCTATGTTCAGGGCATGTTTGGGATGTTTTATAATTGTTTCTGCATCTCCAGAATACTAAATTATCACTCATGGCTTTGTACATTAAATTCTGCTGAGTTCCTTCAGCTATAAAGCCATCTGAACAGTCCTTTTGTCCTTATTTCACACATTTAGAGATCTGAAAAGCCAGCTTTCCTGTTGTGGTTCATATCCAACTTCCAGCCCATCAATTCGGCTGAGATGTTTGCAGGATTTTACATACTTATCACTTGCATTGGCAAGGGATCTTCAGAGAAAACCACAGGCTATAGATACAGGTGGTGTAGATGGAGTATGCTTAGCTGGAGATCAGGTGGGAAACAGAAATTGCCTATTAGGGAGATGATTGAGGCACAGATGTCCCACATATACCTCCTGAAAGCTGGGGAACCAGAGAAGTTGGAAGCATGGCTCAAGCCAATTGTAAAGGCCTAAGAATGAGTGGTAGTGATGGGCTAATTCATTCTGTGGCCAGAGGCTAGAGAACCTAACAGAGGTGGAGAACAAATCTCAAGGGTGGAAAGCTGGCAGCTCTGATGTCCACAAAGGCAAGAGAAGCTGAATCTCTGGCCCCAGGAGAGAGGAGACTCAGTCTCTTTCTTTTGTAATTTGCTTTATTTGGACCCTCAATGGACTGGACAATGTCTACCATGTTGGATATGCACAGCTCATCCTCCTTCAGTCCTCTGATTTAAATGCAAATCTAGTCTGGAAGTATCTCCACAGACTTGCCCAAGAGATAATGCTTTGCTAGCTTTTTGAGAATTCTTTAAATTAGCTATGTTGTCATCTAAAATTAGCTACCACATTACCTAATCGGCTTACCTCCTAAGAGGCAGGGAAGGCATGTTGAACATATGTAGTCCTCATCATCCAGAGACAGTGTGGGTTTGTCTACAGATGACTTTTGTCCTAACCACTCAAGTGCAATACTGTAGGAAACTTGAATCAGTGTGTGTCCTTGTGCCCTGGGTCCTCCTCCTACACCCTCAAACTCATAGGACCATGTTCATTGGCCTTCTTGACTTCGAGGGTACTGTTCAGCTAGTTCACAGCATAAGAACCCAAAAGTAGGGCTGGTTAGAATATTCAATAATTAGCTAAGAGGTCAAAAGATTGATTCCATCCCATGGGACCTGAAGTGAGGAACCAATTTTCCTCTTTTTCATTACCAGCAGTTATTAGAATATAAAATGATGCTTGGATTTCATGTTGGCTGCTGCAGGCAAGAAGCGAAGAGCCCTCTCATCAATGACTCTTTCTTCTATAGGACCTCAAGGAAGCAGCTATATCCTATGCAGAAAGTGTAGAGTTAAGTACCAAACTGTTTAATGAAAGCAATGAGACTTTCCCAAGGATACTCGTTGCTTCTCCTTAGGTACTGCAGGCAGGGTCCTAAACATAAGGATGCTTTCATATCCTAAATCAACTTAGAACTTGAAGAACCATGTGTGTGATCACAGCAGGCTGTGCAGTCATTGGCCTCCCCAACAGTGTGCTGCATATTGTACACTGCCTCCAGACAGTGACCCGTAACTGAAGCACGGTCTCCCCATCCTTGTACAGATTGAGCAGGTGAGCCAGCTCTCTGCACTTGTGCAAGCCCAGCTGGAATACCACAAACAAGCCGTGCAGATCCTGCAGCAGGTCACTGTCAGACTGGAGGAGAGGTAAGTCACAGTTTCCCCAGGTTTCTCACCTGCTAGAAAATGATGTGCACAGACATTGAAATAAAAGAATACATTTGGAGACGAGCTTCTGCTCCCACCCAGCTGATCCAACACAGGCACGTTGTGGACCGACGGCTTGATTTTATTTTGCACTGTGCCTTGTCTTACTTTCTTCTGACTCTAATCCTGTGTTTATGAGATATGGATGTACAAATTGTGTATTTGTTGCCATGGATGGTACACCAGAATTCCGTTGATGATGGTGGCTGTGATTTGCTGAGCAATATTCTATATGGATACCATACATATGAACACTTTGAAAGAGCTCTGTGGACCTAACAGATGAGCACCACTGGGAGGCTTGGAGGTGACATAATGACCAGGAATCTCACACAGTGGTACAGGTGGGGCACACAGTCAAGCCTAACCTGTTTGGAAGCCTATGTCTTTTCATTCTTGTTTTTTCTTGAATGATAACACAGCTGTCCACTTTCAGAAAGGACTGCTTCCATGTGCCCGGTCAGTCTCCTTAAATCTGCCTCATGACAAGCTGTAGTAGTTTTCTATCAGAACAGGGCTCTTTGTTGTGAGGTATAGCCTGAATGAATATGTACTATGACCCTGTACTATAACAAGGTGTGCCTTGACGAACATCAGATTGAATTATATTCTCATAAAGGAAAGGGATATAATACCCATCACCTCCAGAACAACGTATCTTAGCGTACTGAGTGTACTGAAGACTGTCAGTGGTCTAACATGTGATTCCATGGCTGAGTAGGATTTGTGGTGCTGCTGGGAACTGTGAGAGGACATTATACTACATGTTACTAGCCTAAGAAAATATCAGAATCTGGAGTGTGGTTTCTATAGCTTAGGAATCCCTTTTGCATCACGATAACATCAAAAGAATATTGAAGTGAACCATTGTAAGGCGGGGCCTTATTAATTATGCTTTATTTAGCCAGGTGACCTTATTATTAACCAGGGACATTACTATTTTTGCTTTATTTAGCTAGATAAAGGAGGGTTGTCTTTGCTAAATAAATATATCAAAGAATTACATAGCAGTCTTTATTTTTAAGATCAGGGCTACAATAAACCCTCCTGGGTGCTCAGTGGTGGAATGTCCAGTGATGGCTTGGTCAAATGCTGCATCCTGAAAACATTACCTGTCTTGCATTGTTTTGCTCTAGCTGGTCTTCCCTCTCCTTTGAATCTTCCTTCTTCGACTTGTGCTTTTTTGTATAAATCTTCAATGCACCCTTGTGAAAGTGTGTGTAACACTGATGCTTCTATAATGGGAAGGCTTAAAACCAACACATCAGAACACTACAGCAACACATAGCTTCTCACATCTGTTGAAAATGAAGGGAATGTTTTCTTCTTTTTTTTTAAATCTCAAACATGTTTGAAATCAGTATAGTTCTAGAGTTGTCATACCCCCTAGTCTTCCCTGCCTTAAAATAAAATATACTTGCCTTATTAAATATCTAAATCTGGAAAAGATTTAGTGATGGGCAGAGTCCACTCACTGGTCCTCCTTTTTCCTGTCTTCTTTATTCCAACCCTATTCTGATCTCTGTCTGCTCATTCTCATCTGCCCATGACCATTCCTCCTGCCCTACCTCCATACTTTCTCATGTTCTCCTATAGACCTGTGATCGCCTTCCTTAAACCATTTTTCAACTTCTTAATGGATAAGTGAACTCTCCGCACCTCTAACCTCTGCCCCATGTACTTTGAGCTCTTTGTGGAAACCCGTGTGCCAACACTGCTATCTGTAGTGGTGAGTGGTACCTGTTTTCCCCTATACAGCATAAGCTACTTTGGGGCAACAACTGTGTTTTATGCATTTTTATGTTCCTGGCCTCTAACATGGTACATATTAGCATAAATTACTCTGAATGCAGGAGTGGGAGCTTGAGAGGAAGGATGAAGACAGTGAGGACAGGATGAAAGAGAAACTTCTCCAAGAACATATTGCATGCACATGGGAGACCAAGGATTCTTAGGACAGTTTCCACTAGGTCATAGCAGACTTCTAAGTGAGCCAAGCAGCTCCTGGATTTTATTGCCTTCCTATTCACTTTTTAACTGGCTATATAATTCTCCATCACCTCTTTTCTTTATGATACAGAATAAGACAAGCTTCATCTCAGCCGAGAAGAGAATATCAGCCCAAACCACGAATGAGCCTAGAGTTTGCCACTGGAGACAGTACTCAGCCCAACGGGGGTCTCTCCCACACAGGCACACCCAAACCTGGAGGTAAGCAGCTGAAGGCTATGGGTCCCTTTTCCTGAGACTTGGGCACACCCATAGATGATGGTGAGAACATTCAGAGCATTCCGTTTCCCCTGCACAAAACTGCACCGCAATCCGCTCCTCGTGAGAGGGTTGTCAGGTAGGAACTCTGCTTGTGGATTACTGCCCTTGCCCCATCGTTCCACTTCCTTTTCCTTTTCTCTCAAACTTTCTCTGCTTCCTGTTTTCTCTCATGCTCTAGTACACAAGGGCCACCACCACTACCCTTTAGTGGTTCTTTTTTTTTTTTAATGTTTTTTAGAGACAAGGTTTCTCTGTGTAGCCTTAGCTGTCCTGGATCTCACTTTATAGATCATGCTGGCCTTGAACTCACAGAGATCTACCTGACTCTGCCTCCCAAGTGCTGGGATTAAAGGCATGCGCCACCACTGCCCAGCAAATACTTTGTTGTTCTTTGCCCTCCTCTGCGGTGGGAAATCATACCATACTTTCTCCTGCCTTGTCCTTCTGCTGTGAGTCTGCTGAGGTGGGATGAATGCCCGTGGGCTCTCTGTGCATACGCACATCCCCTATCACCCATGGACAGCAGCTCCAGGAAGTATATGTTTGATTCCATCTGCAGATGGATAGATTACAAACCTCAGCACCTACTATGTTTTCCTTTTACTCTCTACTGTAGATCAGTTCATCATTTCGTGAACTGTGGTCAGCATGATGAAAGCTACATTTTTCCCCCTCCGGAATATTGATTGTGCTACTAGTTCAGTCTCTCCACTGCCGTGGTCATTCTCAACTACCCACATACAAATTAGAACCAGGTTTTCTCTGCAGGCATTTCCAACTGTGAAATTGTCTAGGTTAAAAGGGGGGGGGAGTCCATCTGGCAGTGGATATGGATGTTAAGGATGAGCAGCTTTATCCCCTTCTCCTGTATCTTTAGTAGTTGATTTACTGCAGTAGAAAAGTTCTTATAACATGCTGTCATGGTTGAGAAAGAAGGTGAAGGCTGAGTCTCTGTCCACAACTCAGAGTACCCAGTGTTGCCCAGTGTGGGACCCAGACAGCAGTGGTCCTGGAGTTCATCATGTGAATTGTCTAGGATTGCACGTCTCCTTTGCCCAGAAAAAAAAACACACATTTAATTTTCCATTAGGTGACTTCTCTAAAAAAAAAAAAAATTAATTGTATTGTTTCCCTTTCTAGCTAGTATGGGGCCCATAAGCACTTTTCTATATTCCTATTTATGTGCATGCTGTATTACCATGTTTACTTACAAGTACATCCCTTTTAAGATACAGTCCATTTTTTTATTAATTTATGCAATATGTATTACATTATTCTTATAGGCTGTGATTCTTACACAGTACTCATGCATGTGTATTACACACCAATTTACCAAAAATAGAGTATGATTTTTAACACTTTGGTCATTTAATGATACAATCATTTAAAGCAAATTCTGTTAACTATAACTTTGGATGAAGAAGCAAATAAAACATTTGAGCCAGGTCACACAGGGAAAGAACTCTGGGCTTAGTGCTTTATGCTGTTGGTTTTCGCCATATTACAGAAATTCTCAAGACTCTTGAGTTATTAATTTTAAAGAATGAGAACTGACCTGTGATTCTGAGGTTTTAGAATATTGTCTGTGTAACTAATTATGTTATTTTGAATGTGAAATATTTAAAAGTATTAAGATGAATGGATTTTGTCATGTCTGTACCTAACCTTCATTTTAATTATAAACTCCTAAGTCATTGCTTTCCCCATCTCTTAGCATTGTCAGGAAGATAAACCTAATGAACTATGTTACAATTACCACAAAAATATACGTAACCATTTTTCATACTGGAAATAGCAACCAAGAATGTTGGATGACTCATAAAGCTCTCAGGGAACGTAGGAAAACTGGTAGGAGACAAAGATGCTCTTGTAGTGGATGCTGGAGGAAGATGATGATGAGAGGGGAGATGAGTGACTGGGAAAGGGGAACAGAAAGCTGGGTGGGTGGATCAGGCAGTACGTGCAGCTGGTTCAATACCCCGTGACGTTTTATGTTCTCTCTGCCTCTGATTCTCAGGTGTCCAAATGGATCAGCCCTGCTGCCGAGCCCTGTATGACTTTGAACCTGAAAATGAAGGGGAACTGGGTTTTAAAGAGGGTGATGTCATCACACTCACTAATCAAATTGATGAGAACTGGTATGAGGGGATGCTTCATGGCCAGTCTGGCTTTTTCCCCATCAACTATGTAGAAATTCTGGTTGCTCTGCCCCATTAGGATCTTATGCTGGCTGGCTCACCTCCTTCTGACCCAGATAGTTAAGTTTAACCACTGCTTTGGTAATGCTGCTTCCAACACATCATGAATGCAGGCCGCAGTGGATGAGTCATCCAGCCCACACATGTCCTGGGTTGACCTGTGTGCTCCTACAGGAGACCTGGTGATAGATCGTATCTTCCAAGGCCAGTGGGCCTGGCACATGCTTTAAAACACCCTGAGACTAGCCAGTGGTCACAGAACTGCTCTTTACACAGTTCTCAGGAGGGTGTGGTTTCTGATAATATATCTGTGAGCCACATCACAGCGAAACTCTCCTCACTGAAGATATTGTCTCTCACCCAGGGGCCATCTCAAGATCTCGAGTTCTCCATGTATAGAGGAGAAAGTCCTCTCTGTTGCACTTTCCCTTCCTAAATATGTGAGTCACAGAAATGTTGGCGAAAACATCCCCCACCAGCAAATTGTCTGCTGGTCTAAACAAGTTGGGCTTTTGATGCCATCAACAGAAGTATTAATTGTCCAAAGCACTTTTGTTCTCCTACATCTATCTATCTATCTATCTATCTATCTATCTATCTATCTATCTATCTATCTACCTACCTACCTACCTACCTACCTACCTACCTACCTACCTAATCTCTATCTATCTATCATCTATCTGTCTACCTACCTACCTAATCTCTATCTATCTATCTATCTATCTATCTATCTATCTATCTATCTATCTATCTATCTATCTAATCTCTATCTATCTACCTAATCTCTATCTACCTACCTACCTACCTACCTAATATCTATCTATCATCTATCTGTCTGTCTGTCTGTCTATCTATCTATCTATCTATCTTTCTATCATCTATCATCTATCTCTTACTTCTGAGACATGCCAGTTTTCTTCCCTCCCTGATGCTAAAGCACTAGGGAGGGTGGTTCCCATTTATTTCTGAGTGAGTTGGTGAGCATTCTGTATATTGTCTGAAGAGAGAAAATTCTCCAGGATGAATTGGGAAGAAATCTGGTCTCCAAGCTCAGATTCCTTGATGTACAGAAGCTGTGTATATACGTGGCCCATTTCTGAAGGATACAGGAAAGGGGAACAGCTGTCTTCCTTTCTCTGTTTATTTACCCAGGAATCAGTCCATTTCCTGAGTCCCTTTGCCGCAAAGATATAGGAGAGAGACATTAGTAAGCATTTCCCACATCTTCATAGAACAAGACATAGTGACCGTCGCTCCCGCCCACTTTTATCTTGTTTGTGTTCCTTGAACATCATTTGTGTATATTCTGCCCTCAATGAGGACCAAATAAAGATGATTTTGTGCTTAGCAGTTTAAGGTATGTGGCTGCATATAAAAACTCCCTCCCACTTTAGTCATTACTTTAACCCTTCAATCACCCTCTTCATTTAGTGTGTACAGTGCTGTGCAAGCTGATCAGTGTTGGGTTGTTTTTGTTTTGTTTTGCTTTTTGGGTTTTTTCCCCTTCAGTCATGGAAGTCCCATTAGGCACCCAGAGTTCTCTTTATCTATCTGTACAGGCTCTTTCAGAGGTTTAATGTGCTGCTTCCGGTGTGCCACTTGCAGTAGTGGATCATGTGGAGTGAAAGGCAAATCTTCCTGCTTAATGTATAAACTCACCATGGAAGCATTGCTGTTTCCAATAAATATTGCTGAAGATGAAACAGAGGGTTCTGCCTCTTCCTTCTTTGTCAGTTCCTTGGTCTGACAGTGGGTGGACTAAGACTCCTTGGATCTCCATTGCCTTCGAATGCAGCCAATCCGGACTTTGTCCCAACCTCATCTCCAACTTGTTGCATTCAGGAGAAGTTCCAGACAAAAGAGGTGAGCTAGTTTAGGCACTGGTAGCAGTAATTCCAGGAAGGAGAAGAACTTGGGGGCGAGGGTAAGTAAGAGAAGAAAGTTACGTGATTTAACAAATGGTGATGTTCACAGGAGAGGAAATAAAATGTGTTAGCCAGACTTTTGGCTTTTTTTGTTTTTAATATTTCTTTATTTTTAATTTCATATATATGTATAGGAAAATATCATTTCTACCTCCTCTTTCCTCCTTCAATTCCTCAAATATCCCCCCAACACACCTTTCAACCAACTTCAAGTCTTTAAATCCAGTTAGTGTTGACTATGTGTGTGTGGGTATGGGGCCGTGCACTGGAGCATGGGAAACCTACCATTGGCCACACCTTCCAAAGAGAAGGATTCTCCTTCTCCAGCAACTATCGACTGCTAATAGCTCCTCAGTAAGAGGTGGGGCCTAGAGATCACTAACCCATCTATGTGGGATTGGGGTTGGCTTGATCTTCTGCAAGTTACCAGAGCTGTAGTGAGTTCATGATGGAGATAATCCTATTATGTATTTCACAGCTCTTCCCCCACGTCCTTTTGCTCACATATTCTCTTTGACTCCGCTTCCATTGATGTTTCCTGATGGTAGGTGTGTTAAATATATGTCACATTTAGGGCTAAGCACATAGTCTCTTATTCTTAGCACGTTGGTCATTTGTGATCTCTGTATTGACTACTGTCAACTACAGCCCAGGTCTATGGGTATAAACATAAATATTTAGAAGACACTCTGACAACATGAACATTGAGCAAAGTAAAATAATAGGTTCTAACTTAGGGCCTGTTACCTCAGCAGCCATGTTTTTTTTTTTTTTTAAACCACAATTAAGAGTACAAAGCATGAAATTCCCTCCTGTAGAAAAGGCCTCAGATCTAATTAGAAAGTGATTAGCTACCCAATGACATTGGTATCACCATTGCACCAGTAGACACATCTCGCCTGTAGATTGGTATTGCATCATTCAGGGTCCAGCACTACATAAGACCATTGATGTCCTTTCTCCTCTGGAAGGCTGAATAGTACCTTCTGGCACTATGAAAACTAGTCAGTAGGGAGGAACTCTGCATGCCAATTTGAGATGGATTTTTCTATGTATTGCAGCAAAAAATGTGTTGTGTCTTCAGCAATAGAGTCTTACCATGAAGATGTGATGAGCAGCCAAGGGCAATGAATAGTCTGAGTTGTTCTAGAGACCTCTTGGGCCTTCCTAACCAATATCTTGTATGGAGCGATCCCATGCCTTGTACTGCTTATTTTATTTGATGACCCACACCTTCTGGAAGTAACAGTGTCCATTCATGCAGGGTCATTCCCCTGTTCCCAGGACCACTTAACCCTTTAACCCTCAATATCCTCCCTCTTTTATTTCACTTGTGTTCTACTATTTTCCCACTATATTCTACTATATCTTAAAAGCTGGCATGTGCTATCGTAGGCTTCGATATGACATATCATGCCCTCTTCCTTTGGGTGAGTCCTCTCTTTCATCCCCCAATTTCTCACATACTTTCATGTTCCTCCTTGGGTAGGCAAGCCTTTCTGCCCCCAGTATTCTACCTCACTACTTTTATTTTACCTATAAAATTTCCCTGTACTTTGCTTCTAAATCTATGACAAAGAGTGTTTAATCTATGCACACGGAATTGCTAAAAATTGTTTTATTTATCGGACTCCACTTGTTTATTCGTTGGGTATGTGTATGTGTGTACATACTCACGTGTGTGCAAGTGTGTGGAGACCAGAGGTCAGTGTTGAGTTTCATCTTAAACTGGTCTCCACTTGATTTTATTTTTTAAGATGGTATATCCCACTGCCCAGAACTCATCAGTTTGGCTAGGCTGTCTGAGAATCAGGCTAGTAGGGAGTCCCAGGGAGCTGCCTGTCTCCTCCTTCCCAGCACTGAGATTAGGGGTGTGTGCCACAATGTCTGCCTCTTTAATGTGGGTGCTTGGAATCTGAACTTAGCTTGAAATATGCAGTTTATACATCTATAGGAAAAGGTGAGCTGGCTGGGGAGCTAGCTCAGTTGGTGGAGGTTTGCCATGTAAACATGAAGACCTGAGTTCTACTTTTAGCACCCAGGTAAGATGACCCATGCTTGTAATCCCAGCACAGGGGAGGTGGAAAGTGAAGATAGACAGATGTTTGGGGCTGACTAGCCAGCCAGCCTCAGGTCCCGGCGAGAGACCTGTTTCAAAAAATAAGGTGGACAGATTTTGAGGAACAACCTCTGAGGTTGCCTCTGGTCTCTATATGCATGTCCACACATGTCCATGAACACATATGTGCAGCCCCCTCCCCCCAAACACAAAGATGATGCCCAAAGAATGACACAAGATTAACCCCTGAGGTGCCATCATACCTACACAGACATGAACACAAACATTTCAGAAAATGACAATTGTAACATATTAACTGATCTAAATATAGGATACAGATAAAACACTGTAATTTAAACTTGATCTATGGCACAGATAAACAAACTTGTTTCAAGTCATACCTGCCGAATAAGAATATAGTAACACCTTTATATGCTCCCATGCAAATGCGTTCTTTTAGGTCTACCAGGAAAAGACAGTGCTCCTACTTTTATTTTTGGAAGTAATTATTTGAACGTTTCTACTTTTAAAATATATTCTTAAAAATATTCCATCACTCTAGAAAACCATAGAGTGGCCAGGTGGTGGTGGCATTTGCCTTTAATCCCAGCACTCGGGAGGCAGAGGCAGGCAGATCTTTGTGAGTTTGAGGTCTGCCTGGTCTACAGAGCGAGATCCAGGACAGGCACCAAAACAGCACAGAGAAACCCTGTCTCGAAAAAAAAAAAAAAAAAGAAAAGAAAAAAGAAAACAATAGAGTGAAAACTAAGATAGATCTTAATAAATACTTTCAAAGCCAGCATTGGGCACACAGTTTTGTACAAGACCCACGGGTTAATTCTTTGGTCAGGAGACAACAGGGATGTAAAAATGTAAGGACCTTCTTAATTTTACAGCATGAAAGTGTGGATCACAGCATGTGTCCAACTAATGCCAAAGAGCTGTAAATTCTTTTTGCAATGAACCTTTGCAAATAATTTCGTGGTGAGTTTAATAATATAAAGATACTATTTACCACACAGAAGAAGATAAACTTAATAATCCAAGTTACAAAAAAAATAATAACTCATGCTTTACACTGGGAGGGGAAATGGCAGCAATACTGTAACAGTGTCTTATATGAGATTTCATATTCACCACAGTTGATCAAAACTTAAAGTGTGGTTTTGCACGCCTTTACTTAACTTCGTGGCATCTTACAGACTCTTGACAATTTTTCAGACACCAAGTTAGCTGAAAATATCTACCAATAGCAAAGAGCCACGAGCAGCACTGCACAGCGACAAAGCCAAATGTCAGGAAGGAGAGTGCATGGCCTCCACACAACAGGAGAGCTGCGTGCACCCCCAGCCATGTTCTCCCAAGCAGGCATTCCTTCAGCTTTAAGAGATGCAGTCATGGGAAAGTGCCTATGGAGTATTTTTGTAGCCCAAAGGGGGAGCTAACAGCAAGCCTCTGCACCAAACAGTAACCTCACTGTGAGTCAGTGTCAACCGATAAGAAAGTAAAACATGTTGTTCCGTTATCTTCCAGTTACATTTTTCTTTGTGCTCACACATCAACTAAACCATTCAGAAGGCTGAGGGAAATGCAGGCATCTTTTGCAGACCTGAGACTCCCACTTGAGTCCCACCCTGGCAGCTGCATCCTTGTGCTCAAGAGAGTTTGAGTCAGTCAGTCATTGTTCTGCCTAGTTTTTATGTCAGCTGGATACAGGCTATAGTCATTTGGGAAGAGGAAAAACATCAATTGAGAAAATGCCTCCGTAAGATTGGCCTGGAAGCCAGCTGGTGGGGCAATTTCTTGATTAGTGATCGATGTGGGAGGGCCCAGGCTATGGTAGGCAGTACCTCCACAACAGGTGGTCTTGGGGTATATAAGAAAGAGGGCGGAGGAAGTTAGTAAACAGCACTCCTTCATGACCTCTGCATCAGTTCCTGCCTCTAGGCTCCTGCCTTGAGCTCCTTCCCTGATTTCCCTGCATGATGAACCATAAGCCATAAGATGAAATAAGATAAGCTATAAGATGAAATGGGCTAGAAGATGAAATATAGCCTTTCCTCCCCAAGTTGATTTTGGTTGTGATGTTTTATCATAGCAACAGAAACCGCAACTGAGATAAACATTGTAGCCCTTTCCCAAGAGACTCCTAGATTCCAGCAAGTTTGGGAAGCACTAGATTATATACAGATATTTTAAATTAGCAGGGTACTATTCACTGGCATTTTCTTATCATTTTACTTTGTCTTCTCAAAACAGTTATGTCTATGGGTTGATTCAGTATGATTTTTACACGTGTATTTTGACCTTCACCCAAAGTGATACCACAAACCTAAGACACACTGGTGACAGACATGTGCTGAGTATCTGCCTATCTGGACTTCCCACCTTGCAGTCATTTGTTGATGCTTTCCTGATCACTCTGTGTCTTGTGATGGAACCAGAGAAAGGAATGGCTGCAGTAGGGCCACACTTCCCATACAGGACTCCTGTCAGAACGCTTGGTTTTCTGATTTGGACCGATGGAGCGCACAATTCATAGTAGTATCCCAAGAGTACATGCTACCAGGGTGCAAACAGAAGTCTTAAGCCTTTCCTAATCTTGCATCCTGATGACAGGGATTCTGATGCTGTCACCTAGAGACCGGCTAGGATCTGCATGTTATAAAAGCATCCTGTTCAATCCCATACTCACATGCCAGTGGTCCACAAGGCTACACTCTAAGTAAACCTGTTCATCCTGGGAAATTGTTTGATGATAGAAGAAAAGTTGTAACACGTTGGCAACCAAGGGGAGAAGAAAGAACCAATTTCATCTGACCCTGTCGTGCAAGTGTCTCCCGTGGGATGGCAGAAAAGCATTGCAGAGTACACAGGTCAGTTCCTGACACCAGAAGTGACAGCCTTGTCTCTTGTAGAAACATCAGAGAGCAGAACTTATTTAGGAACCAGCAAGAGGAGGAGGAAGGTAGCTTGTGAACTTGATGACACCTGGGCAGATTGAAACACTATACCCAGGCACCAAAACTGCAGTATCCTCTGACCACTGCTCCGTCTTCACATCCCTCCCACACCATTTTCGGTTCTTTTTCCTGAGTAGTTTTGTGGGACCTACATTGCCCTCTGGTGGCTAAAATACACATATTAATTAATCCATTAAAAAGCTTGACAAATATCTCCAATAATTGTATGGTTTTGCTGTAGTAGCAGAGTTTAAAATCTCCCTTCTCTTTGGTGTACTGCTCAAAATGTCACTCCTTTCTTTAATTGGTTGTTTCTGGTAGGGCTTAGTGTCCAGCTGATATCTAGTGAAATATGTAATCTTCAGGAAGAAAACCATGTCTCTGCTCTTTTAATAAAGAATCACCATTGTGGGTCAGTTGGTGTAATTATTCAGCCATTCATAGTGACTGCATATTGATTACATTAGAATTATCCTACTCTGAACTGGCTCATTATATGTGTCCTTTGTTTTCTGGATCTCAGATGAAAAGCATTTAACCTTGAACCTTCAAGAAATTCTGCCTTCAGGGACAATCATACAAGTTACATTCAGCGTATGTCTTAGTTACTTTTCTACTTCTGTGACAAAGCAACATGACCAAGGTAACTTCTAGAAGAAAGAGTTTATTGTGATTTATAGTTCCAGAGGCTGAGTCCATGACCATCATGATGGGGACCATGGTGGCAGGCAGGTAGGTATGGTATTGGAGCAGTAGCCGAGAGCTTATGTCTGGATCAGCAAGTAGGAGGCAGAGAGAGCTAGGTGGAAAACAGTGTGGGCTTTTGAAACCTCAACCCCCAGTGATACAGCTCCTCCAAGGTCACACCTCAGATTCCTTTCTGAACAATCCCACCAACTGGGGACCAAGTATTCAAACATTTGAACCTCTGGGAGCCGTTCTCATTCAAACCACCACAGCATAAGCAGTATACTAAGGAGTCCTTTAAAAGCCATTTTACTGAGGTGTAATTTATGTACAATGAGTTTGTGTGCATGTACAGTCAGCCCTTCCTGCGGTCTCCATCTCCAGGACACTTGAAGGGAGCAATGCCTTAAACTACAAAATGTGAGGCATTTTAGGTAAATGGATAAACAATACTGGCACAACCAGGCCTCCATCTGGAGAACTATCCCGTATTGCCCTCTATGGCTCTCAGGCCTTCCTTATGAACTCTGTGCAGCGTGGCTCCAGCATCCTCCCCTTGTCCACAGCAGAGGAGTCCCGCAGAATAGAGGACTGTCTCCAGGTTCTCGAGTGTATGTCACAAGACAGTCCTCCCCAGGGTCACAAGTATTTTCCAGTTCACACTGGTATTTCTCACACCCAGTTCAATGCTTTTGAGACCGGTCCACTGACATTCATTTTCCCTCAGTTGCTGCCAGAATGACCAGACTCTTCCCCAAGCAGTTGCTGTATCCCTCTGCCCTGGCTGTACTAATTAATGCACAGCAAGCACGTTAGCACCCTGGAGGCAGACAAAGGTGCCATCTGCTGGCCAGGGTCTTCAACCAAGGAGAGGTTGGCTTCTCCCAAAGAAGTTGGGGAAGAATTTGCCCCTGCTCTGGGTGGGCTGATTCAGAAGAATCCGACGTTTCGAACTTCTGAGGCTTGACTGCCTAGCCAGCTCCATCATAATTTCCTGTGCTTTGCTGCATGAGAACTCGATTTATTTGACAGCCTTGTCTCTTTGGCAGATTCCGAGGCTCTTAAAGACCTCCCTAGAGACTCCTTGTTTTCACAGCTAATGGTATGCTGATCTGTAGTCATAATTTTCTGTTTTCAGGAGGTTCAAATCCTTAAAGTAGTCAATGCCACAATCTTTATAACTGCCATTGCTCTAAAGAGTCTGAGTCCTGTGCCTGGCTGTTCACCTTCTGCCTGCACCTAACCCTAACCCTATGGGAAAAATTACTAATTATGATGCTTTCCCCCTCCCCACCCCAGTGACCACCATGAGTGCAGTTTTACTTCCTCCTAACTAGGGATGGGGAAATAGCCTGTATCAAAATACCCGTCAGGGCACAGGCTTTTCAGGGTCATTTATAGTTTTTGTAGCCTGATACGCCCAAAGACAGTGCCTGATTCAAGGGCTTTCATATAGGCAGATTATTCTGAGATGGTGACCCCAAAAAGCAGATCATTAGTACAGGGAAGCAGCCAATTCAAAAACACATTATTGAGGTGTTCTGCTTTGCCAACTGGTGCTCAATCCTACTGGAGTCCCTGAGAACTCCTCACATGGAAATGAGAGGGGAGCACCGTCTATTGGTCCCTGTACCTCCACTTCCGAGGATGGATGGGTAGGAGAGCGAGGTAAGCAGCCTTAGGTCAAGGCAAGACATTGCCTGTCTGTATCCATACAGCCCAATGAACCATCCAAGAGGAGTTTGAAGTGATGGCCTTAACACACTCCCCACCATACAACACAGCTTCTCAATCCATTTCTGCCCTTTTCTTCCCAGCCATTGTAATTCTTGCTATATTCAAGAGGTCTTGTTATATTCAAGGGAGGCTTATCTGGTGCAACAGGGGAAAAGCTGTTTACCTTCAGGAGGCATATTCTCACAGCATCTTCTGAGCTCACTCTCCTAGCTTCTCCTGTGCACTCTCTGCATCGACTTTGGGTACTTTGGAAGGACCACAGATGATTCTTGAGTCCGTGGGTTATATTCCTCTTCCGTCCTTGATTAAAGGTGTTTTATCTGCCCATCTGTTTTGTTTCCATTCATTTCATTTTGTCTTATGTTGTGAGGAGGTGGGGAATTACTGTCTTCCACTGCCATATCTGAACCCTGAGTTCCTACTCTGCTTAAAACAGTTCTTTTAAACTATTTTGTTAATCCTTAGAGAATTTCGTACATTGTAGTTTGATTCCCACTCTTACGCTCAAGTGGCAGTAGGCTACTCTGGTGGTTTGAATGAGAATGGCCCCACAGGCATGTATTATTTGACTGTTTGGTCCCCAGTTGGTAGAACTGTGTGGGAAAGATTAGGAGGTGTGGCCTTGTTGGAGAAGGTGTGTCATGGGGCGGGCTTCGAGGTGTCAAAAGCCCAGGTCATTCTCAGTTAGTTTGCTCTCTGCCTCCTGCTTGTGGATCAGAAATAAGTTCTCAGTTCCTGTTCCAGCACATGCTTGCCTGCATGGTGCCATGTTTCCTGCCATGATGATCATGGGCTGACCATCTGGAACTGTAAGCCCCAACAAGCTCTTTCTTCTGTAAGTTCCTTTGGACTTGGTACTTAGTCATAGCTGTGGCAAAGGAACTCAGATGTATGCTGAATGTAGTAGGAGGGGAAAGTTTTGGAGTTTGACAATCAGCCCCTAAATTGTAAGTGGAGTACCAGATACAAAAAGAGTTGCTGTGTTTAAGGTCAAGCTCTTTGACGGCTCGTTTCTCCACATTCCCCCACAGTCTAAGCTCAGCTGGCTTCTGGTTTCTCAGAATGTTTGCCCTTTACAATTTTGTCTTACTATATATTTAGTGTTTGTATCTTGTCCCTCTTATGTTTGGCTGTTGGCCTCTGTCTTAGTTCTGTTGCTGTGAAGCGACATCATGACCAAGGCAACACTTATAAAAGGAAGCATATAGTTGAGGGTTGGCTTACTGTTTCAGAGGATTAGTCTATTATCATCATGATGGGGAGCCTGGCAGCATGCAGGCAGGCATGGTGCTAGAGCAGTATCTGAGACCTTTACATTCTGATCCACAAGCAGAGAGAGCAAGAGTGAGAGCGAGAGCGAGCAAGAGAGGGAGAGGGAGAGAGAGAGAGAGAGAGAGAGGGAGGGAGGGAGGAAGGGAGGGAGAGGACACCTGGGCTTATCATGAGCTTTTGAAACCCTACTGACATACTTCCTCCAACAAGACCACATCTCTTAATCCTTCTAATTATATCAAAAGAGAGCCACTCCCTGGTGACCAAGCATTCAAATATATGAGCCTATGGGGACCATTTGTATTCAAATCGTTACAGGCTCACTTCAAGGATGAGAAGTTTTCTGAAACCTTAGAATTCCAGCTTTAGCACCAATGTTGCCTTTCCAAGCCCCTGGGCTTCCCAGAGCCAGATCTATGTGATATCAGAACTGTGGCATATTTATGGTTCATGAAACTGAGAGTAAAACACAAGCTTTCACTTTATGTAAATGCATGAAGGATTCGAGAGTGGAATCCAGGAATAGTAGGGTAGGAAAAGACTGAAAACTAGCAAGCTATCAGGGGAAGAACATAGCTGAAGCTCAAATCCTGGGAAAGTTATGGGTCTCTCTATTACCAGTGAGAAGCACAGAGTATCAATAACTTCCTTTTATTTGTTGAATGGGGGTTGATATGTCTCTTAAGGCTCACTTTATCAGTTTCCTCTCCATGTATTTCTCTTGCAATTTGGTGATGACATAAGATTGTTTATTTTATATAACATCACCTTGACTGGATTTTGTTCATTGCATCCCCATGGTGTTGTTATGTGTGTTCTTACATTCTGCTTGTTTCTAGTCTTTTGATAGATCTAGAGCAGTGCTTTGAGTTTTTACTAGTGTGGTCTTAACCGGGAGAACACTGAAGCTTTGATAACTTATCTTTCTGTAATTTTGGTAACCATTGGGGTATATTCCTTATGTCCATTAACTTATCAATAATTGCAGAGTAATAGTATTCGGATTTTATCATTCTTTTTTTAATTTTTGTACTATAATACTTCTGTAGGGAAATTTACTTTTATTTGTGACTTGTTTCTCACGGATACAGTTTGTTTAGAAAAGGCAGGGTGAAATCCTTTTTATATGCTTATTTATTTTTAAATACAATATTTCAATTAATTCTTTTAGAATTTCATTCACATATACAGTATGGTTAAAGCATTGCTCTTGGTCTATCATTTTGGTCATAATCATGCCTAACTTCTCCTACATCCATACCTCTCTCTTTGAAACTTTGGGCCCTCTTTTTGTTGTTGTGTTTAATAACCCAACAAATCCAATTTGTGCTGCCCATCTACTCATGGACGAGGGCCATCAACTAGAGTGTTGGTGACCTATGAAGTATCTTACCTGTAAGGAAAATTGATTCTCCCTCCCCCAAGAAGCCTTCAGTCGTCAATAGCTCCTAAGTTAGTAGTGTGGGCTCATGATCTACCCCACCAACCCTGTGATAGAGCATTGCCTGGCTGGATCTTATACAGATCTTGTGCAGGCAATCACAGATAGTTTAAGTTCATGAGTACAGAGGTCCTGTTATGTCTAGAAGACACTGTTTTGCTCTGGTCCTCCCTTACCTATGGCTTTTGCAATCTTTCTGTCCTGTCTTCCATGACGGTCTTAGGGGAAGGGGCTATAATATGTATGTCTCATTTGTGTCTGAGTACTGTCGGGCCTGCAGACAGTAGCTGGATAGCTGGGTAGAGGCGTGTGGAGTGAAGAGACAATGAAGAAGACAGAAAAGAGTCAAGAGGTCTGCCAGTCAATACTGGACAGCCCCAAGTTTATTTCACAGCCAGCTTATATACAGTTTTGAAGAACAGAGGTAAAACAATGCATAGCACAGGCATTCAGCCACTATCTATCCTGCCTTGCATCAAGGAAGAGGCAGTTTCATTTTCTATCTCAATGTACCTCTGGCTGGCATCAGTAGCCTGTGTCTAGTTAGATAGTATGTTCCCTCTTATGGGCTAATCAGGACTTTCTCACAGCCCTTCAAGGAGACTCTGTGGGCTAATCAGAACTTTCTCATAGCCTTGGAGCAAACAAGCTTGAACTCTATTGACTCAGAATAGACTTCAGATTCAAACTGGGAAACTGAGTCAGTTGTGGGCTCCCACAGAATAAATACCCCACAGACATTTGTTCCTACACTTTTACCAGTTGTGAGTTTCTGTGTTAACCACAGTCTACTGCACAAAAATACTTCTCCCATAAGACCTGAGAGTTGCACTAATCTGTGGGTCTGAAGATACAAATTTAGAGGACAGTTTGATACTATATGTCCATTTAGCTAAACAATAGTAGTATGTTCACCTCTGGAGCTTGTGAACTCTCCAGTCATGGGTTCTCGGCCAGATTTACGTGACCGGGAATATGTGTCTACCTGTAGAAAGGGCTTTAAGTCTACTCAGACAGTGGTCACCCCTATAACATTTGTGCTGCTATTGCACGTATATCTTGTCAGGCTGGTTATTACTGTAGCTCACAGTTCACAGCTGGGTAAGGCTGTTGATGACTTCTCCACAGCAACCTACATAGAACCTTCTAGTACTATGAAAGCTATCCAGCAGCAGGGAAACTTCCTGGTCAGTACCAACTTGATTTCTCCATTTCCTGTGACCAAAATGTATGGTGCCTTCAGCAACATGGTCTTTCCGTCAAGTTCTGATGGGTAACCAATAGAAATGACAATAGCCTGTTTTGTTTTGTGGGAGTCTGGGACACATCTAAACAAAACTCAAGGAGAGGTATCCCACACCTAGCATTGAGCTTCTTACTTAGAAACCTATGCATCTTGGAGGAGTACTATCCCCCATGTAGTAGGTTTTATCCCCCATGTAGTAGCTTTTTAAAACACCCCTAATGCTAGTAGCTATCCCTCCCCCAATCCCTCCTTTGTCTTATGCCTTCATCCTGATATTTTTTTTCTGTTTGCCCATCTTCAAAATAGTTATTAATTAACCTTCGCAGTGGTGATCAAAATGCCTTCTAAATGATTATGATGTTTCTCAATGTTTCTTCACAATAGCCCTCATTCTTTTGAGCAAGAGACAGACTCCTAAGGCCATCAACTAGATGCTAGGGGTGTGATTTTATTTTCTAAAGTAAGAGTGCTAAATTATTCAATTATTAGCGGATATATAACTTACCAACTCTGACCATTACTAATTCTATAAAAAAAATATAGATTTTTAGAAATTTTCGAATCTGTTTCACTGCCAGGCTTGATCCACACTTTAATGGGTCATGGTAGATTAGCCTGACGCTGGAAGGAAAAACAGGGCCAAGCATGGGTGAGGCCAAAGGTGGGTCTGAGCAGCAGTGCCTGTGACAGGGAAAAAGACATCCAGAAGGCTCTAACAGTGGACAGCTCAATTATTTGGAGGGGGCAAGGGACATTTATATCCTAGGGAGAATGGATTCCTGTGGTGGTATGTCATTGGCTGGGGCAAGATCATCTAGGATGCTTCATTTGCATACCTGGGGGCCAAGGGTGTGGGTTCTCCGGTTCCTCGTGGCTTTACCCAGCAGGTCCGCATAGAGGATGATCAGGACCACGGGCCTGAGTGCAGGTGTCTGAGATGGTCTGCACTTGGCTGTGCTGGGGGAGGAGGTCTTTTGCTCCACCCCTTGGCGTCTCTATAAAAACCCTGGGGCAGAGACAGTCGGGCCCATTGGAAAAGGTTCCAGGCCCTCTCGAGGCTACCCTTTATTTTCTATCTGTTTATCTCCACAAGATTCTCCGCAATAAATCCTTCTATCTAATATTTCCTGCTGCTCGCACTCAAGAAAACTCTGGGGAACTGTGGGGGTGGTGGGTAAACGCCCCACAGAAGGGGGCCTGAACAGGGACTAAAGAAAAAAGAAAAAAAAGGGGACTAAAGAAAAAAGAAAAAAAAGGGGACTAAAGAAAAAAAGGGGGACTAAAAAAAGGAGGGACTAAAGACAAATGAACAGGGACTAAAGACAAAGTAATAGGGACTAAAGATAAAGGAAAATAATAGTTTTATTACAGAGTTTTTGGCAAAAGTGTGGGTCAGCCCTGCCAGTGGAAAGGCATGCCGGTGTTATGGAAAATATATATTTTATATATATATATATTATTGAGAAGCAGGGGTTTTATCCTCGAGAGAAAAGGAAAGCAGACTGGAAGGATGTCTGATGCTGCAGCGAAATTCTCTTCTGTCAATTTTCTATCTTCCATCCCTTTCTCAATTTCTATCTGTGAAAAATAAGTATAAGGCATAGGGTAGTAATATAGTGTAGGGAAAACTTAGAAGTGTAAGATCATGTAGGAAAAAATAAGTAAGGCAACTAGACAGAAAAAAAACTCTTCAATTTTCTAACTTTGGGGGCTATGAACACAAACTGGAGGAAAAATCTTTCTTTGGGCTTTTTGGGTAGTAAAACTCTTCTTTGAGCTTATGGGGAAGAAAAAGTTTCCTATGGAAGCTTTTGACCTGGGGACAGCTGAAATGCAAAGTCCAAGCGGCAGGAGAAAGTAATTTCTCCCTGAGGCAAAAATGGGGGTGTAAGAAGCCAAAGTTTAAAAGTTGGGAAGTTTTGGGAAAAGTTGGTCTTTCTCTCTTGGGGGAAAAAATCTTTCTCTTAAACTAAAAGCTTTTCTTGGAAAATTTGGGGGGAAATCTCTCTAAAAAGCCTTCATCTTTCTCAAAAGCTCTTAAACTTAAAAACTAAAGCCTTTAACTTTCTCAAAAGGGCAAAAATTAGAATCACCTGAAGATATTAGTATGGGGACTACCTGTGATTAGCTCAAAGGGAAAACAACAAACCTCTTAAGACAGCAAAACCTCTAAGTTCTCTTTCAAGCTTTAAAAATCCTCCCTGCAATGCAGGAGGCAGGGACAAGTTCCTAAAAACCTCTTCTAAGCTCTGTCTCTTCAAGCTAGTAAAAGACAGTGGGTCAGAGTACCCTGAGGGAAACGCTTGGGAGAGTGTGGGTAAAGAGCTACAGAGAGCCCAAAAGGGCAGGAAACTTTACCTGAGAAAAGCAAAAAAGCCAAGCTTTTCAGTTACAGCAGAGCTGAGGCATCAAGGGTTTTGTTTCTGAGTGAGCGTTTCAGAATGAAAAGGTGCTCCTAATCGTCCTAATGCAAAGATCCCCTGAAGCATTGTATCCTCGCTTCTGACCAAAAACCCAGAGGTGACTGGCCAGCATCTCTGAGTTGGAGTGCATTTCTGGGATATTAGGGTTCCTGCAGTTGCAAACTTCCTGGAGCACAGAGCTGAGGCAGGAAGGTGCAGGACCCAGGGGAAGATTGCTAAAGAACAACCAAAGCTAAAGCCGGTGGGAACGGAACAGTTGTCCACTTTCCTACAAGTCCTGGGTTGATAGGTCCACAGCTGCAAAAAGAAATCTGAAAAAAGCTTTCCTATCGGAGTAAGGACCTTTCTGGGAAAACAGTAAAGCTGAACTGTGTCTGAAACAGTTGTGCTGCTGAGTCAGAACACTGTCTGGGGAAAGAGCCTAGCCAGGGCAGAACAGAACTATCCAGGAGTAAAGCTTTCTTTTCTGTCAGAGAAAGCATCTCTTTGTTTCAACTGACTTCCTGAGATGAGGGAGTGTAGCCCTAAGGGGTGATTGCCTCTGGTATAAGCTCTGTCCTTGAGCACCCAGACAAACACAACCCACTGGGGGACTGGGCCAGGTGAAGGCCTAATGAAACAAAACACCTGTCTTAATGGGAGTTTAGAAATGGCAAAAAACCTCCCTTGTTAGATTTTCAGTCTGTACGCAAACCACACAGACCCCGAAAACAAACGGACAAAAAGTCCCTACCTTCAGTAGCAGGGAAAGCCACCACTGTAGTGTCAGAAACTGTTTCTGGGGTAGAGGGGATAAACTGAGACCAAACTGGGAACTGTCTGGGAGAAAGACTCTGAAGAAAGAGATGGGACATAATCCTCCCCAGAAAATACATGACCTGAAAAAGCTGCTAGAATTTGAGGCAGATTCGGGGGGAGAAAAAAAAGCCCCTACCTCCAAAGGCAGCTAGCAGAGGAACAGAGCCGCAGACAGATACCTGAAGCTCTGCATCTGGGGAAGGACGGAACAAGCAAAATAAGATAGATCAGTGGGAGAAAAATCTCTGAAGGAGCTATGGAAAAGCTGTTGTAAATGCTTTTGTTTTTCACTGACTGGCTAAGACAAACACAAGCCCTGAGGAAAGTTGCTATCAGAAATTGCCCACCTCAATGCCCGCTAACGAGGCAGGTGCAGTTCTGATTTGGGGCCCAGTGTCAAATGAAGGAGAGACACCTGTTGAAGCCAGCTGAGGAGAGAATAGAAATCTTCCTATGTGCCATAGCTGAAAATGTAAAATGCTTGTTCAAATCTCCCGTTGCAAAAGCAAAAAACTTTGTTCAAACCTCCCGGGCAAGAATTTGTAAGCAAGTCTGGTAAAAGAGAACCAGTTGACTCTCAGACCTAAAAAGAACTATGGGAAATGACTGATATAAGGGAAATGATATTATTGACTGATATAAGGGAAATGCATTCTGGGAAAGGTAGTTTTTCCGCTAAAGATGGCGACATTGCCCTGAAACACTTGTCAGCTCGAAAATACATTCATGGTAAACTTAAAATACAGCTTTTAAAAGAATAAGGAGGAAAACCATCTAAGAGTTTAAGTGTCAGTTCCAATTAAAAATTGTAAGGATACAGAACTAGGTGCTTCATGGTTTGGGGCTCCGTTGGTAAAATGCCTTATTTACCCTAATAGCTGTGCAAATTTTATGGTATTTGGATGACAAAAAGCTACCTTTTAGAGCAAACAAGCCACTTTAAAATCCTTAAGAAAGCAAGAGAGAGCAGTTTATACACTGAAAGTTGTCTAAGATATGAAGAAACTTATGTTGAAATTAAAAAAATTATTTACCTCTTGAACAAACAGCCTGCAATGAGTGATTCCTTTGCAAATCTAATTAAGGGGATAAGAAACAGGCATTCAAAAAGAAATGACTACTTTATAGATGGGAAACAAACTTCAGAAAATCTAGCTGTCTTACAAAAGAGTTGCTTCACCTGAAAGTTCCTTATAAAAAATCAATGCTAAATATTACAGCTGCTAATAACATCAGGAGTTAAAGCTAATGAAGTGAAAATACTAAATACAGTTCGGAGCTGTGCCACTCCTGGCTTTACTAGCTCCTTTAGAAAAATACTTTATATCACCTAATAGCTGTGCAGTGTTTGGTGAAGAGTTTTACAGCAGCTAAATACGGTAATTTCACCCTCAGTGTGAAGTGAAGTTTTCGGTAGAACAAACCAAAAGTACTGCTGTAATAGAAATGTTTGTCTGAATTGAAGCACTTAGGGGAACTATTATGAATTTGGGTGAAGGAACAGCCTCTAGTTAAAAACGGTCTACCGCTGACAGTGCATCTCTGCCGGTCCGGAACGGCTGAGAGAACTGGCAACTTTGGAGTGTGGTGTCATCCTGGGAAGGTTACAGTCCCCTAGCAACAACTATCACAATTCTATAACAACAACACTCACTAAATCCCAGTGCTTTATAACAAAGCTGACTATAACTCTAAACTTTAGAAATGATGTACGTACTTCCTGTCTAGTTAAGAAAATCTAATAGAGATAGTGATAATAATTAAGAGTAAGAAATAGAAAAAGATAAATAAGATATGTGAGTTTGTAAAAATTCTCTTGTTAGATCTCTGTGTTAAGAAATCTTTAGGTGTTTGCTAAGTTAAATATATGCTAATGGTAGCCCTATATAAGTTTGTAATATAGATCTATAGAGTTCCTTTAAGAATATAAGCTTGCAAGAAGTATCTAATGTAGTCTTAAGACATGTAATAATAAGCTTGTAATAAGTAAAGATGCTAGTTGTAAA
Organism: Peromyscus californicus insignis; assembly: GCF_007827085.1. NCBI lineage: Eukaryota > Metazoa > Chordata > Mammalia > Rodentia > Cricetidae > Peromyscus > Peromyscus californicus. The sequence continues at coordinate 65,855,500 of NW_026294573.1, read as the reverse complement.
TGTAAGTTTAAATAAGTACATAAGAAGTAATAAGAAATATATTTGCTAAAGTAGTTCTATAGTTTCCTTAAGGAGTATAAATAAGTAGATGTTAATACGTTATATGTGAGTTTGTAAAATGTAAATGTTGAATGTGAGTCTAAATGCTTGGCAAGGCAAAAAATGTTATATGTGAGTTTAAAAAGTGTAAATGTTAAGTGTGAATCTATGCTTAATGTATATGGTGAAAAAACCTGAGATACAGAAGTTAGTGTCCTAGCAGACTGCAAAGCAGGCAGTCTGAGCAGTTTTCAAAAGTTCCAGAAGCCGTTAAGAAGTTAAGAATGGCAGATGCCAGAACCAGCACAAGGCATCCGCAGCTGAGATCCATGGAAAATCGACGCAACACAGAAAAACCTGAGCTAACATCAAAAATGGTGCGGTTTAGAATACTACTGTACCTAAAAAGGTCGGTCTGTGAGAACAAAAGTTGCAGAGACGCTTGTTTGAACTAAAATTGTTAACTGCAAAAAGTTTTGGTTGAAAAACGTCTCTTCATATTTGGAAGTGAAAGCCTGATACTGGAATTTATTTCTTGTTTGAGCTTTTTGAACTTAAAATGAGATAAAATTACAAAAAGATTTTGGTTATGGATTTCTCATATTTGGAAGGCTAGTACCAGAATTTATCATTTGAATTTTAAGACTTAAGAAATGAAATAAACAATAGAGATTTCATTGCAATGGGACAATTTTGAGTTTATTCATAGTAATGACCTAGGAACTGTTTGCTGGAATTGGGTTAAAAATGGAACTGTTTAAATGAAGAAATTTATTTCTACCTAGAATCAAGATGCAGTTTTGTGTGCATATATGCTTTATTAACTGGTGATTCATGAATTGTTTTGTGGAACTGTTTATGTAAAAATGGAATTACTTATGGAACTGGTTTTGTGTTACAAATGGAACCGTTTAAACAGAAGTTTGGGTTTTATAACTAGGCTTGAGATTTTGCTTAAAAAATTATAAAAGGGAGAGTTAATATTCCTTAGTCTAATTTCAAATGTTGTTTGAGTGGATTAATGTCATGTTTTGTTAGTAAGAAATGCAAATGGGGTATATTAAGAGGCTACTTTTAAAGTGTAAAGAGTTTTATTAAGAAACTGCTTTTGAATGTTTTGCTAAGTTTTCAAAGTGGTTAATGGTTAGATTGAGAAGATTGCTTTTCAATATGGGTTTGTAGGAATTGTATGAGTTTGGGTTCTTCTAACTGGGTTTGAGATTTTGTTTAAAAAATTATAAAGAAAAGGAGTTATGAGGTTGAATTGTTTGCAGAAATTATGTTTACCCTATTGATATTGATGCGCCCTGGTTTTGTGGAGTTAAGGAAATATTTGTTTGTGAATACATTGAAGTTTTTCCTATGTTCTGTTAGCAAGAAAATTCAAATGATTGAGTTAAAGTTGTAAGACGGAGAAAATTGTTAACTATATATAGCACCATATATGCTAATTCAAATGGTTCTGTTAAGAGTTTGCTTTGAGTTGTAAGATTGAGAGAATTGTGGCTATGTATAGCAATATTTATGTTAACCTGTTAATGGTAATGATGAAGCTAAGGGATTCTTTTTAGTCGCCTTAAGAGTTTTTGGTTCAGAAAGGGCTTGAGGCAGCTAAGACTGTTGTAGTCACCTTGGACCTAATTCAAAAGAGAAATGCCATCTTTATCATCCTCTACTCCCATATTGGGAGGTGTAACAGCTATGGAGATTGCTGTAAGCCATTAATAGTTATTTTTTTATATATTAAGAAAGGGGGACCTGTGGGAGCCCTTCTCGGGTTCCTAGTGGCTTTACCCAGCAGGTCCGCATAGAGGATGATCAGGACCACGGGCCTGAGTGCAGGTGTCTGGGATGGTCTGCACTTGGCTGTGCTGGGGGAGGAGGTCTTTTGCTCCACCCCTTGGCGTCTCTATAAAAACCCTGGGGCAGAGATAGTCGGGGCCCGTTGGAAAAGGTTCCAGGCCCTCTCGAGGCTATCCTTTATTTTCTATCTGTTTATCTCTGCAAGATTCTCCGCAATAAATCCTTCTATCTAATATTTCCTGCTGCTCACACTCAAGAAAACTCTGGGGAACTGTGGGGGTGGTGGGTAAACGCCCCACACAAGGGGAGGAACCCTATAAGGTTGTAAGAAGTTCAGCTGGGAATGTTTTGGGGGCCAGAAAAGCAGCAACCAGTTCCTCCTTGAAAACTTGTGTTGCTCCCCGCGTTGGTGCTCTGGGGAAGCCTCACTGCTGGGATCTGCCTGGGCAAGGTGGAGGAGCAGCCAAAACCCCTGCTGCTCTCAGGATGAGCAAACCTGAGTTTTTAGGCATGCTTTGACCCCTTCTTAGCATCAGGCCAGCCCCTCACTTGACAATATGTTCGTGTTTAAGTTGTTTTATGGTGTCTCCCCTTCCCCCATTACCTTTGGAGGTCTTTGGGGACTTCTCACAGATCCAGCCTCTTACTCTCCAGAGGCTCTGAGGCTGAGTTCTGACTAAAGGCCTGTGGGTGTATTGATCCCATGAGCTATGCTAGTGAACAGCAAAAGCAAGCTGTGCTTTCAAACATAAAGTGAAGTCACTGGGCCAGATGCTTCGGATTTCAGGCATGGATTTGTGGGAACAAGCTGTTTCTCACATGGGTAGACACATGTAATGGGCCTCAGGGGGACTCAGGGCAAGAATTTATTTATTTAACGATGGTTAAACATTCACTCAGGCAGTGTCGGATGCCAGTTAGTGGGAAGGCATATAGCATAAGCCAAAAAGGCCCTATCCTCCAGTCTGTGTGCTTTCTGCATAGGTGAGCTATGCAGGAGCCTCCGCTTTAGTCTCAGTGTGTTTGACCTGATTTCAGCTAGTTGTTAATCACAGTGTTCAGCTTCACTGTGCTCTGTTTTCCTGATGGAATTATTTTCACTGTGGAGCTCTTCCAGGTCTGGCGTGCCCTGTTCTGCTCTCAAGTTCTCCTTCCCTGGATATTTTGAGAGATTATCAAGCCTTTTCTTTCAAGATGGCTTAACATAGCCACCTTTTCTCTAACATAGTCCAATCTGTGGTGTAGGTCAACTAAACAGCACAGGAATTGTCATTTGGGAGATGTCTAGGCCTTGCGTTCAGCACGGGCCACTGCCCACACATCTAAAAAGATCATTAACTGCCAAAGCTGAGTCACTTTTCTTGAAAGGTGCGGTGAATCTTCAGAAAGAACATCTGATTTGCAGAGCTAGCTGCCTGCTAGGTGAGAATGACAGAGGACAAATGCACTTTAGGACTGTCCTCAGAGGAGATGATGAATATGGAATAAGCAATCCAAATGATGATTGGTCCCTGGAATTGTATAGCACTGAATTATTGCCAGCTAATGTAAAAGCAATAGAGAGTTTAAGTGCCAAGGTCGTGTTTCAAAGTCCCTCTAGCTAACACAATCATGAGAAAGCATGCTATGCTCCTACATTTTCACTGGAGAGGTGGTCTATGAACATTTACCTGCGAAAAAACACTGGAACATGTAACTTTCCCCTTTAGTCATGTAGAAAAGTGAGACTATTTGAAATAAAAATGATACAATTTGGCTACCATATGTAGAAAGGGATGATTTGCTGGGTATTAAGGGGAGGGTGATGGTGGACAGAGGACGAGAATTCCACCCGTAAAGGTGTCCAGTGCTCTCTGGGATGCGTGCACTGATGCCAACTCCCCAGGCCTAAAGGCTCCCAGTCTTTCCTAAAGAATGAGGGGGCTCTGTGGTAACTCTGTGGTGACAGCTGGGGTGTCCTTCAGATATTTTGACACTGTGGTAGAACCTCACATAACCCGCTAGAAGTCAAGTGCTCCAATATTGACTGGAATTAAATTTCCATTAGAAATTTGGGTTTCTGTTCCTGTCGAAGGAGCTGTGATTTTGAATTGGTTTGCAAGGTTGGTGTCTACATTCCCCAGAGAATGCAGAGCCCCCTCAGGGACCTCACCTGACTTCCTCTTGTGTCTGCCATTATCCTTTCTGCTAATTCTTTCTCTTCAATATGCAAATAAGATTATATTTCACAAATTTTGAAAAACACCCACCTCTGGGTTCCATGCATTCCCTAGTTGTCTGTCAGTCTTTCTCCTGCCTTTCGTAGGCATCATCATGACAGAAAAGTTAAGTCACATACATTTCATCCACTTGGCTGAACTCTGACCTCTGCACCCAGTGTGAGTACTGGGCGGTCATAGAGTGACAATGGCAGAAGTCACCACAGTGTCCTTTTCTTGCTGTTTGTCTACCTCAGCTGGTATGAGAAGCCAGTTTTTTGTTTGTTTGATTTGGTTGTTGCTTTTTGTTTTTTTTCCTTCTGTAAGCTTCATTTTGCCACTGTAGACAATTCTCTCCCCTTGCTGCTTCCTCTCTGTGGCTTTTCTCCCTGTCTGTGAGGGATGGCCATCAGAAGGTTCTTCTCTGGCCCTCTTATCCTTTCTACACATATGCTTCCTACAAATGCCTTTCTTGCTTTCAATTCCCTGGTATGTGTGAGTATATTTAAACTGTCTTAGGTCAGTCTGAGCTCCAGATAGACAACCAGCTGTCTGATGGATGTCACATCTTGGCACCACGTACCCAGGGAACCCAACCGAATACATAATTTCCATTCCATCCTTGATTTAGTTCTCTTAAAATCTGCATATCAAGAAATGGCCCATCAACTTACCTCATTACTGAACCCCCAATTAGAGATTCATTTCTGATGTCTCACTTCATTTTGTATACTAGCTTCCCTTGTGAGTGAGCAATGCCTGTGTATTTTGCTTTCTAATTTTCTAAAAATGGATATGTAAATATGTCCACCCCATTTTGTTCCTAGTAGTTAAGAGGGCAGACCCAAATTTCTGCCTTTTCCCCTATATTTATTTACACCTGAAAATAACCTGATTATTTTAATCTCTTTCAAACTATTCTCTGTTTAATTGAAACTGAACTTTTCTGAAATGCAGTGTGTGTGTGTGTGTGTGTGTGTGTGTGTGTGTGTGTGTGTGTGTGTTGTAGTTTTCCTAAGAACTGTCCACTGGCTCCTCAGGCCATCTGTCCTAGTTTTGCTTCTCTGTTATGACAAAACGCTCATCAAAAGCAACTTTGGAGGAAAGAGTTTATTTCATCTTACACTTCTAGCTAAAAGTCCATCACTGAAAGAAGTCAGGGCAGGAGCTCAAGGCAGGACTTTGTAGTCAGGGACTGAAGCAGAGACCACAAAGAATGCTACTTACTGGCTTGCTCCCTCTGGCTGCTCAGCTACCTTTCTCATATAGCCCTGACCCTTCTGTCCAGGGATGGGACCTTCCCCATCCATGAGCAATCAAAAAAATGTCCCACAGACGTACCCACAGGCCATTCTGATAAAGGCAATTCCTCAGTGGTGATTCACTTTCCAAGACAGTCTAGGTTGTGCCAAGCTGACAGGAACTAACTAGTACACAACAGAATGTGAATGTGTCAGTGTACGCACACACACAAACACACACATGCACATGCGTATGCATGCAATGATTGGCTATAAATAACAGAATATCTAATCAAGAGTGATGTAGACCATGAGGTTTGTATTTTCTTCCAAAACAAGAAATCCAGAGATAGCTGGACTTGGGTGATTCAACAACCCTGCAATGTCACCCAGGGCTTTCATCCCCATTCACAGTCACCAGATGACTATCAAGGCAACATCTTCACACAAGTTAGATGAGCAGGTTGAAAGTGCTGCTCTCTTCACGGGTGTCTCCTTTGTGTCTGCATCCTGGAAGAAACTGTATCCCAGCCTTCCCTTTGGCAAATCCCTTTCCATATAAATCACTGGTCAGGACTGGGACACATGACCATTTCTAACCACAAAGTCCTTTGGAAAATGAGTATCTGGTACTTTCATCCACTGAGAAGGAGGGGAATCATCAAGAGAAAACAGTTTGAAGATTGGTGGATGGAGACAACCACAAATAATCACCCCAACTTTCAATTATGGCCATGTTCTCTTTCTCCTCCACACCTGTTCATCTTTGGCTTCATCTCTTGGAATGTATCTCCCATGTGCACATTGTTCCCTTCATTGGGCCATCTTGTCTTCCAGGTTACATCATTTATCCTGTTCTACATGTTTCTACTTTTTCTCTTCCCCCATCCTAAGCCCTTGGAAACAGACTGGATATCCACTGCTATTAGAGCCATGGCCAAGGTTCTTTGGAGGAATTGTGTGATCGGGAATGTTGGCTTGGCACAAATTAGAGTCACCTGAGCTGGGAACCATACCTGAAGAGCTATTCTGATTGCCATAATTGATGTAGGAAGACCCACCCTGAGTGTGGGCAACACTGGTAGCATCCCAGCCCAGATCCAAAGGCCGTGGTAGAAAGAAGACGACTCACCCTTTGCTCTGGACCTTCCTTCCTGGCACATGACTTGACTTCCCCTGCTGCTGCCATGGCTTCCTTTTCTGACAGCAGAAGCAGTGTTTCCAGGCTTCCATTGTTGACAAGGATGAGCAGCTCTCCAGGAACTTTCTAGATCGTTGGTGCCAGATTGGAATGCTGAGGCACACAACCTCCTGGACTCAGCAACTCCCTCGGGGTGTTGCCTGTGAGAGACAGACATTGTGTGACTACTCAATTAGTGAGGCACCAGCCTCAGAGACAGTGACTATGGGGTTCTCAGCCTCTCAGGTAGGATTCAGCTGCTGCCATTTTAAAGTAAGTTGATTTAGTAAATTCTTTATGTATCCTTATCCTATGTATCAGTTTTGTTCCTCCAGAGAACCCCAATTACAAATAGAAATACTTTATAGCAATTTCATTAGTCGTTTAAAGAAAAGATGGTTTCTTTGTGGTCCATCATTGTCCTTCCCTGGCTTTGTTAGGTACCTTGGCCAGCAGAGGGCACTGCGGTCTTTGGCTGAGCGTCCTTCAGAGAGAGTTTGATGTCCGTAGCATTAAAGTTACCTTTACTTTTTGTTTTCCATGAAATAAGTGGTTCTGAGTTTCTTAACCAGCCATCTGAAATCATATACTGTTTATTTGAATCTATATTTTTTTCCGGGTTAGTGGCGGCCATACAGAGTGAAGACACAGCCTGCATGAGCCTTCTGGAATTTACTGCTAAATGACAGACACCAAATTCCTCCCCTTAGGCAGAATGGTACAGCCACTGAGTTCCCGAGAGCAGCTCAAGTGGTCTAAGGAGGATAAGGTGTCATAGTGAAAATGTCCTACCTCATGACATGCTCCAAAGCCTGCTCCATCTCCTCATTCTGTGAGATATTACAGGATAGGTTGGTTGGGTTAATCAGGGATTCTGTGGGGGTAGATGTGTTAGGCCAATAGGTCTGAGTTAGGAAATAAAGATAATGGATCCATTCTTTGATTAATATTTGCCAACCTAGTATGTGCCTGGCATTGTTCTAGGAGCCGAGACTAACAATTAAACAGAACACATTCAATTCTTGCCTTCATGGGATATATAATCTAGATTGTGAGACATGCAAATCAACAAATGTATAACCAATAACCATATAATACCAGGAAAAAGCATCTTCTAGGAAAACAAACTAAGGCATAGTAAAATTTGTTGTTTGGGGTTCATACTGTATCCCATAAATGGTGGAACAGTCTAGACTTGGCAACTACAAAGAGACCCTAACATGGGAGAGTGCCAGCATACTCAAAGGGCTGTAATGAGGCATCGGGAGCCAAAGCAGGGAGTGAGGCATGGGCTAATAGGTCTGGCAAGCATTGGGGTTTTTGCCTCAGAGTGAGGGAATCCTTTGAGCAGGGGGGTGACTATATTTAATTTACTTTTCAAAAACTAACTGCCTAGAGGGGTGGGGTAAGCAGTGTAAGCCCATGCCATCTAGGAGGCTATTTCTGAATCCCCGTGAGTGGTATCACTGGGGAGATCACAATGGCAGCTGGAGGTGGCACACAGTCTCTAGTTGGGGGGTTTTGAAGGACAGTTGATATGATTTGTGATGGATGGCTCTTCTAAGGATGTGAGAGAAAGAGGGCTGTAAATCCAGAGTCCCGTTTCTTTCTCATTACCCTCCTCTTCATCCTCTCTCTTTCTGTTCCTCCTCTTCCTCTTCTTCCTCCGTTCTGTCTGTTGTCTTCTGAGATAATTCTTATAGTGCAGGCTGACCAGGAACTCACTATGTAACTTAGGTGGGCGGCTTTGAACTTCTCATCCCTATTTCCATCTCTCTGGTGCTGGAATCACAGGTGTGTGCCACCAGAGTGGGTTGTTTTTTTCTATTTTGAGGGTGTAATCTAAGCAGAGGCTCAACCTTAACCCCCCTTTTGTACCCCAATGCCAATGAGCACAAAACAGCTCTTGTCAACACCAGGATCTCTGATTTTAAATACCACAATGAGGGCTTCTTACACCATCCTGTGACTGACAGCACTGTGAGGTTTGGGTGATCTACAAGGCCCTATGCAAACACCGGGGGGAGGGACCTGCTGGCTTCACCCCTGTTTCAACAAGAATGGCAGTTTTATTAAGTCAGCAGAAGCAAGCCTCTTTAAAATATCTGTTTGTATAACCTAAGGAAAAAACCACACTCTCTCTCCTCTGAAAAATGCAACAAACCCCCAGGGTGGCATTTGTCACTTAAGACAAGTTAACAACACCCCATCTCTGATCATGGCCTTGCTGATTGTCCCATAGCTGTAATTCCAAAAGTGGCCACCAAGCGGCGCCCACACATCTGAATCTGAGGTGAGGCTTCCTCAGGCTCAGCACTGAAAAAAAAAAAAATGGGAGCCCAAGGCAACATCCGATGGCTTCTTGCTATTTGCATACAGGAACCTTTTGTGATAGTTATACCTCACAGCTCAGGAAGGATATTTGCAGAGGGATTCATCATGCAAGAGCCCGTTTTTCTACTGCGTCACCTCTGCTGCTCGGCGCTTCCCTGCTTTGGGCCCCTCCTCCTCTTGACTCCATTTCTACAAGGTCTTTCTCACCACAGGCTTGCCTTTTCCACTCTTTCCCAGTCCTTTTCTTCCACCGCCACTCTCAGTGATCTTTATAAATCATGGCTTTTATCACTCTCCCCCTCAAATGTATTCTCCCCTTCGTTTATACAGTAACGCCTGCACTTCCGAGTCCTTGGGAACCTCTGCCCAGCTTGCTTTGCATTGCTGTCTCCCGCCCCTCGGCCCCACCTTCCGGCCTGTGTTAAGACCTTGGATATGGGTGGGTTGCTTTAGCAAGGGTGCAGCTTTGCCTTGCTCTGTGCTGCCCATTTGCCTGGCGTGTTCTTCCCTTTCCGTCTGAGCTCAGAGCACATGCCTCTAAAAGCATACATACATGCTAGTCCTTCGAGTGCTGCCATAGTGCCCGTTCAGTTCAAGCCCCCTGTGTCTCTACATGGCACGGACTCCAGTGTCCAGGGTGCTATTTGTTAGGAGACTATGTGTTGGTGAATCTTGTAAGCCTTTTCCATTTATAATAATATGCACACATTATAAGCAAACTAATACGCATAAATTATGCATATAATAATATGCGTATCTGCTTAAGGGCTCATTTTTTTACTTGTATCCTATAACTTTGGCTGTGCGGGCACTCGCGTGCTGCCAGGGAGAAGCTGTGAGGTTCTGTGAGAGTTCCTGTAAGAGTTCCGAGCAGAAACAACTGGATGAGGTTTTGAGGAATGCTCCACTCTACAAACCCTGGGCTGGGCTGCAATTTTCCCCAGATGGTAAACCAAATCACCCATCTCCCATCAAGGGCATATCTGACTTCCTGGCATTAACTGTGGGTTTCACATGTTTTGGATAGCAAGAAGGAACATAATTAAATTACCAGTGTGCTATAAAGTTTTACTTACATATGTGCTAAATAAATAGCTCACTTATTGTCTTCCCTTCCTTGTCTCCCTTGTGCGATTTAAAATAGTTTACTACTTCCGGTATAAAAACGGAGAGCATGGGGAACATTTTGCTCTTGCTCTGAGAGGTTTCGAGAGTGACTGGAGTTTCTGTCCACAGTTGTAGCGAGGAACATCACAACCATAGGGAATTGTGTGGATCCTGCTTTCTGCTCACTCCTGATCAGGATTCAGAGGGATGGCATGTCTGCAGACATCTGAGTGGCTCTGTATCTGCAGGAGAAAGCGGCTAACCCTAAGGGCTACCAGGGATCGTTGGGGGTCAGGAAATACTCTTGTCACAAGAGAATGACAGGGTAAGAAAATGGAGAGTGTGAGATGGGAGATAGATTTTACAAATCTCCAAGGAGGAAACACACACATTCCAATTCCTGGATTACAGCAAAAACAGTGTCAGGAGACCCAGAATAATGCCTGCCTGGAACACTCCTGATAGGCAGAAGCACCCTGCTGGGAACCAGGCTGAGGGGCAGGATGGGGGGGGGGTAATTCTTAACATAAAACTAGGTGGCACCATTCAGGTGTTTTCCAAACAAACCCCAGGGAACATGGACCTTAATTCTTCAAGATAGGGAACAAAAGATGAGTAGGGACGTACTCCTGTCTTGGAGCCCCGTAAGGAGTATCACACACTACCACGAAAGAAAGTCTTTCCGTGCACTCCAGCGTGGGAACAGTGGAAGAGTCTGCAGCAGGTCTCAAAGGAGCCTCCCAGTGGGCAAGCAAAGCAACACCTTAAAGATACCCAAGGCACCTAGGTGGACCACTTTGTGAAAATTCAAGTCCTCACACTGGGGGTGAAGAGAGCTGGGCCAGCTGGGGTTCTACTTGTTTTATTGAGTGTCCAAGAAAAGCTGAAGTTGGGCTTCCTCTTTAAGGGTTATGGAAGCACAGGAAATGCAGGAAAACAGAACAGGAGAAGCCTCTTTCAGGCCGCTCTCCCAGGCTGGTGTGTGCTGCATTGGGGGAGGGTGGCAGAAGTGTCACCTTAGCATCATTACCAGGCCACGCTGTGCTTTGCTGTGTATGTACCTGCCTCTCTGGCCATGCTGCGAACTGTATGGAGAGGGAAGAACATACGACTCTTTTTTGTTTTTCTGTACACCTCAAATTCACCTCCCGTGTCTCACAGTTTCTACGTTCTCAGGCTCTGGAAATAGGTGTGCCTTGAAGAGTGTGAAGAGCTGAGCATCCCCTTGTGTGCAGGCATGCTTGTCCACTTCCATATAGATGAAGTTACCTCTGTTCTGGTGGTGGTTGTTCTTGTTTTGCTTTGTTTTATTGTAAGCTCTTCAGTGCCACCCCCTTCCCATATCACCATCAATGAACTAGTTCTGAGAGGCAATAAATTTCAGACAGGCACAAGTACAGAAAACATCCATTCAGAAACACGGCACCTTGGAGTTGGTTCACACGGTCAGCTTTAGAGTTCATTCATGTAGATGAGAACTAAAGAAAGAGAATTTCAGTGACATCTTGATAATGAACAGCAAATGATGTTTCTCCTGGGTATCTTGGAGATAATTTGTGCTTACTGGTAAGATGTGGAGAACTTCTGCATAGACCTCTGACTGCAAAAATCAACAGAAAAAAAAAAACACTTTCATTTCTAGGATAATTAGCAATTAGTTGACAACCTCTTCTGATTCCCTAATGATGAGAACACATCACCGTGCTGCAGCTGCTTTAGCATGTGTTAGGGTGGGATTGTTTTGGTCCACGGCTGTTTCTCAGCACTTTACAATTGCCCCAGTATGCTAAGCTGCTTTAAAAATAACTGGATTTAAATGCTTTAGTTTTGGTCATTAAGGTTTCTATAAGGTCTGCAAGTCTTCAACATCCAAGCTTCTTTAAGACACTGTAGACCTTGAATCAGCAGAGAGAAGTTTCTAGGTGTTCACATGACTACACACTGTAGACTCCATCTCGGCACAACCTTGGAAGAACAGAACAGGGCCAGAAAATTAGTACAGGGCCTGTGCTATGCTGTATTGGCATCAAGTGTGGCCAGCTCTAGCCTCAGGTCCAGATCCTCACAAGTGGAGACTTTCTGGGGTTGTCTTCCTAGGGGCACCCTGAATCTTGGGCATAGAAAGCTTATCCTTAAGGAGAGGAGAGGGTCCAAGACGAGTATTTTGAGAAGACAGGCCCCAAATGAAATGGAGGAAGCTTCTGGGCACAAGGTCCTTGTTCATGTGAAGAAGCCTAGTGAGTCAGGCTGCAACCCAGGAACCCCCCAGGGCTGCCAGAACAGCAGCGGCTAATGGAGGCAAAACAGAGAGGAAGCCTATAATCAAAACCAGGGCACACTGTGACTTCCTGCTGTGGGATGTTCTGTATGGCAAATGTGTTGCTGATTAGTCAATAAATAAATCACTGATTGGCCATTGGCTAGGCAGGAAGTGTAGGCGGGACAAGGAGGAGAATAAAGCTGGGAAGTGGAAGGCTGAGTCAGGGAGACACTGCCAGTCGCCATGATGAAAAACAGCATGTGAAGATGCCGGTAAGCCACGAGCCATGTGGCAAGGTATAGATTAATGGAAATGGATTAATTTAAGCTGTAAGAACAGTTAGCAAGAAGCCTGCCACGGCCATACAGTTTGTAACCAATATAAGTCTCTGTGTTTACTTGGTCGGGTCTGAGAGGCTACGGGACTGGCGGGTGACAGAGATTTGTCCTGACTGTGGGCCAGGCAGGAAAACTCTAGCTACAACTTCCAATAAGACTTTTCACAGCATGGACAGCATTGCCCTTGGACTGACTTTTATGTAACTGGAAGAAATAATTCATATCATCTAATCAATTATTTCCATGGGAAGTGCTGTGCTCAGAAGACTTTTTAGTTTTTGAGTAAATACACTTTTATAGTAATAAACTAATAATCTTTTTTTTTAAGTTCAAGGACAAGTTTATCACTGTTTAAAGGGAAAACCCCAAAATAGACACGTAGTAAATCTCAGCAGCTGCCTGGAGGAAGGAGACAGAGAGGGAAGAGGAAAAGCCAGGCCATTTGAGTCATAGCAGCACAAATAACCACTGGGTGGACAAGCAGCCACATGATGAGGGGAAAGAGAAGAAAGGCCAAAGTGACAGGAAAGAACAAACTCAAACTCTAGCCGGCAACTGGAAGGAAAAGACAGGAGAAAACCCAAAATGGAAAAGTTAAACCCTTCTGAGTCTTGATCCCAACCAAATCTCCCTGGGGTAACTCACAGCCACTGTGCTAGGGGTTGGAATTCTGAGAGGAAAAGTATGTTCTCTCTCTGTAAAGGGTTAATTATTTCTCCTATCTCTTTAGCATGGCTTAAGGGAACCCACCTGGGGGTGGGTGGGCATCATTCCTTGGCTAGGTGTTTGACCAGCCAGGCTGGATTAACTCTTAAGGGAGGAAGTAATGGCATGTCTCCACCCAAAGGTAGATCCCATTCTTCTGGCCAAGAGGCAACTGCTTTTCCTTACGAGCTTTCACAACTACTGTACCATTCCCCCACCTCCCAAATGAGTAACCTTAAAATCACTTAGGATGCAGGCCAGGGATCAGAGTGCCCAAACACTTCTGGCATTGCTGGCTTCTAGCCAGAACAAGTCCAAGGACATTTTCAGTTTAAGGCTAAGGATATAAAGTATGGAGATTGCCAAAAGGTCTTCCACAGTTATTGAAGCAGTAACTATATGTTAAATATGGCTTATTCTGTGGCTACCTGAACCTGGGTAGTCACTGGAAATCCCTGGGGAGCACTTTCCTCAGATGCCAGGACTCTCCACAGCTGGCTTCAGAACTGCTCTGTGCCAGGGTTCTTTACCAAGCAGGCACTGTGTTCAAGTGCCTCATGCTGTCTTAGGTCTAACTAGACTAAAAGGGGGGGGGGCGCGGAATAATGCGTGATGTAGCTCTGTATGCTGTGAGTGTGTTGCTCTGATTGATTGATAAATAAAATACTGATTGTCCAGTAGCCAGGCAGGAAGTATAGGTAGGATAAGCAGACAAGGAAAATTCTGGGAAGAGGAAGGCTGAGTCAGGAGTCACCAACCAGACACAGAGGAAGCAAAATATGAAGGCAGAACTGAGAAAAGGTACCAAGCCACACGGCTAAACATAGATAAGAATTATGGGTTATTTAAATGTAAGAACTAGTCAGTAATGAGCCTGAGCAAATGGCCAAGCAGTTATAATTAATATAAGCTTCTGAGTGATTATTTTATAAGTGGCAGCAGGACTGCCAGGCCAGAGGAACACAGAACCTGCCAGGACCGGGCAGGATGGAGAAGTTTCCAGCAACAGCTTAGTAAAGAACCAGGACCTAAATTTTGATCAGCAGCACCCAACTAAAAAGCCAGGCAAGGTGGAGCACACTTGTAACCTCTGTGCTGGGAAAATAGGGATTGGAAGATAATCAAGGCTTGCTGGTGAGCTTGGGGTTCAGTAAGGGACTCTGACTCAAGAAATAAGGATGAGAGAGCTATTGAGGAAGACATCCAACAGTGATTGCTGACCTCCACATGAATACAGGTGCATGTACACACACACACACACACACGCACGCACGCATGCGCGCACACACACGCGCGCACACACGCACACACACAGAAAGAGAGATAGAGAGAGAGAGAGAGAGAGAGAGAGAGAGAGAGAGAGAGAGAGAGAGAGGAGAGAGAGGCATCTCTTATTCTTAGGCATCTTTTGAGGTATAGGTCTGGAATAGATTCCTTATGTCTTCAAGAGCTCAGTGTACTCACAAACAGTTGCTTGGTCTATATTTGTGTCTTTTAAAAATTGTTTTTAAAATTTTTAGTCAATATACAAGAAAAATAATGAGTTTTATTATGACATGACATTTTCAAACATGTTCTCACTCCTGTTGCTTACTCTGGGCCTTCCTCTGCTCCCACAGTTCTCTGTTGGCTCCCCCATGGTTCCCCTCACATGCAATGTCTGTCTGTTGTTCCCTTGTTACTCTGCTACCCCTGTCTTTAGATCCCATTCTCTCTCTACATTTGTCTTAGTTAGGGTTTCTGTTGCTGTGAAGAGACACCATGACCACAGCAACTCTTATAAAGGAAAACATTTAATTGAGGCTGGTTTACAGGTTCAGAGGTTTAGTCTATTATCATCATGGTGGGAAGCAATGCGGTATGAAGGCAGAAATGGTACTGGAGGAGTCAAGAATTCTACATCTGGATCTGCAGGCAGCAAGGAGAGAGAGGGGGGGGGGTGGCAGTGGGGGGGGGAGAGCTGGCTTGAGCTTCTGAAACCTCAAAGTCACCACCAGCGACATACTTCCTCCAACAAGGCCAAACCTACTCCAGCAAGGCCACACCTCTTAATAGTGCTACTACCTATGAGCCTATGGGAACTACTTTCATTCAAATCACCACAACATGGATCCTTCAATTTTTCATCTCTTATGCATTTGCTTCCTTAAAACAAAACACCTCAGAAGCCAGATTCTAAGCCTAAGTCATTCTATGTTAAGTAACAAACTTTGGTCCTACTTAGGACCTTGTCTGTTGCTGAAGAGAATATGCATTAACTATGTCCACTGTTTCCAGTCACTGTGTAAAATTAGCTCATGCCACAGCTATCTTCCAAATTTAGTTGTCATAAACAAACAGTAGAATTTCAGCAATCTTCTATATACACTGAGAACCACCTCAGAGAATATTATAATTTTCCTTCAACTATCAAACATGACTTGGAAGTCAGAGGAGGAAGGTAAGCCATCCTTTATCCATACCCATTCTTTCAACTGTCCCTTATTCTGGGCTCAACCATTCTTCTTTTGATATTCCTTTCCATTTAGAGACATTCTTCCATCCATTCTTTTAGAGTAGGTCTTCTAATAGCAAAGTGTGTTATTTTTCCTTCCACCTATGGTGTATGTACTTTTGTTGTTCATTCCTGGAAGATACTTCCTTTCTAGGTACAATACTAGCTATGTATTTGACAAAAGCTTTCAGCACTAGGAAACCGTGGATCACTTCCCTCTGGTTTCCGTCATTTTGATTGGAAATCTGTTATCATTTGAACTAATTTTGTGCAGGGGGTAGGCAGGGCTTTTCTTGCCCTGCTTTCAAGACATTTTCTTTGTCCATAGCTTATAGAGCTCTGACTCCTGATGTGTGCTGCATGGGATTCTGTGGGATTACTGCATTTGGGACTCAGTTTCTTGGGTTTATGGTTGTGTGCCTTTGGCCCACTCTGGCAAGTTTTTTTTTTTCTGAAATTTGTCTAAACCCATTTTTGTCCTGACTTCTTTCTCCTATCTTTTTTGAGACTTTCATGACAATGGGTGCCGCTCTTTTATTATTGTCCACCAGCCCCCCAAGGTTTAGTTCTTTCTCAGGCTGTTTTCACTGTTGGTAAGATTCTTGTGACTCCATGTCCTTCCTTTATTTTTTCTATTCTCTCTATTCTGCTGTCGTGTCCATTCACTACATTTTAAATTTCAGTGACTGTATTTCGGGTTGTAAAATTCCGGCACAGATTGCATTTACTTGCTGAAGCTTTCTGCTTTGCTGACTTTGCATTTTTCATTTGTTTCCGTTGTGTTTTTTTTTTTTTTTTTTTTTTTTCTGGAAGCATTTTTACAACTGCTATTCTGAAGTTCTTGTCAAGTGGTTCTGCCATTGGTGCCATCTTGATGTTGGCAACTATTCCTTGTCCTTCACACTCAAGTCAAGATTTTCCTGGCTCTTGATGTGACAAAATGATTCTCCTTTGAAACCTGAATATTTTGGTTATGATTTTATGAAGTTCTGAGTCGTATCGTGCAGGCTTCTTGACACTGTTCCAGTGGGAAAAGGAAGGCATAGTTTGTTGCTTTCAGTTGGGGCATGAAGTCCAGGATGTCCAGTTGGCCTACACTGACAACCAGCAGAAGCAGGTTCCTCTTCATTATTGATGATTAAGGTCAAAGGTCAGGATCTCCACTTTGCCTCAAGGATACCACAGTTCTGTGCTGTCAATCCTCAGGGTTCCTATTCTTCCTTTTGCTTTCTACCTAACAATTTTCTTAACACACACATGCATGCATGCACGCATGCACGCATGCACGCACGCACCAGGAAATTTTGTCATGTTCAACAGAAAAGGGAGGGAGGAGTATATTTGCTTTATTATTACAGATTTAGAAATATTAGAAATTATATTGAGCTTAATGTTGGAAAAAACCCCAAAACTTAACCTGCAAGGTCTTTTGAAATGTAGCTAAAACAGTAGAGAAAAATGTATATAGCCATAAATCTTAGGAACGAGTGTTTACAAGAAGTAAACTAAATCGCTACGTTAGGAATCCAGAAAAAAAAAAAAACATGAATGAATTAAAGGTAAATGAAGTGGAAAGAAGGGAACAACATGAACACAATAAATGAACCAGAGAACAAAGGAACAGAAGACTTCAATGAAAGCAATAGCTTGTCTTCAGCAAGAACAACAAAATGTTAAATATTAAACTAGACTGATTAAAAAAGATGGACAAGGCCTGGAAAGATGGGTTGGTCAGTAAAGTGCTTGCCTCATAAGACTGAGGACCTGAGTTCAGATCCCTACCACCCACATAGGAAGCCAGGTATGAAGATGTGTACTTATCATACCAGCACTAGGGAGACAGAGGCGGGGGGACCCCTAGGGTCACTGGCCTATGCAGTGAGTTACAGACCAAATATGAGACTCTGTCTCCAAACATATGGTAGAGAGTGATAGGGGAAGACGCTAGACATCAACATCTGGCCTCCAAATGCACATCACACATGCTTACATACACATGCATAAACAAATAATACAAAAAAATACAAACAAAGGAAAATGGACAGATGGAGCAAAGTATCAAATCGGTCATTTGGGATAAAGTTGATAAAGTATTTGTCTTGAAATGAACATGCTTTTAATGTAACTGGTGTAGGGGGGAACACCGTAAGTATTATGTACTGGCGTGAATGCTCATGTATGATTATGTATAGAACAAATGCAAAACGTCATACCCCAATGAACCAACCCTGTGTAGGGTTCAGAAAATGCTAAAACACACACCTACACCTCCAATGTCTGTCTGTTACCCTTCCACAGATTGTACCACAAGCTAGTCCCATCTGTGTTAAACTTCTCCATTCTGTCTCAGATGACTGTTTCAATAGCCTCCCAGTGACACAAAAATACTGACTCTACTGGGTCTTTTTCGAGTCTGAGTATCACATTTGCTGTAGTTTTTATTGACCTCTTAACCATTTATCATATATAAAACGTTTTTTAACATATGTAACTGACAAAATTTTTTAATTTGTACTCCTAATTCCATTTCCTCTTTAAATTTTGTGGTTTATTTTGCACAATTTGACAGAGCCCAGTGATTGTAAATAATGCATATCTAGCAAAATAGAAAGGCAGACTGACTATATTTTTCCAGGTGGTCAAATTTGTGTTCCTCCCATGCCGGACACTGCTCAGGTAGCCAAGAACCTGAGAGAGGATAGGCCATGGACCTAGGGGAAAACCAAATACTGCTGTTCTGCTAAAAGAACATAGCAATAAAATGACTCTTGAAGACATTCTGGTATATCCCTAGATCAGCGTTTTGCTCAGCCATCATCAGAGAAGCTTCCTCTTGCAGTCATGGGAACAAATACAGGATCCCAAACCGGACAATGTGCAGAGAGTGAGAGACTTGGAACATTTAGTCTTAAATGGGATGTTTCCATCAAATCCCTCCCCTCGGGGCTTAGGAATCCATGTAGAAGAGGAAGCAAAAAGATTGTAATAAGAGTCAGAGGTGATGGATGATTCCAAGGAACTAGGGTCTTCCAGACACAACAGGACTGACACATGTGAATTACAGAGACTGTGGCAGCATACACAAGACCTGCACAGGGTATGCATGCTGAGAGGGGGAAATGGGCATGGGCTCCCATCCCGAACCAAGAAGCTGTCTGCAAATGACATAGACTTGCAGAGGGAAAAAATAGTTTTCTCCAGTGGAATCTTACTTAAGGGTGGGTCCCATACCTAACAGTAGATGGCCAAGACAAAATGAACTTAATGGTGTTTTTGTAGCCTTTTTGTCTCATATTGTTTTGTTTGGGCATTTTGTTTTGTTTTGTTTTATTGATCTTTTGCATTATATTATGTTTTCCAATTTTATGTGGGTGTGGGTATGTGTATGACAGAAAGAGAGTTTCTTTTTCCTTCTGTTTGACTGGTTTTTTTTGAGAAGGGGGGCATGGAGTTGGGTGGGTAGGAAGATGGCAAAGATCTGAGAGGAGGGGAGAATAATATGATCAGAATATATTTTCTGAAAAAAAATTTTCAACAAAAAATTGTGTTCCTGACAGTATAACCAGGCATCATGTGCCTCCCCATGTTTCAACATGAGGCACGCAGAATTACATATGAAGAGTTTTCCCAGAAGTCTTAAATATGGTTCTTAAGCCTTGAGATCCAACCTTCCGAGTAAAGAGAAAATTGAGGTAAATGTTGTAGTCATCCACACATAAGTGCACACACACACAAACACACACATGTGCATACACACACCTGCACACATGTGCACACACACAACAGCTAGGCAAGAGATGAGAAAATACAAAAAAGCAATCATGACAGGACACTGTGAATTTTCATTATGCTCTCATTTTGTATGTTTGTCATTTTTATACTGTTATGATTAAAAAAATAATGTGTTGGAATCTAACACATTAGAGTGCATTTCTAACATCTAACAATTAGAGGGATTTCATTGCTTTTATAGAAACTTCAAGACTTCAGGAGTCTGCTATGACTCAGGGTCCATTATCTTGCTTGTATGAATGGAAATAGCCCATTTTCACTGTCCTTGTTTTCTGTTATAGAAAGCGTTCTTAGGCACCTGTGGCCATCTTTGGGATTCCTTGCATTCCTCTAAGATATGAGACTCCCATTGTATGCCCTCTCTGGCCTCATAAGGAAAACCGAGCATAACTTTCTTAGATTTTTTTTTTTCGTTTGAGAAAAGTAACAATGATATCAAAGAAAAATTTGTAAAAAGTAAATAGTGTTTTGCTTAATAGTCAGGAAGAGAAAGGATGATGTGTTAGACATTTGGACACAGGGGAAAAGAGCCAAAGACTAGCATAGATGAATAGCCCAAGGGGAAAGGCAGAGCCTGGAAAATGATTCTAAGATGTATATGCCCAAATCCTGCCTTTCATGCAAAACTGGGCACAGCTCTCCCAACAACTTGACAACTTGGAGCTGTTGAAGCCATGCCAAGGCTGAGAGCAATGGGCTCCTGAGCCTTCAGACACAGAAACAGCATATAAGCCTGCTGTTGCAGTGATAGCAGAGAGAGATGGGGCGGGGGGCGGGGGGGTCCAGGAGAATTCAGGGGCATCGAGGAGTGATTACAGGCCTTTTAAATTTTGTTATTTTCTTTTCTAGCCTTTTCTTCTCCTTTAACTTTTCACTGGAAGAGGTGATTAACTGTTACACATCCAGAAATAGTTTAAGCTAAACATAGCAAAGCTGGCAGGCGTAGCTATAAAAGAGAACTTGGGTGTGGGAATGCTGCCTCTTAGTTGTAATCCTTCCCTTGGCTAAAGCAATGTCAATGCTATGAACTCAGACAAAGGTCAACCTTGGGAATCAAGTGAAATAGCTGATTATTTTATTTAGCAGGAAAACTTCATTTTCATGGATAAACAACTTGTTTGCGGTAAGAGGGACATTACCTTTAATAATAACAATTTTTGAAGGTAAAGAGAGCCATTATTATCATCCTCAAGAAGATTGTGTTCCAAGTCCTGATTTTATGAATGAGAATTACATGAGTGAGTTGCTTAAAGTCACACAGCTAGTTGGTATGTATAGGATGCCCAGTTCAGTGCCTTTCCCACTAGGGTGCGAGGATTCTTCTATTCTAAGTATCTTTTCCTATTAGATACTGGTCCAACATGAAGACAAAGAACATGATTAAAAGTCAGAGTTTGAGATGTCCTAGCTGAAACCTTGTGAAACTGGTTGGTTTCTTAGCAATCAGGAAAAGCTGGAGAGGGAACACACTCAGCAGAACAACCAGAGTCTACTGGGGATGGGGGTTGGGTTTTCTGTCCTGTGGGCAGTGTGACCTAAGGAGATTCCCAGAGATCATCGTGGCGTGTCACAGGCATTTGATATCTGAATGCATATGTGGGCATATGCTCAGAACCAGCACTTACTGGCTACAGGCATTATGGAATTATACTAGAAAATGTTAAATTATAGGACATGTACATTGGGAAGGATACACTGGACCCATACTGAATATAAGTAGAAAAATCAAAACCTCCTACCTGTTGTTTTCCTCCAGTCTACCCTGTATGGGATGCTATGGATTTTTTTGCAAGTAGATATCCCCCAAGAAATTCTCATTTTAATTTTTAAAAACATATTTTGAAATACTTTCAAACTTAGAGGTTTCAAAAATCCCCACATGTTTTTAACTGAGATTCCCCAAATGTTAACATTCCCCTGCCTCCCTCAGTCACCGGCAACTACATTTACCATAAGGCTTCTTTATGGCTAAGTTCTTTAGCACATATTTCATGAAACAAGGGCATGACTTTATGTAATGATTGCACTGTTATCAAAATGAAGAAATTAGTATTCATACAGTTATTATTCTGGTACAGTCTACAGACAAATTCAGATCTTACCAAGTGTCACACTAATGTGCTTTAAATATTTTTCTGGTACAGACTCCAGTCCAGTGTAGCAGGATGCAGCTAATTTTATCTCTTCTTGTGGAAAACACTTTGACTATCTAAAAATCCTGTCTGTCATCAAACTTTGCTTCTTAGTTTTGCATTGATTGGCGGTTCTTGACTTAAATGACTGTTAATATACTTGGTGCCAAGGTGACTTTTTCCTTAGTCCGTGTCTCTATATTTGCCTGACTTACTTTTATCTATTAGTTGGGTTTCTTTGTCACTTGTTTATGTAAGTATGTAGGTGTAGACCAATGGGTTCTTGTTGAATGTTAGGGGTTACGGTCTGTAACATGCAAGCTTACTTTGAGGCCTATGTTGTCCCAGGTTGAGCTGCTTACAGCTGACACCCTTCTCTTTAGCAGGCCCCTACATTCTGTTAGCAAATGTCTACCTTCTGGGCCAGGAAACTGTTCCAGGCTCGTCCTGTACTTTGCCAGCTCTACTGCTGGTATCAGCCCAGCCCTTCCAAGAACCCTGAATTCTTTTAGTGGAGAATAGTAGTTAAAATCCAGAATTTGGGTGCTAAGATTTTTGTTTGTATTAAAAATCCCCACATGTCCCAGTTAGAAGCACTGCCCTTTAAATTTCATTTCAAGGAAACTTTCTGGGCGTTTCTGTGAGCTAGGCTGCAGCATCCACTCTCCCAACCTCAGCCCAGTCCAGCGTGTTGCCGGCGTCTTCTTGGAGACCGCATCTTCATCCTTTCCCCCGCCCTTTAGTGTCAACTCTTCCCCCAATGGCTGGAAGTAGATGTGCTAGTTTTCACAGTCTTCCTTTGTGCTAGTGCCTGTAGCAACCATGGATTAAAATCCAGACTGGGAAATTCCAACCCGTGGTCCCCAGTATCAGTTGTTGGTGACGGAAGCAGTTTAAGGAAGGTTTGTTGTGGCTCGTAGTTCAAGGGCACATTCCATCATGGCGGAGGAGCCATGGTGACAGCAAGAGGAGGCAACTGAACACATTGTGTCCACCATCCGGAAGTAGAGGGAGATGAATTCTGGTGTTCAGTTCAACTTCGTTTTATCCAGTCCCAGACCCTATGCCATGTGATTGTGCCACCCACATTCAGGTCTTCCCTTTCTCAGTTAAACCTTTCTGGAAACATCCTTGTGGACACTACATGTCAGCAGTGAGGAGAGACGCAGCTCTACACTGTCACCCTCATGAGGCAAGGATTTCCTCTCATCTTTTATGAACTTTAGTGAGGGCAAACTGGGATTTTTAACTTTAATGCTGAAGAAAATTTTGGTATAATGAGGAATAATAATATATTATATTCAGTATAATAATAATAGTTGGAGATTTTGCTAAGGATATTTTAGTTTAAGCTTAAGCACAAGGGTGGAGGAAATGAGGTATTCAAGAAGTGAATAAACACATACCTGAGAGCCTGGGTATAGGTTTCTCTGAAATTCCTAGAAAATCATCAGCTTACAGGTGAGAGAGAGGAAAAGGACCAATGCAGCTGTTAATCACCTGGAATTCTTGCTTCTCTGCTGGTAAGGGGCTTCAACTCCATCCCTGGGTGAGGGTTTCCTCTCCATTCTTAGATCTTCCAAATTTCCTCTGTCTCCTTATCCTGCCTTCTACCCAGAGCTTTATTATCATGGTGATTACAAATCCAGGCAAGCCAACAATGAATATTGAATGTGGCACTTCTTTGAATGTATTTATGGGGAGAATGGAATAAGGCATATGAAATCATATACCTGAAAAGTACACATATCAACCAGAACTAAACATTATCTTTTTTTTTTTTTAAATATGAGTGCAAGAAGGGAGAAACGAGACTGACAGATGTGAGTAAAGCCCACTGCCTCCAAGTTTGCACCTGTATTCATGGCTCGTTCCCTAGTCTCAGCCACTTGCAGGAGCGCAAAGAGGGCTAATCAGAGCTGACACAGGACTTGATGGTCCTGCCATGCTAGAAAGCTCTGTGTCTTGCATACTGTTCCCACGGTTGCACCAACCCATATAGTAGCTGCATGTGCTGGAAAGGGGTGCCTAGATGGTCTCAGACTTGTAAGTAATTAGTTGGTCCTTTGCGTTCCCAGTTCTTTAATCTGAATTAGGCACGTGACTGTAGTAAACCGCAATGGGGTTAGGAAGTGCTCTTTGGCGACTGCCCAGGATGGAGGGAGCACAGGAAAGTTTTGCCAACATGACTGATGCCAATTAAAAGTGTTATAGTTCCTAACTCTTAGGATTAGTAGTATTTTATCATGTTAGTGATACATCAAATAATAATTTTTACCCCATGTAGCCTCTTAGATACTGTGAAATCTGGTAGCTTTAATGGGAAGTTTGAGAATAGTACCAGGGTTTCTTCCTTCAAGAAGTGGTGAAAATCAAAGTTGATTGTCATGAAAAAACTCTGTGTATGTGTGTGTGTGTGTGTCTGTGTTTGTGTGTTTGTATTGGGGAGCTATATCCATAATTACTGTCACACCCTCTCTCTTTCTTTTTTTTTTTTTTTTTGGTTTTTTCGAGAACACCCTCTTTCATCTGTGTCCTTCAGAGCCTGAAGTTTCTGTGTACATTTGAGTCCTGGTGGTCCCCGTGGCTCTTACTCTGGTAGCTACTTTCTCTAGGAACCTGGTCATATCCATGTCCTGTAGAACTAACTTGTTCTACCCAGGAGAGTAAATTATCCAATTCAAGCAAGAACTATAGTTAGGCCAGTGCCCAGGGTCCAGACCCTATCAATTTTCATGTCATCCTGAGCCATGGAAATGTTCTATGTCAGATCCCATGACTGCTGCACCCCAGTGGTACTGGAACTTGAGTCCAATGTCAGCTACAGTTGGCTGAACTGTCCCTGAAATTCCAGCCCTTGACGACACAGCCTGGCTTCCTCCAGTTGCAAACATCATCATTAGCCAGCTAGTGTCCTTTCCTGAGTACTCATCATGCTGCTGGGATCACTGCCTCTCCCTTTCCAAGTGGTTAATGCACTTGTAGTGGAAAAAGCACAAATGAGAGAAGGGCTGTTCTTGCCTGTGGAACATTAAAGCCCATGCAAGGCTTAGCACCTGCTCTATAAACAAACCACTCGCTCTCCCTCCAGACTTACCTCACACACTCTGTCCTTGTACATTACAGTCCAGCCACACCAAGTGATCTGCAGCCACTTACTATCAACACACCAGGCTCTCTCATACCACAGGCCTTTACATGATCTTATCTTTAGGCATGTCTCATCTTCTGTGTATTGTTTTGACTAGCCAATTCTTACACTTTCTTCACTGTCAGGCCTAAAGCTACTTCTTCTCTTGTATTTGCCCCATCTTTTCTCTTCCTTCCTTCCTTGCTTGCTTGTTTGCTTTCTTTTCTTTTTTTTTTTTTTGTTCAGTCTGACCCTCCAAATCCCACTGAAGTTCAACTATACCCTTGAGACTCTAGGGAGTGCATCATGTTACAACTGTGTTTGTATGTGTTTTCACTATGAGCTCAAAGGCACAGGTCATGTTTATGCATGTTGGCTATCTGGTTCTAGCTCAGAATATGATGTAAGATAAAAAGCTTTATAAGTGTTGGATGAATATAGTTCCATATTGTGATGAAGAAGCTACAGTGTAAAACCACCAGGCATATTCGACTGAAGGAAGGGTCCTCTTCCTAGAAGATGGGAAGCTTCAGACCTTGATACAAAACCACCAAGAGGAGAAGACTGGCCGTCCTCTTCAGTCTTCCTTAAGCATGACGATCAGGAGGAAAGCATCGGTGACCTTAGGGAGAAGAGGCTGGGCTTCTTGCAGCCAGCTCATGCTAAGCATGGGTTTATTCTAACCATCAGGCAAGCTGAGATTCAGTGCAGTGCACCAACACTGCATTCCCACGTGCCCACCAGACACCTTTTAAAAAGCTCCAGTCTGGAATTCCTCAAAGTTGAATTCACCATTGCCCTCCTGACCTCCAGATTTCCTTCTTGTACTATATCATACCCAGCAGTGTGAGCAGAAACCTGGAATAGTCATGATTACCATCCACATCATTTCCCATATCCCATCCACCATCAAGGCTAGGGTCTTTTGCCTGAG
Organism: Peromyscus californicus insignis; assembly: GCF_007827085.1. NCBI lineage: Eukaryota > Metazoa > Chordata > Mammalia > Rodentia > Cricetidae > Peromyscus > Peromyscus californicus. Next base: position 65,829,813 of record NW_026294573.1, on the reverse strand, counting down.
CAGATTTGGATTTTGCTGATTGCATGCCTCTGAATCCTGTCTTCTCTCCACTCTGGTACTCCTGTCTTTTTTTTTTTTTTTTTAATTTTTCGAGACAAGGTTTCTCTGTGTAGCTTTGCGCCTTTCCTGGAACTCACTTGGTAGTCCAGGCTGGCCTCGAACTCACAGAGATCCGCCTGGCTCTGCCTCCCGAGTGCTGGGATTAAAGTGGTACTCCTGTCTTAATTCAGGCCATGGCTTTCTCCCAGGCTTCATACTGATCCCATGCCCCTAGTCTCCACACAAGGATGTATGATAGTTCTCTTACTTTCCTAAGAGGTATTACAGTCCTCTCAGTTTAGACAGTATAAAATCTTATTGCCTTAGCATGAATTAGAATTATCTTCATAGTCTGGCCCCTTCCTTGATGCCAGACTTTATCTGTGAAGATATTTTACATGGCAGGTGGCAGAAAACCCTGATATAAAAGTCCACAACCTCCAAACTGGCAGACTCACCTCTAGAGTGTGCCCAAGATGCCCCCTTAGAGCACAACAGGAAGCTATTAGAACTTCTTATTTCTAAAGAAGAAAAGAACATTCACTAACATTTAGTAGGATAATCACATGAAATGTGATACAATTATACTGATAATACTGATCTCCTGGTGGTCACCCAGCCCTTCCACCACAGGAGGGCAATTCAATTGCCTGAAAGAGGGATCCCAGAAGAAGTGACCATGCAGTTCAAGTGTGTCTGTGTGAGAGAATTCATAAAACATTCTCTGTGCTTCTTTGGACTTCTGAAGGGAAAGAAATTGGTGAGTCTATATTAAGATAATTTTTTCTTTACATGAAAACATTTTAATACATTTATTTATTTGGAGGGAGTGCATGCCAAAGCACACATATGGAGGTGAGAAACAACTTTTAGGAATACTATGTCCTGGCCCTGCTTTTACTTTTTTTTAAAAAAGTGTGCCCTATAAACTCAAAGTAAACATTGATTAGTTTACCTTTTAGACAATTTCCTCTAAGCTTTATATTAACAGAACAAAACAGAATATGATCTTCTCAACAGCTAGGAGTTCGCTGGTAAGGATAGGCTCTCTGACCAGTGAGTATGAAGGATCCACCTGCCTCTGCCTCCTCAGTGCCAGGATTACAGGTGTACACCACCACACATGGCTTTTGCTTGTGGTTTGGGGTTATCGAACTTAGGTCCTCACACTTGTGAGATTAGCATGTTATTGACTAAGCTGTCTCCCCTGTCCTGCTTTGTTTTGTTCACATGGTCTGTTTGAAGTGTGTGAACTCATATATGTTTGACTTCCCCAAGGGGTAGCCTAGTCATTTTCCAATGCATTTGTACTACTTTCCGCTTCCAGGCAATTGTACATCAAAGTTCAAGTTACTTCATATCTCATCAGTATTTGATGTAATTCTTTGTAATTTTAGTCCTTCTAGTTACTAAGTTTAAAACTGAAATTTTCTGATGACTAATGATGGTGAGCACCTTTCATATATGAATTAGACATTTAATATGTCTCCCTTTGGAACAGATCTTAAGTGTTTAGTTCATTAAAATGTTTTTTTAGTTAGCAGTATGGTGAAGCACACATGAAATCTCAGCATCTGGGAGATAGAAGAAGATAGACCAGGAGCAGAACCTGGCTACAGAAGACCCTGTCTTAAACCAGCAAACGTTGGTAGCATTTGCCACCAGCTTGTAAAATCCTGGTATAGTTGTACTTATGGCAGAGATGTTCTGTTAGCCTGTTACTTGCCTTTTCATTCCATAAGTGGTGCTGTGAGGTGAACAGAAGCTATTACACTTTTGATGAAGTGAAATCTATATGATTTTCCTTGTGGGCTTAGTACTTAAATATGCCTGATGGTGAAGCTTCTCTCCGATGCTTTATTCCAGTATGGAGTGGGATTAGAAAAGGCCTATACCCATTCAGTATCCCTATGAATTCACTTTGACTTCACCATGGTGGGTAAATTCTGGGGACTTCCTGGCAGCTAGATCGTTCTCTGGGAACCTATTCTCTTTAACTTCATTGATATTTTTTACTACTGCTTTATCCTGTCTGAAAATATCCAACTCTAATAGAATTTTCCCCAGTTTGGGTAAATTTCTGTTACTGATATTTTGATGACTTCACTTCTTTTGTTGGGGAATAAGAAAACAGAAACCTACTCTTTTGTTTAAAAAAATCATATATATACATATTCCTTTAGCAGAAAGATGGGGAAACCATGGTCCCTACCCAGTTTACAGCCTGTTTTCTCACCAATAGCAAGTGAAGAAATGATTGGCTTTATGTCTTTAAAGGCTTAGAGAAAACAAGATGTTTTGTGAAAAGTTGCATAGTGTATTTAATCCATGCTATCCAGCAAATTTACATTTAGACTTCTATATTTCCTCATTAGCCAGACTTTTTACATGTCCCTCTTTATTTCTGGTAGTGTAGTTGAATTTTCTATTTTCATATAGCTACTCTATCTTTTCTTTGTAAAAATAATAAGTACATAGTGAATCTTTCATATCCATTTAGGGATGAGTGTTTCAAGATCCTTCACCCGCAGTGTGATATCTGGTGGTGGAACTCTATATTTGTTTCCATCTGCTGAAGAAGGAAGCTGTAGCTGGAGAGTTTTCTACCTGGGTCCCACCAAGCCCTGGCAGTCCAACAGTCCACTTATAAAGCAAACACACTGACGCTTATATTATTTAAACTGTTTGGCCTAATGGCTCAGGCTTCTATCTATCTAGTTCTTACATCTTAAATTTAATCCATTTTTATAAATCTATACCTTGCCACGTGGCTTGTGGCTTACCGGCATCTTCACATGCTGCTTGTCATGGTGGTGGCTGGCAGTGTCTCTCTCCTGCTTCCTGTTCTCTCAATTCTCCTCTCTGTTAGTCCCATCTATACTTCCTGCCTGGCCACTGACCAATCAGTGTTTTATTTATTGACCAATCAGAGCACATACAGACCATCCCACAGCAGGAAGCTTCTCTGATGATGGCTGGACAAGGAACTGATCATATTTGTCTTTATGTTGGGCATTTTCTTAATTGGTGATTGATTTGTGAGTGACCAGCCCATTGGTACTGGTGGTAGTCCTGGGTTCTATAAGAAAGCAGGCTGAGCAAGCCATGGGAAGCAAGCCAGTAGACAGCACGCCTCCATGGCCTCTGCATCAGTTTCTGCCTCCAGGATCATGCTCTGCTTGGGTCCTGACTTTCTTTGATGATGAACAGTGATATGGAAGAGTAATAAACTCTTTTCTTTCCTCACCAGCTTGCTTCAGCCATTGTGTTTCATCACAGCAATAGCAACCCTAACTAAAACAATACCGTGCAAGTTAAAGAAATTGAAGAGACCTGTGTTCAGTGTGTAAAGTGCCTACTGTGCAGGTCCGCTGATCTGAATTTGATCCCTGGGATGAATTCCCATGTAAAAGTGACCACAGTTGTTCAGGAGACTTCCTAAACATTATAGGCTATTACCATTGCTCTTGATTGCCTCTGGGAGATAGAAGGTAAGGCTCTGTTGCTGGTGACTCCACGCATTTTAGATGCAGGGCCTAGAGGTCCCTGAGCTAGAAGTGACCTGAAAGCAAGTCCTACTAAGCTATTATGCCTGTGAACTACAACAAGGACATAGCACATAACACTAAGGTTGCAGTAATGAAACACACACAAAGCAGTAACCAACAGCTCTCTAGCTGGACCCAAGGAACCACTCAACAAGAGGGAAATCATGCTTAGGAATAAAAACCTAGTCAACTACACAGGTCTAATGAAGTTATGGATTTTGGAGGAGAACCTACAACCACAACTATGCTAAACCAGCCCAATACCTAACTACATTCTAAATGTTTGTCCTTATAGCCACAGGTAAGTATAGCCCTCACCCCTTATCAAGGAAACTTTCTTTGTAAGAGATGCAGATCATTATGGAAAACCACAACCAATCAAAATGGAGAGTTGTAGAGCCCAGTTCGGATGAATACATCTAAAACATAACTCTGGCACCTAAGGCTCAAGAATAATTCTAGAAGGGGGGCAGAAAGATTATAAGAGTCAGAGGATTAAGGAGTTTGCTTTGAGATTGTGTTTCCTAGAAATGTCAGCAGCTTTACTCATAAAGTCTCATGGATAAGACTGCCCAAACATGAGCCTAACAAAAACAACTGCAATAAATATGCTAAGGTAGATGGGGAAGGCTCACTAGGCCTTAAAAAACTGTGTAGGTAACTAAGGAATGATGAGAGCAGGAAAAATAGTCATTGGGGCCATCCTGCTCTAGATTAGAATTTTAGTTTGTTTGGTCACATGCTTATAATGATAAGGTTACTGGAGACCTGTGATCCTCACTTTTATTTTCTATAAAAGGATCTTCTGATATGATGGTAGATTTTCTAAAATCCAAGTGTCATTGTTGTAGATGCAATGTAGTTGTAGAGCATCTCCCTGGAATGTGCAAGGTTAGGTTCAGTCCCAGCACCACATTTCAAAGAATCTAACACACCTAAGGAAATAGAATTCAAAATCCAAATGTCTAAAATTGAAGCACTGCCTCCAGTGAGACAGCAGGTAACTGCCATACCTGCCTATGACCTGTCCCTGGGGCATGGCTGAGACAAGACCCTTTAATACCCAAGATGTGTACATGCAGGCTCTCTTGGCTCCTCATGATCCTGGATGCTGGATCCTGGATGTTATTGCAGACCAAGTCAGAGTTCTTTGGAGAACCATGGTGGACTACACCTCATCTCTCCCAGATCCTGTAACAACCCTTTATTGGTTGTAAGTTACCCTTGAAATGTTATGTTAAAATCATCCTGTCTATCAAAAATAAATACTCTGTTTATATTTTAAGAAATTGTGTATGGAGGGATCTGATCTAAAGAAAGCAAAGGGTAGGAAATCATAAGGATTAGAACAGATATTTGTGAAATTAAAAACAAACAAAAATAGATAAAATAAGTGAGAACAGAAGTCAATTCTTTGAAAAGGTCATGCAATGGTTTGAGTCTTCCCTTTGAAACTCATGTGTTGAAAGCTTAATATCCAGTGCAGCAGTGCCATGAGGTGGGGACTTCCGGAGGTAAATAGGTCCTGGGAGGGAGTCACATCAATTATTAAAACCATTAACATGAATGTGTGTAATTGACAGAAGGGGCTTTGGGTCCCTTCTCCTGTCTTTCTTGTGCTCTGTTTTGCCATATGTTACCTTCACTGTGTTATGATGTAGGAAGAATGACTCTAAACCAAATGAGCCTTTATGATTTATAATTTACTGATGTCCAGTATGGTAGAGCCCAAGGATGCTGCTCAGCATGCTGTAATATGGGGCCACCTTTTACAATAAAATGATTGTATATAAATATCAATAGTATTGAAGATGATAAACATGTTCTAGACTGATAAAAAAAGAAGATAGAAGATATAGCTATCAAAATCAGGAAAGTAAACAAAACATTGCCAACAGTCCTGGTTACTACTCTCTGTTTCCCAGTGTTTGTGAGATGAGCAACTTCTATCCCATGCTCCTGCTGCTGTGACTTTCTGCCTCATCTCATCCCCAGAGTAATGGTTCCAGCCAAGCTTGGACTGCAACCACAGAAATGCCAAGCCAAAGAAATCTTTCCTCTTAGGTTGTTCTCTCTGGTGTTTGGTCAAAGTAAGGAACGCTAACGTAGTCTTCCACACAGCATGGTAAGACCACTCTGACATTTATGAAACCAATATTACCCCCAAGCCCCAAACTGTAGTGGGTAGCTGTTCCAGCTTTGACCTTGAAGCACTGTCCTCAGTGAGACAGCAGGTAACTGCCACACCTGTCTAGGACCTGTGTAGATGTATCCAACCTTCCCATCAAACAATAAACACAGAACCAATGCAAAGAAGAAAGCCAAGAGGCCAGAGCCAAGAGCCAAAACCTTACCCTTCCTCCTGCAGTGGTCCTACCTCTCCGAACCAGAGCTACCCCTGTGTTAAAGTCTTTATATAGAGTTCCTGTCCTGCCTTCTCATTGGTTGTAAACCCAACCACATGACCGCCTCCTCACAGCCTGTCTGTATAGGCCTCCAGGTTTTCCATGATTGGTATTAAGATTAAAGGCATGTGTATCCAATAATGGCTGTATCCCTGAACACACAGAGACTTACCCAGCTCTGCCTACTAAGTGCTGGAATTACAAGCATACGCTACCACTGCCCTGCTTTCCTATGGCTTGCTAATAGCTCTGACCCCCGGGCAACTTTATTAACATACAAATAACATTTTAATACAAATAAAATATCACCATAGACCTGCCCCTGGGGTATGGCTGAAGCAAGACCCTTTAAGACCCAAGATATGTATGTGCAGGCTCTCTTGGCTCCTCATGATTCTGGATGCTGGATTGCAAACCAAGTCAGAGTTCTTTGGAGAACCATGCTGGAGTACACCTCATCTCTCCCAGATCCTGTAACAACCCTTTATTGGTTGTAAGTTACCCTTGAAATAAACCTCTTTTAATTACCAGATAAACTACTTGGATTTGCCTTGTTAATTGCCGCTATTTCTATAGTTATGTTAGTTAGGTTCTCCAAACTTACAGAAACATATGTCAGATGGATAGGTAATCTTCAAACACTTCATAGACCTAGAGAATATGGCATTTAAATGTTTTGATAACTTAGAGTTCCGTTGACGTGAGACACGATTGCTCCTGGTAGCACTGATCTGATTCTGAGAGAATGTTGGGCTTCTGAGACATTTCCATTTGAAAGTTTGTCTTCTTCTTGGCACAAAATGGCCTACTGGGCAAAGAACTGCCCTTGCCTCAACTGCTGACAGTACAAACACTGTCCTTTCTGAATGAGCGGGACACAAAGAAAAGCGACTATTGAACTCTGCCAAGACAGGGTAAGATAGTCTTTCAAAACACCTGCTTCTGAAAATGGTCTGACAGATATTCTAGGCCTGTAGCCAATTTGAATGCACCAACAATACTGAGAAACTTTAGGTGACTGTTCAGGCTACCAGCTGTCTCTGTCTACTTTTGCAAGATTCCCGAATGTTGCTTGCATCCTTCTCTGTTTCTCAGGCATTATTATATTACTTCTCAGGTCTCTGAAGGGATTGAAGACTAACAGTTGTAGTCACAGTCTTCTTGTATCTTAGCTAGAACATATTAAGTATTAGATTCAGGTTCTTCAGGATAGGACACCTTTTGGAATGATCTTTGTTACATGCCATTTACCTATGCTCCAGATTCCTCTGGATTTTAGTATGTGTTTCTTGTTTGGTGTTGTTCTTGTTGGTTGTAGTTCCATCTTATCTAGGTCATTACCCTTTATTCTTCCTGGACAATATTTGATAATCATTTCTATTGGGAGATGTAGTGGGTAGCTGTTCCAGCTTTGACCTTGAAGCACTGTCCTTAGTGAGACAGCAGGTAACTGCCACATCTGCTTATGACCTGCCCCTGGGGTATGGCTGAAGCAAGACCCTTTAAGACCTGAGGTGCATATGTGCAGGCTCTCTTGGCTCCTCGTGATCCTGAATGCTGGATCCTGGATGTTATTGCAGACCAAGTCAGAGTTCTTTGGAGAACCATGCTGGATTACACCTCATCTCTCCCAGATCTTGTAACAACCCTTTATTGGTTGTAAGTTACCCTTGAAATAAACCACTTTTAATTACCAGACAAACTACGTGGAATTGCCTTGTTAATTGCTGCTATACCAAACAGGCAAAGGTACCACAAGAAAACGGAAAACCAATATTTCTCCTTAATCTAGGTTCAGACTCCCAAAGATATTAGCCCAACAACATATAAAAAGAATTATGCACTCTGTCAAAGTAGGATTTTGCCCAGTAATAATGGTGGTTTAGAATCTAAAAACTAGTCATTGTAATGAATGTCATATTAATATGGTAATATAAATAAAACAAAAGCACATGGCTATATTAATGGCTGAACAAAACTTATTTTTACAAAATATAGTGTTTATGATGGAAAAAACCTGCCAATAAACTAAAATAGAAAATAATTTTCACAACTTAATAAAGGGACCCTGTGAAAAATCTGCAGGTAGTATCATGTTTTCTTTTCTTTTTTTTTTTTTTTTTTGGCCAAAGGACTGTTTTCTCCTTTAAAATTAGGAGAACAATTATATATTGTTTGCTATCATTTATATAACACGTCCTGGACGTAAACCTATAAAACCGGAATGTGGACTCATGTTAGTGGTATTGTGGGAATAAAAAATAGACTGCAACAGGTTGGCACAGAGGTGATTCTGACATCATGTGATAAGTTCAAATAGCTTCCATATATTTAGTAGAAATTTTTGAATTGTGTAACTAATAGGGGTTTTTACAGCATTAAATTGCATTTAAAAAAGCTCCTTAAATGTCACTATATGTGCAGAGTGGTATGTGCATGTGTGTCCCCCCCACCCCGTGAGTGTGAAGGCACACATACGTGTGTTGCATGTGTGTTACTCGTGAGAATTTATGAAGGCTTGGGTCTTGGCCCTGGCTTGATCTAAAGATGAACAGTTACTAAAGCTGGTAAGATGTGACTATGTGCCCCTGTGGTCCCCATGCCAATGTCCTTTTCCTGGGAGGAAATGTACTTTTGTGTTTATTTCACTGGGAACTTGGGAATAATAAAGTTGGAAGACATGTGGGCAAGAAAGGGCTTTTAGATGTCTGTATGTGTGGGTTATGTCTTCATGAATATAGACACAAGGTTGAGCTGGAGGCAACTGTGCTTGGGTGAGAAGGGTGTTGCTATATGTATGTCCAGGATGTATCTGGCATGCCTATAAACACACTTAACAAACACTACATTTCTCACTTGTCTGTCATGGACTAATGTCAACATCAGCATCAACTTTCAGGAAGACTGCCATGTATCCGATGGATATTTTAGTCTATGAAAGCCAAACAAAAATAGTATTCATATAAAAGTCAAAACACAGTAACCTCCCTGCTAATTCCTGGCCTGTATTTCTGGCTGTGAGGACATGGGGCCGGGATCAGTGCTCTTCCTCTCTTCCCAGCTCACTGCTCTCTGCCTGGTGCTTCTCTCCAGACTGGCTCCCAACAGACACACTAGAGTGATGACCTGCCCACACACTGTGGTTAGAAATGAAGTATTATAGTCCAAGTTTCCAGACACAAGATAATTTGGAAAGTTTATGCTTGACAATCAAGGCAATAAAGCCCTTAACACTTATGATTAAAGATGAGAGCAGGTGCTACAAGTTAATCAAAACTAGATCCCCATTCATGAGTAAATTTATTTATCAAGACGTTACAGGACAGACACTGCCACCTCCATTTCCTAATGTGACAACTGAAGCTCAGAAGGGAAATGTTCAGGGTCATATAGAAAACTGGACAAGAACCAGAAATGGATTCATTAATGTAGTGGAATTCTTTCTGTAGCCATCATACCTCTCCATCTCACCATCCAACTCTTTCTTAGGTCCATCTCTCTACTGTACCACCATTTAAGGACCTCACAGCTTTACTATGGCAGGGAAATCTCTTCCACTGAGATGCCCATCTGTATCTGAGTGACTCATACACCTTTAACCTAGTCTTAGAACAATTATAGAAACGAGTTAAAAATTACATGGCTGCTTAAATCTGCTTAAATAAAAAAAGGTATCATATTCCTCTGCCTCTTGGTCCTTCTCCCTCACCTAGGCAGCTCCTGCTCTTGAAGACTGTCTATGTTCCATGTTACATCTTCTTCCTACTCTGCTCTCTCTCCTTTGTATATGTCCCAAATTATCACAACTCCCTCTTCAAATGTGGCATTTGGAACTCAGAGCACGTTGGAACTTAGCATCATCTTCACATCTCTTGTTAATGACACCTAAATTTTCTTTAGCTCATGCTTGGCTACATTATTTGGATATTTTCCTTGGGATATCACTGTTTATTTCTATGGTTAAATAAAATTGACTTTGAAATCATAGCTATATATGTGTTGAGAGCCTCAAGAAATACTTGTTGGGTGATCTGTATTCAATTCATCTAATTACAGATCACCTCCATATCTAGTTCCACTTAAGTCTGATGACTTTTTCCCCTTGATCTCAGAATCCAGAATCGGTAAAAGGTTTTTACAGATCCTTGCACCAAAAAACAACAACAATAACACACACAAAAAAAACTCCAACTCCCTCTCCCCCAAAAAACCCCCAAATCATTTCCTTTAGAGGTAAAAGAAACAAACAGACCATTCCCATGTGATAGTATGGGTTGGCCACATGTGCTAAAAAAAAATCAATACTATACTTGACCCTCATCTTACTCACCACCAAGCTTCATATTTGACCAGGGGAGATGGTGAGGAACTTGCCCACTCTAAATTTAGCCATTGACCTGAGTTAATGACTAAAATTGCCTGGTCAGGTTCTCTCCACCCCTGGCCTGCTATTCCGATCAATTGTTTATTTGTAGTAGAAAGAGCTCATCTTGCAAAGTAAGCCAAAAGAAGATAGATTTGGCTCTACACCCACTCCAACATTGAGGCATCATGATGTTTGAGATCTTGAGGACTCAAATTAGCGCTGGATGCTTCACTGCCCCTTGAGCAGAAGGCTTGTCTAAGCATCAATACTGATGGAAGTATAAATTGTTCTTGCCGGTCCATTTTCAGCTAGCTTGTAAAGTTGGGTTTTAAAGCTCCACAAAATGTTTTAGGGCAGAAAAATGCCCTCTTCTGATTTTTTTTTTTTAAGGCACTTAAGCAGTAAGAACTCTCTGATGCCCTTAAATCTCAAGACCATTTTCCCAGCCAGACTCTTCTATTGTAATTCTACCTGATAGTAACTTAATCGGAGCTGGGGTTATTGCTCCAGGACTGAAGCAGAAGGTGATTCAGCAGGATGAAATCCGAGCCTGCCTGGCATGCCTGAATTTTAACACACATCTAACACGCATATTTAGCTGTCACCAGGAGATCTGACAGTTTATGGGAGAGGTGCTATGTATAAAGGACTAGCAGTGGGCATTTCCGGCACACACCCACTTAGAACATGTTGTGATCTGAGCTTCCCTGTTCCCAGAGCCAGACTCACAGAATGGAAAGGTGTTTTAACCACTCTAATAAAAACTAACAAGTCATCAGTGTAAGCCATGGCTGTGGTTTTCTTTAGGGGACACCCTACAAAGACACTTATGCAGGTAAAAACAAGTATCTATGAAACACGTTTATTCATCAAAAACATTTTCTTATTTGAGCTTAAAATAGTTCAAGGAATGTTTGACTCCAGTTACATCAGAGATCCCAGAACTTAAGTTGCCTAACACTGGGTTATCTTATTTGTTGGGCTATATCTGGGCTCAGCACTAGATGGGACATCTCCTGCTATCTTCAAATTCTTAACAAGCACCAAATACACAAGCACTGCACTTCACAGATATCCTCTAACACCAGCACCATTAGCTTCTTTTGAGAGATGGGGGAATGAAGCTAGACAGGACAAGGATGTCCACCCTGTCCACAGCAAGTGAACAGAACATAAGAAGTGGCACAGTAGTCAGTGGATCGCAAGGTCTCTGTTTGTAAAATCTATGTCCTTTACTTTTGGTTTCTATGGTTTCCATTGGACCATCTCAGGTCTATATCTGCCTCTTGCCCTGCCCCGCCACGACCATCCTAAAGATTCTTGTGTCATCACTAATGAAATAGATTCTTGAGTTTTACATATAGCCCTAACATTTTCCTGGGAAAGGAAAGATTTTGTCAGGAGACAGACATATACTCAGTTATCATCTGGACATGCTGTTCCCACTTAGCAGCCTGCCTGACCTTTACATGATTCCAGTCCCTGCTCACTATCTGACCATAGACACCTAAGAGACACCCTGTAAGCATAGACCGTCTGAGCCCATAAACCCCAGAATCACGGGAAAGAAAATGAAGTTTTTGTTTTAAGTCACAAAGTGCTGGAAAGTTTGTTGTACTGTAATAGACAATCAGACTACTTTTAAACTAGAGAATAGACTGCTTTTTTGATAGACAAAAGACTACTTTTTAAAAACTAGCATTCTATTTGACTCAATATCTCTTAGTAACAAGAAACTAATGTAGAAATACTGCTCGTATGCAACACAAAATGTAAAAGCAGGTTTCTAATCCTGACGTGACCTTGAGCTACGTAACTGTGTGGTCATTGAACTGAAGGCAGCAATGAACACATCAGGAACAACCCAGACTTTTCCTCCTATGCTGACATCTAACAAAGAGAACAGGCCTATGGTGGAGAGAAATAGGAAGGGATGGTCAAAATTAAAGGCTTGTGTAGTTCATTGCCTGTCAGTTGTGCTTTTGACCTCTCTGGTGTGCCTTTGAATTGGACTTTTCAGTTTTCACTGTGACTGCTGAAGACCAAGTCCCACCACTATGCCCCAGTGTAGAAACAGGGTAACCATATGGGCTACTAGATGGTCAACACAAGTCAGATCTCATTCTTACAAGTGCTTCCTGTGAACATATTTCCATCGTGCCTGGGACTGTCCATGAATTATCTAACTGGATCCTCATTCAAACACTCAAAGGAACTCTAACTTCTTTCCCTTTTAAAGGCAGGGAAACTGGAGGGATATGAATAGCCAGGACTTGAACTCCAGCGTGGTTCCAACATCTGTTTTTTCATTCATTAGAATCACTGACAAGCAGTGGACCAAGATGGCAGCACTATAGTGCCAACACAACATGAAGAAGGTCTTTGCTGCTTCTCTTTAAAGTGGAACCAGCTTTTGACTTATCTCTAGGTTTTCCTTCAGTCAAGGAAGATACTTTATCTCCTAGTGTGATAGGAAAATTGACCTGAATGTCATATTTGGCCTCTTGGCTGTGGCTTCCTCCTTGCCACACAATTGCTGATTCATAGGGTTATATGCTCTGGCCTTAATAGCTTGATCTTGAGGCCCAGTTTTTAAAAACCAAAAACACTTGCTCTTCAGACTTGCCTGGGCCGGGCACTTGAATGATATTGTGAAGCTGAAAACTGGGTCTTCCCATGGAGTACTGTGAGTTTAGGCAAGAAGGTGACAAGAAATGGAAGAGGAATGTAAAAGCAAACCACAACTCAATGTCATGAGTGTGCCCCTTCTATCTGCAAGACCTCCAGAGTCCTACTCCCTTTCCTGTGAAGGGGTCTCTGGTCATAGCCTGCCCTTTTTCCCTGGGCCCCTACTTGCAATCCTTCCCTTTTTACTGCTCTTATGGTCTCAACATTTACTTGTCTCTGTGCTTTCTCTATCAAAACAAATGCATGAACACAATCTTCTCCCTGCCTCATTAGATGCTCCCTTTCCTCCTCTCCTCAATAAGTTTCTTGAAAGAACATATCATCCACCACTCTTGCCTTACTCTTCCATTCATGTTTTTGGCCTCATCTCACTTGACCTGGAGGCAAGTTTGGTGAGGTCCTTCCTCCCTCCCTCCTCTGGTATACTTTAACTCCTTGTGTCAGTTCTCAGCACCCCCATGGAGCACCTCAGCCTCCCCCTGCTGCCATTGTCTGGGGTACAATGTGGCTGTCTTTCCTACTTGCTGTTACCTTCAAGTGACTTTACCCCTATACCCCATGATGTAGGGATCCCTAGAGTTCCTTTTGTTGCCCCTCTTCCAGCCCTCTGGAATTCCTTCTTTCATGGAACCAGTTCTTTGACACAGGCCTCCTTTGCTTTTTGATCACAAGTGAGCTTGCTGGTGGTGTGTGTCAGATGCAAGGACTTGTTGGGAAGTGCCATACCCTCTTCTTACCTTTAAACACTAGTCCCATTAGCTGACATGGGTATTCGCTGCACCACGGGGGAGCGGGACTCTCCTTGTCCTAAACACACTTTTTCCAAGCCACTGATTCCTGCAGGAGAGTCTCTTGGGTTGTTCTGTCCTTAGGTCTTCAGTGGTAACAATCCTGCCTTCTGCTTTCTGCAACCCAGAGTTTTGCTATCTAACAAGCCGATGATATTTTGTGGAGGGATGCTGAAGGTTAAACTTGGGCATGCTATAATTTGGGAGTTTATTTGATCAGGCAGGGATTCATGAAGGGGACAGTTTACAAATGGCAGTAGGTTGGGGTGCCTCTAGATGAGCAAGGGGATGGCTTTCACAGGGAGAACTGTGGTCAGGATGTATTATATGAGAGAAGAACCTATTTTCAATTTTAAAAAAAGAGAATTTCAGAAAGAATTGTGATGTTTTGCTGGGAGTGGAGAAGGCAGGGCACTGTCTCAATTAGGCCTTTCAGGGGACACACCTGGGACTAGACTGCATCTAGGTGGTGGCCTCCTCTGTGTGGGACGTTACCTTGTTCCTGCTGCCTGGCACACTTCTGCCTCCCTCCTTACTTTCTCTGCATCTCTGCTTCAAGTACCTTCTTTTCTGATGCCTTTTATTACCCTGCCTTCTTGCTTTGCTGTCCATCACTCACTTCCATTCTTCCTGGCACTTATGACCATTTGCCCTATGGAAGATTCATTTATTTGCCCTTAATGAATTGTGGGCCCCTCTTTAATGACTCTGGCTGTCATACCATCATGTGATATTTCTGTGGACTTGTGATTCTTCATTGGAATTAGGTCCCAGGTAGGTGAGTGAGCATTGATGTTGCTTTGGTCACTATCTATTGCCTCAGACAGGGCCTGGCTGCCTTACCATGCATTAGGAGAATGAATGAATGAGTGAATGAATGAATGAGTGCTATGTCTTCCCCTGAGAATAGGCCACCCGAGGCAGTAGATTTTAAACTGCCCTAGAGAAGCCAAGGCATGAGGATGGGATTCGCCCCAGATTCTTCTCACTTTCCACCCTCTATTATCACTCAGCTCTACTGATTCAGTATCTCTGAACTTAATCTGTCTCTGCCTCACTCCCAGTTCAGACCCACATCATATTTCACAAGATGCAGCCACACCTTCATGCTAATTTTCTTTAGCTATTTCTTCTCCTTCTACTCATCCACCCCTCTGTTGTACCCAAATCTCCCCCATTACCCAGAATAAGCACAGCCTTTTTTTGCATGCCATGTCCAGCTCATGAGAATTAGATGGCGTCCTCTTGAGTTTGTTTCCTCACCTGTAGGAGCTTTTTCCTTGAACTCAGATTTCACCCATGCAAATCTTTTCAGATGCTTCAAAAATCAGGACATTTCAGAAATACAGAGGAGCTTGGACCGGCAGGACACGCTGGGTAACAAAACACATAGCTCTTGCTTCCTCTTCGCTGACTTTCTTCTGTACTTACACAGGGCCCCGTGTCCCCTTTCCCATACGTAATTACAGTGCTTCATTATCGTTATCTGTTTGTTGGTCTCTCTCACCCACTAGACTGGAAGCTCCCATTGATGACTTGTGGGAGCTTAAGAATTGGGAGACTAGCACATGGTAGGAAGAGGGAAGATAATGCTTTAAAACACAAGTGCATATACTTTTCACAAACACATTCATTTCAGTCACATAAATCAAAAGAAAACTCCAAGAATTTTATAAAGGAGAGGAAAACCTAAATAAGTTTAAAATGATCTGCTTTCCTAATAAAACATTTTTAAACGTATAACTGTCTCTAAGTATGTGGCTTTGAAAGTATTATTTTGTGTTTGTGTGTTAACTTGTCTTTAAAACTACAGCAAGCAGGAGATTATATTTTGAAAGATCATTCTATCATGCTCAGGCATTTCATTTGGGGCCTTTGAAAGTTGAAGTGTGTTCCTGGTGCAGGTGTGGAGCCTGTGGGGCAGTCCTCTCTCTGGGATACCTTCCAGAATCCCTACTTCCTAGGCTGAGGTTGATGACACTTAGGAACGGAAGTTGTGCATACTCCAAGGCCTATTTAATCTTTGGCCTAGTTACTGAATTTGCCAAAGAGGAGGCCAATAAGTTCCAGGTGTGATGCCGAGGCCTGTGATGTGGAACATTTCTGTTGGGAGGTTGGCTCACACCTGCCTGCAAACAGATCCAATAGCATCACCTGCCTAGAAGCTGGGGAGGAAACTCTGCTCACTTGCTTTATTTCAGGGTCCCACATCTCGAGAATCAAGAATGCATTTGGTGATGTTCCTTCCACAATGAAAAGATTCAGTGCTGTTCAGACTGTGCAAGAAACGCATTAAGAAATGACCCTTCCAGAGGTTAGATCTCAAAGCTGATTTCTATTGTAAAGAGTATTTTCCCCTTTTCACTAGTTCAGAACAGACATCTGTGTTGATGAAGCTGGCCTTGCCCCTTATTCATGATGTGGTTCCTTTTGCCCAAATGGGTGATTTGTCCCCAGGGAGAATGATGTAACAGTTTCTTTCTCGACGAAGGAGCATAAAGCAAACCCGTGCTGAGTTTCATGTACTGTAAAACCCTCTGTTTAATGCTTTCCAGCATTGAATGCTCATCTTATACACCCTTGAAATGTTCCCAATTACAGAGTTCCTTTTGCCAACCCCTGGGAAAACCAATTTTACTATTAGTTATACAGACTTGTGGATCCATGTTTTCATTCTCAACCAAGAATCATGGCAAATTCTCAGCAGCTGATGTATATATGGGGACTAGCATCGTTCATTCTTTCTAAAGCTCCCTGTAGTACCAGATGTAATACAAAATTCGTGGGGGCAAGAAGGCAGCCCAACTCTCTAAGTGCCTGTGGCTCACTTTGTTCACCCCCCTTCTCTTGCCAGACCCTCAGTCCCTGTGGCTTCAACAGAGGTCTATGACCTCAGACTTGAACTTTGGGGAGATTGTCCCCACCCAGATATAAAGAAAATCTATGAGGAGAACATGAGGATTTGATTAGAAAATATGTTCAGGAGTTTGGCGGCCGTGTACCAAGAAATGTACTCTCATTCTTACGTAGTGTGAAGCCAGTGAACAATTTAGGGTTGATTAAGAAATGGAATTCTGTAATGTGGGATATGAATTCTTTTCAAATTGAAATAGAGAAAGTGCTTTAATTGTCGCATGTGTCTAACTTAAAAATTGATACGTTTAAAAGATCACAATAATCAGGCACTGATCTTTTATAGATGTTGAGATAATTTGAAAAGCTATAGCCACATTGGAGCTTAAAAAATATTTTCCATATTACTATGAAGGTGCAATAATAAACCACATTCTTACATTCTTTTTGTTGTGCTTAGTTTGGGCATCAAGTTTTCTAAAAAAATCTCTAAGATCTTTGTATGCTTCCAAGAAAGTAACTCTCAATGTTGAGAATGAGAAGTGTAAAGCATCATGGCCATGTTTATAAGAGAAGATCTTCCCTTTTGGAGATAAAGCTTGTTTTAGTCCATTGTTGCTGCTATAACAAAGTACACCAGACTGGCAATGGATAGGTAATGGCAATTTGTTTCTCACAGTTCTGGAAGCTGGAATGTCTATGATCAAGGAGTTAGCAAATCCGTGCCAGAAAAAGGCTCAATTCATACTCACAAGATGAGCCCAAGCTCTCACATCCTTTAGAGAAGGGCTGAACCCTCCCATAGGAGGCCAATGGTCAGAACAAGGTCCCCCCATGCTCTTTATAAGGAACCCACCTGTCCACACATGCTATTCCCTTATAGCTAGTCATTTCTTAATATTGTCACCGTGAGAATTAGGTTACAGCATCAATTGTAGAGGGACCTAAGCATTCAGACTATGGCAAGGAAAAAAAGAGCAAAGGTGTCCAATTCTAATAATAATTTAAGAAAGAATGAAAATGAATCCTCCTTTACTGGGAGGGTTCCTCCAAAGGCCTCTATATGTCGGTAACAAATCTGCTTCCTCTAGCTTCCCCCCTTTGTCTATCTTGCCACCCCTGACTTGCAATTCTAAATTCTAGAGTTGCCTGGCAAGGCTTCCTTTACCAGTTGCTGTTTTTCACTTGCAAAATTAGTGTGTTAACCAGGGACACAGGAGGTGGGGCCTGAAGAGAGTCTCTGCCCCAAAGATTTACCAGACAATGAACATGTTCCAGGACAGAGAACTCTGCCACCCAGCACATGGTGTCTTTCTTTCCTCTTTTGAAAACTAGGAAGGCTTTTCTTCAAAATGGATGGTATTCTTGGAAAAAAGACAGAATCCTCAACAAATGGTACCAGTCAAACTGGATGGCTGCATATAGAAGAATCTAAATAGATCCATATTTTACCACCCTGCACAAAAGAACTCCAAGTGAGTAAAGGACTTGAACATAAAACCAAATACGGTGAATTTAATAGAAAAGAAAATGGGGAGTAGCCTTGATCTCATTGGCACAGTAGATGACTTTCTGAACAGAACACTATTAGCAGGCTACTAAGATCAATAATTAATAAACGGGACCTCATGAAACTGAAAAGCTTCCGTAAAGCAAAGGACACTGACATTCCGATAAAGTGGCAGCCTACAGAATGGGAAAAGATTTTATCAACTACACAACCAATAGAGGGCTAATATACAAAATACATAAAGAACTCAAAAATTAGATATCAAGGAAACAAATAACCCAATTAAAAAATATCTAAACAGAGAATTCTCAAAAGAGGAGACTCAAATGGCTGAGAAGCACTTGAAGAAATGTTTAACATCCCTAGTCATCAGGAAAATGCAAATCAAAACTATTTTGAGATATTATCTTATTCCAGTCAGAATGGCTAAGATCAATAAAACAAGTGACAGCTCATGCTAGGGAATATGTGGAGTAAGAGAAACACTCATCCATTGTAGGCAGGAGTGCATGTACAGACACTATGGAAATCAGTGTGACGGTTCCTCAGGAAGCTGGGAATCGATCTACCTCAAGATCCAGCTATACCACTCTTCGGCACATACACAAAGGATGATTTATCTTACTACACAGACACTTGTTCAACCATGTTCAATGATGCTCTATTCATAATAGTCAGAAATTGGAAACAACCTAGATGTCTGTCAATGGATGAACAGATAAAGAAAATGTGATACATTTACACATGGAATAATACTCCACTGTTAAAAAATGAAATCATGAAATTCACAGGTAAATGAATGGAACTAGAAAAAATCATCCTGAGTGAGGTAACTCAGAAAGACAAAACTTATATATATTCACTTGTATGTGGATGTTAGCTGTTAAGTCAAAGATAAGCAAGCTACAATCCATAGACTCATAAAGGTTAGATATAGAGTAAGGTACTAGTGGGGAGGAATATATCTCCCTAGGAAGGAGAAATAGAATAGATAGTTATGGGTAGATGTGCAGGGGAAACTGAAATGGAAGGATCAGGTGGGGGGAGAAAGAAGAGGTGGATAAGGGAGGGAATATGTAATGAAGGAATATGGGATGAGGGACAGCTAAAATTAAGGGTTATATGGAAACCAAATGTTAGTAGAAACTTCCTAAAATAGACACATATGTAAGACAATCTAAATGAAATCACTAAATAATGAAGGGGACAGAGCCCCAGCTAGGTAGCTCTCATCACTAAATGAAGCTTCAGTACTAGGAACTGAGTTGTTGGCCAATCCATGGGAACCCCCAAACAACCTAGCTGTTGCTGACTGTAGGTTGCACTCCACAAACTGATAGCAAGGCCCTATTGCTGAAGACAGCACCTACACAACTCATGGTGCCTATATGGAGCTTTCACTCACGTGTGATAGCATCTCTGGTACAGGAAGGTATTCTGCATGCTCCCAAAGAAGAAATATAAACGTCAACCCAGCTACAAAACCTTTGATCTACAATGGTGTCCTGCCAGCAAGATACAGTACAGTGGTGGCATAAAGCTGGTAGGAGTGACCAACCAGTATCTGCTTTGGTTTAAGGCCCACCCCATGAAATGGAACCCATATCCAACGTTACTTGTGTGACCAGGAACCTGAGACTACATGGTGCAGGGACCTAGGGGGAAACCAAATACTACTGTTCTACAAAAGGAACACAGCAATTAAATGACTCCTAATGATACTCTACTCTACTCATCAATCAGTCCTTTGCTCCACCATCATCAGAGAAGCTTCCTCCTGCAGCAGATGGGTACACATACAGAGACCCATAGCCAAGCAATATGCAGAGAGTAAGAAACCTTGGAATATTCAGACTAAAAAACAAGGTCTCCATCAATTTCTTCCTCTCAGGGCTCAGGCAACACTGCAGAAGAGAAGGCATAAATTGTGTAAGAGCCAGAGGGGATAGAGGATACCAAAGAAATAAAGCCTTCTAAACACAACAGGACTGATGCACATATGGTCTTACAGAGATTGAGGTAGCATGCACAAGGCCTTCATAGGTCTGCTCTAGATGAGGTCCTTGAGCTGAAAGGGGAAATGGACACATGCCCTCATTCCTAACTCAATATATCTCCAATTTATAACCACTTGCAAATGAAAAACTAGTTTTCTCCTAAGGCAGTGGTTTTCAACACGTGGGTCACAGCTCCCACAGGGGTCACGTATCAGATATTTACATTATGATTCATAACAGTAGCAAAATTACAGTTATGAAGTAACAATGAAATAATTTTTATAGTTGGGGGTTACCATAACCACAACATGAGGAGCTATATTAAAGGTTCACAACATTAGGAAGGTTGAGAACCACTGTCCTAAGGAGCTTCACTGGGGAAAAAAACTACTCTTAAATGTAGGCCACATGTCCAGCAGTAGATGGCCAACAGAAAATGAACTCAGTGGCGTCTTTGGAGGTTCCTTGTCTCATAATGTAATAACAAGGATTTTTTTTAAAGAAAAATATTATTTTTAATTTTACTTTTATTTCATTTGCTTATTTTTTTTTACAGACACACACACACACACACACACACACACACACACACACACACACACACACACATGTTTTCCAGTTTTGTATTTTATAGTATTTCAGAGTGTGCAAATGTGTGCATCTCTGCATCTGTATCTGTTTCTTGGGCTCATTTCCTTCTGTTTGTTTTGTCCTATTCTAACTTTTTTGTTGTTAATCTCATCACATTATATTTTATTTTATTATTATCCCTTAGATGACTGTTTGTTTCCTAGTAAGAGACAAAAAAGGGGTGAATCCAGTTGGGAAGGGAGGTGGGGAGGAACTGGGTGGAGTAGAGAGAAAAAAACATAATCAGAATACATTGTATGAGAGAAATCTACTTTCAGTAAAAAAAAAAAAAAAAACAATAAATGGATCATGTTAATGTCACTTCAGTGAAGCTATCGGTTCCATCAGTGTGTCCCTTGGTTTGTTTTGGTAGAGGTGGTGGGTAGTAGGACCTGAAGGTCAGTGCATAATAATTTGCTAGATACAATATATAGGCTCCTACTTCAAGATCAAATGTATTTAAGCAAGCTAGCATTTGGTGACTCGTTAACTTCTTTTGATGGACTCTAAGTCTAAATGACAGAATATGACCAATTTGCTGAAAGCTGCTGACAGGCTGAGGACACAAGGTGAAGAGAAGGAGCATATAGGTAGCACTGAGCCAAGAGAGGAAAATGATCTCAGAGATGAACGGAACATAGATAGCCTCCATGCAATAGTTTTCTCAAAGGCGTTGGAACTAACTCCTGATTCCTGACACATAACCAAGCCACTTTAATATTGATGTTCAGACAAGGCTTGATGTCAATGGAAAGATACATTTTAACATTGCCACCTTTGACAACAATTGTTTAAATTATTGAGAATTAGAGACTCTTGCAACTTGGCCTTCTCATGAATATCAGGGTAAAAACAGTGAGAATTGTATTTTGGGAGGCTGCCAATGCTTATGTCACAACTACACACAGTGTGTATAACACATATATCAGATTCTTTTGGAATGACATGGAGCATACATATAATCTAATAAAATACCAAGGCGTAAGTGAGCAAAGATTTTTGTTTGTTTGTTTAAAGCATGTAAAATTGACTTTAGCAGCATATTCCTCTCTGATAGTATTTGTAACTTCTACTTATGTTAAAGCTTTGTGTACTTGTAAGATGTGTAAAAAGCTTCTCCTACTTGAGTGGAATTAACAAGACCACTTGTTTGGGAATTGTGATATACTGCAGTGTGGGAATGCAAAAAATGCCCCAAGCACTGAATCTAGAAGATGCACCATCGGGGACATAAGCTTGCTTTGAACAATTTTATATTTCATTCGTTTAAGAGATGCCCTCTTTAAATGGTCCAGTGGCTAATAATCAGTAAAAAAAAAAAAAAGTGCTTTCAGATTTTTATGCACATTGGACAAGCCATTTTGTATGCATCATGTTCCTATGCCTTTAAGTCTCTAGAAAAACCTAGAAGTTGTTTGGCTTTATGCTGTGCCAATGTACTCTAGTTAATCAGAAAGATTTTCTAAAATTCAGATCTGAAATTGACTTTTAAAATTTCTACCTCTTTGTTAACATATTTTCGATCTTTCTTTTCTCTCTGTTTCTCCTGCTTTCTTTACCCCCTTCAGCTTCTGTCTAAATGAGAATCTGTCTGGTTATAAAATCCCACTGGTCATAAATCCTCCAGTTGGCCTGCTTGGACATCCTGCTTACTCCCTTCTCCGATATTTCAGACCCTTCCTCAACATTCTCTTGTTCAGCACAAGACTTGGCATACTGGAGAAGAAATTGCTCTGTTTTGGAGGTTAACTGAGAGTAGTCTTCCAGAAAATAACTCACTCTCAACCTCTTCATCATCTGCAGTGGACCTTTCCAAAAACAAAAGCAATTGTCCTTAACCTTCAGGTACATGTTCTAAATTGACCTCTCAGCTTTAAAATTCTGTGTTGATGTGCTAAAACAGTACATTTGAGTTGTCAACTGGTAGTTTTCCTTCAACTTCCCTTTAGTTATGTGTGTGTGTGTGTGTGTGTGTGTGTGTGTGTGTGTGTGTGTGTGTGTGTGTGTGCATGTATGTATTCCTTTCCCTTTTTTCCATTCAACAAACAGCAGAATGTCCTGGCTCTGTGTAGTGACTTAACTGCAGTGTTTCCCAAACACTTATGTGGAGGGAGCTTGGTTGCTAGCTGATAGACTTTTGGGGAGTGATAAGCTCATGAAGGTTCTGACTTAGTCAATGGATTAAATATATGATGGAGTCATGTGATGGCATTATTGTGAGGTGATGTGTTGTAGAATATTATTTTAAGGTGTGGTACTTTTGTTTATGCTGCATTTGTTTAACTCTGTGAAGCTGTGTTACTTTGCCTGTCTAAAACACCTGATGGTCTAAGAAAGAACTGAACAGCCAATAGCAAGGCAGGAGAAAGGATAGGTGGGGCTGGAAGGCAGAGAGGATAAATAGAAGGAGAAATCTGGGGGCGGGGGGGAAAGTTCTAGGAATGAGAGAGAAAGGAGGAGGATATCAGGGGTCAGTCACCCAGCCACCCAGCTACACAATCAGCCATGGAGTAAGAGTGAGAGTAAGATTTATAGAAGAGAGTGGGAAAAGTCCAGAGGCAATAGACAGATAGGTTAATCTAAAGTTAAGAAAGCTAGCTAGAAACAAGCCAAACTAAGGCTGGGCATTTATAATTAAGAATAAGCCTCCACGTGTGATTTATTTGGGAGCTGGGTGGCAAGCCCCTCAAAAGAGTTAAAAAAAAAAAACCCAAACAACAGTGATGGCAAGTGAGAGGTGGGGTCTAGTTAGAAGAAGTAGGCCACTGAAGATGTACCTGGGAAGATACACTTGTCCTGGACTCTGTCTGTTCATTCTCTTACTGCGTTCCTGTTGTCACATGGAGAGCCTGCTGTGGGATGTTCTGTATGGCAAATGTGTTTCTGATTAGTCAATAAATAAAACACTGATTGGCCATTGGCTAGGCAGGAAGTGTAGGCTGGACAAGGAGGAGAATAAAGCTGGGAAGTGGAAGGCTGAGTCAGAGAGACACTGCCAGCCGCCATGATGACAAACAGCATGTGAAGATGCCGGTAAGCCACGAGCCATGTGGCAAGGTATAGATTAATGGAAATGGATTAATTTAAGCTGTAAGAACAGTTAGCAAGAAGCCTGCCATGACCATACAGTTTGTAACCAATATAAGTCTCTGTGTTTACTTGGTTGGGTCTGAGAGGCTGTGGAACTGGCAGGTGATAGAGATTTGTCCTGACTGTGGGCCAGGCAGGAAAACTCTAGCTACAAGAGCCACATATGCAACCCACACTCTACCGTGATACTCCTGCCTTATCTTAAGTTTCAAAGTAACGGGGCTGGATGCCCATGGGATGAAACTTCTGAAGTGTAAGCCAAATGAACCATTCTATCTTATATTAATTATCACAGCAATGGGAAAACTAACCCAGATATTAGCATACTCCTAAATCTAAGCACACTGAAAAGATTATTCTATGTGTTCCTAAAGAAACTTCCTGGAAAAAAAAAACAAAACATACCTTAGGAGTCTTGGTAACTTCGCTGACGTCTTCGTCAAGGCAAAGTGGTTTTCTTCCTCCCAGTGTCTGTAGGTTGGAAAGTATCCCTAAGAATTGGGATGGGACTGGAGACCGGATATTATACCAGAGATGTGACATTTCCTAATGAATATTCAAGGCTGGAAGCAAGAGAGGACTCAGGCCTTATATTATTGTTGGCTTGTAATTAGCTACTCATTATTATATAGCGTTTTGGGGATTGCCCATGGCTTGGAGCAGAGTTTGACAGAATTATGAAGATAACAGAGGGAAACTGCCTCTTGTTGCATTTAGCCAAGAAAGGCAATCGTCAGTCTCAAATGAAGAATGGAAGAAGAAAACCCACCAGACTGAAGGGATCCTATTGAGTTATGAAAAGGCTATTATTGCCTTTGCTTAGGTATAATGAAGTTCAAATATCTATGTAATTTGTAAAGAAGAATGTAGACAGACTTTTCTTTGGGCTGCCAGCTCACAAAAAATGACACAGAGACTTATTATTAATTTTGGAAGCTCAACTTATAGCTTAGGCTTGTCTCACTAGCTCCTATAAATTAACCCATTTATATTAATCTATGTTTTGCCTCATGGCTTTTTACCTCTCTTCCATCTTGTACCTCCTGTTTCCTCTCTGTGTCCTCTGGCATCCTCTCCACACCTAGATTCATATCCTCTTCTTTTCTCTCTTCCTGGAAGTCCCACCTAACTCTTCCTGCTTAGCTATCGTCCATTCAGTTCTTTATAAACAAGTCAGAAGGTGCCTTGGCAAAGCTACATCTTCACAAGTATACAAGGAGAAATAAACAAGAAGTTTATTTCTCATAGTGATGGAGACTGGGAAGGTCAAGATCAAGGTGCCAGGGTTTAGTTTCTACTGCAGGAACTCCTTCCAAAATTATACCTTGTTGCTGTGTTCTCACATGGCACAATAATAGAAAAACATGTAATAGAATAATAGAAAAAATGGTTACCATTGCACGAGACCTCTTGTAATGAGATATATATCCACTCATGACTGGAATTTTTATGACAATATTATAACTGATTGTATTAGTAAAACAGAATAATAATAAAGCAACAACCACAACAACAATAATAGTAAATGACAGAGGCAAACAGCATAGTGGGCCAAACACCATTACTTTAGAGATAACCTATGACATTAGTTTAGATCTGGGATACGCTCAATAGGCTTAGGTGCTGAAGACTTTGTTCTTAGCAGCCACTATCGGGAAAGGCTAGAATCATTAGGAAGCAAGTCCTAGGGACAGGAAATTAGGCAATAGTGGGCGCACTCTTGAAGCTGATACTGGGGTCCTGGTTCCTTCCCATTTGTCTCTTTACTTCCCAGGTGCCATGAAGTGAGTAGGCTTCCTCTACCACATGCACCTGCTGTATATTGTGTCACCACAAGCCCAAAGCAACAAGGCAAGAGGACCCTGTATAGAAACCACAAACCAAAGCCTTTACTTCCATTTAAAGTCAAACATTCTGGGTATTTTTTTTCACACTTAGGAAAAGCCAAATAAACCATCTGTGCTAATAATAGTGGGCCTCATTCTAGACATGTATTTGTATATAATCAAAGATAAAAGAAGGGAAAAGGGGTAACTTTATTGAAATGGAATCAATGATGAATTCTATACTTAGGTAAAAAGATTCTATTTAATTTTACTTGACTTAAGTAATATAGAAGAGTCATAGTGGATCAAAACAATGGAATTGTTGTAAGTCATATCGTTTATGTTTACTTTTTGTTTTTTGACACAAGAGACTCATTCTGTAGCCCAAGATGGTCTTGGGCTTACTGTGTAACCCTGGCTTACCTTAACCTCTTGTCAGTCCTCCTGCTTCAGCTTCCCGAGTGTTAGATTACAAATGTCAGTCATCATGGCCAGTTCATAATTGTCTCTTTACCTCCATAAGTAGTAGTTTATATAAGATTCCTAGAAAGTTAAGGAAGAAAAATATCAAGAGATTGAAATCATTACCGCTTGCTCCCAACACCTTTTGACTTTACAAGGAATAAACAGATTCTTTATGGAGAAAATGGGATTAACATTTTTGTATTTTCTCCAGTCCAGTTTCCCCAAGCTCTGTACTTAAAGTCCCTTCTCCATAGTTAGACTTGATTGTATTGCCTACTTTAGCCAATGAATTATGCTTGGACATGATGTTTGCCTCTTATAAATAAGAAGTTTTAATATATGTATATGCATATATATGTGTGTGCACACATGTGCATACTTTGACTTGGGATTAAGGGGTTTCATTTTCCACAGTTGAAATAGCATTCTATAAAGAGGGGCTGTTTATAAGTCTGGATGTGACAAGGAGTGAACTTGTGGAGATGAGCCTAACATTGCTATGGCTGATTCTCTGCCTTAGCTAATGTGACAAGATACAAAAATATTTGTTATTGTAATCTAGTAGGATATTGGTTTTATTTGCTATAGAATCAAAAAATAATATATTTAATGTCAGGCTGGTAAAAAATTACTCCAATTTTTAGTCTGAGTTTTAATTTAAGTGGATTTAGTCCCTAGTACCAATTATTTATATTGGCTTTTCCAGTTCTGAATGATTCACATTTCATCTTCAAGTATGTTTTTGTAAAAATACTTTGTTTTAAGAATTTTCAAGTGTGGGTACCCTTGTATTTGGGGCATAGATGTTCAGAAATGAGACTTCATCTTCGTGGAGTTTTCCTGTGATGAATATGAAGTGTTCTCTCCATCTCTTTTGATTAATTATACTTTGAAGTTTATTTTGTTAGATATTAGTATAGCTATACCACTTTGCTTCTTAGGTCCATTTGGTTGGAAAAAAATCTTTTCCCAACTCTTTACTTTGAGGTAATGCCTGTCTTTGAAGTTGAGGTGTATTTCTTGTATACAGCAGAAGGATGGATCCTGTTTTCATATCCATTCTGTTAGCCTGTGTCTTTTTATAATACTGAGTTCATCAATATTAAGGGATATTAATGACCAGTGATTGATAATTCCTGTTATTTTTTGGTTTGTTGTTGTTATTGGTAGTGTGTGCATTTCTCTTCTTTGGATTTTGCTGGTGTGAGATTATCTAATGCCTATGTTTCCATGGATGCAGCTAATTTCCTTGGGTTGGAGTTTTCCTTCTGGTATTTTCGTAGGGCTGGACTCATGGACAGGTATTGTTTAAATCTGGTTTTGTCATGGAATATCTTGTTTTCTTCATCTATGGTGATTGAAAGTTTTGCTGGGTATTACTAATGCTTAAATCACACATCAAAACCCACACATTAATAGTGGGAAACTTCAACACCCCACTCTCACTAATAGACAGGTCTGCCAGACAGAAACTTAACAGAAAATTAAGGGAACTAACAGATGCTATGACTCAAATGGACTTAACAGACATCTACAGAACATTTCACCCAAACACAAAAGAATATACCTTCTTCTCAGCACCTCATGGAACATTCTCTTAAACTGACCACATACCAAGGCACAAAGGAGATCTCAACAGATACAAAAAAAAATTGAAATAACCCCCTGTATCTCATAGGATCACCATGGGTTAAAGTTAAGATTCAACAACAACACATACTACAGAAAGCCTGCAAACTCATGGAAACTGAACAACTCTCAAATGAATTGCCACCAGGTCAAGGAAGAAATAAAGAAAGAAATGAAAGACTTCCTAGACTTTAGTGAAAATGAATGGACAACATATCCAAAATTATGGGACACTTTGAAAGCAGTGCTAAGAAAAAAGTCCATAGCACTAAATGCCTGCATTAAGAATTTGATAGTTTTTTTATACAAGTTACTTTTGCTTTTTCCTGAATAGTTAATGTATATATTTCTTAAGTTTCACTGCTTGAGGTTCAGAGAAGAAATGAGACTACATCTCTACATGGGTTGTAACAGTTCAACTTATTCAGATTTTTTTCTATTTTTAATTTTTCATCTCTCTCGTTCTGGTTTGTGTACTGAATTCTCTACTTAAGGAATATCAAATTATTAATATAGTGGGTCATTTTAAAAAAAATAGAAAGTTTCAGTAAACATAGCCAAAATGACCACTGTATCTATGGTAAAGTATACCGTTAAGGAGTGTCCAGTGCATCCACATAGCCATGTGGATCCATGTGCAGCCATGTGCAGCCATGACCATTATCCATCTGCAGAAGTTCCCATCTTGTAAAATTGAGACTATATACCCTTGAAGCAATTCTTTATTCATCCCTCTACCCATACCCAGAACACAACTTTCTGTTTCGTATCTTTGAATTTGATCTGCTAGGTAGTGCATCTCTGTAAAATCATACAGTATTTGTTACTTGGTGACTGGTTTATTTCACCTAACCTAATGCTTTCATGGTTTGTGCATATCACAGTGTCTTAAATGGTATAGTGTTTATATACCATGTTTCGTTTATGCAGTCATCTGTCATTAGGCATCTAGTCTCTACCTTTTTTCCACTTGAACAACTCTGCTACAAATGCAGGTGTGGTGCAAATGTCCGAGACTCAGCTTTCAACTCTTTCATATACACACATAGACGTGTGTGTGTATATTGACATTTGCATATACATATGTGTATGTGTCCTAAAGTTGATATATATGTCTCCTAAAGTAGATTTAGCTAAATAAAATAGTAATTCTATGTTTCCTTTTTTATTTGGTTGTTTGAGAAGGCTACCCTGGAACTCACATAGACCAGGCTGGTCTTAAACACTAATATCTGCCTGCCTTCACCTCCAGAGTGCTATGATAAAAGGCATGTGCCACCACCTCTGGCATGTATTAATTTTTGAGGATCTGATGTGATATGTTCCTACCAACTTTGCATTCCTTCCAGTAGTTCACAAAATTCCATTTCTTCATAACCTCCTCAATCCTTGTTTTCTGTTCTTTAGTAATAGTGACCCTAATGTACCAAGTGAACTCTATTTTGATCCATTCTCTATTATACACATTTCTTCTCTGGGTGCTATAGACACTGTTATTCTCACCAACATTTACAAGGCTTTCTTTCAGATTAAAGAATCCAGTCATTTCTATTTGTCATTTGTGTTTTGTTATTTATCTGATATAGCATGTTACTTTTTAGTAATTCTCTCTCTCTCTCTCTCTCTCTCTCTCTCTCTCTCTCTCTCTCTCTCTTTTTTTTTTTTTACTTTTCACTGTGCATCTACTCAGCTCCCACTGTGGTTTTATTATTTTCATTTGTAGAATTTAGATATTTAAAAATGTTTTATCTTGCCGGGCGGTGGTGGCACACGCCTTTAATCCCAGCACTCGGGAGGCAGAGCCAGGCGGATCTCTGTGAGTTCGAGGCCAGCCTGGACTACCAAGTGAGTTCCAGGAAAGGCGCAAAGCTACACAGAGAAACCCTGTCTCGAAAAACCAAAAAAAAAAAAAAATGTTTTATCTCCAAGTGTTTCTGAGAAGCTTCATTCTTTTTTATGGGAGGGATTTTATTAGACTAGATCTTGTACCTTTTGGCTATTTTCTTTCTTTGTTCCATTCTTTGAAATCTTTCTATGAATGTTAGTGTTTGCTGATACTTAGTGTACAATGTAGGTGGCACTAACATGCCTCCTCTTTCCGTGAGAGAAGAGCCTTCCCTCTAGTCTTCTCTAAGCTTACTTTTCCTCCTCTCTCAAATGAAGTTTGAGGAATAAATTTAGATTTTGGTCTTCTCTTCCATAGCCTGAAGGAATTGTATCCTGAAGCGGGATCTATCATTTGAATTTTTTTTTTTTCAAGACAGGGTTTCTCTGTGTAGCTTTGCACCTTTCCTGGAACTCTCTCTGTAGCCCAGGCTGGCCTCGAACTCACAGAGATTTGCCTGCCTCTGCCTCCTGAGTGCTGGGATTAAAGGTGTGAGCCACCACCGCCCGGCTCATTTGAATTTTTGAGCCATGGAGAGGCCTCGCCTTCTTGCTTAACCTGCAAGGAGAGGCAAAGTATGTGTATCTTTGTTGCAAGGGAATAATTAGATCTCCTGACAGCTAAACCAACCTTGCGTTTCTGCTTTCTGTGAAGTTCAGATGACTTATCAGAGCTCCACCAACAGATTACAAGAGGCCTAAGTTTTTCACTAGAGTGCTGACCACCCTGGGTTGCTGTGCATCTGGAGATGTCTGTTTTCCTGAGACCTTCAATCCTATTCAGGGATGAATTGAGGAGAAGCTGGACCAAGAGAAAGTTTTGCGTAGTGATATTCACTCATTGAAAAGTGGGGAAGCTGTTTCGCTGGTGCAGGAAGAAAGGGCTTCAGGAGCTTCGGGCTGTGGGTTCTGCTTGACGAAGGATGGAGTGAGTTTAAGCCACAGTGTCTGCTGGCTTTTCTTCTGTTTGCTACTCATCTGCATTCTCATTCTTTTACATCTTCTTACTGCTTTTACCCCACTGTTCCTCAGCTTTTCCAGTTCTGCCTCACCCCAGGTCCAGCTCTGCAGAACTTGCACACCATAGAAGGCAATGCAGAACTAGATCTTGAAGACATCATTGTATTACTTGCCTCTAAGTCATAATACATGCACTTTCTTTACCTTTTAATTTTAAATTATTATTGAGGGGGCATACAGTTCAGCACATTTGTGGAGATCAGAGGACAGCTCCATGGGGTTGCTTCTCTTTTTCCACCTTCTGTGAGGTCCAAGGATCGAAGTCAGATTGTTAGGCTTACACGGCAAGTGCCTTTTCATTCTGAGGCATCTAGTTTGCCCTTTTATCAATTATTTTACCCATGTGGCAGGCCTTGTCTTAGTCTCTTACATAATTTATGAAGATTGGCTATGGATGACTTATAAATAAGAAAATAAGGAATGTTTTAGACTCATGTTCTGTTCAAACAGAACCCATTAAATAAAACTAAAACATTACAAATGCCAATGAGCACCAAAATTTCCAGTCATCCAGGAGGAATGTTGTAAATCTTTTCTGAAATATAAAGAACATAATCATACTCTACCTGGCTGAGTGCTCCAACAGTAGGGTTTGTTTTACATTATCTGCCATGTGAATTATTGACATCTCTTGGTGTGATAAATAAATAACTAAACTTTAAGCATTCTGGGAAAGGTCCCAGAGTCATTGAAATTCACAGATAACTGTGGGAAAGTGAATAATGCTAGGTCCCATGTGGCCTGGTTCACTGGCCTTGGCTAGAGCTGGCCAGGTTGGTGCCCATCAGATCCTGCCTTCAGGGTGGCTTTCAGAATTCCTTTTCATAGCTGCAATGGACCTTGGGTTGCAGAGTCTCTCCTGAATGACTTGGATCCACAAAGGTGATATCTGTCAGTTTTCCCTTTGATTGGAGATTCTCCCAAGAACTCAGGTTTCACTCCATCTCACCTCTTAGCAATGGAAGCTAAGGCCAGGATGAGTTCAGGCCAGGAAGAAGGGCTGTGGGTCTTCAGCTATGCCCCAATCCTGTGAGCTACTTGCTAGTCTTTGTAGGTACCTCTGAGGTCCTGGTAAGGTTTTCTTGGTCTGTTCAGGTGCACACATAATTTTATGTCTAAGACTCTTTCTTTTAAAGTGTATTTTTCTACCAAGCAGGTACCATTAACACAGTCATGTTATGGTTCCAATAACAATATTCATATCTTCTTGGTATCATTAGTAAACAAGTATCTACAAGAGGTAACTTTTTAGGTAAATATGTTTTATTTTATTTGGGAGCATAGATGTAGGATAAAGCCTGAAATTGGGAGCTGTTGTATAATTGTAATAATTATTATTGTAATAAAGGTACACAATAAGTAGAATCATGTATGAATTAATTTAAAATAGTACATATAAACTACATAGCATAGTTCCTAACACATAGTGTGGGATGCATAAGCAAGGATTTTGGAAGCTACTGATTAACCACCTGTCAAAGTAACCAACATAAAGTGTGCATTGTGGTGGGGGTGTTTTTAAACCTACTGCATTTCCTTGTATTTTTTCAGTAATGTGTAGAAAAGAAATAGAATGTTATATATGCTATAGTACATGTTACATACTATAGTACATATTATAGCACATGAAATATGCTATAGTACATATTATACTATCTAATTGTGTTATATATTTGTATTTAACATATAAAATACATCATATACAAATGAAAACAAACTTCATGGACTAAATCTCTTAAAATATTGCAGTTGTTTAAAGAAGCATTGACTATATGCCAGGAATTACACATAGCATCTTGCCAATGTGATCTATTTAATTCTACATCAACTCTAACCAGGTAGATTTTCTGTTATTTCTGAATAAGTAGCTCTCTTTCTATGTCTCTGTTTCTATTTCTATCTCTGTCTGTCTGTCTCTTTCTCTCTTGTCTATTTATGTGTGTGTGTATGCACATGCAGGAGCTCATGCTATGCTTTGAATATGAACTGTCTCCCACTAGCTTATGTTTTGAATGTTTGTTACCCATCTGGAATGGGTAGAGACTCTGGGCAGTAGGGCCATCTGGAGGAAATGTGTCTTTAAAGGTAACTTCTGGTTTCTAGTCCCCTCCTTGCCCTCTGTTTCCTGATGCCATAAGGGAACATCTTCCTCCTCCATGTTGCTCTGTTGTCGTGATGCTCTGCCTCATCAGGAGACCAGAATCAGCAGAGCTAAAGACTACAGTCTGACATCTCTGTACTGTGAGCTAAAACAAAACTTTTATTAAGCTGTTTATGTCAGCTCTTGAGTCACGGTGATGATAAAGCTTCCGAACACACTGTGTGGAAGGGCCTTCCCTGTATTCACAGAGCTTCTAAATGAAAAGCTCTTTGTGCCCAAGTGTGTAGGAATGTAATACTAGTGTTATAATTCTCTAAATGCCATTCTTTTTTTTGCTAGCTGCTTATTTATTGGGCAATTCTCCAGACTGCACTTTAGAGACTCTCCGTCCCTTTAAGGAGATTTGAGGTTGACTGTTTCCCCAAGGGTTGTCTTCTTTATCTCCCACCAACTCTATAAGGAAACTAACTACTAATGTCCCCATTTTGGAATTTGGGAGGGAACTGAGGCTTTGGGACACTAAATCATACAGTTATCAAGTGATGGAAGTGGAGCTGACCATGGGCCTGATTTCAAACTCTTCCAGCTTCCCACTTTGCCATGTTTATACCCTCCCAACTACCATACCCACCAACTTGGAAACCTGTCCTTCATGTTAGCAGTAGGAAGCTAAGGCAGAGGCTATACCACCAACTCCACCTTCCCGGTCACACATGTTCTGGAGTCTAATTGAAGAGGAAGAGGATCAACCAGTGAGTCAGTAGTGTGGGTCTCTGGGAATGCCCACTTGGAACTCTGTTCTAGCCAGTCTAAGATCATTAGGCTGACAGCCTCACAGCTGGAGAGGTGGCCAGCCTGCCAATGGCCTGATGGATGACATTCTAACAATGGATGTTCTTGTTTTAGCACTTCATTTGTTTCCCTTTAGTGAAATTTTTTATCATTGTCTTTTGATTAGCTTCAAATAAAGAGGAAGCTAGCAAACACCAAACATATTTGGAAGGATTTCAATCTCAATTGTATAGTATAGCATGATATGACTTGGAGGAGTGGTATAAGAAAGAATTCAGAATAAACAACATCTTACATGAAACTAGGGACTACATTTAAGTTCTTCACAGCGTAGGATGTATGGTTTCCAGGCTGCAGCTGCAGGCCAGTTCTCCATATGTTCATCTATAGCTCACAGGTTTTATCCAATAAGAACGAAAGTGGGACTCACAATTTGGGCTCCTGTCTGCCTATGTGCTGAAAGAGTTGTCAGGAGGTCTGCGGTCCATGCTTCGGTAAGGATGTGCTGCTTCCATGCAAAATAAAATAGATTCTCATCACAACTTACCCTCTTTCCCATCTGAGTCCAGAGATGGGCACACAACCATGGAGTCAGTTTCATTAGTTAGAGAAGTCTGTGTAATGCTAGACATCTTGTTTATGCACCAAATCATTTCTTCATCTTCTCTTTCCTTCTCCTAAGCAACAGGAAGAAGCTAATGGGCAGTTTCAGAGACATGTTCTGGACATTGGCATTCTTTTTCCTTTTTCTTCTGTGTTCAGCACTGGGGATTGACCTAAGGTCTCATGTGGTTACTTGGAAGTACTGCACCCTGAACTCTATTCTCTGTTCTCTCTTTAAAATGTTTTTATTTAGAAACAGTATCTCATGAAGTTTCCTGGGATCAACTTGGACACATAGGTGGTCCACACAGGACATAGATGTGAGATCCCTCTGCCTTAACTGCCCAAGTAGTTGAGCTTATGGGCTTGTGCCACTAAACCTGGCTCTGTCAGTATTTTTTTTAGAGCCCTCTATTGACTATCTAGTTCATGATATGCCATTAAATAATTTACTTTTTATTAGGGTAAACTTTGTTGGTTCTATAGATTAAAATTCTGCTGTTCAGTATTTCCTGTTTTGGCAGTTTGTGTCATAGCTACTCATGTATATTGCCTCAGATTTATTATTTCAGTCTCTGTTCAATATGGTTTTTGTCCCTCCATGTCTTCCCAGTGAGGATGAGATGTGAGTTTCTTAAATTTTCCTTCTGATTCATTCTATAAGTATGTTGGTATTAAGATTCCCACCACCAGCTTTTTTCCCCCTTTGGTGTTTTTTTGAAAGGCATACATAGTAATTTTAAACTCATTTATTTTGGGCTTTTTTTGGCCTGTGTTTCAGTTAGGGTTTTTATTGCTGTGATAAACATTAATCCTAAAGCAACTAGGGGAGGAAAGGGTTACTGTTCCACATCACAGTCCTTCACTGAGGACAGTCAGGGCAGGAACTCAAACAGGCCAGGAACCTGGAGGCAGGAACCTGATGCAGAAGCCATGGAGGATCACTGATTACTGCCTTGCCCCCATTGCTTGCTCATCCTGCCTTCTTATAACACTCAGGTCGTGAGTGGCACCACCCATGGTGGACTGGAACCTTCCATATCAATCATCAATCAAGAAAACACACTACAAATTTGTCCACAGGCCAATCTGGTGGGGGCATTTTCTTTTCTTTCTTCCCAAATGACTATAGCTTGTGATAAGCTGACATAAAAGGAACCATCACAACTTTATTCTTTAAATGAGAAGCCAAACAGTGCATTGATATACACAGTCTCTAGACTTCTTTAACTCTAGGCTGAAAAATTTTAAGCATACTTGTTAGACTGACAAACATCATTCCTACCTTTGACATTTCAGTGCTGTTGGAAATGCTAGAAGGTCACAAACCTAGGATGTGCCTATCCCCAAAGGGTGACTCGTCTATTGTGGTTTATTTAGGCAGTCTGTACCATCCATTCCCTTTCTGGGACTTCCTGTCTCGGACTGGATATAGAGAAAAGACGAGGGTACATGGGGGAAGAAGACAATGGATGGCAGCAGTTCTTGAAGTGCATTACCCATAGGGAGGCTAGGGAGAGACTTCCACCTGTCCACCATCTGTTTGGGGAGGGCAGGGGTAATTAGCTCTATTTGGTGGTTTTGGTACAAAAGAATCAGGGACTGTGTGATCAGTCTTATTTCTCTAATTTTGCAGATAATAGAAACTAATCCTTCATCTTTTCCAAAAAAAATAATAAAGTCACTTTATTTCAAATTAATACATAAAACTATCACATAGCTAATTTAAGGAAGCCATTCAAATGAGTTAAAATGTAAATCTGTAAGCAGAATTCTGTGGCTTCAGAATGGCCATTCTAATTGTGTAGAAGTTCGCTTTGATGGATAGAACGGTCCTCTTTAAATGCTTGAGTGCCTTCATCCTTAAAATAAGTCATTTACTTATACTTTTATTTATTTATTTATTTTTTTATTTATTATTTTTTATTTT